>NC_063161.1:8631787-9263389 GCF_023159225.1 Perognathus longimembris pacificus | reverse complement strand
GTGCCTGCCTCGGATACACGAGGCCCTAGGTTCGATTCCCCAGCACCACATATACAGAAAGCGGCCAGAAGCGGCGCTGTGGCTCAAGTGGCAGAGTGCTAGCCTTGAGCAAAAAAGAAGCCAGGGACAGTGCTCAGGCCCTGAGTCCAAGGCCCAGGACTGGCCAAAAAAAAAAAAAGACTCCTCAAATATACTCAGATAAGATACAGAGATAGTGTAGATACAACCACAGGAAGGTAATACATGAAGATCATCAATAATAGAAGCTACAGTTACACATGGCACGTTGAAAGTAGTTACAACTGTGATGTAACAATCGTTTCCATAACATGGATATACACTCCTTTTTTTTAAGAAACTTCTTTTGCTGAAAATAAAATGCCCAGTGGATGCTAAATAGATCACAGCAACTGAGCTCGATGGTGCAGTTCTCAGACCCATTTGTAAATCCTGCTCTGTAGCCTCTGCCTTCTGCCACCCCATTTCAGAGTTCCTCGTTTGGAGTGTGTAGTGTCCTTGTTAGTTCTCAGGCTGGAGCCATCAAAGGCATCATGGGGACAGATGGCAGGACCCACTGCAACACAGGAAGCAATGGAAGCTGGCAGTCAAAGAAGGGCATTGAAGTGGGTACAGCTCACGCCTGCAATCCCCACTACTCAAGAGGCTGAGATCTGAGGATCACAGTTAAAGCCAACCTTGGGCAGGAAAGTCCATGAGACTCTCAACTCCAATTAACCACCAGAAAACCAGATGTGGCTCTGTGACTCAAAGTGGTAAAACACTGGGGCTGGGGATATGGCCTAGTGGCAAGAGTGCTTGCCTCGTATACATGAGGCCCTGGGTTCAATTCCCCAGCACCACATATACAGAAAACGGCCAGAAGTGGCACTGTGGCTCAAGTGGCAGAGTGCTAGCCTTGAGCAAAAAGAAGCCAGGGACAGTGCTCAGGCCCTGAGTCCAAGCCCCAGGACTGGCCAAAAAAAAAAAAAAGTGGTAAAACACTAGCCTTGAGCAGAAGAGCTCAGGGACAGAGCTCAGGCCCTGAGGTCAAGTCCTATGACCTAAAAAAAAATATATATATATATATATATATATATATATATATATATATGGATATGCCTGCTATAAGAAAACTTCATGCTTCAAAGAACTTCTGGAACTCTGGTGAGTTCAGTTAAGCATCAAGCCTTCAAGACATCTTTACAGTATAAGGCCTTGGATTATAATTGCCATGGCTTAATACCCCTTAACCTGGTCAAAAGAATCAACCAGTCTCCTTATGCTTTCTCTGTGGCTTAACAGAGAGAGAAATGAATTCATTTTTCCCTCCTATATTGAAAGAAACGGTTTAATTTTATTAAATATATATGTATATTTAACACGTTCTATGATGTAAAAAAAAAGAAGTTGGAAAAGGATTCAGACCAAAAATCTCATCAAGCAAACAAGGGTATTATTTAATACCTTTTCATTAACATTAAATGCAATCAATTTCTATAAGGTATTAAATCAAGCCTGTGGATTTGACTATTTTCCTCATTATACACCCACAACCTGTGGGCATGTGTGCGTGTCTATTTCCACAAACCTCTCACCAGGACGAAACATTTTATTTCCACGATGAATACAAATAATAATTATATGATGGCAATAAAAGCCCAAACATCTCAAAATATTTTGGAGGTGAACAAAAAAAAAGCACATGCACTACAAAATTATAAATGTTTGCGGATTTTGATAGCTGGATTTCAGTATATTTGGTGTTCTCCATGATTTTGTCCGATTAAAAAGCATGACTGGAAAGGGGGCTCACAGTGTCACCTAACCACTAAAATTAACTTCATGGCTCAAAGCTATGAACATCACTGGGAATGAGCGAGAGAAGGGGTGACATTGTCCACAAAGAAATGTACTCACTACCTGACTTATGCAACTGCAACCCCTCTGTATAGCACCTTTATAACAACAATAAAAATAGGTTTAGAGATGAAATATGAGCATGTCACCACCCTCCACCTTAGTTCATGACCCCTAGAACCTCCAGAAGCCCCTTTGCTCATTTGCCGCTCCAGGCTACCCTGTGGGCTCAGCGACTCCCAACTCCTCTAGCTCACGACCTCACTACCAGCCTCCGTCTTGCTGAAAGCAATTTCACTCTGTGCTGCAATGTTGGCCCATAGCGTGAGCCACTGGAACACATCTGCCCACCACCTACTCGGTAGCCCCTCCAGGGAGAAGACGTCCATAGCCCATGTTGATAGCAGACACGCCTTCCCAAAGCCACGGCTGGGCTACACCTGCGGGCCCTCAGGATCAAAGAGCCCAGCCTGCAACCCCCAATGAACCCAACTGTTTCCTGGCGACAGGATCATACTCCTTGCCTTTCCGTGAGTTGAAGACCGGAATTCAAGACTGTCCCATCGCTGTCAGCTCTCCTTCAGCCACCTTCCCCCATCAGCACAGAATTCCAGGACAATCCCAGGAGGTTTCCCCGTATTGACACTCCACAGAGGCTGGAGAGCGCCCCACATTTCACTAAGGTGGGGACAACGGCAAGGTGACTTGCTGTCTGTGTCACCATCTCCAGCCTGTCCTCTGGTGTAGCACAAAGCCTCCAAGAAGCTGCACAGGGGCAGAGGAGAAACAAAGTGAAAGTTCCAGATGCAGGTCCATGCTCTCCCCGCCTGCTGGGTGAATTCCTGCTGGGTGAATTCTTTTTCCTTTTTTTTTGCCAGTCCTGGAGCTTGAACTCAGGTCGTGAGCACTGCCCCTGGCTAGCACTCTACCACTTGAGCCACAGCGCCACCTCTGGCCTTTTCTATGTATGTGGTGCTGAGGAATCGAACCCAAGGCTTCATGTATACGAGGCAAGCGCTCTACCACTAGGCCACATTCCCAGCCCCTGCTGGGTGAATTCTGAGCAGGGGAAGCCTCACACCTGTGCTCACATCCCCTCTATAGATGCAAAGAGAGTCATGGATGATCCTTCTCTGAGGTCTTGGGTGTCACAGCAAAGCCACTCAACACCAAACCCAGGGAGCTGCCGTTGGTCTCACTTCCAGGTCCCCGTGGCCATGCTGGTCCGAGGACGAAAGCTGCCTGTCACCTCTAGGAATAGCACAAAGCGGGGGGCCATCCCTGAGCCCCCCCTCGGAGTCTTTCAGGATGAAGCAATTCCGGGGGGTAGCACCTTGCTACAATCAGCTACCTCTCCATGTCATTGTGTGGTATTGTTTTATTTCATTCATTTTTTTTAAACAAGAGGGTCACCCCTGGTCTGCTGCGGTGACACCAGCAGTGCACAGATAATAGATAAAGGCAGTTGTCTCCTCTGGCCCACCTTAAAGCCTTACTCTAAGCTTAAGGACTGAGCCATTGAACCTCCCCAGCTGCTATCTGGGAGCAGGGAGAGAGGAGCTGACATGGGGGAGTCCATGGGCTTCCCCCAGCCCTGGGATGGAAAAGAGGTGATGGCAGGGAGAGTTAGAAAATGGCCTGAGAAGCAAGGTTCAAGATGTGCCACATAGAAGTTCACCTTCACCTAGCTTCAAGTGCCATCGCCCCCGGCCCTGTGCCTGGGGCCCCCATTTCCAGGACCACCCACAGAAACACTGCCTGAAGCTGGCAAGGCGCACAAGTCGCTGCCCTGCCGGGATGTCCAGGGAAAGGCGCCAGGTTCCCAGTGTCTCATGAGCCTTGTCCCATCATACGGCTCCATCCTCACCCCTCCATCCTCACCTCCCGCAGGCCTGCCGAACCCTCCCTGTCTAGTTCCAGCCACTTGAAGTTACAGTTCTTGCATTTGGCCATGCTGTCTTCCACTGCCACTTTTAGGCGGAGACAAGTGTGTGGTCTTATAAGGAATAAGGGTGTGTCATCCCACAAAGGCTTCATCTGGTTCTCTTTAATGATAATATCTTGCAAAACTGCTAGACTCTCACAGCCAAGAAAGTGCAGGCAATGAGGCAGTTAGTCCCCCCTAAAACCCCCAGAAGTGTGGCCAAATGAGTCCTGGCAAAGAAATTCAAGAAAGAGGAGAGGGAAGCAAATGCAGACGCGTCTGCTGAGATTTCATGAAGGTCAAGCAGATGCCTAACTCACAAGAGAACTAAGAGAAAAGAAGACGAGACAGACTGATGACTGACTGACTGACTGACATGGAGGACTGGCTTTCCAGGGCAGGGACAGAAAGTACCCAGTCCCCAAGGCAGGAAGGGAAGGCTGGTGGGAAGGCAGAGACAGCCCAGCCAGGAGGAGGGTTGGGAAATCTCAGAGACCCATCCTGAGGGCTGTCTTTGGATTTGTCACCATGTCGCCAGGCAGGCAGGACAAAGTTGTTTCCTTATCGAGTGTGGGATCTCTGAAATTGCATTTACTGCCCTAAAGCAAAGTCCACTCTCCACTTCCATATGAACAGAAACAAGATGTTCTTTCACTCGAGCTATGCACCTACTATGTGTCGGGCTGCCCTGGTCCTGCAGAGCCAGCATCAAACAAGATCAATGCTGCTTGGTCCATGGGAGCCAGAGGGAAGTCCTCCCCGGCTCTGTCATCCCTTAATCCCAGGGAGCCCGCTTCCACACTGTTTGCTGAATGCCTGGAAGACCCACACACCCATCCTCCCGTGAATCAGCACCCAGAGATTATACTTGCACACTCACTTGGAAATGACAGGGCATTGGAGAGGGTGCTATTCCAGAAGCTTCTAACAAGAGTCACTTGAGCAAGCATCAGAGGTGGAAATTTTCCTAAATAGATGTTTTTAGATCATGTTCTACTCAATACAGAACTTCCCAGGCGGGTCTGATTAGAGACTGCGTTTTAAAGCAATATTCCACCGTGATTTTCCATGTGCAGGTCAGCTCAGAGCCTTGCATTTGCCGATCCGATGCTGTGAATCTCTCGGAAGGACCAGTGTCTGCTGCTTCCCGATCCTTCCCCCCCCAACCCCCGTCCTTGGTCCTGAGGCTTGAACTTGGGGTCTGGGAGCTGTCCCTGAGCCACTTTGTGCTCAAGGCAAGCACAAGAACACTTGAACCACAGCACCACTTGCAGCTGTTTTTGAGTATGTTTATTGGAGATAAGATTCCATGGACTTTCCTGCCCAGGCTGGCTTCGAACTGTGATCCTCAGATCTCAGTCTCCTTGCTTCCCAATCTTATTTGATCCAGCACATTCCTTGATTAAGGACTTACACATCAGTATTTTCCCATACAGGGTAAGGAAAAGTCAGTCTTAGGATTAACCTCTCTGCCTAAAGAAGCCAATGAGCCCCAGCAAAGCCATTTCTCTTCCAGCTGGAAAGTGTTCTTGGTATCACACAGTGCAGCCTTCTACCAGTGACTCCTCAGCTCCCCACACACAAATGCTTGAATGCCTCGGGCCACGAGACATTATCTGCAGGGCAGCCCACTCCCACTATTGGAGATAGGATTCTGTCCAAGCCCTTGCTTACTTGAGCAAAGCTGAAAATCACATCTCTAACCCATGCCTCTATTGATAAGATTCATAAGAATGGCTACCAATTATTGCACACCAACTAGTGCCAGGCTGGGTTAAGCATTTCCAGCCTGATCTTGACGCAACCCCTCTGCCCTCCATCACCCTGTGTCTTTTTCATGTGTCTTTTTCATGGACCAGATAGGCAACTCTACCCCCGACAGCCTGACTCAGAGGCCAAGGATTCTGTGTCCCCTGTCCTTCCCTCCTCGCGTAGATCCACCCTCTGCAGCCCTCTGAAGAGCCACACTCCCATCTGTGAGCACTTCCAACATGCCAGGCTCCATGCTGAGGGGACTTTACAAGTAGCCCAATCACCAGCCCCAAATCCCACACAGCCCAGGTGGCCAGTGACACCTTGGCATCCAAGCCAACTGTGTAGAAACCACCTCTCTGCCCATTCCTGTGTCTACAGTCTTCTCTACACAACACACACACACACACACACACACACACTCACACACACACTAGCTCAAGGGACATGCTCTCATGAGTTCATCTTCACCAGCTCCACAGCTCCAAGGTACTAGATTCTGTTCTGTCCTTGCCATTTTCCCTGTGCCAGGATTTTGTGCAAACAGCTGGGCCCTTGCTACAATCCCAGAGAAGTGAAAAATAAAATCACAGAGCCAAGCCGGAGGCTAAGCATAGAACCTTGGAGGGCTGGTAGAGCCAACCCTTTGGAACAATTATTACACTTCACCCCTTTGGAAGCTTCTGGCAGCTTAAAGAAGCTCAGAACAGAGCAGTTGAATGAATGTGGCCTCGTTCTTCTCCCTGTACAGCTAAGGAATGAACAAGATGTCCAGAGGGCTTGGAACCAGCTGGAAGTCACACGGCTGGTGGCAACTTCAGGATTCAAACACAGACTCTTGTGGCGGCTTTGCTTCTTTCTCTCCATCCCCACCCCACATCCAACCCCTGATTCACCTTCAAAAGTCAGCTCAGAGCCTCATTCTCCCCATCAATAAAGGATGCATCGACGAAATCAAAGGCCTGACCTCTCCTAGGACCGCAGGAAGATCAAATGAACAACCCCACAGCATGGTTGCAAAAACCCTCCCTCAGAGGGCGTAGACAGGACTCAGGGAGGTGAAGTAACTTCCCTGAGGTCACAGAGCTAGGAAATATCCAAGCTGGATCGAGAACCCAATTCTTTGAGCTCAAGATCCTAGAGTCTGGCGTGCCCAGCAATAAGTTCAGTTTCATAAAGTGCTGGGTTCCCGTAAGCAGATGAGGAAACCAGGCCCACAGGAGCAGAGGGGCTTGCCCAAAGCCACAGAGCCAAGGGAAGAGTTGGAACACCAAGATAGGTGTGAGAAACCCCATTTGTTTCTTGAACCTCTGCCCCTCCCTCCCTTTATGGTTCCAGAATGGAACAGAAGCTGAGAGGCGCCTCTCCTGTCTTGGGGAGCCACCTGAGCCCACAGAGGTTCATCAATCCAGGCTGAGCACCACAGACAATGTCTGCAGGTTGGGAGCAGGCGGGGGGGGGGGGCGGGGGGCTGCACACCTGCAGGTCTCAATGCAGCAAGGGTTATCAGCCACTCAGGAAATGCCAGGAGGTCTTGAACTTCTGAACTCCTCGCTCACCTCTATCTGAACCCAACGAATTGGCCTCATTGCTGATATCACTTTATAGCCGAGGTTGTAAATTCTTTCCTGGTCTCACTTTATGGCTATGGATACAAACATCTGCCTGGGCAAAGCTTGGAGGAGGCCGCCGGCTTACAAAACGGTGCTTTCTGAGCTCTCTGCCCAAGTAGGGCACCCAGGACTGCTCCTGGGTCCAGGAAGGCAAAAGTGATGGCTTGCCAGGCCTGCACCCTGCACCACTGGCCTTGCCAGGTCACCAAGCCCTGAATGCGACAGTGTCTGGATACTTGCTGAGGATCGCAGCCTACACACACACATACACACACACACACACACACACACACACACTCCCAGAATGAGGTCAGGCCCTCGGAGGTAGACGAGGAGGAGGAGGAGGAGGAGGAGGAGGAGGAGGAGGAGGAGGAGGAGGAGGAGGAGGAGGAGGAGGAGGGAGGTGGGGAGGGTGTGACCTTGGACACACCCTTGTGGACAAGAATGCAAGTGCAGAACGCCTCACTGCTTACTCCCTGGTAATGAACTCTTGCGTGAACATGGCAGAGCAGAACTCAGGGGAGTGGTCCATCCCTGTGGAGAATCCTCCTTTTTGTTTTGCTACCTTTTTATGCCAGGACTAGGGCTCGAACTCAGGACCGGTATGCTGCCCCTTAGCTTTTTCACTCAAGGCTGCAGTTACAGCACTTGAGCCACACCTCCACTTCTGGATTTTTTAGTCAGAAAAGCCTCACAGGTTTTCCTGCCCAGACTGGCTTCAAACCACAGCCCTCAGATCTCAGCCTCCTGCATAGCTAGGATTACAGGCTCAAGCCACCAGTGCCTGGAGAGAGCCATCCTCTTGGCAGATCCTCTTATCCAAAAGGTGTTAGAAACCACCCCTAGCCCTTCCCACTCTTAAGGCCCTGCTTGACCTTTGCCCCTCACATCCACGGGTAGGTGGGTGTGGAAGGGAGAGCCTTCTCTCAAGAGCCCATGCGCACTGGGGTGCTGCCCCTTGCCCTCCACGGGGAATCCTGTCCTGTGGGATGCTGGGAAGGGCAGAGGGCTGAGACTAGCCTCGTCAGCGTCCAAGGGAATCTCAGACCAATGGCCAAGTGCAAACCCCATTCCCCATGCCCAACTCCATCAGCACTGGGCATCAGAGATACTCGTCCCTCATCTGCTGGTGGCAGACAGACATGGCGGCAGAGGGAGGGGGGCCCTGCGGCAATTGGGTCAGGTTCGGGGCATCAGTGGCTCTCACTGATGAGCCTGCCTAGGAGGCTGAGGTGAGGAAGCTCACGGTTCAAGGCCAGCTCAGACAAAAGAAGAAGTTCCCAGAGGCTTCCTTGATTAAGAGCTGGACTCGGCGGTTCACCGTAGCATCAATAGGTGGGAGCCTATTCCTGCTAGGCAGGAAGCAAACGACTCTTGCCTGGTGCCCAGCACTGAGAAAAGAACACGAGAGAACTTTGTGAACTGCGAGTCACTTTGCAGGGCCACGGGTCAGGTCGGAGACCCGAGCTCTCAGCAGGATGAGGGAATGGAATCGATGAGCTTCATCCCCTCCGCTCATGGGTGGAAGGGAGGTCAGACTCACCACCACCTTACTCAAAAGCCCCCTCCTCAGCGTAGGCCCCCTCATCTCATCTGCCTCAGGAGCAAGGAAGGAAGAGAGAAGGGGTCTTGAGGTCAAACACACCAGCACTTGTGTCCTGGTCCCACCACTTATAGGTGGTGCCCTTCCTGTGTGCCTCAGTTTCCCCATCTGTAAGAGGGGAACAATTGTTTATCTAGAGTTAATTTTTGTGTGTGTATATCAGTACCAGGGCTTAAAGTCAGAGCATCATACTCTCATTTGAGTTTTTCGCTCAAGGCTGGCCCTCTGCCATTTGAACCACAGCTCCACTTCTGGCTTTTTGCTGGTGTATTGGAGATCATTGTTTCACAGACTTTTCTGCCAAGACTGGCTTCAAACCACAATCCTCAGCTCTCAGCCTCCTGATTAATGAGGATTGCACGTGTGACCTCAAGGTTATTTTTTTTTCTTTTGTCAGTTATGGAGCTTGAACTCAGGGCCTGGGCACTGACAGTCCCTGAGCTCTTTTGCTCAAGGCTAGCGCTCTACCACTTTGAGCCACAGCACCACTCCCAGTTTTCTGGTAGTTAATTGGAGAAAAAAAGTCTCATGGACTTTTCCTGCCCTGGCTGGCTTTGAACCCCAATTCTCAGAACTCAGCTTCCTGGGTAACTAGGATTACAGGCGTAAACCACCAGCGCCTGGCAAAGGTTAATTTGTTAAGAGCCAGATGAGAATATATTCTGAGCCAAACAGCAGGGGAATCCTGATAGAAGGTTATTCCCCTAATAACAAAAGGGCCTTGGGGGAAATGACCTCAGCTCTCCGAGCCTCCATGTTTCAATCTGTAAGTCGGGGACAATAGAACTTGGCAGGTAGAGCTGTTGTTCCCATGAAATGAGATATATAACTAAATGCTTCCAGCACATAGCAAGTGTTCTATTTATAGTGGAAAGTGTGACTGTAATTAATAGTGTGTCTCCTTACCCCACACACCCCATCCAGGAGGGCAAGGACCTCTGTCTCCCGTCTTCTGCAGTAGATACACACTTGGGGACCCAAGCCCTCCAGGTATTCTGCCTCCCAGAGCACTGCCACCAGTCCCCAGGAACAAAGCCATCCGAACACCAAGGGACATGTTCTTCGACTGACTCATTGTTCAGCCTGGCTGGATGTCAGTACCTCTACGTGGAGCTCTTTTAATCTTTCCTCACAAATCAATAACTGCTTACCTTGAAGCAGTTTTAATTAGTTAAGGCCCGCTGAGTGCTCTGCTGATAAACTGGCCTGCTATTAATGCTAAGTGTCTGCCTTGTGCATGTAGTTTTATTACTGCTCTTGTTGGCATAAAACCTTCCTTCCCAGGCCACACAGCTGGCACTGTTCAATCAGAGGTCTTCACATAAGCCAGGTGCTTGGTGGCTCACATCTTTAATCATAGCTGCTCGGGAGGCTGAGATCTGAGGATCACAGTTCAAAGCCAGCCTGGGTAAGAAAGGCCATGAGACTCTTATGTCCAATTAAGTACCTAAAATCCAGAAGTGGATCTGGGGTTCAAATCAGTAGAACACTAGCCTTGAGCAAAACAGCTCAGGGACAGTGCCCAGGCCTTGAGTTCAAGCCCCATGACTAACAAGAGACAGAGACAAACAGACAGACAGACAGACAGAGACAGACAGAGACAGAGGAGAGAGATCTTCACACAAGAACATCTTCAACCTCAGCTTTGTCCTTGAAGGAAGCCTCCTTCCCCAGAACCTGGGGAAAGGGAGTCCCTCTAAATATCCAGGAATACCACACACACACACACACACACACACACTTCAGACAACTGGGCTGCCTGTTTGAGGCCAACCAGTTGCAACACTCTAAGCGTGATACATGGAAAGAGGCTTCCTTCAAGGAGCAAAATAATCCCCTCACCTTTGGTTTTTTTTGGCCAGTCCTGGGCCTTGGACTCAGGGCCTGAACACTGTCCCTGGATTCTTCCCGCTCAAGGCTAGCACTCTGCCACTTGAGCCACAGCGCCGCTTCTGGCCGCTTTCTGTATATGTGGTGCTGGGGAATCGAACCTAGGGCCTCGTGTATCCGAGGCAGGCACTCTTGCCACTAGGCTATATCCCCAGCCCTCACCTTTGGTTTTCCATAGTCTTCTGAGCCCTGAGACAAAGCTTGTCTTCCCAACTGAGCCCCCAGTGTGACTCATGGGCGGAGAGAACGTTGATTCCGTGTCTACAGTGTGTAAGCAAAGGCGCAAAGTGCTTAAAGCTGGGGCGGCAGCTATTCTTCAGAGCATTGTTCACTCAGTGAAGTGAGTGCAAAGAGATCCCGGCACCTGCCCAAGGTGACAGCATCCACAAGCAGGGGAGTGGGGACCCTAACTCTACCTCTGGGGTTCACACCCTAGAGGGCTCCCTAGCCTTGGCCAACTACTCTCCCTCTTCCCACCTCCTTTATCCCAGGTCCCAGACTCAGCCCACCTGCGTGTCTTGCCTTGCTTTCACACTGCCGCCACTCGCCCCACCTGGTTGGGTTTCTAGCTGGCTGGTGGAGAGGCCTAGAGTATGGGGCATGGTTTCTCCAGACCAAAGGCCAACTCCATAAATACTCCAAAAAGAGAAGAGACAGGGATGTAAAGACAATTTCTTCATCCCACAGTCACAAGGATGGTTCAACATCCGTAAATCAATCAACGTAATTCACCACATAAACAGAACTAAAATCAAGAATCACATTGTTATCTCAGTCAATGCCCAAAAAGCCTTTGACAAAATACAACATCCATACTTATTAAAAGCTTTGGAGAGAACAGGAATAGATGGAACATTCCTCAAAACAATAAAAGCCATATACAACAGACCAACTGCTAATATCATATTAATGGAGAGAAACTTAAATCATTCCCCCTAAATTCAGGAACAAGACAAGGATGCCCGCTCTCCCCACTTCTTTTCAACATAGTGCTGGAATCCCTAGCCATAGCAATAAGGCAAGAGGAGGACATCAAAGGGATCCACATCGGCAAGGAAGATATCAAGTTATCCCTATTCGCAGACGACATGACCTTATATCTAAAGGACCCAAAAAACTCAGTCCCCAAACTCCTACACCTAATAAACCATTTTGGCAAAGTAGCAGGATACAAAATCAATCCACAAAAGTCAGCAGCTTTTCTGTACACCAGCAATAGACAAACAGAAAAGGAAATTATGGAAACAATTCCATTTACAGTAGCCAAAAAAAGAATAAAGTACCTAGGGATCAACTTAACCAAGGACGTGACGGACCTATTCAATGAAAACTACAAAAATCTAATAAGGGAAATCAAAGAAGACACAAGGAGATGGAAAGACCTCCCATGCTCATGGGTAGGCAGAATCAATATAGTGAAAATGGCCATATTGCCCAAATTGTTATACAAATTCAATGAAATCCCTATCAAAATCCCAGCCACATTCTTCACTGAAATAGAGAAACCAATCCATAAATTCATATGGAACAGCAAAAGACCTAGAATAGCCAAAGCAATTCAAGGCAAAAAAAAAAAAAAAAAAAAAAAGCAGTGCAGGAGGTATCACAATACCAGACTCCAAGCTGTACTATAGGGCCATCATAACAAAAACAGCCTGGTATTGGTATAAAAATAGATTGGAAGACCAATGGATTAGAATTGAAGATCCAGAAATAAAACCGCACTCTTACAGTCAGCTGATATTCGACAAAGGAGCTAAAGACATACAATGGAATAAACATAGCCTCTTCAACTACTGGTGCTGGGAGAATTGGGCAGCCATATGCAGAAAACTCAAAGTAGACCCAAGCCTATCACCATGCACCAAGATCAACTCAAAATGGATCAAGGACCTCAATATCAGACCTGAAACCCTGAAACTACTGAAGGACAGAGTAGGAAAGATGCTAGAATTTGTAGGCACAGGAAGGAACTTCCTGAATAGAGTCCCAGGGGCACAACAAATAGGGGAAAGACTCGACAAATGGGACTACTACAAATTAAAAAGTTTCAGCACAGCTAAGGACATAGCCACCAAAATAGAAAGACAGCCAAACATATGGGAAAGGATATTTACCAGCACAGCAACAGACAAAGGCCTAATATCTGTCACCTACAGAGAACTCAAAAAACTAAGCCCCTCCAAGCCCAATAAACCTATTAGGAAATGGGCAAAGGAGCTAAAGAGAGACTTCACAAGAGAAGAAATAAAAATGGCAAAGAAACATATGAGGAAATGTTCAACATCCCTGATAGTAAAGGAAATGCAAATAAAAACAACCCTGAGATACCACCTCACACCAGTTAGAATGGCCTATACTCTGAACTCAGGCAACAACAAATGCTGGAGGGGGTGCGGGGAAAGAGGAACCCTTCTCCATTGTTGGTAGGAGTGCAAATTAGTACAACCACTTTGGAAAACAATATGGAAGTTTCTCAAAAAGCTCAATATAGACCTACCCTATGACCCAGCCATACCACTCCTAGGCATCTATCCTAAACAGCAAACCCCAAGATATCAAAAAGACATTTGTACTTCCATGTTTATCACGGCACAATTCACAATAGCTAAAATATGGAAACAACCCAGATGCCCCTCCACAGACGAATGGATCCAAAAAATATGGTACCTATACACCATGGAATACTACATAGCGATTAGGAATGGTGAAATATTGTTATTCGCAGGGAAATGGTCAGAACTCGAACAAATAATGTTGAGCGAGACAAGCCTAGAACACAGAAAACAAAGGGGCATGATCTTCCTGATATATGACTGTTAACAAAAGGAGACGGAGAGACAGTAGAGACCAAGTCTGTGAAACCAAAAACTGCTTGTCAAATAGTATTTCCCACAGGATTGGGGCAGCGACCCAACAGTATGTAACTAAAACCAAACAATTACTCAACACATAAAGGTCAAAAATTGACCTCTCAGTGGAATACAATAGCTCAAAATCTATGTATGTACGTTCATGTAAGACTCCTGTCGACATATTGTCTAATATCGACATTGCATTTAAAGCCCTAGGCAAATTTTCTTGGGCGCGGCCACATGGCTACTGTATATGTTCTTGATACATTGTATAGTGTATATATGTCTACCTGACCTAGAGAAGGGAAAGAAAAACAGGGTGTAAGATATCACAAGAAATGTACACACTCCCCTACTATGTAACTGTACCCTTTTTGCACAACACCCTGTCCAAAAAATTTGTGTTCAATTAATAAATAAATTTAATTCAAAAAAAAAAAAAAAAGAGGGCTGGGGATATAGCCTAGTGGCAAGAGTGCCTGCCTCGTATACACGAGGCCCTAGGTTCGATTCCCCAGCACCACATATACAGAAAACGGCCAGAAGCGGCGCTGTGGCTCAAGTGGCAAACTGCTAGCCTTGAGCGGGAAGAAGCCAGGGACAGTGCTCAGGCCCTGAGTCCAAGGCCCAGGACTGGCCAAAAAAAAAAAAAAGAAAACTAACAATGACAATGACAGTGTTGGAGGGGATGTGGCCAAAAGGGAACCCTACTTCATTATTGGTGGGAAGGAAAACTGGTTCAACCACTCTGGAAAGCGGTATGGAGATTCCTCAGAAGGCTAAGCATAGAGCTCCCCTATGACCCAGCAGGCCCACTTTGGGGCATCTACCCAAAAGACCACAAACAAGAACACACTAAAGCCACCAGCACAACAATGTTCATCGCAGCACAATTTGTCATAGCGAGAATTTGGATCCAACCCAGATGCCCCTCAGTAGATGAATGGATCAGGAAAATGTGGTACATATACACAATGGAATTTTATGCCTCTATCAGAAAGAATGACATTGCCCCATTTGTAAGGAAATGAAAGGACTTGGAAAAAATTGTACTAAGTGAAGTGATCCAGACCCAAAAAAACATGGACTCTATGGTCTCCCTCATAGGGGATAATTAGCACAGGTTTAGGCTAGTCACAGCAGAGGATCGCAAGAGCCTAATAGCTTTGCCCCATGAACGCATAAGATAATGCTAAGTGAAATGAACTCCATGTTATGGAAACAAGTGTTATATCACTGTTGTAATTACTTTCAACATGCCATGTGAAACTGTAGCTTCTATTGTTGATGACCCTCTTGTATCCCCTTCCTGTAGTTGTACCTGCACTATATCTGTATCTTATCTGAGTACATTGGAAACCGTGTATACAGGTATTAGAACTAGGAAACTGAAAGGGAATGCCAAAATCGAGAGACACCGGGTAAAAAAGACAAATGATTACAAAAGCAATACTTACAAAACTGTTTAGTGTAAATCTACTGAACAACTCATGGGGGGAAAGGGAAAGGGGGAGGGGAGGGGGGAATGAGGGAGGAGTTAACAAACAGTATAAGAAATGTATCCAATGCCTAACATATGAAACTGTAATGGCTCTGTATATCAGTCTGACAATAAAAATTAAAAAAAAAAAAAGATAAAGAGAAGGCAGCTGAAGAAGAAATGTAGAGAAATTCTCTATTCCCTTTATCCTGTCTCCCACTCACCCCTGGCCACACACACACACACACACACACACACACACACACACACACACACATTACCCACCTGATGGTATCATTCCGACAGTATCACACCTGGGACATTAACTCCAACGCTCTGCCCAGAACATCCTCATCCGTGAAGATCCCCTTGTCATCTTCCCTCCCACCCTCCTCCATAGACACTGGAGAACATCCTTTGTCCATTTTGGGGAGCTGGTCTATTGGTGACAAACCACTTTTGTCCTTTGTCTGAGAAGGGATTGCTTTGTTCCCTTCATTCTGGAAGCCCATTTTCATAGGGCCTAGAGGTCTCAATGACATCGCCCAGGAAACATGGTACCACATCGCCCCTTGGTTCCCAAAGCCCCTCCTCAGGCTGCCTTTCCTCTCTCTGCCTTTCATAGCCTTCTGTACTTAGCAGGAAAGGCATGTCTACGCCACATTTTAATAAGGAGCAGAGTCGAGACTCAACTGTAGGCAATGAAGGCTCGGAAGACATGCACGTAATCAGTCAGCTCTATGGCCTCAAGTCATCTGAGTTCATTCAGGTGTCCTCCTGGGAACTATCCTCCTGCTCTGATGGCCCCATCACTGTGAAGTGTTCAGAAGCCCTAGGCTAAAATCTTTTCTTTAAAAAAAAAAAAAAAGACAGTTTAAAGTCCTGTTGGTCCAGCAAAGACGTTTGTAGGTTGTGGCCAGAGACTACTCAGAGGTCCAACCCTTGCATCCTATTAGCATGTGAGCTAAATCATTTAAATATTCATGAGCCCCACTTACCAAAGGCCAGCCTCTTGTTCTTTCCTTCCATTCATCCATTATTTATTGAAGGCAAGTAACCAGGATACAAAATCATGACAGCCTTTTAAATCGTGCTCTTATTGTATACGGGGTGCTTGGCAAAGCACTTGTGTTTCAGACATCATTTCAAATCTTATCAGCCTCATCCCTCATCGCTGCTGCTGCTATAGCCAGATTCCTGACAAAGCCCCCAGCTCTCACTTCCCATCCCCAGGTACCAACCCACTCAGTGTCATGAAATGCGAGACAGTGCTTGACCAATGGAGGACAGGAGCTAATGAGTAGCTATACCCCCTTTCTTTCCTTGAGAAGATGGCTTTAAAAAGAAATTTTAGGCCAGGCACCAGTGGCTCATGCCTATAATCCTAGCTGCTCTGGAGGCTGAGATCTGAGGATCGCTGTTCAAAGCCAGTCCAGGCAGGAAAGTCCAAGTCCATGAGACTCTTATCTCCAATTAACCACCAAAAAAATCAGAAGCAGTGCTGTGGTTCAAAGTGGTAAAACACAAGCCATGAGTGCAAAAAGCTCAGGGATAGTGCACAGGCCCTGAGTTCAAGCCCCATGATTCACATTCACACACACACACACACACACACACACACACACACACACACACACACATTTAGAAAGTATCTGAGAAATAACTACTTTTCTTCAGTGGTAGCCAATTGAATGGGCTTCCCATCTCCCTATGTTTATTGTCCCTGGCCCTCACTCCACCTTTCTGACATCACATGAATTCCCCACACATCAACCCAGCCTAAGACACTAAAAGCAGAAGAGACCCTGAAAGCAATCCTGAAAGTTAACATTACGGAACTACAAACCATCTCTAGAACTCAGTAGCAATGCCACACAAGTACTCAGACCTTTACCTGTAATTGACCAGGATAAGGTAAAGATGGATAGTAGAATTCTGAGTTAGGAGTGATTATGGCCTTGGGCTTGAATATGATTATGGTAATTATAAAAACAGTGCAATAGGCTGACTGCTCTTAGCGGCTTGGGAAATCTCGAAGACCACAGATGGCAGGCCCAGATGAGTCACCTGTGCATTCACAGTGATTCAGATGCAGCTGGACTGCACCTGTGGGATATTTAAGACATCTCCATGGCTGCTGGCCAGCTGCCTGGCAGAATGTGCTGAAAGTGATGTCTGGGATCTAATTGTCAGTGCAGAAGAACTACAAAGGAAACTGAACACCCGTCTCCTCTGGTTATCACAGACTGCAGAGAAATTATTAGAACCCTGCAACCCAGAATGGAGACAGTTGGGTTAACCAGCTTGAGAATACTGAATCCTAGACTGTTCAACACACATCAGGCTGGTCTGCTGGGACGGCTCCTTGAAACACAGACAGGATGCTTCACCATTGATGAGGTAAAGAGGCAGGAACCGCTTGGATAAGACTGAACAGGGGCAGAGGCTCAGGGGACAGGAGGCTAACTGGATTTGTTAGGTCAAATAGGCAAGTTTGCCCTCCCCCATGACAGGAAGCAGCATCCAGGGGAACAGGACAGGAGGAAAGGAGAAAAGACCCATCCTTTTGAATTCCAAGGGCAGCCATCCTGTGTAGGTCACCCTAAGGATTGCTCAGTCCACTTCCAGTACACCAGGCCTCATCCTGGATTCCCTTAAGGTTTATTGCATCGACATATTATTGGGGAATGTGACCCCAGTGGGGAGGAATGAAGACGGGATGGGGATCAAATCGGGGAAGAAGAAAAACCATCATCCTGTTGATAAGACTAGCATGCTGCCACACATCTGGAATATCCGGCATCGGTGGAGCTGTTGAAGTGGACTCAGGAGCCGCTAGGCATATGGCGGCATGCAATCTTCAAAGCCTGAGTGTATGAATTCACTGCAGGGAACAGCAGGGCTGGGTGACAATTGGTGTACACTTTGAGCCTTGGATCTGGGCTCTGCTCTGCAGGGAAACACAGATCTAGGTACCAGCAATGTCTAGCTTCAGTGTCACTGAGACCCATTAAGGTAAGATGTCCATTCACTCTTACAGGGGCAGGAAGAGACACTCTGAGAAGTCACCTGATGGGGAGGAGAGGACAAACCACGTTTGCAAGCAGGAATGGAGCCATGCGACTAAATTCTGGCCTTTTTCACCACTGGAGTTTTGCACGACAAGGCCAGGGAGGTTACATGGTCCTCTGTCCTACCTAACTCTGGTCCCTTTGCATTTTAAATTCCACTGCTCACTGACAGACTTGTCACCTGTCATCAGAGCAGAATCCATTATTATTATCAATAGTGGCGATGGGTAATTAAACAACAAATGCACTAATCCCATTAAGCCATTTTTTAAATTAATTTATTTTAATGCATGTAATTAGTTAATATGATAATGCTCTCTTTCATCCAAAGACAGCCTGCAGGTTTTCTCCAAGCTCTGTGTGGTATTATTAAGGGATTTTTCACATGTGGAGAAGAAGGGAGTTCAGGAAGTGGTCCAGAGTCACAGAATGGCCTGCCAGGGACCCACCAGAACTCCTGCTCTGTCCTCTCCGCTGTCTCTGACCCCCTACCCACTCCAGGTACAAACTCTTCCTGGCTTCCTTGCCTTTGCATGTGGCGGTCTCTGTACCTGGAAAGCCCTCTCCCTTTTTCAGCATGGGTATCGATACTGCCCATCCCTTGAGACTCCTCTCAGGGGTCATCTCCCACAGGATGCCCTCCTTGGCCTCTCCCAGCTGGGCCACGTGGCTCTCCTAAGGAGCACTTCATAGCATATCTCAGACAAGCCAGAAACAGCTGAGGGGTGACAGTGGCAATGACCACCACCGCCACACAACTCCCACCCTGCCCTGAGGATCCACTCTGCACCAGCCAATGCGTAACGTTCATATTGTTTCCCATTTATTTTGGAAGAAGGAGAAACAGAAACTTTGAGGAGTTGGATACATTGCCACCCAAACACTGGGATCTGAACTGATATTTGAATCCAATGGTCCCAAAGCATTTACTCTGCCAAACCACTATGCCAGAGTTTCTTACTTGACGACTTTTGCCCAGCACAAGGTCAGTTCACTGAGGGTTTAATGAACGCATGCTCTAATGTTCCTTGAAACAAATGTGGACCTCATAGCAAGAGGACCAAAAAGCTCCTGTGGCTGGAAGAGGAGAGACTGGGACAGCTTTAGAAGGATTCTGCTACGATGCTAGTCCTTCTTGGAAATATTTAAGGACTTCAAGCTTTTTCAGTGCTGTTGGTGGTACTACATTTACATTTAAAACCTCAAATAAACAAAAATAATCCCATTAGTTGTTGGAAATGGTAATCGTCCTGTTGAGTATGAATTTTATTGTGATGGTAACTCAAAAGCCCAGAGATAATAAATAAAAAGTCCCTGAATGTAATGGGGAGAAAGAACATCTTATTGCAGATACGCCATCTCACCATCCCTGTTGTAGTCACAGTTAAAAATTATAATAATGGTCTTGAGAATAACTTTTACGGCTGTACCTGTAAAACACAAGGGTAGGAAATCATCTTTTGTCAGCTGGAAAGTGGTGATAATAACTCAAAAGCATCTGTGGGAAGCCTGATGTCTGAATCCACGTAACTAGCGTCTCCAGTGGAGGGTTACACCGGAAATGGTGCGGCCTGGTACAGCCTTTTTCTTGTGTTCTCATGACGAAGGGAAGGTGCCTCATCAGTGACGGGATGGGAGCATTGCTGCTGCCTTGGGACCTCCATGAAACCTGGTCTTCCCACCTGCTAAGTGGGATGAAAGCGGCATGACCTAAGTTCTACCTGGGTTTTCTCTCCTGGCTCAGCACACCGTGTGTGATGGAAATGGTGGCCATACAGCAGGGCTCATGGCTTGGGAATAAGCTAGGCATTAACATTATCCACATAGAAGATTTAAGAATCTGGCTATGAAAGAGAAGATAGGCTCTGCTATAGGTACTGCAACCAGCAGGTGCACACCGCCAGGGCCAAAAAGCTGGATCATGCCCTGGCTCTTTCCTGTACTTCTTTTCTCTGCTTCTTATCTACCATGATGTGAATTGCTCCACTCTACCAGCCCCCCACCCCATGATGGACTGGCATCTCTGAATCTATGAGCCCGAGTAAAGCATCCGTCCTTTTTTTATTCTTTTGGTGCCAGTCCTGAGACTTGAATTCAAGGCCTGGGTGCTGTCCCTGAGCTTTTTTTTTTTTTTTCTTACAGTCCTGGGGCTTGAATTCTGTGCCTAGGCACTGACTCTAAGCTTCTGTGCTCAAGGCTAGCGCTCTACCACTTGAGCCACTGCATCACTTCCAGCTTTTTCTGAGTAGTTTATTGGAGACAAGAGTTCATGGGCTTTCCTGCCCAGGCTGGCTTTGAACTACGATTCTCCAATCTCAGCCTCCTGAGTAGCTAAGGATTCCATGTGCGAGCCACCCATGGCCAGCAATCCCTGAGATTTTTTGCTCAAGGTTACCACTTGAACCACAGCTCCATTTTCAGCTTTCTGGGTGGTTCATTAGAGATAGAGTCTCACAGATTTTCCTGCCCAGACTGGCTTCAACCCACGATCCTCAGATCTCAGCCTCCAAAGTAACTAGGATTACAGACATGAGCCACTGGCACCCGGCTGCGTTCTTCCTTTTAAGATGCTTAGGTCAGGCATTCAGTCACAGCATTGAGAAAATAACAAATACGTCAGAATTTGATTTGTAGAATTTTCACTTACTCCTGACACTGTGCAACATTCCTATGGCAAAAAAAAAAAAAGGCAAAATCAGACAGCCATTAGCAGACAGAAGCTTCCAGGTTTTATAAGAGTGTGCAGTGTCTACTACCTCCACTGTTCCAGAATGTTCCAATCTGTAAGACACAAATGCAGAGGATGTCACAAGAACAGGTAGTAGAGAGTCAAAACAACATTGCAATTCCATCACACCCTAGAAAGACTGGCCAGCATCGAGAATATGAACAATAATGAATACTGACGGGGATGTTGGGGGAAAGGAACCCTACTTCACTGTTGATGGGAATGTAAGCTAATACAACCACCCTGAACAGAAGTCTGGAGGTTTCTCAAAAAAACAAAACATAGATCTTCCCTACCACCCAGCCGTACCTCTCCTGGGCATCAACCCAGAACATCACAAGTCAAGATACGGTAAAGACACTTGCACATCCATGTTCATTGCTGCACTATTCACAATAGCCAAGTTATGCAAATAGCCCAGATGCCCTACAATAGATGAGTGAATCAATACAAATATGGTACAGATGCACGTGGGATTTTACTCGCCTATCAGAAAGAATAATATTATGTCATTTGCCAGGAAATCAATAGATGTAGAAAAATTATGTGACATGAAGTAAGTCGGGCTCAGAGAGACAAATGGTGCATATCTTCTCTTAGATGTGGAAGTCAGAGCTAAAATAGAAACATCCATGATAACATATATAGGATTTATATATACATATACATGAAAATAACTGACTAAAGAATGGTGTGCTTAGGAGAAGAATACAATGGAGAACTAAAACATTGTTTATCAAAATGAACACCTGGAGGGCAAATAGAAGGGACACGAAAATAGAGGAAGGAAGGAAGGAAGGAAGAACAAATATAGTTATTGTATCCAGTGTACCTTGTGTAGAAACTGAACTTTTTTAACTTGAGGGTGGGGATGGAATAGGGAAAGATGGGGGAGAATGAAGGAAAGAGCAACATGGATCAAGATGTGTTGTATTCATAATCCGACTTGTAGAATTAAAACCTCTTTGTACAACTACTCAATAAAACACTAGAGAGAGACAGAGTGCTGTGGAAAGCCAGAATAAAGACTCAAGAAAATGATGGAGAGACAGACACAGAGACACAGAGAGAGAAACAGAGACAGAGACATGCAGAGAGAGACACACACAGAAAGACAGAGACATGCAGAGAGACAGACATGCAGAGAGACAGAGACATTCAAAGAGAAACAGTGACGAAGAGACAGAGAACGAATCACATGGGGAAAACTGAGAAAGAGAGGAACAGAGAAACTAAGGGAGACAAAGAGAGGGACAGAACAGAGAAATAAGACAGAGGGGCAGAGAGAAAATACAGGTGGGGGGGAGGCAAGGAGAATTTGAGACTGAAAATCAGACAGGAGAGGCTAGCACTCTTATTTGTCTCCTGATGTCCCCAGCCTCGGCTTCTTCTACCCCCCCTTCCATGGTCTGAGGAATCCGGTCTGGCGTGGGGAGGGAGGGATCTGCACTCTCGAGATGCCTTCTCCCCTGAGCCCTGGCTACTCCACCTGGCAGCTCCCCTGAAAACTGCTGGCCCCATGCCTGGTACAAGTCTGGCAGATAGACTCAAAAAAAATGGGGGGCTCCATCTGGATTCTCACCAGATGGAAAGGCCAGATCTGGAGTGCTTGCCCATGGCTCCTCTACGGGGCACAGGGGCCTGACCTCTGACCCCACCCCCACCCCACCCCCAGTGGCTAGCTGGAGAGGCTTGGGAGCAGGTCCTGCCTGGGGCTGGCTGGGTATGAAAAGCCTGGTAGAACAATGAGAGCCCCAGGCTTCCCCCCTGCCATAGGGCGTGCTCCTGTGGGGTGTAATTGAGCAGCAATAAGGGGAGCCTGCAGCTCTAGGAGGAGATAGGAGGCCCATAAACCAGGGTCACCCACAGGCCATGGGGTGAAAAGGTGGAGGGAGGAGCCAGGGCACTGCTGGCACCCAAGGAAAGCCACACTGGAATTCTGACCCCAGCAGGGGAGGGCGCTGGTTCTGCTCACGTTCCACCCTGGGGGCCAGCCAGACCTGGCTGGGTGGGTGGCCGGTGGGTGAACACTAGAGGCCAGCCCACTTCTCATCTGGAAAAAAAAAAAGAGAGAGATAGCAGGAGGTCCACTTGTCAAGGCAAGAGCCATCTCTGCCCTAGGCCTGCAACGCTGCCCCTTGGGACCTGCTGCCAGCCCCAGGTCCAGCTGGACGCGTCCAGTCCCCCGCCGTGGCCTTGCGCTCTGTCCCTGGGTGTGGCGCTTCTCAGAGGAGAATGGCACTGCCTGTGTTTGAACGTAGAGACCCAGGGAGGGCAGAACAGAAGGGAGCCCTGTGGGAAAACACCCCTGCTCTCTGGAGGAACTGGGGGAGGAGGGGGGCCTCCGAGAAGACATTTGGGCAAGCTAAGGGGGGGGTCAAGGAACAAAGGTAAGGACCCCCCACCCCTGCCCCAGAATCAGGCCTCAAGACCTAGTTGCAAGCCAGATAAGGCTCTAGGGTGTGGACAGGTGGGTAGACTGAGGCCGGGACCTGGGCGGGAAGGCCAGAACTGACAGTGTCTCCCCATGATTCAAGATGCCCTGGGCCATCACCGCCACCTTCTGGCTGTCCCATCAGCCAGGCTGTGCACTGCACACAGCTGGCTCTGCTGGGCTGGGGGAGGGGGAGGGGGTTGGGGATGGAATACATCAGGCTGTCCAGCCTGTTACCCCTGAAAGCGCTTTGTCTGCATTTTCTGTGGCTCTCTAGCGCCTCCAGTGGTGACACTGGGCGTTCAACTGGCCCTTAACTGGATAAGCAGGACATGGAGATGAACTGCCTTCCTTCGTCTTCTTAAAGACCTCAGGGCCTGCCTGGGGATGTACAGATGGATCTAAAGGGGGGGCCAATGAAAGTCATAAATTAGCACAACCACAACCAGGACCAAGTCTGCAGGTGAATGAGGAGAAAAGCAAAGCTTTGGAGCTTCTGGGCTCTTGAACCAGAACGTAGCTATCCAAACTGTCCATTTATGAGACCAGAGCACGAGAGTGATTCACCGAGGCTGCACAGCAAGACAGGAGCAGAGCTGGCACAAGAACCAGGACTCCTGAATCCAGGTCTAGATTTTCTTTGTTCTGTTCCAGACTGTCTGTTCTCTGTGTGTGTGTGTATGTGTGTGTGTGTGTGTGTGTGTGTGCGCACGTGTGCCCAAGGTTAACACTTTGCCACTTTGAATCACAGCTCCACTTCCAGTTTTCAAGTGGTTCTTTGGAGATAAGAGTCTCTTGGACTTTCCTATCCAGGGTTGGCTTCAACAGCGATCCAAAGATCTCGGCCTCCTTAGTAGCTAGGATTGCAGGCGTTGAGCCACCCACCAGCGCCCAGCCGAATCCCCTCCTGTCTAGAGAAGAGCCATGGCCTGGCACTGTGCAGCACTGGCCGACAGGCCGGCCACCCCTCTGGATCTTGGCTCTCTGCTTCATGACCTGGAGTGAGACACTGAGCCTTTCCTCCCTGCCCCCATCCGTTGTTCTTCTACCGGAATCCAGCTCCTCTAAAGTGAGGGCAACGTCTCTCTCCACCCTGAATCAGCAAGCCCAGGCTCTCCAGGCCCCACACCCAGGAGGAGAACACGCAGGGGTCCAGGCCACACCTGCCTTCGAGACAGACCTCAGACTTGACGGTCCACACACCGCTGTGGACCTCCATTTCTCCTCCCCTCTGTCACGTGGGAGTGGGCGCAGTGGGGGGGATGGACCAGCTGAACCACACATATCGGGGAGGGGACATCACACCTCAGTGATCTGCACACCTCAGCCCACGACACCCCCATCCCTCCTGCACAGCCGCCCAGGGCACCAGCGTCGCCTGAAGCAGATGGCAGCTGCTGCAGTATCTGGGCCTTTCCACGCCATGTGCCTCATCGCCCCCATCTCCCAACAGGCAGTGGGGCGGAACGCCCATCACACACTGAGGATGCACAGGGAACCAAAACAGCAGGGCTACCGGGCGAGGGTGGACAGGAAGGCGGCTCTCTCGAGAGTCTGGGAGTCCTCAGTAATCCACAGCCAAGCTCAACAAACCCTTGGTATTGGGCAGGAGAGATGCCAGAAACACCAACCGAAATCCAGCCTCCCTGGGACAAGAAGGGAAGGCCGCACAGGGGCAACAGAGAAGCCACGCCCTCAGCCATGAGGGTCCCCAGGGAGGCCCAGGTCCCCCGACACTGAATCCCTAAGATGGCTGCTTGAAGCAACGATGGACCAGGAGGCAGACCGGGAACACAGGTGTGCCCCACCGCACCTGGTTTAATGCCTCTTTGTTCACATATTTGAATATCACTTTTGTTCCCCTCGAGGTTGCTAGTACAATTCAAATGTGTTACACACATTGGATACGTTTCCTGGCTAAGACCTAGGCTTTGGGATCAGGCAGTTGGAAACCTGGCTCTGAAATATCGCTGACCTCCACTTCCTGGAAGCCACTTCCTCTGACCTCGGCTCTCCCCTCTGCAGACTGAAGACAAAATCCTGCAGAGGATGGGCACTGGTGGCTCACGCCTGTCATCCTAGCTACTCAGGAGGCTGAGATCTGAGGATCGCAGTTCAAAGCCAGCCCAAGTAGGAAAGTCCATGAGACTCGTCTCCAATTAACCACCTAAACACAGAAGTGGAGCTGTGGCTCAAAGTGGTAGAGTACTAGCCTTGAGAAGAAAAAAAAAAAAAAAACCCATGACTGATGCAAGAGAGAGAGAGAGAGAGAGAGAGAGAGAGAGAGAGAGAGAGAGATCTTCACACAGGAACATCTTCAACTCTAGCTTTGTCCTTGGAGGAAGCCTGCCACCCTGAGCAGTCGGATCCACACTGCTCCAGGCCTCCGATCAGGAAGGGGGGAATAAAAGTAGCCCGGGTCGCTAACAGGCAATGATTGCCTGACTTCTTAGGGCAGGGTCCCTGGAAACCAACGCTAAGCTGCAGCTGCACGTGTGGGAAGTTTCTTGGGGACACTTTCAAGAAGAGCATTAGTGAGAAGGTGAGGAATGCAGTTCGGTCCCAGCCAAGGAAGCTCAGCTGGTCCTAACAGCCACAGAACTAAGATGGGCTTTCAAAATTGTCCCAAGTTGAGCCAGGCGCAGTGGCCCAAGCCTATGACCCTATCTACTCAAAGCAGAGCTGCGGGGATTGAGGTTCAAGTCCAGCCCAAGAAAAAATGTTCAAGAGAGTCCATCTCAACCAATGGCTGGGTGCAGTAGTACATGCCTGTCATCCCAGTGACAAAGAGAAACAGGAATAGGAGGATCAGTAGCCCAAGCTGGTATGAAAGCAAGACTTCACCTAAAGAATAACAGCAAAGGGAACCTGTGGACTTGCTCAAGTGGTAGAGTACCTCCCCAGTAAGCACCAAGTCCTGAGTTCAAATCCTAGCACCTCCAAAAAGAATTATCCCATGTTTTACTACTAAGTGATCCCATCTCTGAACACAGGGACCCCTTCAAGAAGTGGCCATTCCCTTCCACCTAGTATACTTCTGGGGAAATGACTGATTCCCAAAAGTGGGGGGAAGAAAAGAGTACTTCAATCCCAAAGGACAGCATAGGACATGTCCATGTCCACTCGATCCTGTCCTTGCCACCAGCAGCTGATAGGAAGAGAAGCCTTACCGGGCCTGGTAGAAGCCACAGAAGGAAGATTGGAGCACAGGAGCTCCAACCCCAGGCTGAGGGCCCCTAGGATTTAATAAGAATGCAGAGAGATGGATAGCTGGCATGTGTACTATTCGCTCCCATGCCAAGATGTGTGACAGACATCACTATTCAACTGTAGTTGCTTTGAAGAATCCTATGTGACCCTCCTGGTCCTCTGTGTATGTGTACGTGTACCTGTGCATGTGTACTACTAGTGGGGCTTAAACTGTACCCAGCTCTAGTCCTTCCTCTTGTTGTTGTTGGTCATGGGGCTTGAACTCAGGACCTAGGCACTACGCTTAAGGCTAACAGTCTACCACTTTGAGCCACAGCTCCACTTCTGGTTTTCTGGTGGTTAATTGGAGATAAGAGGCACACAGACTCTCCTGCTCAGGCTGGCTTCAAACTTCGATCCTCAGATCTCAGCCTCCTGAGTAGCTAGGATTACAACTGCCAGCACTTGACCCCACTCCTTATTTTAAAAATACATTTTTTTAGGGGCTGGGAACGTGGCTTAGTAGTAGAGTGCTTGCCTAGCATGCATGAAGCCCTGGGTTCAATTCCTCAGTACCACTAACACAGAAAAAGCCGGAAGTGGTAGAGTGCTAGCCTTGAGCAAAAGAAGCTCAGGGACAGTGCTTAGGCCCTGAATTCGAAGCCCCAGGACTGGCACAAAAAAAAATAAATTAATAAAATACATTTTTATTGTTATTATAAAGGTAATGTACAGAGGGGTTACAGTTATATAAGTCAGGTAAAGAGTACATTTCTTTTTCAACATTGTCACCCCTTCCCTCACTCTCTCCTAGTTTTTCACTCCCCTCCCCAACTCACAAACTTGTATAGTTTATTTTCAATATAGTGTCTAGTGAGTACCACTGCTGCATTTGCTCTCCCTTTGTCCCTCCATTTCTTGCCCTCCCTTCCCCTCTCACAGACATAAACCAACAAGGCAAAAAGAAAACAGAAACAACAGACAGAACAACCCTCTTGTCTCCATTTCCTGGAGTTCATGTCACACAGTCCTTCTTAATGACCTTCAGGCGTATAATCAAATCCGACCAGTGAGAGAAAACACCCCTCCCCACCCCCATTTTCCCCTGCTTAAAGCATGGCTTCCTCCCTGACACACAGGGGGTGAGAGGCAGAGCTGGGAAAAGCCCCCTCCTCCATGCCCAGTGGTCTTTCCAACCGTTTCTGTCTCCCGGGTGGGGGGGGGCCTCAGCACCCCTTTCTTTCTGAGCCCCTGCCTGCCTGGGCCAGGCCTGGGCCCGCCTCGGTGGCCCAAGGAGGTGGCCCACACTGATGTGATCTCTATCATGCCCTCCGCGGGTTAGCAAGGGCTTAACATAAGCTGCCGCGGGCAGCACAGGAGGCCCTTCATTAAGCATTACCAGATAATCCTGATCATATCAAGAAACCTCTCCCGACTCTGGAGCACACAAGCTGGCGGTGGCGCGATCAACATGCTATTTTTATTCCTTGTGAGGGCTGGAGATTTACAGCCGCAGGTGGGACTCAGCACCCTCTTTTCCCCACATCCCACCCCCAAACACACAGCATGCCGGCGGGGTTGGATTCTCAGAGGTAGCAAGTGACAAATCCTGGGAGACACACCCCTCCCCCAGGACCCCCCTGGGCTCCCCCACCTGCTGTGGTTGGAATGTCCTCCTGAAAGTCATGTTCAGACTGAATCGCCGTTGTGACAGCTGTAGGAAGTAGGACCCAAATGAACATTTACTGTCTACAAAGCACCCAAGTTGTGGCGTTTTGTGACAGTAACCGAAAACAGGCATTATTAACAGCTCCTGAGATGGCTGGTTGATGTTTCCAGATGGGGAGCTGGTGTCAAGAGCTCTGTCTCCCCCTACTGGCCAGAGTGGAAACGCTCTATGGCAACCCCAACGTCAAAGATGGCCAAGAGGAAAGCAAGGAGGAGCCCAAGAAAGGCCAGGTGAGGCCACCGATATTCCAACCATGTAGTGCCAACTCGTTCTGATCCCCTTTTTAGAGTCTCTTGGTTAGTGTTCCACCTCCCCCCCCCCAATCCGAGTGACAGAGGGACCGTGGACTCAGCTATGGGCTCAATTGTGTCCCGTGTTGACTGTCTTTGGAGACAGCTAATTCAAGGTCATTGGGAAGGTCCTAGTCCAGTATGGCTACTGTCCTTACTAACAGTTGGGCACAGGTGGCCTTTAATCCTAACTAATCAGGAGTCAGAGATCTGAGGGCTGCAGTTCGAAGCCAGCCAGGGCGAGAAAGTCCATGAGATTCTTATCTCCAATTCACCACCAAAAAAAAACCTCCAGAAGTAGAGCTGTGGCTTGAGTGGTGGAGCTCTAGCCTCAAGCAAAAATGTTCAGGGTCAGTGCCCTGGCTCTGAGTTCAAGCCCCAGTACCAGCGCCAGAGGAGAAGGAAGATGAGGACACAGGCAGAGAGAGATGATCACTTGAAGCCACAGGAAATAGACAGCTCTCAGCAAGCCAAGGAAGAGGCTTGGGAACACTCTCAGCCTCCGTTTCCTGCCCCCTCCAGTCTGTGTTAATCTATTACTGCAGCCCTCACTGACAGAGATGGACACCACCACCACCACCACCACCACCACCACCCCCAATGCACATCTTCCTTTCTCCCTCTGGCTGTTTCTCTCTTCCTTCTCCCAGGCCCCATCTCTGACTGACTTATTTGATGTACCAGATACTTCCTGAGCAAGACAGCAGACTCGGGTAATTCTGGATGTAGAGAAAGGGAATGAGAATGCCATTATCCAACAAGATTGGTGAGTAACCGGGCACTGGTGGCTCGTGGCTGTAATCCCAGCTACTTAGGAGGCTGAGATCTGGGGATTGCGGTTCAAAGCCAGCCAGGGCAGGAAAATCCATGAGACTCTTATCACCAATAAACCACCAAGAAACCGGAAGTGGTACTATAACTCAAAGTGGTAGAGCACTAGCCTTGAGCTGAAGAGCTCATGCTCAGCACCTAGGCCCTGAGATCAAGCCCCACAACCCGTAAAAAAAAACAAGACTGGTGAGTAATTCCAAGTACCAGGCTCTGTCCTAGGAGGGCTCACTGGGAGCCTGGTGTGAAAGACATGTCTAACTGCTCAGGGAGGAAGTAACTCCCACAGGCAAGGAGCCAACAGGGTGCACAGAACTCAATTGGAGGTGATCCAGCTTTAGAGGATGAGCCAGAGTTTATCATTCCCTGGAATCTGTGCTCGGTGAATCTACCCTGACCCTGTGTGTCTAGAAATGAAGAAGTTGCACCTCTGGGTGGAAAGGGGCAGGAGATGGAGCGAGCAACAGCAGAAAGAAGAAAAAAGAAGCTTGCCCCAGAGGTGAGACCTCCCCAGGCAGACATCTGTTCTGATCTGAAAGTTAATTATAGTATTTAGATGTTTTCTTTCCCATTCTGCTTAATAATTACAACAGAACCCAAAGTGTGAGATAACGCCGAATCGTTATAAAATAGGGTTTAATTATTTTCTCCCCCGACTCGCTGGAATTAACAGGCTTTGGAGCACAGGCACGCGTTATACCGAGCCATTTGCAAGCAGGTGTCTGTCTCCCCTCCAAATCTCTTAGCCTTCCCACGCAGTAGGCAGGGGGTGGGGGTGGGACCGAGGAAGGAGGTGGCAGGGTGTGGGCCCTCCCCTGCAGGGCATTGTGTCTGAGTAAACAATTGAGGGGCCCCTGCTGGGCGTGGAATGTTCCATGTTCCAGGCAGACAGGATGTAAGTGTCTTCATTCAGCAGCAAAAACGTAGTGAGCACACCTTGTGCTGGGCACTAATCATTCTAGGTCTCCGGGAAGGAGACCATGCGATCAAACAGGACGGACCTCCCTCCTCTGAGGCTGGTTTCCTTCTACTCGGAGAGGGCTAGACCAATCCAGAAGTGCCGTTTCTGATAGCAAGAACTCCTGTGCGCTGGGAATTTAAATGAGGAGTGACAGGCAGACAAGGCTACCTCAGACCACACAGCCCCGAGGCAGGCTCCTCTAGGGACGTAGCACTTAAACAGGGGGTCCGAATGAAGAGTACTAGGCACACAGAAAGCAAACGAAAATTCAAAGAGCCCAGAGTGGGAATGAGAATGGAGGAGAAGACCAGAAAAACATGCCCCCCCCCCCACCGAGGGAGGGCCAGGCACCTGTGAGGACCCCAGGTCAGGAATTGGCATCATTCAAGGGCAAAGGGAAACCATGGAAGGCTTTTAAGAAGAGAGTGGAGCCACTCTCTGGCTGCCGTGTAAAGAACAGAACAAGGAACAGAAGAGGGAGACTGACCTGTTATCAGTGCCTCTCCATCCTGTTCCCAAATTCCCTCTATCTCCTCCTAACACCTCAAAACCACAACCTGCCCTCATTTTGCGCAGCTTTCCTTAACTAGGAAGACACTGCTGCATTAAAATGGCATTTGTCAGTGGTTAACACCCCTCATCCTAGCTACGCTGGAGACTGAGATCTGAGATTCTCATCTCCAATTGACCAGCAAAAAGACGGAAGTGGAACCGTGTGTGGCTCAAGCAGTGAAGAGAAAAAAGCCAAGGGGCAGCACCCAAGTTCTGAGTTTAAGCTCCAGTATGGGCACACATACCTAAAACAAACTGGCAGCTGTGGCTCGAAGCAATAGAGCTCTAGCCTCAAGTGGAAAACCCAGACCCCGAGTTCAAGCCCCACAACCAATCGGAAAACAAACAAACACTTGGGCACTTGCTTTTTATCTGGAAAACAGAGAAGGACACCCAGCGAGTTTGTGGTCGAGCCGGAGACCAGGAGAATACCAATGACACAGGGAGACACAGCTAAAACGCAGGGCAGTGGCAAGTTTGGAGGGGAACCAAAAGTCCCAGTCTTTAAAACCTAATCAACTCTGTGCCCACAGTCTTGAAAGAAGTCCCCATCACAAATCGGACGTTCACTCTCACAAAGGTGTCCCCGTGCCGGAGGTGTTTCTGGAGCCAAGGGGAGGTGCAGAACAAGCAGAAGCTCCCAACAGCTTCCTGCCTCGGCCCCCTGGGCCCTGTCTGCAGCAAGGAGGTGCAGTCACCTTTACCATGGCTGCAGGTCTAGTGACTCCTTCCAGTCTTCTTCTCACTGGATTAGTGTGAATCTTTGAACTATCCCAGAACCCCTTCAAGTTTTGGGAGAACATATGGGTGTCACGGCTGGGACCCTAGAATCAGTACCGTGTGTTCCAATGCAGCTCAAAGCTCCCGGAGTGAGGCTCTTTTCTCCCACCTGGAAGCACCCCCCGCCCCCGCCCCCTTTCCAGCCCTGTTTGTCTCCGCCCAGACAATACTGCCACCTAGTGGCCATTTTCCTCCTCTCTCCAGGACAGGAAAGGATGACCCGTTGACAAAGAAGCTTCTAGCAAGTCCTGAGCCCAGCTTCCTCCAGGGATCTTGTAGAAATGCAGATTCCAACTCAGCAGAGCGGGGCCTGGATTCCGCTGATCCTGGAAACCCTCAGAGCCCACTTGGAAAAGGCCAGGAAAATGGGACTCGTCCACGCTGCTTGCCTGGGTCTGAACTGCAAAAAGAAGGGAGCCATGGCACACCCAGAGAAAAGCTTTCTGCCGTTACAAGAAACCACACAGATGGACAACATGCCCACAGCACAGGTCCCAGCTAGGGGCAAGCTCACAGCCTGTGGCTTTGGAGAACAATAAACATGTGTCTTTCACCCTTAAGAATGGGGATTATTTCCAGAAAAGGCAGCAGAGATGGAGCCATACAAAGGGCAATGGGTTTCCCACTCAGGGGAAATTTTTGGTTTTGTGTCATTAGCAGGTTATATGACCATAGGCAAGCAAATTCTCCTCTCCAGATCTGTTTATTTCCCAGTAGTAAGATTCCAAGATTCTAAGAGGCTGTGTGTACATAAGGGTTAGGCAGACATAAGATTCTAAAAAAGAGTATGTGAATTGATGTGTGAAATGTGTAAAGCATTAGAGTAATGGGAGGTGTTCTTAAGTCCTTAAACACCTCATTAAAGCCAGGCAGATGAGAGGAAGTTTAAAACAGAGAAGGCTCTAAGTTATGGGAGACTTTGAAAGCTAGGAAGTTATAGAGTATACCAGCATTCTTCCCCCTGTCTTCTTTTCTCCAGCAGCAGAACAACTTCCCTGCTAAATCATATCTCCCCCTCTCCCCCTCCCCCTTTCCCTCTCCCTCTCCCCCTTTCCCTCTCCCTCTCCCCCTCCCCCTCCCCTTCTCCCTCTCCCTCTCCCTCCTCTTTCTCCCTCTCTCTCCCTCTCTCTGTATTGCCTAAGGCTTGGCCAATCAAAGCTCAGTTTCCCAAGCTCAGCGATTGGCTCAGGAAGAGTCACATGACCCAAGCCAATCAAAGAAAAGCTTTTGTTAAGACTCTTTAGAAAGAGACATCTTCTCTGACCTGAGGTTGCCTGGGTCATCTCAGCTACTCTATCAAGGGAAACTGCCCGACATGGGACCAATGCAGATGAAAGATGAACCAAAGATGGAATGAGGCCGGGTTGTGAATGAAACAAAGACCAAGAGGCTAATTTTGCTTTTTTAAAAATTCTTACTCTTCACGTGGCTCTACAGATACCTGCAGGTAATAAAAACAGACAAAAAGCTTGTCACCTCTGCCTTCCTCCTGCCTTGTCCTTTCTCTGCTACAGTCATTTCTTTCCTTTTCTCTTTTTTTGTTGGTCATGGGCTTTGAACTCTGGGCCTAAGCACTGTCCCTGAGCTCTTTAGCTCAAGGCCGGCACTCTACCACTTGAGCCATAGCGCCACTTCCGGTTTTCTGGCAGTTAATTGGAGATATGAGTCTCACGGGGACTTTTCCTTCCCCAAGCTGGCTTTGAACTGCCATTCTCATATTTCAGCATCCTGAGTAGCTAGGATTACAGGTGTGAGCCACCAGTGCCTACTATAGTCCCTTTGAACTGGGATAACAAGCCTAATGAATACACATGACCAGAATCAAATCAACCCTTCCTGCCCTCCAGGTAATAGTCTCTCTTAACTCTGACAAGGCCTCATCTGACCATCCTGAGATGATGCCCAACCAGACCATGGCCTGACCAAGATGGGCAGCTATGCAAGCCCCCAACCTTCCACGTATAACCCAAGACTCTTGTTAGACCCTTGGAAAAACAGACTTTTAATCCCTGGACTATTTTCCTCTCCAGTGGCCACATGAAAAATAAATTCTTTTTCTGTCTTCACTTTTAGGTCTGCCAGGGAGAACAGCCCACTACCCCCTTCCTCTTCATGAAGGACAGCACACCTAACCAGAAACCATCTGCCCCAGAACCAGCAATCACCTGACTGCCAATCACCTGACTATGAGTCAGCAAAGGACCCCAGGCTCTGAGGTCACTTCCTCAGCCACTGAGGTCACTTCCTGAACCGCCTCAGGCATGCCTCCCTCGGACAGTGAGAGGTTCCTCAGGCTCTGAGGTCACTTCTGCATCCACTGTGGCCACACTTCCTCCCACCCTCTCCCTATATAACCTCTCTCCCTGCCATTAGTCACTCTCTGCACACTTCCGCATGGCGGTCTCCTCTCAGCAAGCCTTACATTCAGCACTACTGGCCTCTTGGGAGAAATGGCTGAAGCTGGTCCACTGGGATCCATTTCCCTCTGCCCCAGGGATGGCCCTCTGGCTTAGGACTCCATTTGCATGAAGATATTATTTGAATTCCTGAATGAAGGTATACCTGACTCCAGACACCCAAACTTCTAAGTTGTGCAGGCCATTTGTTTCCTTTTTTTTTCATGAGTCGGATTGAGATGAGTTTCTCTCACATGAAACTTTATTCAAGAGTCCTACAAGTACTGTCTGTCCTCTACCCTTCAAAGTCTCTTTCCTTACAGAGGAGATGCAAAGTCCTATCTCAACAAGGCTTGGCAGCTGGGGGAGGGTGCCATTTTCTGGATGGGGAAGTGGGGCACGGGATTGTGGCAAGATCACACAGGTGGCAGAACTTGTTCTATTCAACACTAAGGCCACTTTAATCCATGTGTCCTACACCATCCACCTGCCCTCCCCCGAGAGGAATTAAGTATGTACTCAAAAACAATGGCATCGAATACTGATGGAATGTTCCAAAATATAGCAATATCCAGACCTGTAGTAGCAGCAGCACCGCCTGCTAGGGACGTGTTAGAAATGCACATTCTAGACTCCAGTCCAAACCTTCAAGTTCCAGTTCTTGGGTGGGGGCCCATAAATCCCTCTCTACTCTTCAGGGTTTCTGCTGCAGACTGCAATATGGATTCTCTATCAAAATGAGCAAAGCTGCTTCTTTCTGGTTTCATCAAGTATCCGAGGCCTTTTGCCAGCACTGAGGAAATGGAGATAAACTGGATGAAGACCTTGACCTCAAAGAGCTGCCAGTCTGGTGTGAACACAGATCAGCACTCCACATCATTCAGTTGTCTCTGAGTAGGGCACTGGTAACTAGTGTCCTTGGTCTTGGCCAACACATTCCAACTAGGCCTGCATCTACTTATCCCACATGTCTCCATTCTCACCTCCAGAAAACGCCTACTCTTGCTTCAATACCCAGTTTCACTATCACCTCCCTAAGGCCTCCCAGCAGAATCCACAGCCCCCTCACCTGGGAAGAGCCTGCAGCAGGACCTTCTCCTCTTGGAAGGTCATAAATGTACATTCACCTTCACTGACCAACGTGATTCTTTCCAACCCCTGGCCCAGAGGAAGAGCTAAGAAGCGGTTGATCAATGAGTTAGAAAGGGAAGTAAGGGATGTCATGAAGAACAACACAAGCTCAAAACCCCAGCCTCAGAGGCTGGGGGTGAGGGGTGCAGGGTGGGAGATAGTGTCTACTCAAGTGCACCCCCTAGGGGCAGCCAGTGGCACCAGACTTGCCCCCTGGAACTCGGAAGCAATGCAGCCTCAGGATCCACTGGGAAAGACCAAGTGGGTATCTGCACAAACACAACCTGCCCAAGTTGACTTCTGGAACCCCAGAGAACTCCCATGTCCCCGCTCCCAGGATGTAGTAGCTGCTGGGCTGCCTCATATGAGAACATGACACAGAGCTTCCTCCCTCCGCTTCCTTCCTCCGGCACCACAAAGACTTCCAAGAAAGATACACAGAGCTTAGTTCTGGTCGAAAAGTCTCCACTCATCTAAGAACACAATCAATAATGGTGAGGGGAAATCAATGGGGCCCAGGGATCCATCTCTCAGCTTATTTATGGAACACAGTGGCAGGAGGCTTCAGCACCATGGACAGAGGCTGTGCCTGCTTCCCAGACGTCTTGGTTCCTTCCCAAGAATGATGGGGTGTCCTTTGTCTCTGCTCAATAGCACCCCGGAGTTACAGAGCCATTTAGAAATGAACTGGCTCATTCTTCTCTCTTCCCTTTGCGCATAGTGACAGGTACCCCTGGCTAGGGCATTATTAAAGGCACAGATAGGTTACTCTGCTCATTCCATCTGGCCTGCGTCTGGCTCTTCCCCCCTTCCTCCGTCTCTAGCAGATCCTGAAGCAGTAAGTGTATATCAGATAAGACATTCCAGGAGGATTTTTTAAAAGCTGCAAAGTTGGAAGGGTGGTGATTTGATTGTAAGTATTTTCACCCCCTGAGAAGGAGAATGGCACTTTTTCCTAAAAATTTTCCAAGTTTTTTTCCCTGCTTCTAACTATAATCATTACAAATAATCTCATGAGCAAACTGAATGACAATGCAGGGTTTTTTTTTTCTTGCAAGTAGCAAAACCATCTGTCAAAATTAAACATTGAGAGCAGGGGAAGTGATTAAGATGACCAAGAGAGTAGGGCCCTCACAGTGCACCAGCCGTTGGCTTCATAAGAAGAAGAGACCTGGTGTGACACATGCTTGCTTTTTCCACCATGTGACACCTTCCACCATGTTTTAATGCCGCACAAGGCCCTCCTCAGAAGCTGCGCAGATGCTGGCATCCGCTGCTTAGATTTCCTGGTCTCCAGAACCAAGAACTAAATAAACCTCTTCTCCTTTGTAAATTGCCTTGTATCAGATTCAGTGCAGTGTTGGCAAAACTCCACTCACCCTGAAGCCCGAATGAGGCGCAAGAATGACAGCTCCCTCACATAGCCACACACAGTGACCTCATTGCTCACAGTGTTGCCTCCACAGGGTGGCTTGAGCATCCTACCAACATGGCTGACAGCTTCCTGCAGGCAAGTGACCTGAGACAGAGTCAGGAGAAAGCCATGACAGCACTGTCCTTGACCTAGTCCTGGAAAACACACATCCACACTTCTGGTACACCCTGTTCACAAGAGGTCATTCACTGAACGTAGTTCTTAGAGCCCACAGAGGGGAACTGGCTTCTCTGTTGTGGGGAAAGCATACCACAGAATTCACATAGTCTGTTCTCTCTCTCTCTCTCTCTCTCTCTCCCCTCTCTCTCTCTCTCTCTCTGCATGTCTTGGGACTTGAACTCAGGGTCTGAGCACTGTCCCTGGCTTCCTTTTGCTCAAGGCTAGCACTCTACCACTTAAGCCACAGCACCACTTCTGGATTTTTCTATCTATGTGGTGCTGAGGAATCAAACCCAGAGCTTCATGTATTCGAGGCAAGTGCTCTACCACTAGGCCATATTCCCAGCCTCCACAGTGTGTTCTCTTGACACAAATAAATTACTTTCATTCTTTCCCCCACACAAAATAACATCTCATCCTAGCTACTCAGGAGGCTGAGCTCAAAGATTGTGGTTCAAAGCCAGACCAGGCAGGAAAGTCCATAAGACTCTTATCTCCAACTGATCACCACAAAAGTCAAAAGTGGAGGTGTGGCTCAAATAATAGAGCACTAGCCTTGAGCAGGAAAAAAAGTGCTCAATGACAGTGCCCAGGCCCTGAGTTCAAGCCCCAGGACCAGCACAACACAATAAATCAAACACTCATCTCTTCTCAGTATCCTACAGACGTTTCATTCCTGTTGAGATTCAACTAGAAATCCAGGGAGTTGATACCCTGGTGCCAATTCTCAGATGGAGTTCCTCGGATACAATTTCTTTTTATCTGAAGAAGTGGAAGCTAAAGTCCAAACACCTACCCTATGTCAGACAATGCTACCATCTCTGTTCTAAAGGAGAGACTTGCAGGAGGACACTGGGCCACAGCAATGATGAAATCCAGCCCAACACAGGTGGTCTCTCCTTTTCTAAGAACTTGGCTCTGCCCCCTCCTGGACTCCTGGCTTCACCCTCTGAGTCACCTCTACAGTACTTCTTTTGTTTTTACCCATTTTTCAGAAAAACAAAAAACACTGAGGAGGTTTTGAAGATTGTAACCAGGAGAGCTAACTGTACTGAGTAACGCATCTTGAGTGAGGACTTAAGAGGCAAAGGTTCACTGGCCACAGGGACCTTGGGAACAAGAAGAGCAACCCTGCACAGCCATGTCTTGGGAGGGAAGGTAGCAGAGGGCTCTTGAGCCAGGACTTCTAAGCCCAAATCATTCAATTTGCTAAACTAAATTCATTACAGAAGCAAGAAGGTCAGCAAATACCAGAATGCTTAGTGAGGGCTTCACTCTACCCCCCATCCACGTGGGGGTCCTGGGCTTCTCTGCCTCTTCCGTGTGTGGTCCTCTGCCCCCCTTTCACATCCCCCTGGCCAGTAGGGAATTAACTGCAGGAGCGGAGGCCATGGGTAGCCTCAGTTGGCATGTGGTCACGAGACCCCCATACCCGCCAAGGAAGACATGGGCACGTGGGTGTCCCGGAGAACTCTCAAAGGATGTTCTGGTTTATTCAAGGGAGGGGATAACAGTTTATACCAGCAGAGATGATGAGGAAAGCGGCTATTAACAATTGGCTAATGGACTGTCCATCAGGTGATGTCACGGAACTTCCTCTATGGGCGGAGACCATAGCACCTCAAGGACCAGGTCTCTGGGGTCTCCGCCATTACACACGTGGCCGAGCCGAGAAGCGGGGGCTGCTTTGCTTCTCTTCCGGTTGAAGCCGGAAGGTGGGAGTGGCTCCCTTCCACATGGCCCCAGGGCTGGGGGAAGGGCAGTGTCTCAGGAGCCTTCATCACCCTTCCCCCTTCAAGGCCAAGCTGAATCCCCAACAGTTTAGCACATGCCAGGGACCATGGGAAGTACTAGATCTAAGCTGGTCCAGAGACTCCACCAGCATGGCATAGAACCCCGATCCTCCTGACTTCCCATGTCACCCAGCCAAAAGCGGGCAGCCTGCTCTCAAGCCCCAGGCCCACTAGTGGCATCTTCAGCACCACAGAGCATTTTCATAAACTGGTCCCAGCCCGCCCAGCCCGGAAATAAGCTGCTCGTGGAGCTGTTCATGTTTTTATGTCTGGCTATAATGGAAAAACAAACATCCCCTGTATCTTTGGACCCAAGACACCTGCACATGGAGGAGGGTGAGGCCGCCCTTAGCTGGGACTGCCAAAGTCATCTCAGGTCCACTCTGTACAGCAGAAATGAGAAGATGAATCGGAGGCCCTGGTGTCCTCTGCCCCCAGGGCTAATGCTCGGGGTAGCTGGTGACACTAATAAATTCAAACCATGTTGGCTTCCGGTCTCCCTACACACAGCCACCAGAAAGCAGCTTTGTGACTTACCCTGCAGCAGGGCTTTCCCTGGGACCACCTCACCCCCGTAAGAGTTGGGGCATCTTCCCAGGGAGACACTGACATGGAAGCCACTCTCCCCTACCATGGCTAAACAGAAGGTCCGTGGGTCTCTAAATCTGAAACATTCGCTGTCACAAAGCAACAAGCCTGTCTCTCTGTGACAGATTGACAAAAGGCATCCATCCTCACCCTGCCTTTCTGGTGGCCTTTACCAGATGACTGCTTCCACTCACACTGACGCTGAGCCCTCTACATGCTTCTGTCAAGAGGATGTCAGCAGAGAATGAGAAAACACCTGCTCCATTGCAACCTCACTCTTGTGTCCGCCCAACCGGAGAGGGACAGCCATGCATGACCCTATCATCTCAGATCTGTCTACTTAATCTATCTACTTAGCAAAACAACTTCCTGACAGGTGGCAACAATAGTCTCATTTTCTCAAAAGTAAGCTAGCAGAATCCCCAACACCATCCACTCCCAACCCCATGATTGATTTCACCAATGTATATTTCTCAAAGTGGTCCCCTCCCCTACCTCAGGTGTGTGTGTGTGTGTGTGTGTGTGTTAAAGCTTGGACTCATGGCCTGCACACTGTCCCTGAGCTTTTTTCACTCAATGTTGGTGTTATATCACTTGAGCCACAGCTCTACTCCCACTTCCCACTTTCTTGGTAGTTTATTAGAGATAATAATCATCTCACAGACTTTCCTGCCCAGACTGGCTTTGAACTATGATCCTCAGATCCCCTGAGTAGCTAGAATTACTGACATGAGCCACTAGCTTTGAGCATCTTAGTTTGTCTTTTTAATCACTGGATTGCCAGTGCCTGGCAGCAAGTATTCAGCTCAATAGGTATTTGTTAAATGAATGAATGAATGAATGAATGAATGCACAACCAGCATTAGAGAAGCTAGGGGCAAGAAAGAATGGAGTGAGATAAGAAAAATCAAAACACATTAATTATTTTCTTTAATCTGGGTCTGCTTCCCCATGAGAAGAGCAGGAAGAAAGGCAAGAGGAGGGGAGGGGGGATTGGAAGGAGAAGCCACACGTGGTTCAGGAGAGCTAAACGCACAGTTGCAGGATGCTCCAAGGGAACTGCTGTGTGGGAATGTAGGATCTGGTCCCTTGAGGTGAACATGGGCTGGGTGGAGCGGTCAGGTGGCACACATGACTCTGTCTCTTGGACAGGTAACGCGCAGGTGCTGCCACTCTGCCGCTTTACCTGGACAGCTGCACAGTTAGGACACAGCACAAGGTGCGTTGGGGCAGCTGAGCCCTGGAGACTCCCTGCTCCTTCTCCTCTGCCATCATCCTTCCTGCAAAGGGGAAGAGTGACTGGTTCCCCCTGCACCTCAAGGATGAGGTAGAAGTAGTGCTGCTGGCTCTGCCTACCCCATATCAAGAGTCTCTAGCAGTCCCTCCCATTGCTGTCCTGGGCCATACTTCTGTCCCAGACTCCCACTGAGTCTGGCTCCCCACCTGCTCTGGTGTGGCCTGAGGGCAGGCATAGAAGTCAGTCAGGAGAGCTAAGTCTCCTCTGCCACAGGCCACAAGCAGCCAGGTAGCATCAGAGGCCAGAGCCAGGACTCAGAAACTGCAGAAGAACAGATGCCAGTGGCAGGAGTCACAAGCCACCTCCACCTCCTCTGGTCTCCACCTCTTAGGAATCCTGACCAGGCAGAGGACAGTCAGGCTACCCCTTGGCACAAGGAAACTCATGCGTCACTGACACAGGGCCTCCCTGGGCTCCTGTCACCCAAACCCCTCATGCAAGCTGTCCACGGCACCCCCACACCTGCCCCATTTTGACTCTCAGAAGTACCACCTCAGATTGCAAGAGAAATAAAAAGATGGTCAACCGAAGATCAATGGAATGGAATAGAAGACCCAGAAATAAAACCATATACTTGCAGATATCTGATACTTGATAAGGAAACCAAAGCTATATGGTAGAAATAAAAAGATAGCTTCTTCAATAATTGGTGTTGGAGAAACTGGGCATTCTTATGTGGAAAACTCAAAGTGGATTCCTGTTTGTCACCATGCACTGATACCAACTCAAAGTGGATCCAAGACCTCAACCTCAGACCTGAAAGTTTGAAATTACTGCAAGATGGAGTAGGAAAAACACAACTTTTAGGCATAGGCAGAAACTTTTTGAAAAGAGTCCCAGGAGCACAGCAAATAGGAGACTTGACAAGTGGGATTACATCAAAAGTAAAAGTTTCTGCACAGCAAAGAACACAGTTACTAAACCAGACAGATAGCAATCAGACTGGGAGAAGATCTTTAACAGCAATACAAATGACAAAGGCCTAATGTCCAAAATATAAAAGAAGCTCAAGAAACTAACCCCTCTCAAAGCTAATAAACCAATCACTATACTGGCAAAGAAGCTAAGGAGAGACTTACCAGAAGAAGAGGTAAGAATGGCAAGAAGAGGGCTGGGGATATGGCCTAGTGGCAAGAGTGCCTGCCTCGTATACATGAGGCTCTGGGTTCAATTCCCCAGCACCACATATACAGAAAACGGCCAAAAATGGCGCTGTAGCTCAAGTGGCAGAGTGCTAGCCTTGAGCAAAAAGAAGCCAGGGACAGTGCTCAGGCCCTGAGTCCAAGGCCCAGGACTGGCAAAAAAAAAAAAGAATGGCAAGAAGGAAGGAAGGAAGGAAGGAAGGAAGGAAGGAAGGAAGGAAGGAAGGAAGGAAGGAAGGAAGGAAGGAAGGAAGGAAAGAAGGAAGGAAGGAAGGAAGGAAGGAAGGAAGGAAGGAAGGAAGGAAGGAACGAAGGAACGAAGGAACTAAGGAAGGAAGGAAGGAAGGAAAGGTGGGAGGGAGGGAGGGAAGGAAGAAGAAAAAGAAAGAGAGAGAGAGAAAGAAAGAAAGATTGTGAGGAAATGCATCACTGGCCATAAAGGAAATGCAAATCAAAATAACTTGTTTGTTTGTTTTGTTTTTGTTGCCAGTCCTGGGGCGTGGACTCAGGGCCCGAGCACTGTCCCTGGCTTCTTTTTGCTCAAGGCTAGCACTCTACCTCTTGAGCCACAGCACCACTTCTGGCTTTTTTCTATATATGTGGTGCTGAGGAATCGAACCCAGGGTTTCATCTATATGAGGTGAGCACTTTACCACTAGGCCATATTCCCAGCCCCAAATCAAAACAACTTGGAGAGTCCATCGTACCTCAGTTAGATTGGCCAACATCTACTAGTACAACCTCTCTGGACAGCAATCTGGAGGTTCCTCAAAAAACTAACCATAGAGCTTCCCTACGACCCAGCCATACCACTCCTGGGCATCTACCCAGAACATCACAAACCAAGACACTGTAAAGACATTTGCATAGCCATGTTCATTGCTGCACTATTCACGATAGCCAAGTTGTAGAAACAGCCCAATACCCTACAATAGATAAGCAAAACAAAAAAGATGTGATACTGAAGTGCCAGACTTTGAAGTCAGGCCCCATTTTACCACGTGAACCCCATTTTACCACGTGAACCCCATTTTAGAATCGAACCCTGAGCCAATCAGATTTGTACCTGTGTCCTAATCTTGCTTGCTTGAACACCTGATTGTTGTAACCTTGTTCTTTGCCTTTATAAGCCCTGTGTAATCACAGCTCGGGGCTCCCTCCTAACCTCCACTGTGTCGGTGGGTAGGACGAGGCCCGAGTTGCAGCTCGCTTAAATAAAGCCTTGCCTTGCTTTTGCATTTCGGAATGTCTGAGTCTCGGTGGTCTTCTTGGTGGTGGTTTCGCGACTTGGCACAACATTTGGGGTTTCGTCCGGAATGGCCCCAGAGACCCCCGAGACCCCAGACTCCGAAGGTAAGAAAATAGGGCAGTTCATTCTGTGTGTCTGTGTCTGTGTGATTTGTAGTTTTGTTTTCTGTTTAGGCCAGCTGCTTGAATCTGAACCTGTAGGTAGTGAAGGACCAGCCGGAGTGGACACGCTCGTATGGGCATCCTGGGGGACTTGGGAAACACCTCAACCCCTCCACAGGGGGCTCAGGCTTCCCACTACCACCCTGGACCTGAAGGACTGGACCAGAAGGCCCTTCTAACGGGCGCCTGTCTAGTCCACTCTATATTCGGGGTTGTCTGGTCCGTTCCTACACAGGAATGGGAGAGAGAGAGCCTCAAGACTGTGTGGTCTGCCCCCTCACAGGGGCAGGAGAGACACAGTGAGACTGTGTGGTCTGCCCCCTCACAGGGGCAGGAGAGGCACAGTGATACTGTGTGGTCTGCCCCCTCACAGGGGCAGGAGAGGCACAGTGAGACTGTGTGGTCTGCCTCCTCACAGGGGCAGGAGAGACACAATCGAACCTGTAAGCCGCGGCTCCCTAAGTCTGTCTGTAAGTGTTGTCTGGTCTTTGTGCCTGTGATTATTTTTGTGTGTTTCTTTCTTGTGCTGTGCCTGACTGACAAACGGATGATGGGGATCGTTCCTTCCACTCTCCTGGACTTGACTTTAGCTCACTGGAAAGATGTACTGGTGACAGCCCACAATCAGTCAATCAGTGAGAGTGTCCGCAAAAAAGAATTCTAGGGGGACCCCCACCCAGCCTTCATAAGCAGAAAATTGTTTGGTGTGCTAAAATGTTTTACTAAGACTAAAAATGTTTTGCTAAAACTATCAAGCCCTGGAAAATGAGGCTGGAGAATGCTAAAATCATTTGTTAAAGGTTTTTGTCTTAAAATGTACGGCCGATGCTTATTCTGCGCGCTTTAAGATCTTTTGAAAATGTATGTGTGTGTGCATGTGTGAGTGTGAACATGTTCAAGACTGCAGTATGATGCAAAACTAAGTTTGTTTAAATTCAAATGGTCATCAAGTTTGGGCATTACCAAATGCTTTAAAGGTATTATTGCATTGTTTTAGAGAAGAACTACAGTTAAAAAAGGATTTCTCAGGGTTCTTTAATTAAAATTTAAAAAAATCAGAGCTAAGTGTCAGAAATTTGGATTTAAAAGGATATATATATATATATACATACTAAACTAATGGGGATAGAAGTAAACTCTCATTAACTCTATGTATGTAGGAAGAAATGGCAAAATGGACCAATGTTTTTCACTAATATATTGGAAAGCTGAATGGATAAGTATTTATAATTGTAATTCTTGCATTAAGGAAAAATTCAAAGGTCTTCATGCCATGCAGTAACTGGGACTGAAAAAAAAAAAAAAAAGAGGCTCTTTTGAAACAAGCAGCCCTTAGGCAAAGGGCGGCACCTGGTTTCAGAATGCCTGTGAGCTTCAGTTTTTCCAATACAGATAAAAGCTAAAATGTTGTATTAGTGTTAAAAAGGCTTTGGAAATAAAGAATACATTTCTAGATAAGAAATTTAGAAGTAAAATTGTCCTAAATAATTATTGCAAAGTGAGAAAAGGAGAATTATGGCTACCAAAATGTTTAATTGCCATTCCAGCTTCTTTGTAGGTTTTTTGTAACCGTTTCCAGCAGGCCCACAGAGAAGCACAGGTGATTCCTACAAGTTTGTTGAGATCTAATACTGACCCTTAATAAGTTCCAGGTAAGAGAGCATGCTTAAAAACTACTTCTGTGTGGACCACCTTGTTGCTTATAATTGGAGTAAAGTGGCCCCTTATAAGACTCACTGATCTGAATCTGCGGTTCAAAGCCAGCCCGGGCAAAGAAAGGTCCCTGTGAGAGACTTGTCTCTAATCAGCCAGCAGAGTGCTGGGAACGGAGTTGTGTGGAGCTCAAAGTGGTAGGGTGCTAGCCTTGAGCTGGAGAGCTGGGGGACAGTGCTCAGGCCCTGAGTCCAAGTCCAGTGGAAAGTCACTCCTCCTGGGACAAAAGTGATAGAGCATCCAGAGGCAGCTATAAGCCACTGCTTGGATGGCAGAGATGGTGTCAGATCCTACAGTCACTCCTGTTTGGCCTTTCAAAAGTTAATCAAAGCCGGGAAGTCCTAGAAGAATAGTTCATAAGCATGCCTTTCCAATGCCCATGTCTGTCTACTGGGCAGGAACTTGCCAGTCATCTGTGATAGTGGTTAGTAAGGGGAAGTTTGTCAAATGAGAGGATAGATTAAAATCTCAACCCCCCCGCATTTACTCAAAGCTCTGACTGGCAGTGAGAATTTTAAGCTGATATATCTGTTCAGGAAAGAAAGTTTGTAGACCTGAGATTGTGTCCTTATTGAGATCTGTTAAAGGCCTGCAAAGGTAACTTTTTAGGTCATCAGAGATCAGTTCCCCAGCCAGTCAGGAAAAAGCTTTTACAAACTAGAATGTTAAAAGGCACAAATTTTAAACCTGAAGTCACCCATCTGGACTTCATATTAAAAGAGAGCAAGCGTTGGCTGTCAGATGCATGTAGACTGTGCTGAAAATCCCTGTGCCTAAATCAGCCAGACAAGTCAGAGTTCCTGGGAACAGACTTTAGTAGACCCAGGGCCATGAGCTTTGCCTCCTGTACCCCAGTATTTCCAAGAAGGCTTGGAGTGGATAAAGAAAAATCCCATGGCCCACAAAACCCCTGGACAGAGAAGGAAACAATGACTGGTGGAAAACTTGTGAAGGGAAACTTATCCTGCCACAAGGGCTGGGTAAGGGGATCCTTAAGAGAATCTGAGCTTCTCACATGGGAACCCAAAAAATGCAAGACTTGCTCCGACAAACCAAAGTGAAAATTAGACAAGGAGATCAACTTATTGAAGATATTGTTAAAAATTGCAAGGCCTGTCAGCTTGCCAATGCCCCCAATCAACAGATTACTAAAGGAGCTCGCCTCTGTGGGAATAGGCCAGGCGTGTATTGGGAAGTAGATTTCACAGAAATTACAAATATTTGCTAGTTTTTGTAGACACCTTTTCAGGATGTGTTGAAGCCTATCCAACAAAGCATGAGACTGCGAATGTAGTGGCTAAGAAGATCCTGGAAGAAATCCTACCCAGGTATTGCTTCCCATCCACCATTGGGTCAGACAACGGACAGGCTTTCGTCTCAAAAGTAAGTCAGGGAATAGCCGCAGCACTGGGGACGGATTGGAAATTGCATTGTGCTTATAGACCCCAGAGTTCAGGACAGATAGAGAAAATGAATCGGACTCTAAAAGAGACCTTAACTAAACTGGCCTTAGAGACTGGCGCAGACTGGGTGTCACTCCTTCCTTTTGCTCTGCTTAGAGTAAGAAATTCTCCCTGTCAGCTTGGCTTTACTCCTTTTGAAATAATGTACGGGTACCCCCCGCCCATTATCCCTAGCCTTCAGACTGAATTGCTTGCTGATTTGGATGATGCTGAATTTTTGTGTAAACTCGATTATTTGCAGCTCGTGCACAAGAATGTGACCCCAACTTAAGGCATTATATGATTCTGCTTCTGTCCCTACCCCCCATTTATTCAGACCAGGGGATTGAAATCCTTAGAACCACGGTGGAAGGAACCCTAGACAGCATCGCCACTTGGGTTCATTGCTTCCACGCCAGGCCAGCTGACCCCTTTGCCCTGGACGACAACTACCGTGGTAGAACATGGGAGGTCTCCAAGCACCCAACTCAGCCGCTTCGCCTTCGCCTCAAGAAAAGAAAGTTAGACTGAATATTGTTATAATTTTCTTTTTGCCTTCTTTCCTTACTACCCTGGCTAGTGTTGATGTTATTTTGGTAGCTCACTCCAAAGTGAGGTGACCCCCTTATTTTAGGTAGTTTTGGGCTTGCTCAGGAATACGGGTATAGCCACCTGACCCTTAGAGCACAGCTGAGAAGTTTATGTATTGTTTTGTTGCCTACATTTGGAGACTAAACACTATACAGCTAATGGTAAGTCTATATAGCTGAAAGTTAATTTTCAGTTTGCAGTAATCCTGCAGTACCTTGGTAAAGTAAACTAAGGTTATAGGTTCCTGGCTAGGTAAGGTCAACGCCCCTGAGTCAGCCTGAAGAAATTACAGAAGATGGATGATCTTCACCCATCAGCCCCCCCTTTAAAACCGAGGGACCAGAGTTATTTTCGGATACTACTTTGGGCCCTACTGGCCCATGCCTTACCTCTATATCATCCCCTAGACATGCAAGCCATTGAAATGGACAGAATGGAGCCATGATTGGCTCCCAAGGTACCAAAAAGAAAAAGGGAGAAATGAAGTGCCAGACTTTGAAGTCAGGCCCCATTTTACCACGTGAACCCCATTTTACCACATGAACCCCATTTTAGAATCGAACCCTGAGCCAATCAGATTTGTACCTGTGTCCTAATCTTGCTTGCTTGAACACCTGATTGTTGTAACCTTGTTCTTTGCCTTTATAAGCCCTGTGTAATCACAGCTCGGGGCTCCCTCCTAACCTCCACTGTGTCGGTGGGTAGGATGAGGCCCGAGTTGCAGCTCGCTTAAATAAAGCCTTGCCTTGCTTTTGCATTTCGGAATGTCTGAGTCTCGGTGGTCTTCTTGGTGGTGGTTTCGCGACTTGGCACAACAATACCTATACACAAGGGAATTTTATACAGCCATTAGAAAGAATAATATTATGTCATTGGCAGGGAAATGGATGGACCTAGAACAAAATCATGTGAGGTAAACCAAGCTCAGAGAGACAAAAGGCCCATGTTTCCTCTCATATGCAGAAACTAGATCTAAAATACAACTAGATGTGACAACTTATACAAGACTCGAGGCATCATAGACAGTGAGACTAAAGGAGAAAATAGAAGGACATGAACCACCTCAAATCAGCAAAGTGGTTTTATTTCCAGGGGCCTTTAGTTCAACTCTTGCTAAAAACAAAATGAAAGGTTCAGGAGCAGATCAGGGGGCTAGGCTCCATATGTGAAGAGGATGTGAGGGCTGGCCTGCATTATTCAAGTGGGTCCAATGTAATCACGTGGTTCCTTAAAGTGGGAGGACCATTCTGGGTTAGGGTCAGAGAAGGCGATGTGACTTTATCAGCATAGTCCAAGAAACACAAGATTGACGGACTTGAAGAAAGAGCAGGGAGCCAAGGAAGTGGCAGATCCCAGGAGCTGGCAAAAGAAAGGAAACAGAAGTTGGAGACATGACTCAGTTGGTAGACCGCTAGTCAGTGAGTGAAAGTGACTGCAGGTACCCAGTTCGAGTCCTGGTCATGGACCAACACTTGTGGGTGCCAGTGGCTCATGCCCATAATCCTAGCTACTCAGGAGCCTGATCCAAGGATCATGGTTCAAAGCTAGATGGGTAAGGAAGTCCATGAGACTCTTATCTCCAATTAACCATTAGAAAACCAGAAGTGGCGCAGTGGCTCAAAATGGTAGAGCACTAACCTTGAGCAAAAAGAATCAGGGACAGTGCCCAGGTCCTGAGTTCAAGCCCCACAACCGACAAAAAAAAAAACAATTAATAATAGAGCAAACATTCTTCCCTAGAGCTTCCAACAATGTGTCCTGCCCACAATGTGATGTTTAGCTCCCAGGCTTGTTTCTGACTTCTCACAGAAATGCAGTGTTATAAATTACTTTGTGGTCATTTGTTACAGCAGCAACAAGCAACAGATACATCCTATCCTGCAGAGTATGGAAATGCTCTCCTGAAACCCACATCCTCCACCAGGGTACCACTTGAGCTCAGGAGCACCAGATCATTATGTAACACCTATTAGTCCTCTGACAGACATCAGCTCTGCTTTGGGGAAGACCCTGCACTTACTCTCTCACAGGCCAGTAGAAGGAAGACAGACCAGGAAATGAAAAGTGAGAAGTGCTCACAGGGGCGGGGTGGGGTGGGGAGAGGGGGACATGGACACAAGAACAATGCAATGTTTTGGGGAGAGGGGTTGCACGCTGTAGGGGACTGCTAGGGTGAGAGAATGGTCACTGACCTGAAAGGAACAACATGAGCAGAACCAGAGGCATTATCTTTGCCCATGTGGGGGTGTTATTTTCAGGCCCACCTGAATACCAGCATCCACGGACCTTATGTAAAAGCAGTGTCGTATTTGCGAGTAGCTTCGTCATGCTCTCATAAGCTTTAAATCGTCTCCAGATCACTTCTATCACTAACGCAGCATAAGTGCTACGTAGAACGCTGTTGCCCTGCATCTTTTAGGGAACAGCAGCAAGGAAAACAAATACCAGTCTGTATGCCTTTAGCATCCCCTTCCCGCTGGAACCACGGGGGTGTCCAGGGTCTGCTTTCATGGTGAAGGGCGAGACCATCTCCGCAGAGGACTGCCATGCACCAGGTCCCTAAGACAACCCCACCACAGGATGTGATGGCTCAACCCTGGTTGCGTTCATGGTGACAGAGCTCGGTGCCAAGGGGAGGAGGCCCTCCCCTCGTTTGTCTACGAAGTCAGATTCAGTGCCCTGGTCAGTCAGGGGCAAGACTTAGCCTGTGTCTGGAGAGGAATGGAGGAGGAGATGGAATGGCAGGAAAGGAAGCCCACCAGCCCGAAAGATGAAGCAGAGGTAGCGCCAACGGCCTCCAAGGGCCTGGGGCTCTGAACCTGGTTAGATCTGTTCCTCCCCTTCCAGCGAGATGGAAGCTGTGATCTTGTGGTCACGGCCAGCCGGCTTCTCCCGGAATGCGGCTCCTCCAGAGTTGCTTAGGGACACCAGGTCCTGCTTCATGGTCATGGGAGAGGTGACCCCAGACACTCCAGGATGTTTGGCAGCCTCCTGGCCCCTTACCTGTGATTGCCTACCCAATCGTGACAAACAGAGATCCTCCCAGAAATTGCCGGTGTCCTCCAAGCCACAAAAATCTCTGACCGAGCACCCCCACCTGGAGATCTTGACCTCAAATGCAGCTCCTGCGCCTGCCAAGTGCAAGCACATGTGAGCCCCTCACTGAGAGAATACCAGGGGCTCAATGGAGTCACGTTGCCGGGTGGCATACACTTACACACCAGCCACTAGCGTCCCAGCGCAGACACAGAGAGGCCTGTGCACCTGGGGAAGGGAAGCCGGCTCCGGCTGGTGAAGTGACATGTCACATGCTGGGATCCAAAGTGAGATCTGTGTGACCCCCAAACCTCTGTTCCTCCTCAATCCAGAGTCAGACTTCCTCATCCATCGTGGGAGGAGGAGGGGGAGGGGGAGCAGACACCTGGGCCCCAGGCTGAGGGGCAGCCATCACGCAGCCCTTGGAAAGGTCAGCAGATGGGATGGCCCCAGACAAAGACGGAAATCTATAAATGCAGCCAGACGACTGTTAAGTCCAAAGAGTCAAGTGTGCTTATCTTGAGGCCCCAGGCCACTGCCTTGATTTATGAACACTTCCGCCTTTACCCTCTCTCCTTGACCGATTGTGACCCACTTTGCTGGCAACAGACCAGCTCTTGGAACAGAACAGGGTCTGGGACTGACACCCCGCTTTCCTCCCCCCCCCGTCCCAGCTGTGACCTATTTTGTAGCTTATCTGCATCCTACCATTAGTTATTTTCATACCAGCCCCCTCCAGACAATTCTAACATTCCTTCAGACCCTCTATGAATATCTCAGACACAAAGCAAAGAGTAAGTCTCTAGCTTTGGCTGGAGGCTCCCCTCCACAGATACCTCCCCCCGCCCCCAGTAAACCTGTGCTGGTGTTTAGCCATCTCTTTGTCTATTTTCTGCACCTTTTTTGAACCTACCAAGTACATCCCAAGGTCAGGGAGGGACTGGTAAGTAAGAACCCCCGTGACCAAGAGGAAAAGCAGGATCTTCCCCATTGCTAGCCTCTGCGTCTCCCCCTACACCGTGAGGACTGCTAGGAAATGAAGCAGACATGTGTGTGACAACTCACCTACAGACATAGGCAAAGATCCAATCTCAGCGAGAAGAAAGAAGCTCAGTCCTAGAACAGGATGAAGACATGGTTTCAGGATTTTGAGCTTGTGCTACCCCAATCCACCCAATCTCAGGAAAAGATCTGAGCCCAGAAGCCCAGCACTGTCCCAAACTTTCCAATGAAGGAGCAGTGGGTGTGGGGAAGGCACAGGACAAGACACGGCCACTGGAATGTGTGGCTGCCCAGGCAGGTTCTAGAGTCTCTGAGGCTCGGAAATGCAGGCAAGGGCTGGCAATGTGGCTTAGCAGTAGAGCGCTTGCCTAGCATGCATGAAGCCCTGGGTTCAGTTCCTCAGCACCACATATGCAGAAAAGGCCAGAAGTGTCGTTGTAACTCCAGAAGTAGAGTGCTAGCCTTGAGCAAAAAGAAGCCAGAGACAGTGCTCAGGCCCTGAGTTCAAGCCCCAGGACTGGAAAGAAAAGAGAGAAAGAAAGAAAGAAAGGAAAGAAAGAAAGAAAGAAAGAAAGAAAGAAAGAAAGAAAGAAAGAAAGAAGAGAAAGAAAGAAAGAAAGAAAGAAAGAAAGAGAGAGAGAGAGAGAGAGAGAGAAAGAAAGAAAGAAAGAAAGAAAGAAAGAAAGAAAGAAAGAAAGAAAGAAAGAAAGAAAGAAAGAAAGAAAGGAAGGAAGGAAGGAAGGAAGGAAGAAAGAAAGAAAGAGAAAGAAAGAAAGAAAGAAAGAAAGAGAGAGAGAGAAAGAAAGAAAGAAAGAGAGAAAGAGAGAGAAAGAAAGAGAGAGAAGAAAGAAGAAGAGAGAGAAAGAAAGAGAGAAAGAAAGAAAGAGAGAGAAAAGAAAGAAGAGAGAGAAGAGAGAGGAAGGAAGGAAGGAAGGAAGGAAGGAAGGAAGGAAGGAAGGAAGGAAGGAAGGAAGGACGGAAGGAAAGAGAAATTCAGGCAAAAGCACTAGTACTCAGACACTCAAAATAGACCCCCTGAATAGTACAGGGAAAAGGGGACTCCTTTTTCCTTCGCTTTGGGTGCATGAGGCTAAGAATAAGTCTATAGGAGAAAATGCTTCTAAATCCATTAAGTTGCTAATGCGTACATTCTCAGAGCAAAAAGAAAGGTGTGGGATTGATGGATGTACTTGTCATATTTACGGTCAGTAGCCGTGTGATTAATGGGCTTTGTGGTTTATAATGCAACACTCACTTCACTCTTCTCTCTTGAGCTCTGGGAGATTTATAGATGCCACCATTGCTGTTGCATTTCAATGGGGACGACAGTGATCATCCTTTATCACCCTGGATTATCAATTAGTCTCCTGGGAGAAAAAAAAAGATGGCCCAGGCTCAGTGTGGGAACAGGCCTGGAGAGCTGGGATGTAACTCAGAAGCATTTATGTCGGGCTATTTCAAGTTCATGGTCTTCTTCCCTCAGGGCCCACCTCCCCATTCTCTCTAGGTTGAGAGGGACTGCAGATATTTGGAGACAGGACAAAGCTGGATCCCTCTCACCTCCATAGCCCAGTCTCCTCCCTCACTGGGCAGTGCTTTACCCACTCCCTCCCCCATCCTCTCTCATCTTGCTTGTATAGTCTCTAAAGAGAACCCTTTCTCATGCCACTTCCTTTCCTAACCTTCCACAATCATCTCAGCTTTCTCACTGTGTGACCTTGGCCAAATGAATTAACCTCTGTGAGTCAGTTTCCTCACCTATAAGATGGAAATGAATGAGTTCCCCACAGAGTGGTGGAAGGCATTCAATTGTTTTGCACAGTACCTGAAACATTCTATGTCACAGCCACCATAAACGCCCTTGGGCATTCAACGCAGCTGCTAGACCCTCAGGCCAGAAGGCCCTTCTCCCCTGCTTCACCTGGAGAGATTGCATCATTCCTTCAACCCATTGCAACACCCGTCTTCCCTGAGACCTCTGATTTTCCCACCCATCAGTGCTCCTGTGTCTCTTAGCTCTGTAAGCCTCATTTCTCCCTTGACACTGTGAGATCCTTTGCAGGGGCTGACACAAGGTAGGTACAAGATGAGGAGGGCCCAGAAGGATCAAAGGCAGGTAGAACAGGAGCCTGGGGCATTGGGAGGAGCCCAGGCAGATCCTGGTGAGCTGTTGAGAAGCAGAGTAAACCCAACACAGCCAACTAAGAAAACCAAGCATGGCCCAGTCAGCCCACATCCAGGGACCGGCTGTGCCCCTTTCCTCTCATCCATCCCCAGTGCCGTCCTGTGTCCTGGTCCTGCTGGTCCTGCTGGTCCTGCATTCATCAGCATTCAAGTGCTACTAGCACAATGTGCTAGGTGCTTGATACACACCCTGAATCAAAGAGAGGGGGCCCTGCCTTCCTGGACTCCATCTGGCAAGCGTCCAGTGATCAAAGCAAGAAAACAGTCAGGTGTGTGATCGTAAACTGAACGAGAACCATGAAAACCAAAGAGGGAGAGTAAGAAATGGGGTAGCAGGGAAGGCCCACAACAAATATGAAATTGGGAGGAATACATTCCCAAGGAACTGGTATTCAGGCTACGGGATTGGGGGGGGGGGGGGGCGGGGAATGGGGTTTACAGGATATCAGCTATTCCATGTAGCACCTGAGTGTGAATCAGAAAACAGACCTAAAGGTGGGCACTGCGTCTGGGTTCAGCCCGCCCCTTCCACCCCTCCCGCATGGAAGCCGCTTCATCGCACAGTGCTCAGCCCCACAACTGAACACAGAGAGCACCTTCTTTCTGAGCTCACCTCCATTTTTTGGATTGGGTGCCTCACTTAGAATTCCTCATTTTGACCTTCTGGGACCTAAATTCACAGTTGTGATTTATTTCTTCCTCCTCTCAGCTGTCCTGGATTATACCCCACCCTATAGATCCCAGCTCCTGACTCACAAACAGGACCTTGATTGGAACACCTGGCAGACAAGGGCTGACGCGGACACTGAAGTGGAAAACCAATCAGAGAATTGGAATCAGCGCAGAGAGGAAGCCAAGAGCACTGCCCAGGAGCCCCCCAAAGGCAGCCCCAGGAGAGGGGTGAGGCTACCATACAGAAGGGGAGAGGGCAAGGAAAGAGGGGAGGGCAGGAGGGAGGGAGGGTGGGAGAGAAGGAAAACTAAAAGCTCAGGACAAAAACCCAGATGAACCACCTGAGCAGCAGGTCCACAGGCAAGCACGCAAGAGGGAGAGCAACACAAACGTCCAGTGTCACCTGGCTAATAAAGACCATGGACAGGGGGTGGCCTGGAGGTACACTTGCTGACAGATTGTAGGTGTGGTTTCTGAGTCACTGACTTGAACAAAGGAGTGGATGGAGGAACCATAGAGTGAAATGAGAAAGATAGTGTGAGTTCAAGCACACTCCCCCACCAGTACTGGCAAGGAGGGAAGGAAGGAAGGAAGAAACAAAGAGCTGGGGATGGCTCATCCATTGTATCAGGTAGTGGAACCATGGCTCAAGAGGTAGAGTGTCAGCCTTGAGTGAAAAAGCTAAGGGATAGCAGCTTTTTCTAAGTTCCAGCCTTTCCTGAATACTTCATAGAAGAAGAGTCTCACAGACTTTCCTGCCGGGGATGGCTTCAAACCGTGATCCTCGGAGCTCAACCTCCAGAGTAGCTAGGGTTACAGGCGTGAGCCACCAGCACCTAGTCCATGTTTCTTATATAAATGACCCTGGATGACTTATGCTTTTTCCCCTTGTGACACTCAGACCACCACCAGCACTAAAAACTCACCTCCCTCTCTTCAACGCACACCTACAAGAAAGTACACTTCCACCCGAAGTCGCCGGGAGCACGCGTGATCTTCCCTTCCTCTCATGATTCCTAAGTCCCGGTGGTTTACACATAGGAGATCACTTCACCAATATATTTTGATTCTCCACTGTGAGTCTGAGATAAAATGTTGCCAGGCCCTCAAAAAGCTCACGGTCTGGGAGGAGAGATAAGACCAAACCATTAACTCTCACTCAGAGTGAGAAAATATTAGAAGCTTTCAACCTGGCACAGATAAATATTGCCCATGGGAGCCTGGGGCGGGTAGAAAAGTCCTAGACGCCCCTCGAGGGGGTGGCAGCATTTGCAGGAGACAATGGATTTGAGGGTGAACATTCTTACAGGGTCCCAGACCATCACTGAAGGCCTGCAGCTATGGGGACACCAGAGAACAGGAAGAATGGACACATCTTACAACAGGCTGAGGGTTGCAGTTTTATGACTGTTAGATCCTGTATGGTCTCCAGGTCCATAACACCTTATACCAGAGAATTGGTCACTTTTCCCTTAAAAAATAAAAAGGAAACAAAATCTAGATTTAAAAAAAATTATTGTTTAATTTTGGTTTCCTAGATGTCTCAATGATAAAAAAAAAAAAGCCATCATAACATTAATCTTCGTGTGTGTGCTTGCGCGCACACGCGCGCGCACACACACTCACCAGTACTGGCTGGGACTTAAACTCAGAACCTGTGTGCCATCCCTAAGCTTTTTCACCCAAGGCTGGCCTTTGAGCCACAGCGCCACTTCCATCTTTGTGCTAGTTAATTGGAAGAGTCTCTGTCTTATCTCCGATTAACTGCTGGAAACCAGAAAGTGGCGCGGTGGCTCAAAGTGGTAGAGTGCTAGTCTTGAGCAAAAAGAGCTAAGGGACCATCATGCCCAGGCCCTGAGTTCAAGCCCCACAACTGGGGGGAAAAAAAAAGTCTCATGTGATCCTCAGACCTCAGCTTCCTGAACAGACAAGATTGCAGGGCAAGCCACTAGCACCCTGATGTTCCTCAAACACTGTTTTCATACAAAGTTTCTCCTAGGCTTAAAGCTCTCAATGGTCTTGAGGTCTTCCCTGGTCTGGTTCCAAATCCAGGTTCTGACCACCTGTCCCTTTGCTTCTCCATATCTATGTCTTCTAGCTACTGCATGTGGAATGAGAAGGGAGGGGAAGAGTATGTATGGGCTAATGATAATGCAGAACGCTCTGAGGCTTGATCAGGGACGTGTTCCAAGTAGGAAGGACTGCCACAAATAAAGGCCTAGAATCTTCCCTACTGAGCTTCCTTTCCCCACAGGGTTTCTCAACTGACTCTTGTCTAAAATGAGTAGCCCTGGTTAAAAACAGCAGATCTCAAGACACAAACCAGTGCAACCTTTGCTGGCCTACATAAATCAAAAAATTCAACCATCTGGTTCAATCTTTATTTTTTGTACATCTACTAAACAACAGCTACAGCATCAAATAACTCTGTAGATTGAGTCTTATGAGACTTGCTTAAAAACTGGCTAGGCAGCCAGGCACTGGTGGCTCCTGCCTATAATCTTACAACTTTAGCTACTGAGAAGGCTGAGATCTGAGGATCTCAATTCAAAGCCGAAACAGACAGATAAATCCAGGAGACTCTGATGTCCAATAAACCAGCTAACATTCTAAAGTGGACATATGGCTCAAATGGTAGACTACTAGCCTTAAGCAAAAAACTAAGGCAAAATGGTAAGGCCTCAAATTCAAGACCTTGTACCAGTACACACACACACACTCACTCTCTTGCACACACACACACACACAAATTGGACAAACAAAGAGGGATGGGAGGGTTCAAAGTGAAGAGTATAATATTCTAATAATAATAGCAACAATAACAACAAAAATAATAATAGCCACAATGACAAATGGAGTCACAATTTAAGAATTAGACATAAGAAATAAAACTTTTTGTTTCACCAGCCCAGAATTTCTCTCTTAAGGTACAGCTGCCACCACTGTCTCCCTCCTTCTCTTCCTCCTCCTCCTCAATATTCTGGGACTTAAACTCAGGGCTTGGGTGCTGTCCCTGAGCAGGTTTGCCCAAGGCTAGCACTCTGCCGCTTGCGCCATAGCTCCACTTCTGGCTTTTTCTTTTTGTGGTGATTAATTGGAAATAAGAGACTCATGGACTTTCCTGACTGGGCTGACTTTGAACCACGATCCTTGGATCTCAGCCTCCTGAGTAGATAGGATTACAGGCATGAGCCACCAGTGCCTGCCTTAAGCGTCATTTTGCTTGGTAGCAGAAACCTAACTTCATTCTGTTTCTAGTTGACTTTCCTACTGAGGAAAGTATTTAAACTTTTGGGTCAGTAAAGTATTTAAATCCTACTAGGAGTAGTTCCGGTGTCAAGAGTTTAAATACTGTCAAGACACAGAAGAGAGATGACTGAATCGAGTACTAGAACTATCAGTTATCTACTTGCCATCCTGGAGACTCCACACCAGCATGTATTCTTATCCCTGCAGGAAAGCCTCCAGTGCCTCACAGCCAAGTTCCTCTCCCATCCTTGGTAAAACACTGGATTTGACTAAGGCTTCACTTGACCTCTGTGATATAGCTGGACTCCAGAAAAATCTTCCACCATGCTGCCCTTGCCATGACAACTGAAACCTCTGAAATCAGGAAGCAAGTAAAGCTTCCCTCCCTTAAGTTGTTTCTCACCCTTATGCTACTCGGGGACTCACCCAATACCCTGGCCTGGTACCTGTGTTAGTTTTTCATCACTGTGCCCAAAGTACCTGACAGAGCATCTTAAAGAAAGGAGTTATGGTTTCATGGTTTCAGTCCAGCAAGGCAAGGAAGCCTTAGAACATCTCAGATCATGGCAGACAGGAAATGGAAGTGAGCTATAACAGGAAAGGTAAGGCCAGCCACTACACACACACACACACACACACACACACACACACACATACACACACACACACACACACACACAACCAGTGACCCACTTCCTCCAACCAGGCCTCCCCTCCAGAGTTCTACAACTTCCTAATAGTCTACTCAAATTGTGGACCCACTGATGGATTAAACATCAACACCATCAAGACCTAATGATCTCTGGAAACACCTTCCCAGACATACCCTGAGATGTGCTTTATTAATCTCCTAGGTGATTCTCAATTCAGTCAAGTTGCCAATCAAGATTAACTATCACAATGACCAACACCTTAGGTCATAGAAGAGCATAGGAGAATCAAAAGGTCCTGATATTTTCCCAACCCTTACACAGTAAAAAGATCCTGTGTTCTCTCTAGGATCAGGGACCAAATTAAACAGGAAGTCCAGCCCCTATCTTTTTATTCTTCAAGCAGAACATAAAGTCCATCCCTTGCTAGGGACTAGGCATCTGAGTTCCAATCTTTTATAAAGATTTTTTTTCCATTGCTAGGAAATTTTATCCCCTAGGCTCTCATCTTCACTGGCTACCCCATCTTTCCCTATTCCAGAAGATTTATAAGTCTCTACAATGGTGGCAAATAGTTTTACATTGAGATGCATTTTGCCAAAATACTGAGAACAGATATAGTGTGATCAAAGCTGGAGGGTTTCGTTTTCTGCCAGGTCCAGGGCTTGAACTCTCGAGGCCTTGCACTGTGTTTGTCCATGGATGATGTTCCACCACTTGAGCCATGCCCCAACCCAATTTTCTGTCAGTAAATTGGAAATTGAGTCCTTCAGACTTTTCTGCCTTAGCTAGATTTGAGTCATATTCCTCCAGGTCTCAGCCTCCCGAGTAGCTAGGATTAAAGGCGTGAGCCACCAGTGCCTGATGTGTGTGTGTGTGTGTGTGTGTGTGTGTGTCTGTGTGTGTGTCTGTGTGAAAGAGAAAGAGAAAGAACAAGACAGAGAGTGAGTGTATGAGTGTGGTTGGTTGGTTGGATGGTGGTTGATTTAGGGGGTGTTATTTTCAAGGGTGGTAGAAACTTTGGGGGTTGGGTTTGTGTGTGTGTGTGTGTGTCTATGTGTGTGTGTGTCTGTGTGAAAGAGAGAGAGAACAAGACAGAGTGAATGTATGAGTGTGGTTGCTTGGGTGGGTGGGTGGTTGATTTAGGGGGTGTGGAAACTTTGGGGGTTTGGTTGGTTGGTATGGTTTGGGTTTTTGAGACAAAGCCTCATTATTTAGCTCAGTATAGTGTGGAAATCATCCTTTTTCTGCCCCTGTCTCCAGGGTTGCTGGAATTCCAGACAGGAAACGCCATCTTACAGTTCATGTTTGTTTGGTTTTTTTTAAAACTTTGTTTTAAACTTCATCTCTATAGGAAATTCAAAAGTTTACTGTAGACCCACATATCTAAGAAAACTGAACCTCAAGCAGGATAAGTGAAAATAAATCTGTATTTGAGCGCATTATAGCCAAACTGATAAAAGGATAAGGAGAATATTTTTTTTTAACTATCCAAGGGAAAATGGCACATCATATATAGAGGTGACATAATACGAGTGACAGCTAATGTTGCTATGGAAACAAAGTAGGATACAAAATAGTGGAATAGCACCTTTGTAGTGCTAGGAGGAAAAAAAATTATTCTGCCAACCAATATTTCTATATGCAATGAAAATGTCCTTCAGAAATAAGAGTGGAATGAAAGCATTTTCAGACAAAAATGCTATGAAGGTTTCAATGTTTGTGTCCTATTCAAAATCCGTGTGGAAACTTAATTCCTGAAGCAACTGTGTGAAGTGGTGGGGTGAGTCATCATCCTCAGAATGAATTAGGACCCTTACAGAAGGGCAGGGGATGGAACCATCCAGCCCCTCGGTGCCCTTCTGTCTTTCTGCTATATGAGGATGATGTTCATCCCTTCCAGATAATTGAACAAGGGCCACTGTGGAAGCAAAGATGAGACATTACCTGTGTACTCTTCCTTCCTTCCTTCCTTCCTTCCTTCCTTCCTTTTCCTTCTTTCTCTCTCTTTTCTTTCTTTCTGTTTTGTGCCAGTCTAGCAGGGACTAGATGCTATCTCTGAGATTTTTGTGCTCAAGGCGAGTGCTCTACCACTTGAACCACGGCTCCACTCCCAGCTTTTTGCTGGTTAACTGGACATACACATCTCATAGAATTTCCAGCCTAGGCTGGTTTCAAACCACGATCCTCCAGGTCTCAGCCTCCTGAGTAGCTAGGATGATAGGTGGGAGCCACCAGCACCCAGCAGATATTTCCTATTCCTTATAGATTGCCTATGCTCCAGTATTGTGTCATAGTAACACAAACAGTTTTTAAAACATGCTTTATCTCCGTAAGGTCAGGAACAAATTGAGAATACCTGCTTTCACTACATCTATCAATCGCTGCACTAGAAATCCTGTCCAGCGCAATAAAGGAAGATAACAAAGTAACCATCACAAAAATTAGAAAGGAAGACATAAGATTTTTTACTCACAGATGACATGATTGTTCATCTAGAAAATACTATGAGATATAATATAAAAATTAAAGGAGCAATGGGATTCTTAATTTTTTAAATCACCATCATTTCAAATAGCATCAAAAAATTACTGAAAAATAAATCTAGCTGGGCACTGATGGCTCAAACCTATAATCCCAGATTCTTAGGAGACTGATATCTGATTATCACGGTTCAAAGCCATTGTGGGCAGAAGGGACCATGAGATTCTTGTCTAATTAACTACCAAAAATCCAGAAGTGGACCTATGATTCAAGTTGTAGAGCACTAGCCTTGAGCACAAAAGTTAAGGGTGTGAATAAACAAATGAATAAATCTAAAACTCAGTTTCATTAGAACTAGCTAAGGGGACTGGGCTACCTTGACTCAGTAAGAAAGAGAGGGAGAGAATTTGTCAATGAAAGAGGAAAAACCTTGAAAAAAGTATCCAAAATACCCATGAGATGAAAGTAGAGATAGAAAATAAAAACAAAATAAGGATATCAATAGAATATAGAGTAAAAAGATTGAGCATACCATAATTAATTATAACATAATTAGAATTCAGAATGAATGCACAGGAGGAATTGGAAAGAATCTGTACTGGAAGAGATAAGAAGAAAATGACTATGATCTTACCAGAACCGATGAGAGACATTAAACCAAAAGACTAGAGAAACCCAAGACAGCCTAAAATGGGATACATTTAGTAAACATAAATATCTTCAAACATCAGGAGCAAATTACAAATTTCCAAAGACCCTAAAATGTAGGCTCCATGATAGGAGGTGCCCGTAGAGCAACCTGAATACTTCTGAGAGGGACAGAACACACAGGAAATCTTAACAGGAAAAAAAATGGATGAAATGCTTACAAAAGAACAAGGATGCTCAACTGGCTCTAATAATGGTGAAAACGGAAGCAGAGCAAGGGCTGGGAATGTGGCCTAGCGGTAGAGTGCTTGGCTCCCGTACATGAAGCCCTGGGTTCGATTCCCCAGCACCACATATATAGAAAATGGCCAGAAGTGGCACTGTGACTCAAGTGGCAGAGTGCTAGCCTTGAGCAAAAAAGAGAAGCCAGGGACAGTGCTCAGGACCTGAGTCCAAGGCCCAGGACTGGCAATAAATAAATAAATAAAATGAAACAGAGCAATGTCTTCTTTTTTCTTTTTGTCAGTCATGAGTCTTGTACTCAGGACCTGGGCGCTGTCCCTGAGCTCTTCAGCTCAAGGCTAGTTCTCTACCACTTGAGCCACAGCACCACTTCCAGTTTTTTGGTGGTTAATTGGAGATAAGATTCTCACAGGCTGGAACTTTCCTGCCCAGGCTGGCTTTGGACCACAATCCTCAGATCTCAGCCTCCTGAAGAGCTAGAATTACAGGCCTGACTATACAGCTACAATTCTATATTCAATTCAATATTGAAAACTGTATTTCAATAAAGAAAAGTGAATTCAAGGTATTTGTGGACAGACCAAGAGAAAGTGGGAGACTTCTACAACCAAACATGTAAAGGTACTACTCTGTGGTGTGTGTGTGTGTGTGTGTGTGTGTGTGTGTGTGTGTGTGTACCAGTCCCTGTGTTTGAACTTAGGGCCTGAGTGCTTTTTCCCTCGAGGCTGTCACTCTATCACTTAAGCTACAGTTCCACTTATAGCTTTTTTGGATGGTTAACTACAGATAAGAGTCTCAGACTTTCCCACCCAGTCTGGCCTTGAACCATCATTCTCAGATCTCATCCTCCTGAAGAGCTAGGATTACAGGCATGATTCACCAACATCTAGCTACACACATCTTTTCCTGACCCAGTGTGGGTAGATTTTGATTTTCTTAGATAAAGAATCAACATGAAAAAGTTAGATTAAGATGAAGAAATCCTGTTGCAGGAGAATCCGTCTCCCTGTGAAGTAAAACAGCCTCCAGTGGAAGAGACTGGAAGCAGGAAGGCCAGTAGGGTGGTGGAAGAAGAATCCAACTATATAAATTAATGGAGGAGTCAAAAATGTCAGACCAAACAAATGCAGCAGTGATGTTCACTAGACACCATGTTGAAAATGAACTCTACAATTTGTGGGTGGGGTGGGAGGGGAAAACTGGGAGAGAGCAAGGGAAGGGGAGATATTGTCCCAAAAGAAATGGATTTGACTTATATAACTGTAACCTCTCTGAAAATCACCTTTATAATAACAATAAGAAAAGAAAAGGAAAGACAAATATCAGATCAGGGTTGGACAGATTGGCTCACATCTATAATTCTAGATAAGTGGGAATACAGAGATAAGATTATTGTCTGAGGCCACCCCAGTAAAAAGTTAGACTGTGGTAGCAAATGCCTGCAAATTCTAGCTACTCAGGAGGTGGAAGTAGGAACATATAGCTCTGAGGATGGCTTGAGGGGAAAAAGCATGGGATTTTTAAATAAACAAATAAATAAAACACAAAAGGCAAGGTCATAATTCAAGGGTAGAGTGCCTACCTAGCAAGAGCAAGGCCCTGAGTTCAAACTCCAGTACCACCAAAAAGAGAGACCGAAAGAGAATGTCCAATTTGCTGAATGTGCCTTGGTCTCTGCATTCATAGCGCAAGGGAGTTGGGTAGCTTCTGATTCTCTGATTATGATAAGCTGGCACTTGGGAAGAGAGGTTGATGTTATTATGTTTGTTGATTGATTTAAATTGCTGGCCTTGAGGTATTACAAGAGCCTAGGAACACAGAAGCAAGATTAAATTACAATCACTGTGGCTGTGTTGTTGAGTGTGTTTTCTTCATTCATCTGAAAGTTCCAGAAAGACTCTCCAGTGCCCTCCACTAAGCTGAGGCTCCTGGAAGATGGAGCTCGTGGCCTGAAAGCAGCTCTGTGCCCTGCAGAACCACAAAGAGCATGAGAGACACCAGAACTGCCAAGTACCAGAAGGGACTCCAGGGACTCCGTGGGTCCTAATGCTGCTTAGAAGCAGGTTGTCCATCACAGAAAACCCCAGGAAGATATTTTCTTCTCTCAAAACCAAGTATAATCTTGAAAGCTCATTACATGGGAAGAAATTGTGAGCGAGATTTGAATGCCATTGAAAAATAACAAGGGCAAGGTGCGGGCGGTCCACTCCTACAATCCTAGCTACTCATGAGGCTGAGATCTGAAGATCATGGCTCAGAGCCAGCCCAGAAATGAAAGTCTGTGAGGCTCTTAGCTCCAACCAGCCACCGAAAAGCTGAAAGTGGAAATGTGGCTCAAGTGGCAGGACACCAGCCTTGAGCAGAAAAGCTCAGGGGCAGCACCCAGGCCTTGAGTTCAAGACCCAGGAACAGCACTAATCATCATCCTCATATCATCCTCAGGCTTAAGCACATTGCTTGCTTGCTTGTTTTTTTTGGTCAGTTGTGGAGCTTGAACTTCAGGCCTGGGTGCTGTCTCTGAGCCTCTTTGTGGTCAAGACTAACACTCTACCATTTGAGCCACAGAGTCACTTCCACTTTTTGAGTGGTTAATTGGAGGTAAGAATCTCATGGGAACTTTTCTGCCTGGGCTGGCTTTGAACCTCGATCCTTAGATCTCAGCCTCCTGAGTAGCTAGGATGACAGGTGTGAGCCCCCAGCACCTGGCACACATTTGCTTTTTACTGACTACTTTTCAGCAAACTTTTGTCAAGATAAATAAATAGCAAAATAAATAAATGCCAGGATCAACTTTAAGGGACCAGGATTAAAAAAAACAGCAAGTCTTGCTTCTGGGTCTGTCCTGAGTAAGTCATGACCTTTTTCTTAGTTTTCCATTCCTTGTGCACAAAACAGCAGAGACCAGCACTGCCCCTACTTCTGATGTGAGCACTATAACTACCATTTATTGGACATCTGAGCCAGAGCAGGTACCACACTGGGAAGCGAACACACAATTGTTGTGTGTGTTGTGTGTGTCAGTACTAGGAGTTGAACTGAGAACCTCATTCTATCACTTGGCTTATTTTGTTTAAGCTGCTGACTTTTTGCTGGTTAATTGGAGATAAAGAGTCTCCTAGACTTTTCTGCCTGGGCTGACTTTGAACCACGACCCTGGGATCTCAGCCCCCTAAATTGCTAGGATTATAGGCATGAGCAGAAGGTGCATGGCGTTTTTCATCTCTTCCCACCTCTGCAGTGGTGGATGAGCTGTGGCTAAGCTCACGGAGTTGATGGCATTTCCTGCTTCACTCAAGACTGTGTACAGAGAAGCTCCATCCTGTACTCAGAGTTGTCTGGCTCCAAAATCCACGTAGCTGATGCTGTCTTCGGGAATCTGGAACTCAGAGGTGATGAACTTAACAGACCCACACCTAATGATGAAGCCCCTTGAACACATGACCGAGGAACAACTTGAGGCCATCCACTCCTTTGACCTGCTATCCTAGGAAACCCTGCTGCTCACATAAGACCCCTGGTATCTGAAAAAATACAGATGGGTCATAGCACTCAAAACACAGTTAGCAGGTAAGACGGATAGAGTCATGGGGTAGGGTAAAACCTTGTCTCCCGCCTCTATCACCCTCTTCCCTCCCTCCTCAATCCCCACCATGACCAGGGGACCTGCCCCACCCACCCCCCACACCCCCAGACAACCAGGCACAGACACACAGACACACAGACACACACACACACACACACACACACACACACACACACACAGAGGCAGGGTGCACAGGAATCCTGAATTAGCTCAGCCCGCTTTCCAGCTGCTGGATGAGCCTAATTAGACCAAATTAATAATTTATTCAAGCAAAATGAGACATGCCAAGAATCTCCGGGGAGGCTGTGAAATGATAATGCCTTCTTATTAGGGAAATGTGTCAACACCCCACGCAAACTCTTTGGCTTTCTCTGGATAGAAGCAGGAAGCCAGCAGGGCTGACATGCGTGGCCTTTTGAGACTGGCTCCCCATCCTCCCACCTGCATCTCCCGGTGTGGGGCACCCTCCTCCAGCTCCCCTAATCTACTTTGTTCCCTTCCTCCCACCCTCCTCCAGCTCCTCCCTCTCCTCCTCCTCCTTCCTCTGGCACATCATTAACCTAACTTTCAAGATCATTCTCCCCCACCAGAAAGGCAAGCGATGACAAGCTAATATTTCCATGTCACACTCTGAGTGATTCTTACATAAAAATTAACAGGCGCTTGACAAAGTCATAATTACTAACTAATGATGCATTATGCAATTTCCATAATGAGCCGTGTTATTGATATTTTTTGGTCCGGCCACAGTGCTGACTGGGGCCACCTTTATTTATAAGGAAGGAGGGACGTGGCTAGTGTTGAGAGACAACCTTGGAGAAAACAGCTCCCCTCCAGCACACAGCCTGCCAGACCCAGCTCCGCTCCTCTTGCAGCCCAGATACACACACACACACACACACACACACACACACACATACACACACACACACACATCGACTTGTTTGCTCCCCTCAAGAGCAACAGGAACCAATTCTCACACACAGGGATCCATCAAGGGCAGGGAGAGAGCACAGTGGCCTATTTCTCAACTGTCCTAGATGTTCAAGATGCAACACACAGAATCCTCAGAGCTTTGTGAATGGCCTCCTTCTCCATCATCTCCTGGAGGCCGCATCTACTGACCCACTTTACAGACAGGAGCACCGAGGCTCGTGGCCAAGTGCGCAGGGAATGTCTGCAGAGACGGCGTAGGGACGCACATCTTCAGATGAAAAGCCTGGAAGACACTGAGTTCAAGCCCCAGTACTGGCACAAAAACAAAGAATCATCATCCCTTTCCTGCCTTGAATGTACCAGCATCAGCCCACAACATGTCCTCCACAAAGCGTGCCTGAGCCTCCTCCCCGTGCCCCCCGTACAGATGCCACAAACAACAACAGCAACAGGTAAATTCCATTGAGCACTCCGTGCACTCAGCCCTGCACACTTACGTCCAACTGGCACCTGTACGTAAGCCCTCAGCTACAGACTTCATACTCACTACATTGTGAGAGCCGCACGTGTACTCTCAGAGATGCCACTTCCATCCTGACCGCACAGGGGAAACGGAGGCATCTGGCCCAAGAGAGTGGTAAGTATAATGGGGTCCCCCCCAAGGGAGGGGACCACATTGTAATGGGCTCCGGGGGGGGGTGGAAATCCCCCATCCTTCCAAGAGTTTACCACTCAGAGAGTCTCAAGTAAAAAAATGGATTTATTGAAGAAGTAAAAATATACTGATGGGCCAGGGTCACAGCCCACACTCGGGAGCTGGGACCACACACCCCGGGCCACGTTCGGGGTCGGGTTATAAAGGCAAACACCACATGGTCAAGCCTGCCACACACAGGTGGCCAATGAGGTTACAACACTTACAGAGCACACCAGGTCACACGCAGGTGGCCAATGGAGTTACAATCTGCCTCATAGTAACTGTTTGAACCAACCTAGCATGTTAGTTAGACTTGGTGCATGGATTTGGCGGGGCTCACCTGACGCAGGTGGATAGGCCTACTCGGCGTGGGAGGGCACAAGTTTAACCTTGAATGTTCCACTACTCAGGTGGTCAAGCAGTTTATACAATCTTATCACAGTGAAGGATAGGGCAGGGGAGATCTTAGTGAAGATGGAGTCCGCTTCTGCTCTCTTTAACTAATCTGAGATGGAGTCAATCTGACACCCCTCAATAGCCAATGATGGCGCTGGCCAGATCTGACCTCCACATTACAGCAAGCTTCATCTGTGTCTCCACTGTCTGTCACATCCTGAACCTACAAAGGCATAGGGAATGAATGAATGCGTGAACGAATGAATGAGTGAATTGGTGAGTGTGAAATAAGGATACTGGATCTAAGTAACGCCATCTTGGAACCCCTGCAGACCGACAGTACTCTCGTAAAGACTCCTGGTTCCGCCTCTCAGAATGTAGCTTTTCCTCTGTTTCCTCACCATACAACAAGTGAATGAACGAGTAAAGCAGTGAGTGAACAAATACCTCAGCCTCACACTGTAGCCATCAGTAACCAGTGATCATGAAACGCGGAGCCCCTTTTGACTGAATACTAAAAGAACTCTCAGTGTGAGACACTGACAGGTACCCCACACAGTCTCAGGGCTTTGCAGCAAGCAGCCTCTGCGCATACTCGCAGGGGTGAGCCTCCCATAACTCACGCTGAGATTTACTTAAAAGGCATTTAACTCAGCTCACACAGCTGCCAACCAGGCCGATTTACTTGCAGAAATCTATTCCACGCATTAGCATTTTGATCGCCAGTACTGAGACAGTGCTGGGTGGAAGGAACTCCCCCCCCTCCCCCTCCTCTCACCAGTTGAGTTACTGTCTGCGTTGGGGGAATAAATTGCTATAAATTGAGTTAACCAGCACTCAAAAGTGGGGAAATACATTCTTGATGGTATATGGGCAGCTGACAGCATCAGGGGGATACATCGAGTGTGTGTGCAGGTTGATGGGAGGGGAGAGGACACGGTACAAATGGCCTCCACCCCTCTCCCCTCTGGGAAGCGAGTGGGGGGGGTGGAACACTGGGAACAGTATCAACAGAAAGAGATCACTGTTGGGGGGTGAGGGGAAATTGCTCCAACTACCTAATGTCTCATACCTGCAATCCTAGCTGAGCACTGAGGTTCTTGGTTGGAAGCCAAGCTGGGCAAGAAAGTCCTTGGGACTCTTATTGAAATAAGGATGCTGGTTCTACCTGGCGCCATCCTGGCTTCTTGGTGGATAAAGGTAAAGACCCACCCCCAGGTGATGGGCATGCCTGAATTCCTAGAGGCAGGGGCGAGGACTTGGACAATAGGTTATTGGGCCTGCCAGAACTATACCGTGAACTCCTGAGACTCTTGGAACTCTCCAGCTCCCTGTGACCCTACCCCTTGACCATGCCCCTATTTAGGCCCTGACCAGCTCAGCTGCCGTTTTGCACTATGCTTCGTGTCTCCCAACTCTCCTCGGGTCACCATGGCATCCTTCTTCAGCTCTCCATTAGAGTTTATCAGAGGTTTTTTTGAGGTTGTTTTCCTGCTCTTTATTGTTAGGAAAATGGAGGCGAACTCATACCATCTGCTACATACTCACACTTTCTGGGGTTTGTCTTAAGTTCCATGGAACACACCTTTTAGACAATTGTTACTTTTCTAATCCTTTCTTATCCAGAGGGGACCATTTCTTGTTTCTTCAATTTCCCTTTCCAAGGCTGTCTTTACTAACTTTTCTTTTCATTTACATTTCTCCTCACCTCTGTCTAGAAGAGGAGCCGGGCCTCACCCTGCTGCGGGGCAGTGTCTGCTTCGTGGGCTAGTGAGTCTGCAAGGTTGTGAAGGAGGGAAATGTAATCTTTCCCCTTTTGGTGTCCACGAAAATGAATGATGGCTACCTGCTCTGGGAGCAGTGTAGAATCCAGGAGGTCCTGGATAAGGGTGGCATTAACAATAGGGGATCCTTTTAGAGTTAAAAAATCCTCTCTCCCTCCAAATTAGGATGTTGGAGTGGATGATGATATATGCATATTTTGAGTCGGTATAGATGGATAGATGTTAACTTTCCAACCAGCAGTATGGTGGAGGGTCCATGTTAGAACAACCAGCTCTGCCCACTGTGAGGTGGTATGGGTGAGGGGGGCGGGTAAAGATTTTACTTCTATGTGTTCAATGTGTACAGGACGGCTGGATTCCTCCTGGTTACCTTGAATAATGGCATATCCTGCCCTATAGGGGGAGCCTCTAAGACAGCTGCCATCAACAAACCAGTCAGGGGCGCCAGGGATAGGCAGGTCTGAGATGTGGGAGAATGGGTTTAGAGAGAGGTCTAGGGTTTCAGAGCAGGAATGTATTAATGGTTCCAGTTCTTGGGCTGAGGTGGGCAAGAGGGTAACAGGGGGTTTGGCACCATACGTTAGGAAAATGGAGGAGAACGGAAAAGGAATAGGCCGGATTCGAGCCTCAACAGGCAAGGACTGTTTATTGAGGAACAGTGAAGGGCACAGACTTTCCCGCGGGTTTGGAGGTTGTGCTGCTGACTGGTTTGGGGGTGGGCTTACATAGGGTCTAACAAGGAAATAGAAAACAGAAAATGGGTTATGGTCCTAGGGTGATGTCTTTGACCAGCCCTACAGTGAGCCCCACCTGGGGTGAGGGGCTATTGTCTCCTAGGGACCAAGGGTGGAGTCCCTGTTACATCCCAGATTAGAACTGCCTGAGGACAGGCATGTGGTCAAGCTTGTTATCTTGCTTGATCTTGGGGACTAAGGCAGGAATTAATCCTTCCTTAATACCCGCATGGCTCAGTTTTCTAACAGTATTAAGTATATTCCAGGCTGCAAGATTTGGGGAGTTATAAGTCCGCTCACAGTCGCTGGCTTTCTAATAAAGACTCCCACTTCAACCTTTCAAAATGTGGCTTCTCTGTTTCTCATGACTGAGTTACCAGTCGGTGAGATGCTTTCCAACAAATTACCAAAAAAGCCAGAAGTGGAACTGTGCCTCAAGTAGTAGAGTGAGCACCTTGAGCAGAAAAGCTGGGATAACGCTCAGGCCCTGAGTTCAAGCCCTAATCCTGGCACAAAAATATAAATAGATGATAGGCAGAGGAGAGGGAGAGAGAGAGAGAGAGAGAGAGAGAGAGAGAGAGAGAGAAAGAGAGAGAGAGAGAGAGAGGTTCCATACCTCCCCAGGTGCCCAGCTCAGGAGTAAATGCCTTTGGGGGACACTTAGGCAATGCCTTTCACCTGGAGCACACCCCTTGATGTGCTGGTGGCAGGGTCTCTGGAGCTCAGCAGAAGCAGGTAGGTGTCCGAGGTGTGGGAGCTGTCAGGATGCCTTCCACACGCCCCCTGCAGTGGTCAGGGTTACTAGAGAGAATGCACAGAGCAAAGAAGTCAGAAGAAAACCCCCAAAACCCATTGGAGCAAGTTCAGGAAGGAAACTGTTTGATGCCCAGATTTCAGAGTCCCCAAAGACCACCAAGGAGACAAAAGCGGATGTCATCACACAAGAGTTTTTATTGCAAGCTCCAGCCTGGGCTCACGATCGTCACCGACACAGCAGGTCTGATGCGACAGCCCTGACCCTCCATTCAGCAGGGTTTTTATAGGGTTTGGGGGAACATTCCATGAGTCACATCATCACACAGCAAATCATGTCACACCGCAGGAAAATCATAAAACAGCATAGCAACTCGCAGCAAATCATTTCGTATCACAGGAAAGTTATAAAATAATTCTTAAGAATGATTGGCCTAATCAATGGCGGGAATGGGCCTGGTGAAGGTGATTGGCTAGCTTATGGGGTTCGAAATGATTAGTGTAGACAAATGATCTGGGTTGGATCACAAAGGTGTCACCCGAGTCATCCTTAGCTTGAGGGGGACACATCAACCATGTTTCAGGAACACAAAACACACTGGCCACACTTCAATACATTTCCTTTGTGTCACAATGGCTAAAACATTCTAACTTTAACTGATCTCTGGTCAAATGAAGTCTCTCTGGCTACCTTCATTATTTTAGACTGCATTTTCAAATGGACACGTTCTGCAGTTATTCCCAGAAGCTTCAGGGCCCGGTCAGGCCCAAGCTACAATATGGAAGTACAATGGCTGCTCAGGTTCTTCAACTGCAAATGAGCCATGTAGCACCATGATGGAAAGTCAGATGCAATGATGGAGTAGAGGGCATAAGGCGAGACTGTAGGTCCTTGAATTCTCCCGGGGGTGGGGGGAGGGGGGCCTGTGGCCTGGGAAGCAGCAGAGGTGGATGGGGCTGCTCAGAGTGGCTCCATGGGGCTGCCTGGGCTTCTCATACACAGAAACCCCCAGGCAAACCCCCATGGGAATCCAGAGACCCCCCAAGAAGCCTTAGCAGAGTCAGAGTGGTGCCAGCCATCCTGAGTGAAGGTAGGGGCTAAGGGAGGGCAGAGATGAACTGGCTAATGGCAGGGCTGAGATGGGGAAAGAAGAGCCAGCAGGCAATTACAGCCCAACCCACCACCAGGAGGTAAAAGCAGTGCTGTGTCTTAGGAATTGGTCACCTCCCTGGTTTTATTCATTCCACAAACATTTGCAGGCAGCTGTGACCTGTGTAGCAGAGGGTCTAGGTCAAACAGGCTCTCCAATGCCCACAGCCCAGATCCAGTGGAAATCACACACACACACACACACACACACACACACACACACACACACACACACACCTTGCTATTTGCATAAGCAAGGGTGAATCCAAATTTGAGGAGCCTAAAGCTTATTCGAGAAGTCTTTTGTGAATAATAGTAACCCAAATCTAAAAATGCAAAAAATTGAGTACAAAAGTAGAAGGGACCCGTGTGGGTGAAAAGCCCCAAGCTAGAGTTCTTTTATAGAAATTCTTACCCGTAAAAATCAGAAGTACTTGTGAACTGGACAGGTGGCGTCCTCTAGTGGCAACACAGAGGAAGGCCTCTTTCAGATGGCCTAAAACCAGACCCTGCCTTTCCAAACCTAGTTGTATAATCATTGTTAGAGGCTGGGCTAGCAGCAGCATCTAGGTGTAGTGACTAGCAATTTAATTTAGGGCAATCCTGTACCCTTCTGAGCTTCCGTTTCCTTTTCTGTAAATAAACTTTAGCCTTGTAGGATCAGGTGATACATGTTATAATCACAGAATTTAGGAAGTGGGGTAAGAGGATTGAGAATTTGTGGCCTGTCTGGGCTACAGAGTGAAACCTTGTGTTTAGTCATTTCTTTGTTTATTTTTAAAAACAAAACATATTTCAGAAGAAAGTTTGTGGGGATACAAGGAAGAGCCTTTCCACCAAGAGCATTTTGATTTGTAAGTTCTTTTTAAAGGAAAATGTATGGCACTGGTGTCTTTTTCTGCTGAACCAGTTCCTTAGAGGCCAGAGTCCTTATTTCCTGCTCTGGATGGACCACCTAGGGCCAGTTACACTAGGAGAAGAGGGGGGATGCTGAACAGACTGCCTGGGCTGGCTTTGAACCTTGATCCTCAAATCTCAGACTCGTGAGTAACTAGGATTACAAGCATGAGCCACTGGCACCCAGCCTGATTTTATTTCAGATTTAGAGACAAATTGCAAGAATAACGCTAAGAGTCCTCAGGTGCCTTTCACTCAGATCTTCCCAAAGTATCCACTGGAGCCTTTTCATACCTTACACATACAGCAAACATCATCCTCTGAAACAGTTTCACTCTTGGTGGTAGATGTGATCTTTGCCTCCAAACTGTGTGTGTGTGTGTGTGTGTGTGTGTGTCTTGGGGATTCAACTCAGGGTCTGGACTCTGTCCCTGAGCTTTTATGTGCAAGGCTACCCTCTACCACTTGAGCTACAGCTCTACTTTTTGGTGGTTAATAGGAAATATGAATTTCTTGGATTTTCCTGCCCAGTCTGGCTTTGAACTATGATCCTCAGATCTCAGCCTTTTGAGTAGCTAGGATTACAGGCATAAACCACTGGTGCCTGGCTACCTGCAAACCTTTAGAACCTATTTCATAAAAATAAGGACATTCTCACACTGTGCACTGGTAATCCTAGCTATTCAGAAGGGTAAGATCTGATTATCACAGTTCTAAGCCAGCCTGGGGCAGAAAAGTTGGTGAGATTCTTTTCTCCAATTTACCATCAAAAGGCCAGAACTAGAGATATGACTCAAGTGGTAGAGCACTAGTCTTGAACTAAGGGACAATGCCCCGACCCTGAAGCCCCAGTGCCCCCACAAAAATAATGTATATATTATATATAATAATTTATAATATGTATGATATATAATTAATGTGTGAGCCAAGTCTGGTAGTCTAGCTTCTAATCCTTATCAGATCACTCATTGCTTCTCTTGGTACATCATTTCTAAGCACACATCTAGTTCTGGAATGAAAAACCCTGCTAGGACAGAGCCTCTTAACCTCACCCCAGAGAAACCCACATGCATACAAACAACATGATTTTGCATTGTCTTAGGAGGTTCACAACCCTAGAAGCCAATCTACCTCTCTAACCCCACTGTTCTACAGTAGGAAGATGCCAGTTTGTGCTAGAACACCTCCCAAGGTGGAGAGCTCACTGTTCACATAGAAGAAACCCAATATACTAGCTCTAGATAAGTAGGATCTTTATATTAAACTAACTTCAGAACATTGCCCTGTCTACCCAATGATCCAAGGTCTCCACTGCCAATCAGAGAATTCAGGCTCTCTCTTGTTATCTGAATGGAATTTCATCTCTGTGAAGAAATGTAATGACCAGTCGGGCAAATTATTTTACAGCACATTGCTACAAAGATACATTCTTTCCACATCACCCTATAGCCCAAATATCCAAATATAGACGCCAAGTTACAAATAACTATCAGTGCTGTTCATATGCATGCTTCTTCGTTTTGCAAAGAGGGGAAATACTGTGCCGTATAAAGATATCTCGAAAGAATGGCATGATGTTCTGAGATAATCACAGCGCAATGATTAAGACAAGCATTGCTTAATTAAGATAATCATTTCTTAATTAAGATTAAGATAAGTTCTTAATGCGATGAATATCTCCACCTGAAGACTTGGAAAATGCTGGGATGCGCAGGAAGGATCTATCCCAAGCCTAGCACCCAAGCAATTCTCAATCAATACCCGTGCACAAGCTCAGCCAGCTTGGGTTTCTCATTCGATGCTCTCGGCGCTCTTTGCTCCAGCGGGATTTCCCCGGACTGGGCTGGAGCCTGCGCTCTGGGCTCGACTGAGGCTCCCTGGCCGCTCGCGCTTTTCTCTCCTTCTCCAAGATGGCGGCGGTCGGCGGCGCCAAGGCGGGATCCGGGCGAGCGGAGTGAAGGTAGCAGCCAGCAAAGACCCCCCACAAGACCGGGACGAGCCCCCACCCCGAGGTGGCCACGGCCCTGCCCTGCTGCCTCCGGCCACTCGGGGCCCGCGACACCACCTCAGGGGCGTCCCAGACCCCCTGCGGCCTAGCCCGGGAGCCGAGCCGGGGACTGGAGTAGCGGCTGCAGCCGCCTCCGGGAAGGGCTTAGAGCGGGGCCGCCGGAGGAAGGCGGCGGGAGCTGTTCAAACGGGGAAGGCGGGAAAGCTGCGGGACCGGGAGGGGGCGTGCGGGCGCCCCGGGGCCCGCGGGCCGCCGCCCCTCCCCTGCCGGCCCGTCTGCCTCCGCCCGCGGGGCCGCCGGGACCGCCGGGGCGCGGGAACCCAGGCGGGCCGGGCAAAGGCTTGGAGAGGCTGCGATCCTGGGTGCCCGGGGCCGTCAGGGGCTGGGGCCGCGCCCACGGGGGCGCTGGGTGCCCGGCCGCCCCGGGGAGGTGCACGGAGCGCGCTTCCCTTCCCGGGAAGACAGCGTCGTGGAACTAGTGGATGCTGCAGAGCAACCCCCGGGTGGGAAGGGGGGGAACCCCATTGACTTGCTTTGGGGGACCCAGAAATGGTGGTCCTGGGCTGTGGCTGTCGGTATGGGTACCCTGGTATTGTGTGTGTGTATTTTTTTTTTTTTTGGTCTGCTTTTTGCTGCGACCCAGTTTGAACATGCATTCATAGCGAGGAGTCGCTTCCATTCCAGGCCCTATCCCCCCATCCCCTCCATAACTACTTGTAGATTCACTTTATTCTGTAATATGCACAAGAGAAGAAAACGGCCATCCTTCTTTCTCTCTGATGGCTAAACTGGTGGCTGATTATATTCCCTCATCGTAAAAGAAATTAAAAAAAAAAAAGCCTTGAATTCAAAAGGAAAGCCTGTTGTTGTTCGCCTGAGCCTGGTCAAAAAATCTGTTATCGCTGGTCTCATGAAAATGTGTGTTGTCAACCGATCTGTGCGGTGGTTCGTGGTCCGGATAATTCTCTCTGCAATCTGAGGAATCCATCCCCATCTCTGGCTGGCGGGATCTCTGCGGGCTCCCAGAGCTCAGGCAGGGGCCTTGAGTGCTGCACACTGGTGGGTCCTAGGAGGTGGGAGTGGCAGAATTCACAATCACTGTGTTCAGAGATTGGAGGAAACCCACGAACCTGAGAAGATCTCACCCGCTTGTATCCTAGAAGTACCAACAACCAAAATTTCAGAAGCAGCCACTTAGATGTGCACCTTCCTTTACCGGCACCAACTGGCAATTTGATTTCCTGAAAGGAGTGTTGGAGAAAGAGGAAAATGAACCGTTTGGACAAAGCTTTAGACCTGGAGCTTAGGGTTTCTCTTAGTGCCCACACCTTACAGGTGGGATGATGAAGGTTGATAGTAGTTGCAGTTAGTGATCACCTTAAAAACAAACAAAAAACGCCTTCCAAAACTTTTTTGGTATTTAAAGCTTGAGTTTTCAAAATAACAAAGTCCTACATCTGATGGTTTTAATTTTTTTCCTTGTTTTGGTCGTCCCAAAAACCTATACAGTGAAAATAACTTGTATTTTTATCTTCAAGCTGAATGGCAACTCTGCCTTTCATTTTCCATACTCTGAAGAAAAAGTCCCAGAACAAATTTACACCTTACCCAAGTATGCATTTTTATGATAGTATGCTTCATTCCTCTGTAAGCATTATTAAAGTAGTGAACTTTTACCTATAATGAAGATTTACATTAGAACAGGGATAAACAACTGTAAAATTATTCCTGCTTCTTGAAGTTAAAAGCGCTAAATTTTGTAAGCTCCAAAATTATGGAATTCAGGAGAATGGGTTTTAACACTTGTTTTTACATTTGCCAACATTTAATATAATTATGGTTTTTTATGTGAAAATTAAGCCAAATTTTTTTCATTTTCATTAATCCTTCCAATCTGCTTCCTGCCCCTGAACCTGAACTTAATATTAATCACAGATAATAATTCATCATCTGGAGGAAGAATCAGGGGTTCATCTAATCTTACATGAATGTTGCTTGAACTTTGCCTGTCTTTTATGCTATTGCTTGAGACTTTTATCTGGAATCTTTCTTTTATGAGTCAGCCAGCCCAATTAACCCCTGCAGTACAATAATACTCTGATCTTAACTTAGCAATCAAGGACCCATCAGTCATCCCAAGCAATGAGGGTGCCACCCATGGTGCTTTTCAGGCTCTCAGCCGCTCTACCTCTTCAGTGAATTGGACTTGTTTTCAGACTTCATTCAATTTCTCTATAGAATTTTATCCGGTAGAAACATATAAAATGTGTCTTAGTGTATTTAAAGTTAAGCAGGCCTATTTCTAATACATAATGCCAATACAGTGTGGGTTATGCTGGCCTGCCTCTAAGGAGCTGTTTCTAATTTTCTGTTTCACAGCTTCTTTTAATCCACAAGTTTTTTTAGGGCAGGCAGTTATAGACATCAAGTGCATTTCCGTGACCATTAAGTCACAATTGTTTTCTTTCTGACAGTGTCTACAGAGGCACCTATTCCTGTTCTGACTGCAAACTGCATGACCAATGTCAATTCTGATGGTCTCAGAAGGAAAGGCTACTTAGACGTGTCTAGGCCTGCCCTTACTTATATTTAAAAGTATGACTTGATGACCACAGAATAATGGCTATATTTATGACAAAAAATAAATTTTAGTTTTGGGGGAGTGTGTGTAGGTGTGTGTGTATTTGGAGTTTTATTTGTTTGGGGGGATTTTCGTTTTTTCTTTTTTTGTTGAAAAATCAATGGGCATGAAAAGTGTAGGTCTCAAGGTCTTAAGTGGAGGTCTCAAGCTATGGTTGACATTACCAGGCTGTGACAAACAATGATCTGTGTAGTTTTCTAATCCCAGTATTTCAGTGCCAGTGAGAGGAAGTGCCATGTTTAAATCAGTGGATTTAATTCTTTCTTCATAACCCACTTCCATTCCTTTTGGAGCCCTGCTCAAGTGGAAGTAGAGGGAAGACATGCCCATTTGAGTTAGTTACTTAAAGGCAGAAACCTGAGAAACGGCTACATTGTGTATCTTGCCTCTTGAAGTGTTTACATAAGGCCTGATATATCCCATCCCACCAAGTGCATAGGCTCCATGGAGCAAAAAGCCCTTTTCCAGTTTATTTTAAACTTAATTTTGTTTCTTTACTTTTTTGTAGCTTTTCTTACCTTGAGCAAGGCCATTATTTTACATGTTTATGTTTCTTAAGCTGATATATCATTTTGGCAATACTTTTCCCCTTCTTTCTTTTCAACTTGGGCCTAGCTGTGTATTGTTGTTTTCTCTGTGCAAATAAGTTTTCTACTTTTTATGTTTTTCAAATGTTCACTTATTAAAATTCCCCTTGTGAGTCCAGTTCATCTTTTTGTTCACAAAAGTTATATCCTTCGCCATGTCCACACCTACCTGAAGCTGGAGTAATATTGTGTCATTAACATGTCCTTCAGTTTCTCTAAGTCACATCTGTAATGAGGAAGGTAAAAATAAAATTTGAATAAATGACCAATCAGATGAACTTTTAAATGTTTGAGTAACTAGATGAGGACATTATCAAAATATTTTGTGTATGTGTATGCCAGTACTGTGGCATGAACTCATAGCCTCAGGCTCTTGCCTAGCTCTTTAAGTGAAGGCTGGCACCCTACCATTTGAGCCACAGCTCCACTACCATCTCTCCCTGGTTAATTGGAGATGAGACTCTTATAGACTTTCCTGCCTGGGCTGGCTCTGAACTGCAATCCTCAGATCTCAGTCTCCTGAATAATGAGGGTACAGACATGAGCCACCGATACTTGTCTTCATATATAACTTTAAGCTTCCTGCAGATTTCCTCCAGGACTTGAGACATTGCCCTTCAGGTATTTGGAGAACTTTGTCTTACAACGCAGTGCAGTGTATTACATTGCCACCTTCAAAGTCAGGTGGACATCTGAACTTGAATGCTAAGATAAAGTTTAAGTATCCAATACAGTGTTGAAAACATTTAAGTTATAGTACTTCTAATTAGTGAAAAATCTTAGAATCCTAAAAATTGTATGAACGTTGGACAAGTCTCCCTATTTTCCACCTAGTCTTCAAGAAGGGCTGCTAGTGTTGTTAGCTGTCATATGACCAACTAAGGCAGACAGTAAACCTACCTTAACACCTTTGTGAACTATAGCAAATTCAAACAGCTTAACAGATGCGAAATAAAACATTACAAGATCTTTACTATGCTGTCCTCTAAGTGATGCTCAAACATCATCATTTCTGTCTTAAGTTACAGTACAGTAAATAAATGTTACCAGCTCACCAACTAGTAGGGTCCTGTGGTCTTCAAGTGTTTGGTGGTCTATCTTCCTCTGCATCTGGCTTTACCTGTGCATCCTGTCACCAAGACTAAACCTACACCCTGACTTCATGTCAAGTTTTTACCCTGCCTCGGTGTTAACAGTCGTGTTGGCATTCCAGAAATTCTCATTAATTTTGGAAGTATTTTTAATCTTAGGAAGTAGTTGATATACTCCCTCCAAGCAACAACTTTTAATTCCTGAAACAAATCACATTAAGGCTAGCGCTTCCTGCAGATTCTACCCAGGTGTACTCACAGACAGAATGAGGAGACGACAAGACACTCCTGTCTCTTCGGATCACTTCGCATTTCCTCCAGGATGGTTGCTTCTCCACAGTGATTTCGCATTACAGGAGGGTTTTCCTTCTTTGTTTCTCAGACCTGGCCCTGTGGATGGGAAGGAGCCTGGACACAGTGACACAATCTCAAAGACCCTGCAGAATCCACCATGGCTTATGATGACTCCATGAAGAAAGAAGGTATGGCCCCTTACTCAGAGAAGCATTCCAAAGGGGGTTATCGCTTCAGTCCAGGCAGCCCGTGGATATAGAAACCAGAACTGGGCACCTCAGCCTGGACTCCCAAGTGATGGTCCAGAGCACTGTTAAGACACTCAGCTCCATCATCCCCACACTGGGCCCGTGGAAACGAACACCAGGACAGGGATTCCAACACGAGTCTCTTAACTTACTGGGGTGACCCCCCAGCACCACTCTTGGTCCTTGCCAGCTCCAGTGTGCAGGAGTCTGGGGATGGGAATCACACACTGGACTCCCACAGAGCAGCACAGCACATGAATCCTTATTCTTTTCAGCTTTAACCTCTGCAAGTCTGTCTACTGCCAGTCACAACTAAGAAATCATGTCTGAGGATGTACATGTGCATAGTGTGGAAATACTGTTTCTTCAGGTTGGATGCTTACGGTTTGCAGCAGGTCATCGAGAAATATCCTTGGCCCTCTGGGTCTAGCCCAGTATTTCAGTGGACTCACTGAAACATGATTGTAGTATGGAAATGGGATGGTCATGTTCGCTTGTTACTTACTTGGCTTTCTCATTTCCTTTCCCAAATGCATCTGTGCTTCCCAGATTGCTTTGATGGTGATCACAGCTTCGATGACGTAGGACTTGCTGCTGGTCGAAGCCAACGAGAAAAGAAACGCTCTTACAAAGACTTCTTGAGGGAAGAGGAAGAAATCGCTGCTCAGGTCAGGAATTCTTCCAAGAAGAAGTTAAAGGTACGCTCTAAACAGAATAAAGATTTAGACTACTTCTTAACCTTATTTCCTAATATTTGAAGACCGAAGTGTCTTTTTACAAAACCTTAAAGAGGAAAAAAATGTCCTTCGCATCTATTTTTATTATTTCATGTCCCTTATTGTGTTCTCTGAAGTTAATCAGAGAACAAGAATAGTGCCCAACTCTTTGCCTCCTTTTCTCCCTGTTGGTCAACGCTGGCTCTTCCATTGCAGGATAGTGAGCTTTACTTCTTGGGCACGGACACACACAAGAAGAAGAGGAAGCACTCCTCTGATGATTACTACTATGGAGGTAAGGGCAGCAGGCGGGATAGGCACGTCACTGGTTCTTGGAGTCGGGGTAGGGGAAAAGGATCCAGATGTTGCTGACTCAGTGGCCTATTTAACAGGACAGTGGTTCTTGTTCTGAGTGCCGATAAACCATTGTGAAGGAGGAGAGAGGTGGAGGGCTGGTATTTTGGAGGATTCAGCATAGAAGAACAGTCTTCATTTGTGATATACCAGGTACCAGGTTCCTTCTCCCCCCAACCATCCACTTATCTGTGCCATTGTTATCTAGCGCTATCCTTTTGCCAAAATGCAATCCTTGGACCCTCTGGCCCATGTCTCTGAGTCATTTCTTAGCCAGTGTATATCCACTCACAAAACCAGTTTTCTTAGCTATATCTAACCTTTCACCAGAATGAGTTTGTCCTGAACACAGAAACAAGCGATACTCCATCTGTGACCTAATCTAAATTACAACTACCCTTAATCCCACAGCTATAGTCTGTTCTTCTGGGTATGCTCTCTTTGGTTGCTTGTGAAGACTCAGCGAAGAGAAACAACTTTAGTGGCAAGAATGGTCTCAAGGTTCAAAGGCAAACTCTACCAAGCCAAGAAGCACACGAGTATCATCTCCAAACATTAGGAACCAAAGAGTCTCCCCTCAAGTCGCTCCTCTTAGCCTCTTCCTCCTGTTAGTTGGTTGTTTTTGGTGAGAGAGAAAACTTGCTGGAAGTTGCTTCCTGTCCTGTTGACAGTACCTCTCTTGATTATTTCTAGACATTTCGTCTTTGGAATCATCACAGAAGAAAAAGAAAAAGTCCAGTCCACCACCTGCCGATACAGCTATGGACCTGTTGAAAGCTATCACTTCCCCCCTGGCCACGGGCTCCAAGCCCCCCAAAAAGGCAGGGGAGAAGTCCTCAAGCTCCTCCAGCCATTCAGAAAGTAAAAAGGAACACCACAGGAAGAAGGGCAGTGGAAGCAGTGGGGAGCTCTCCCTGGAGGACAGCAGTACCCACAAATCCAAAAAAATGAAGCCGCTCTACGTGAACACAGAAACATTGACCCTTCGGGAGCCCGACGGCTTGAAGATGAAACTTATTCTATCACCAAAGGAGAAGGGAAGTGGCTCGGTTGAGGAGGAGTCCTTTCAGTACCCTTCCCAACAAGCAGCCGTGAAGAAATCCTCCAAGAAATCAGCTCGGGATGAGCAAGGTGCTTTACTCCTAGGACACGAGTTACAGAGCTTTCTGAAAACAGCCCGGAAAAAGCACAAGTCATCCTCAGACCCACATTCGTCTCCTGGCCCTGAAGGCTGTGCGTCTGATGCTTCGCAGTTTGCAGAACCCCAAAGCGCTAACCTTGACCTTTCAGGGCTTGAGCCTATTCTAGTAGAATCAGACTCATCCTCTGGTGGGGAGCTAGAGGCCGGTGAATTAGTGATAGATGATTCTTACCGGGAAATCAAGAAGAAAAAGAAGTCAAAGAAGAGCAAAAAGAAGAAGGACAAGGAGAAGCATAAAGAGAGGCGACACTCCAAGTCCAAGAGAAGTTCAGGACTGTCGTCCTCAGCAGCAGCAGGGGAGGCCCCCATGAGCGCTGGCCCTCCCCCCAGCCTCCCATACACTGGAGCCTCCGCCCCCGCCCCCACCCCTGCCCCTCCTGCCCTCCACATGGATGGACATGGCGAGAAAAAAAAGAAAAAAGAAGAGAGGGACCGAGAGAGAGAGCGAGGAGAAAAGGTAAGATGTTTTCCAAAGTGGGGGTAGTAATGCTCAGATTCTCCCTGGTTAGGAAGTGAACTTGTTCAGCAGCTGAGGAGTGCCACCGGCATTTAGCAAGGGTCAGGAGGATCTTTGGAATTAATTGAAGCGGTAAACATTGCCAGTGGCCAAGTCTATCTGGTACAAAAAGTAAAAGCAGTCTCCATTATGTATGGAGTGTTATTCTTCCATTGTGCTGGTCACAGTATTGAGAACGCCATGGCTTATTCCAGCTGGTTCTTGGAAAGAGTTTGTAGAAAGAGCCACACTGACTGCCAGGGCAATTGAGAGATAGGAAGAGATGTCCTTTGAGTTCATTTAGTGAGAGAGATTTTCAAAACTAGCATAATGATGACCAGTGAACAGAACGAGCTGACAGCTTTCTGCTAACTACATGGGTTTGTGAGAAATGACCTCTTGGGTGCTCTCCCTTCCTTACCATCCAAGGACTTAGGCTGTATGCCATGGTGGGGGCCAGGCTGGGCAGAGATGAACAGAACACAGTTCTTGATCTGGGGTGCTCGCTGTCCATAGGGGCAGTGGGAATGAGAAATCAGTTGTCTAGGTTTGATTTATTTCTTCTCAACTCCAGAAAGTTTCCTATTTTGCACTTTAAGACTGTGTCATTAAGTGTTTCCTTTTTCTAAAAAAGTAGGCTTTGTGCCAGGAGTGGAGGCACACACTTTTAAATCCTAGCACTCAAAGTGCAAGCAAGAGGATCAGAAGTTCAAGGCCAGCTTGGGCTATGAGGCCTTTCATCAACATAGCTAAACACATAAATAAAAGTTTTCTGTCCCTGTGGTCAAAGGCATCTGTTCTTACAGACATTTATAAATTCAATAACAAAGCAAGAAAGTCTTAACCTAACTATATCCCGTGGAAAGTATATAAGATCTGACGCCTTGCCTTGCATTCTGGAGGGTGGAAACAAATGAACCTGCGTGCACTGAGAAATAGTGATCTCTTCAAGGTTGTAGACGTTTCATTTACAATTCACCATGTGGCTAGCAGCTACTGAGAAGTTTAATTTGTAAAAGCCAGAACCTTGATGTTCAATTGTGACCATCCAAAAAAAATCAGGAATAGCCTGAATCTAATCCTTCATTCAACAAATTTATAGTGCATACACCATGGGGGCAGGGGGAACAGAGTATTTGTTTTGTTTGCTTTTGAGACAGTGTCTTGCTATATAGTCCAGATGGCCTTAAAGGCTGGATCCTCCTGCGTTAGCCTCCTAAATGCTGGAATTAATTACAAGCATGTACCACCACTTTCATTTTACTTGTTTTTTAAACCTAACCTGGGCACAAAACTTTCCTGAAGCTATAAGAAAGCATTCTTTGCTATGTTTTGTTTCAGTCTAAGAACTGTCTGAAAGCTGGGAACAGACTCCATCCAGAGGTAAAAGATGTATATCAGGTATAGCGTTCATCAGCCTTCAATGAGCAGAGCCTGGAGAGCCACTTGGTAGCAATACTAAAAGCTATGAATCCTTCAATCTTAGATTCTATGACCAGAACTGTAGCAAAAAATAATAATAAAGATGAGAATAGTGTAATATGGAGGTCAGATCTGGCCAGCGCCATCACTGGCCACATGGCAAGTTGTACTATCTGCCATCTTGTCTTGATAAGTGTGCCTGGATTCCTAGAGGAAGGCAAGTCCCATCCCCAGGTGATGGGTGTTCCTAAATCCCAAGAGACAGAGGTGGGCATATGGCCTATACGTTACTGAACCTGTCATTCAAGTGCTTAGGACTGGGAGCTTCCTGTGACCCTGCCCCCTGACCTGACCCTATTTAGGGTTAAGCCAGCTCAGGTGCCATTACGCCATGCCACATGTCTCCATGTTCGTGTCCTGTGTCCTGTCTCCTGGTTGGTCTCCAGTCACTGTGGCATCCCAAGTCAGCTCTCCATTGGAGCTGAATTGGCTTGATGGTATTGTTTTTGTTCTATCTTCCCTCTCTGCCTGTTTCCTGCTAGTGTTAAGAGTATTTCTGGCTACAGGCCTTTGTAGCAACTGGCTGCCTGCAGACTGCTAATGCTCTAATAAAAACTCCCAAGATTCGATCCTTCAATATGTGGCTTCTCGGAAGATTTTCTATATAACAATAGCTGATATGGGACATTTAGAACATTTAGATGTTAAGTGGTTGAAGTCTTGGGCTGAGGAGCCAGATGGCTTGGTCTGAGTCCTGCCTTTGCTGTCCCCCTTAGAAGCTGTGAGGTGTTGGACAAGGACTACTGAGGAGTAAATGAGGTGATTATGTACAAGTGTTTAGGGCTTCCATGTGCCAAGGCCCTGTGGGCACCATGCCAATTCACTGAGGCACTGCTGAGTATTTTCTGTATATGTGGTGCTGAGGAGTCGAACCCAGGGCCTCATGTATACGAGGCAAGCACTCTTGCCACTAGGCCATATTCCCAGCCCCAACTGCTGAGTATTTTAAGTATTCAAATTTCAAGGATAGCAACAGGCTGACATCTCAGAGCAGTTCCCATTTTCAATGAGATCTACATTCCTTTGACTCACGCTGTATCGTTACAGAGCTGTAGTTGTTGCAAAAATAAGTTCCTCTTTGAACCATGGAAGGCCCACAACTTAGTAGAACTGTTGGAACTTGGATTCAGAATTGTGTGTTCGTGTACAATAAGTGAAATGTGTGAATGGATCCGAAATGAGCCCTGTGCAGAATGTTGTAGAAGGCTACTGGAGAAATCGTGGGGGAGGGACTCTCCAGCCATCCCTCTGTGAAGGCATCCTTTCTCTTCTGATCTTGGAACCTACTCAGTAGCAGGCCTGGCTATGTGCCTGAATGGAGGAGAAACAGAAGGGGAGAGAAAGACGACTTCATATAGCTTGGTGTCGTGCGAGAGGGGCCAAGGACCTCGAGTGCGGTGTGAGGAAAGGGGTCCCTTGTACCGGGAGGTGACGGCGTGGATGTGAACATGCAGGATGGGCTCTTGGTGGGGAGTCTGGACTAATGCCTGATGAAGGGAAACTGCACTGCCTGGTGGAAGGGTAGCCTTTGCTTTTTGTTTGTATTGCTCATATGCTTTTTTGTTTGAGTTTTGCTTTCTAAGGAAAAGTATGCTCATACCTTGATGATTTCCAATGGATGGTCAGCCCATCAGAGTAGATGTTTTCCGTCATATTTCAGGAGGAGGATACAGTTCCATCTCAAACATACCTTGTTTTTACTAAATTAATACAAGCCCATTCACTGTCATTCAAAGGTGTCCTGCTGTGTTACGGCCGATGCCCGGCTCAATGGGTAGAGCCAGGGGGGCCCTGCTTTGGGGAATATGTAGATATTCGGTTGTTTAGCCCCAAGAGAGCTCTACTCCTTGTGCTGTGTTTATGTATGATGCTTTGCTGAGGTTTGGACTCCACCCAACATGTGACCTTTGTCTTGAAAAGCTTGGTGTACACTCGGTTCGAGGCTGCAGGTTTTTGTAATTGGCCCACCTGCAGACTGATAGCATCCCAATAAAGACTCCAAAATTCGGACTTTCAAGATGTGGCTTCTCTATCTTCTCATGACTGGTTTTATATTTAAGGTACATTTTACCACACAACATTGTAGTGTTGCCACTTTAAAAATATGTCTTCAGGTTTCTGTAGATTTTCAGAATGTGCACATGTCCTCTAAGCAACCTAAGGCTGGCTCAGGTGGCGAGTGCCTGGCACACACCTGCATTGTTTGTTGATCTACTAATAAGATATAATTAGACTTGTGATCGTATTACATAAAGTCTCTCTCTTTCTTGCTCTCTCTCTCTCTGGCAAACCTGAGATTGAATAACAATAACAAATGGTAAAAATTAGCCACCATCTATTGCTGCCTGCCATGTGCCAGACTGGGACTAGCAGTCGAGATTGAGAGTATCATTAGCCCCATTTGACATAGGAAGCTAGAACTTCAGTACAGACTTTATTAACCCTGTATCTGAGATCTTTCCCATTATACCTACCATGTGCCTTTCTGAAAGCTTAAGATGTGATTCCTCGGTTCCATGGCAAAGCTAAAAGTAGATTCTGGGTCAAAACCGAAGCTGGGCATGGTGGCACATACCCGTAACCCCAACACTCTGGAGGCCAAGGAAGGAGGCTCCAAAAGTTCAAATCAGCTTAGGCTACATAGTGAGGTGATGTCTCAAAAGAAGAAGGAAGAGTAATGGAGAAAATGGAGGAAAGGAAAAGAAAACCAATTCATTGTCCTGGAATCTGAGGTTGGTTTTTTTGAAAGATGTAAAGATTGTTCTGTACTTTTTTGTTTAAGAAGACTATAATAGGGCTGGGGATATAGCCTAGTGGCAAGAGTGCCTGCCTCGGATACACGAGGCCCTAGGTTCGATTCCCCAGCACCACATATACAGAAAACTGCCAGAAGCAGCGCTGTGGCTCAAGTGGCAGAGTGCTAGCCTTGAGCGGGAAGAAGCCAGGGACAGTGCTCAGGCCCTGAGTTCAAGGCCCAGGACGGGCCAAAAAAAAAAAAAAGAAGACTATAATAAATGGTGCAAAGCTTGTCTGAGGAACTCAGCATACTGCTGCTCACTAACTGTGTCCCCTTAAGATTGCTCCCTCTTGCTTGCTCCTTTGTATAATGGGATTAGGTTCCATTACCAGTACATGTAATACCTTAGCACAGGGTGTGGTTTACATGCTGGCTAATGTTACAATCACTGTTGCTCACATCTTATAGTTCTGCAAAAGCAGAAAATATACTTGAAAACCAGTCTTTTTTCATAGTAGACTGACTTGGCAAGGAGACTTTATGCATCTCATACCCTGCCTCAGTGTTATACTCACCTTTAAGGAAACAAATTCTGCCAGATCTCATATATTGGAAAACAGAAGAAGAAAACATTCTTTAAGAAGCAAAAGCAGGGCTGGGATTGTGGCTCAGTGGTAGAGCACTTGCCTAGCATGCATGAAGCCCTGGGTTCGATTCCTTAGTACCACATAAACAGAAAAAGCCGGAAGTGGTTGCTGTAGCTCAATTGGTAGAGTGCTAGCCTTGAGTAAAAGAAGCACAAAGACAGTGCCTAGGCTCTGAGTTCAAGCTCCAGGACGGGCAAATAAATAAATAAATAAATAAGCAAAAGCAGATGTTGTAAAAGGAGCTTCCTTCGGCTCATTGGCGTGCTTCCTGGTGAGTAGGGAAGGGATATAGTGACTGGCTTCATGTATGGGAGGCAAGCATTTTACCACTAGGCCACATTCCCAGCCCCTTTGTTTGTTTTCATTAAAGACAAAACCCAACTGTGTAGCCCAGACTGGCCTTGAACTTGAGATCCTCCTGTTGTACCTCCTGGGTGCTAGGATTCCTTGTCCCCATGGCTGGCAGGAAACTTGTATGACTTCATTTTTGTAGAGCAAAAGTTTTATTTTTAGATTGCAGCAAAATTGAAAAGAAAGTACAGATCTATCTCCCATATACCTCCCCACACCACACACACACACACTTCTAGCCTCCTCTATTATCAGCATCCCCAGTAACCACGTCTTTTATAACTGACACACCCTCGCTCCCTAGACACATCGTCACCCAAAGTCTGTAGTTTACATGGGGTTTATTCTTGCTCTGTCCACTCTGTGAGTTTGAACATACACTGATAGGTACATCCTAGTGTAGGATCATACAAAGTTTTTCGCTACCCTGAAGATCTTTCTCTGCCTGCTCACCTCTCCTCCGACAGCCATTCATCCTTCTCTTGTCTTGTTGTTTTGCCTTTTTTAGAATATCACATAATTAGAATCATACCTGTAGGTAGCCTTTTCAAACTAGCTTCTGTACTTAAATTGCCTTCATGTCTTTCCATGGCTTGGTTACTCAGTTTTTCTCTCAGCTCTAAGTAATAGTCCATTGTCTGGTTGTTCCACAGTTCAAGTGTTCACCAGCTGCAGGATATCTGGGTTGCTTTCCAGTTTGGGCAACTATGAATAAAGCTGCTGTAAACATCCATGTGCTGGTTATGTGAAGATAGGTTTTTTTCTGCTCCTTTGGGTAAATACAAAACAACAAAGGAGCATGACCAAAGGATTGGATTGACTGATAAGGAAAAGTTATCTTTTTATAAGAAACCTTCAGTTTTCTAGACGGGCTGAACCATTTTACATCCTCATCAGTTTGTCATCATTCTGGATTTTAGCCATTTTCAGTGGAATTTGCATTTCATCCTCATATGTTACTTTACTGTCTGCATGTCTTCCTTGGAGATATGCCTCTTGTATTCCCTTGCCATTCAAAGGTTGTTTGTTTGTTTGTTTCATGACAGTATTGGAGCTTGAACTCACAGCCTGGGTGCTGCCCCTTTTTTTCACTCAAGGCTCTACCACTTGAGCTCCAGTTCCACTTCGGACGTTTTGGGGGTTCATTGGAGATAAGAGTCTCTTGGACTTTTCTGCCCAACTGGCTTCAAAAGACAATCCTCAGATCTCAGCTACCTGAGATTAGCAGCTGGGATTACAGGTGTGAGCCACCAACACCCAGCTTGGTTTCATGAATCTTAAAAATGATCACTTAATTGCTGGGTCACTATTTTTCCCTGAATCATCTTCCAGCAGTTTTATAGTTTTGTGTTTTATGTCTAAGTCTGATTCATTTTGAGAGGTAGTTTTCTTGAAGGATGTAAGAAGTGTTGGGTCTAGATCTAATTTCTTTTGTTTTTATGCCCCTACCCCCAGTTTACGAATACCTAGTTGTTCCAAGATTCTTTGTTGAGTAGACAATCTTTTCCCCATTGTATTACTTTTGCTCCTTAACCAAATACCAGTTGGTTACATTGATTTGGGTCTGTTTCTGGGCCCACTATTATGTTTGTTTTTTTTCTGAGTTCCATACTGTCTTGATCACTATAGTTTACAGTAAGTGTTGAAATCAAGTGGTGTCTCTCCTCCAGTTTTCTTCAGTACTGTGCTAACTATCCTAGGTCTTCTGTTTCTCCATATCAATTTTAGAATCTGCTTGTTGTTTTCTACAAAATGACCTGTTTATCTCTTTTAAGGGTTCATCTGATAAGGTCAGGAGCAATCAGGAAAGTCTCCCATTAGATACCACTAGGTATGTTAATGACAGCTGCAAAATCCCCTTTGCCATGTAATGGAATATAATCCTGGGACTGGTGACCTTCATATTCACCAGTCTGGCCTATGTGTAAGGGAAGGACATGTCTACCAGGTAGCCAAGTCCTGGGAGCCCCTATGCATTTACACACAGACTTGGAGTAGGAAAGGAACCCAAAGGCATAACTCCTCTGGACATCTGAAGTACTGCTTACCAAAACAAATTTCAGGAAATGTGGTTTTTGTGGTGTTATTGTTTATATTTTTCTTTTTTTCCTTTTTTTTTTGCAGGGGGGGTGGTGGCAAAAGGACACAGGAATGATGGGAGGAAGGGTGAACAAATGCAGTCACAGTATTCAATATACACTATGTAAAAAATGAACTGTGCAACTTATGGGTAAGGACTGGAGGGAGAAAATGGAAGACAGAGAAGGAAGGGGTGACATTGTCCCTACCTGGTTTATGGAATTGTGACTCCTTAGTACGATTCCTTAATAATAACAATTTTTTAATAATCATGGAGGCTATTTGAAATTCTTCCTCCCACAAAAATAACATTGGGCACCTCCTGAAGTGTAAAACACTGCTGGGTATCCCCCTCCTTTGAGTTAAATGATCTTGTCCAAAGATTTTTGTGTGTGTGTTCCTAAGCCCCTTTGCTTGGGATTGAACCCAGGGCCTTTCATATGCTAGGCAAGTGCTCTACCACTGAGCTACATCCTCAGCCCTCCAGGTTTTACTTAGAGGGAAACTGAAGCTCAGGAAGATGAAGCCACTTGCACAACTCTTAGTAATTTATAGCTGGATTCTAACTCATCTCTGTTGGTCTCTGCTTTGCCCCATTTCCTTCATGAATTCCTGTTTGTTTTCCTTCCTGTCCAATCTGTTTGCTGGAGGCCACATCCCTGTCCTCCAGATGGCTCTCTTCCTTTTGCCCTTGCTCTTATCCAGTGCTTGCTGGCAATACTGGACCTGCTTCTTCCACCTGGAGTCATGCTCTTGAAAGGCTGACTCGAAACCTCAGCTTTGGACATCCTCTTGCTCCCATCTCTTACTGCCTGTGATGAATGCACCACTTGTTCCCTCTGCCTAGGGTACTCTTAATCAGTTTATCTGTCTACTTCTGCCCAGCCTTCAGGTCTAGATTAAATTTAAATGTCATTTCCCCCAGAAGGCTTCCTCTGATTCTGATTCAGTGAAGCATTCCTATTATGTGTTCCCGTAGCACTCAGGCCTTTCCCTGAACTAGCATGGTATTTCATTACTCTGTCTTATGTTGGATTATATGCTTCACTCTTGGCTGTATTCCCTATGTCTATAGTACATTAGCAGACAAATGACAGAATACTGCTGTTTCTTTGCTTTTTTTTTTTGGCCAGTCCTGGGCCTTGGACTCAGGGCCTGAGCACTGTCCCTGGCTTCTTCCCGCTCAAGGCTAGCACTCCGCCACTTGAGCCACAGCGCCGCTTCTGGCCGTTTTCTGTATATGTGGTGCTGGGGAATCGAACCTAGGGCCTCGTGTATCCGAGGCAGGCACTCTTGCCACTAGGCTATATCCCCAGCCCCTGTTTCTTTGCTTTTTGAATTTTGTTTGTTCTTGTTATTAAGACAGGGTCTCGCTCAACAATCTTCCTGCCTCAGCCTCCCAAAGAATGCCCAGTTCAGTAACCTCTTAATAAGTTACTTTTGCTATTTTGCCCTTCCTTTTGGGCTACTTTTTGTTCTTTGTCATTGAAATGTTTTTGATGCCATATATCAGAACAGCTATCCACTTCTTAGAGGTTTTATTCAGTATCAAATACTTGGTGTATGGTGTAACCAAGGCAAGGTGATAAGGCTTTGAACTTTCAGTTTTGTGAGGCTTTCACAATTTACTCTTTCAACTACTATACCACCATCCAGAAGTTATTCAGTAAATTCTATGTAATTGAATAAAGGCCCTTTTGAGGTATGAGGAAGGCTTCTTCCTTCTGTATACAAAATTACATCCCGTATATTGGTTAAATATTGTGATCATTATTATTATTACCTTTTGGTAGTATTCAGGGCCTTGCACTTGCTAGGCAAGCACTCTAGCCAGTCCTTTTTGCTCTGGTTATCTTTTATATAGGGTCTTGAGTTTATGCCTGGGCTGCTGGACTGTAATCCTCCTCTTTAGATTTCCCACATACCTGGTATGACAAGCAAATGGCACCACGCCTGTTGGTTCAGGTGGAATCAATCTCAGAAACACTTTCCCCAGGCTAACCGCAAAGAGTGATCTCCTAATCTCTGTTTCCCAGATAGCTAGAATTGCAAATGTGAACCACTGTCCCCGACTCTGAATGATTGTTTTAAATGTAGTTTTAACTTTGTTATAGTTATAACTGGCCTAGGGATAGGGAGGTTAAACATATACAGTATCATGTCATATTTTAGAAAACACAGTTAAAATGCTTCTTTGCAAGTTTCCTTGGGGGGGGGGGTGCGCACGTGCCTATACCGGAGCTTGAATTTACATGGCCTGGGCACTGTCCCATGGCTTTTTCACTCAAGGCTGGTACTCCACCACTTGAGGCACACTTCCACTTCGAGCTTTTGGCTGGTTCATTGGAGATTAGAGTCTCAGGAACTTTCCTGTCCAGGCTCAAATCTCAGCCTCCTGAGGAGCTAGGATTATAGGCACGAGCCACCTGGCACCTAGCTTCCAAGTTTTATAATATGGCCAAATGAGTATGGAACCTTCCACACACATATTCTTTCTATGTTTCTCATTAGTCAGTAGTGGTGAGATTAATTCTGCAGTTCAGGAGTAAAGCATTATTGTGTGGTCTTCTTTTTGTTGTTATTTTGTTTTGTTTTGTTGCCAATCCTGGGGCTTTTGCTTAGGGCCTGGGCACTGTGTTTTGCTCAAAGCTAATGCTCTACCACTTGAGCCACAGCACCACTTCTGGCTTTTTCTGCTTATATAGTACCAAGGAATCAAACCCAGGGCTTCATGCATGCAAGGCAAGCGCTCTGCCATTAAGCCACCCTCCCAGCCCAGGAGTAAAGATTTTTATTTAAAATTTTTTTTCTCACAAGGCACATAAGCAAGCCAGTTTTTAAAAGTTACCAAGATAGTGAAATTAGTTCTTTTACTCTTTTGTTAAACTTTATGCCCCCCAAACGAATAAGGAAACAGTTGTATGTCTGCCCTTACCCAGTTAAAACTAAATTTTTTTGCCAGATGCCAGTGTCTCACGCCTGTACAGGAGGCTGAGATCTCAGGATCACAATTCAATGCCAGCCCAGGAAGGAAGTCCTTGGGACTCTTACTTGCATGTAACCACAAAAGCCCAGGAGCTATGATAAAGCACTAGCCTTGAGCAAAGAAAGCTCAGGTACAGCACCCAGGCCCCAGAGTTCAAGCCCCAGGACCAAAAAAAAAAAAAAACTAGTTCCCAGTAGCTTTTTAAAGCATGAATCAGGGCTAGGAATGTGGCTTAGTGGTAGAGTAATTGCCTAACATGCATGAAGCCCTGGGTTCGATTCCTCAGTAGCACATAAAAAGCTGGAAGTGGCACTGTGGCTCAAATGGTAGAATGTTGGCCTTGAGCAAAAAAAGCTCAAGGACAGCATCCAGGCCCTGAATTTAAGCCCCAGAACACACACACACACACACACACACACACACACACACACACACACACATCACATGTTGGTAACATTGATCAAGATGCATTGTACTGGCTGGGAATATGGCCTAGTGGCAAGAGTGCTTGCCTTAGGCCTACACATGAAGCTCTCGGTTTGATTCCCCAGCATCACATATATGGAAGACGGCCAGGAGGGGCGCTGTGGCTCAGGTGGCAGAGTGCTAGCCTTGAGCGGGAAGAAGCCAGGGATGGTGCTCAGGCCCTGAGTCCAAGGCCCAGGACTGGCCAAAAAAAAAAAAAAAATGCATTGTACTTATAAATGGATTTGTTGAATTGAATAGCTTTGTATAGCTACTCAAAAATAATTTTAAATAAAATTAAAATAAATTACCTGTTGCTTTTGGTATTGTCCTAACACAGTGAAGGACAGACATGCTTTCATACAAAGCAGTCTTCAGTTACTTACTTCTCACCCTGAGCCACCAGAATGTGAAAATGAAATAGTGATAAATAACAAAGAGGACCAGGCTGGGAATATGGCTTAGTGGGTAGAGTGAATGCTTGCCTAGCACTCTGTGGCCCTGGGTTTGATTCTTCAATACCACATAAACAAAAGTAAATAAATAAAACAAGAGGTGTTTTTTGTTTGTTTGTTTTAAAGGACATAAAAGCAGAATCCAAGAATCGTAAGATTCAAACTCAAACCAGAGAAACAAAAAGAATACAGACTTGGCTGTTGGATTTCTGACCCAAGTTGAGAAGGAAAGTCTGTGGGTCCTCGTTTTCAAGGATGTAAACGATGGCTGGGAATATGACCTAGTGGTAGAGTGCTTGCCTCATGTACATGAAGCCCTGGGTTCGATTCCTCAGCACCACATATATGGAAAAGGGCCGGCAGTGGCGCTGTGGCTCAAGAGGTAGAGAGCCAGCCAGCAAAAAGAAGCCAGGGACAGTGCTCAGGCCCTGAGTCCAAGCCCCAGGACTGGCAACAAAAACAAAACAAAGGATATCAACAAGATAGGCAACATAGCGTGGGGTTAAAGATTTTCTTAGCACTTCGAAAAGAAGCACGCAGCATGGGATGGAATGTAGGAAGAGTGAGTGGGTTGGCAGAACACCAGCATGTAGCTGCAACAAGTGGAAAAACGCAGGGCACAGAGCATTAGTTTTTGTTCACCTTTGACTGGCAGATAGCATGGAAAGCTGGCTAGTGCTAAGGAACTCTTCTTGAAGTGCAGGAGCATGTTCCCGTGGAGTGGGAGCTCCTGCGCTTGGGTTCTCATCTGATGTCCTGTTTTCTGTGTGGCCCTAGCCAAAAAAGAAGAACATGTCCGCCTACCAAGTGTTCTGTAAAGAGTACCGCGTGACCATTGTGGCTGACCATCCTGGCATAGGTAAGACCCTTACTGCTCTTTAGGGGGTTGGGGTTTTTTGTAGGATGTTTGTTTTTGTTTTTAACTCCCCACTGTATCTCTGAAGCAATCGATCAATTCAGCCAGCTGGCAACTTCTTCCCATGGTCTTAGAGCACACATATTTCTTTCCACGGGCTACAAATCCTTTTAGGTTTTCCCTTAGCTTACTCCACTAGTAAAAGAGTTGAGCTTACTATACATATCTCTGAAACTGCTAAAAGGGAGAAAAGTATAAAATCAAATGCTTATAAACCTTTCTTGGGAGTTAGGCATGTTGGCACATGCTTATAAGCCCTGTACTCAGGAGACAGAGGCAGGAAGATCATGAGTTGAAGGCCAGCCTAGGCTACCTACTGAGGTCTGTCTCCAAGCAAGGAGAGGGGGCATACAGGTAAACACACATCAATATGTAGTTTATTCCAACTTTCTATCCTTAACCTTTTATTTAAACGGCCTTGGATGGCACTTGTGTGTGTTTAATTTGCAACAAAGCCCTTACAGACAAGTACAAACAGTAAATCCTCTTTTGTAACCCAGAACTCAATGTTGAGCATGAGCTTTTGGTACATGTAAGAAAGAATATGATTCCTACAATAGTTGGCAATGATGAGGGTTTGTTAACTCATGCAGGTTGGCTCTGAGAATAAAGTTAATATAAAAGGTATAAAAACAAAACAACATTTAAAAAAAAAACCGTGAGTAAAGTTATAATGAGATGATTTGTGTTCTGTCGTTAGTATTTGTCAAGTTACTTCTCACTGACCTAAGAAGTAAGCCAGCTACCGCCCCACTGTGCTGTGAAGTACCAGGAGTGTACCTAATGAGCACAAGTCATTGCACAGATGGAAGAATATGTACCCACTCGAGAGTTGCTTCTGAGCTGCCATAAGGAAGTTGTTCTTCAGTTCTGATCTCTCAGAAATCTGAAGCGAGGGGGAAACCTTTCTTTTACCAAATGCGATGTCACATGTGGTCTTTGACCTCACATGGAAGGCCTTGTACTGTGAGAACAAATGAGAAAGGGCCAAGGATTTGGTCCCCAGAGAGTAGATGTGTGTGGATCAGAGCCTAAATCCCGATCACGAGACCCTCCCCTTCCCGCCCAAGACACACGGGAAATGGAAGGGGGGGGCTGTCTGCTCTGGATTTCTGAAAGCCATGTGATATTTCAGTCTGATCTTCAAAACACTTTTTCCAGTTTTTGCTCCCATCACTTTTCTGTTTTCTTAAATGTAATTATTTTTTTGTGTGTGTGTCAGATTTTGGGGAGCTTAGTAAAAAACTGGCTGAGGTGTGGAAGCAGTTGCCAGAAAAGGACAAGCTGGTAAGTATTCACTTCAGACATGTTTCTCATTGCTTTCTGCCTTCTAAAATGTGTCAGTCTCCTGTAGACAGTCAGCCAGACAGCACTAGACTAGTGCAAAGAAAGCACAAGGCAATAGAAAATGCTTTCCTAGAGGGCATGAATGCTGTCAGGGTTGAATAGCACATGGCAAAGGTGTAACTATATTTATAGTTTTCTTAATTTTTTTTTAAATTGAGCCCAAAAAGACCAAACTTGGACAGAGATTTAAGTGTTAAAATCTAGTCAGACCTAGGGAAGGGAAAGAAAAACAGGGTGTAAGCTATCACAAGAAATGTACACACTGCCCTACTATGTAACTGTACCCTTTTTGCACAACACCTTGTCAAAAAATTTTTGTTTAATAAATAAATTACAAAAAAAAAAATCTAGTCAGAGCCCTCTACTACCAACACTTAGTAGTCAGCTGTGAAAAACGAGCATCATGCTTCAGCCAATAAGTTTTGGTCCAGCCAGAGATAGGAAGATCATACTTTGAGCCTAATTCAGGCACACACACACACACACACACACACACACACGCATAAAGATCTGAAAAATAACTGAAGCAAAAAGGAGTGGAGGTGTGGCTCGACTAGTAGAGAGCTTGCCTATAGCAAGTTCAAGGACCTGCATTGAAGCCCCAGTGCCACCAAAAAAGAATAAAAACGTGGTAATTCCCCGTAGTAGGCTGCAGGCGACCATCCTCACTGGCATTCATAATGTCCACCGTAATCAAGAAGCTAATAAGAAAAGAATAATTATACCTGAACGTGCACAGCCCCCTTTCTACTGCATGATAGGAAGTGGTTTGGGAAGATGGATCACCTCTCGTTGCTGTTTACATGTCATTGTTATCCCACTACTGGTGTTGCCAGCCAGCAGGTTTGAGAAAATGCTGAAACCACGTGGACATTATATTGAGCCAGATGTTTGCTATGTAGTTTATGTTTCGACCTTACTGTGATCCTAAGTCTGACTTAGGATGGCAGTTTATTGGCCCCAGCACAATAGGGCACACCTGTAATCCTAGCTGCTCAGCCTTACAATGATCTAAAGGTCATCCCCTCTTAGGACGGCAGTGGTCAGGCACACCTGTAATCCCCCTTATAAAGGCAGGAAGATTATGAGTTCAAGGCCAACCCAGGGAAAGCAGGTAACAGCAGGCTTTGTTTCAGGAACAAAATCAAAACAAAAGGGCTGCATTGTGTCTCAAATAGTAATCAGGAGGCCCAGAAACATAAGTCAACAAAACAGGTGTCAACTATCCAGAGCTAATTCAGTGACCTCCACCATCAGCCCTCCCTCCCTCCTTCCACTGTTCCCTTTCTGCGTTTCATTTTGTTCTGTGATTGCTTTCCTGTTTGTGTTTCTTAATTTGTTCAAACGTATTGTGCACTGATCTGATTACAGATTTGGAAGCAAAAGGCCCAGTACCTGCAGCACAAACAGAACAAAGCCGAGGCTACAACTGTGAAAAGAAAAGCATCAGGTCCAGAGGGCTGCATGAAAGTCAGAGGTAGCAGCCACTTTTTTAAAATTATTATTATAAAGGTGACATACACAGGAGTTACAATAAGTCAGGTAATGAGCATATTCCTTTTTGGACAGTGTCACTCACCCCTTCCCTTGCTCTCTCCCATTTTTTTCCTTCCATCTCCACCCACAAGTTGTATAGTTCATTTCAACAGTGTCTAGTGAGTACCACTGCTGCATTTGCTCACCCTTTGTCCCTACAGGCTTTTTTTTGACTCTTTCTCTAAAGCGCTATAAATTTTAATTCCTTTCTAGGAAATTGGAAGGGCAGCTCAAATTAGAATCAGGCCTTAATACCTAGGTTTTGTTTCTGAATACCACAGGCTGCAAAACAAAAAAGATTCCAATGTAGAAAATTGATTTGGATCTCATCTAACATTTTTCATGAAAATTTAGAAGTAGCTGGGCACAGCGGCTTGTGCCTGTAATCCTGGCTACTCAGGAGGCTGAAATAGGGGATTACAGCTCTAGGCATAAAAGTGTACAAGGCTCAACAATGGCTTGGTGTGGTGTGTGCCTAGCTGCCAGGACGCACAATGGCTAGGAAAAGTGGCAAGTGTCTGCCGTCTCCACTGACGTGGAGAAGCACAAGTAGGAATTTTGCATTCTGTGTATAAAATGCAACCCTACCTCATAATGGAGAGCTGGGCACAGGTGGCTCACTCCTGTAATCCTAGCTACTCAAGAGGCTGAGATCTGAGGATTGTGGGTCGAAGCCAGCCCAGGTAGAAATATACTTGACACTCTTTTCTCCAGTTAACAAGCAAAAAGCCAGTAGAGCTCTGGCTCACGTGGTAGGATACTAGCTTTGAGCTAGAAAGCTGAAGTACAGCACCCAGGCTCTGAGATCAAGCCCCTGCACTCACACTAAAGAAAAAAGATAAAATGATTAGAGGCATGATGCAAGTATAGAGCACCTGCCTAGCAAGTGCAAGGCCCTGAGTTCAGTCCTTAGTATTGCAAAAAATAGAAAGTTAAGTATGACTTTTATATGCCATATGCATTATTGGTACCATAACACATTGCTTTGTTCCACAGCCCTTTAAAAGTATAAAACAATTTCGGGTTCACAAAATGGGCTGCATTTAGCCCACACGCCACCGTTTTATTAATGCTTGGTATCGTTCATAAAAAGTGGAAACCAGGGATAACGTTTTGTGATGTTCAAGGCTGTCCGCAGACTTCCCTCCCTCCCCCTCTTCTCAGCTTCCTCTGTGGGAGTCCTGTCACCTCCAAAGAAGTCCCCCCCTACCACCATGCTGCTTCCAGCCTCGCCCGCCAAAGCCCCTGAGACAGAGCCCATCGACGTGGCCGCGCACCTCCAGCTGCTGGGCGAGTCCCTCAGCCTCATTGGACACCGCCTGCAGGAGACAGAGGTAGGCCCGGCGGTCTCAGCAGCAGCCCTTTGCTTTCACCGGGCTGGGATGCAGTGACTCCTTTCGTGTATACTCAGTGAGCAACCAGTCATGCTAGCCTGTGAGGAACAGCTAAGGTGTGGAATCTGTATAGTGGCTCTCAGAGTTTATCCTGATCCCATCCTGTGCAAACCTCAACACAAACAGAACTTAGAAATGGAGTGGAGTGGATGAGCGACAAGTCTCCTGCGGTTCTGACCCCTGATCCTCCTGAAGCAGAGGGAATTGTTCACTGCAGTCTCCGCCGGGTTTAGATAGCAGCCTAGATTGTCTAGAGGAATCACCTGGTTTGCATTAGATAGCAAACGGAGAAGGTGAGCTGCTCACACTCCTCATTACCATGCACTTGAATTAGACAGCACCAGGTGCCCAAGGGAAATCTTTGCCCTTTTAAGCTTCATTTTCAAAATCGCTTAACCTGCAAAGCTGCCATGTTTCATTTGTTACCTCATTTCATTTCTATCTTTTTTTTTTTTTTTTTTTTTTTGCCAGCCCTGGGCCTTGGACTCAGGGCCTGAGCACTGTCCCTGGCTTCTTTTTGCTCAAGGCTAGCACTCTACCACTTGAGCCACAGCGCCACTTCTGGCCGTTTTCTGTATATGTGGTGCTGAGGAATCGAACCCAGAGCTTCATGTATGCGAGGCAAGCACTCTACCACTAAACCATATTCCCAGCCCCTACCTCTTTTCATTTCTAACAGTGCTGCCCCTTAGCTAACTCAGGATCATAGTATAACTCAGTTCTAAGACATTTCAGCCAAGAAATCACTACTAAAAGTGGCTCCTAGAGCAATTTTACACTAAGAAATCAGTACAGGGACTGAGTGTGGTGGCTCACAACAGTACTCCTAGATACTCAGGAGATAAATCAAGAGGGTGGCACTTGGAGACCTGTATCTCAACCAATAAGAAGCCAAGCATGGTGGCACATACCTATCATCCCAGGTATGCAGGAAGAGTAAATAGTACACTTGCAGTCCAGGCCAGCCCAGACTTAAATGAGAGAGACCATATTTTAAAAATAACCACTGAAAAGCTGGACTAGAGGTTATGGCTCAAATGGTAGAGCAACCAGCCTAGCAAGAAAACCAAGCAAGTATGAGGTCCTGAGTCCAAACCTTGATAAAAAGACAAAAGAATACTTATTGAGTGTTGCTCTGGAAGAACATAGAAAGGAACGGGGACTTTCACCACCCTTTAAGGAAGTCGGGCGGAAAATGAAGAGACCATGAGGAGTGTGCTTCCTCTCCTTGCAGGGCATGGTGGCAGTTTCCGGCAGTTTGTCAGTGCTTCTGGACTCCATTATCTGTGCTCTTGGTCCCTTGGCATGTCTGACCACACAACTACCTGAACTGAATGGCTGTCCCAAACAGGTCCTGGTGAGTGTTCTCTACCACTTTGAACTACAACTCCACTTCCAGTTTCCTGGTGGTTAACTGGAAGTAAGAGTTCATGGACTTTCAAACCACAGTCCTCAGCTCTCAGCCTCCTGAGTAGGAATACAGGCCTGAGCCACCAGCACCCAGTGCTCTGCCTTTTTTTTTTTTTTTTTTTTTTTTTTTTTTTTTTTTTTTTTTTTTGGTCACTTGGATTCATGGAGAGGTGCGTGGAAAATTGCCAGCATCATGGACAACTCCACTCACTTCTGTCATGAGGACCCACACTAAAGTTCTCATCTAAACACTCTCTCTTTTTTTGCAGTCGAACACACTAGACAACATTGCCTACATCATGCCCGGACTGTGACAGGCAGCTGCCCGGGACAGGCCCTTCTCTGCCCCATTGCTGGTTTGCGTAGACATGACTGTTCAGACCCCTCCGCTGGCCCCTTCGTCTGGGTATAGGTTTTAAAGTTTTTTATCTATACATATGTGTATAATAATGTACAGTATATACATAGGACTGTAACTACTTTGCTTTTAATAATTTTATGGAAGGGCAAAGGTTTAGCCACAAGGAAACTTTGGCATGAACGTGGGCTTGGGTTCTTTATTCTCTTGTGGATAAATCTGCCTTAAAAAAAAAAAAATCAGTGTAAGGGGCCTAGGGACTTGTTCTGGGTGCACACGCATCTCTTTATAGACAGCAAAAATGCGATTTTTGTTTGTTTCCAAACTCAGTTGTACCTCCAGACCCATCACTGACCATTTGCCTTACCTGTCTTACAGTCAGAAATGTAATAAGAGGGCTGGGAATATGGCCTAGTGGCAAGAGTGCTTGCCTCGTATACATGAAGCCCTAGGTTCTATTCCTCAGCACCACATATAGAGAAAAGTCCAGAAGTGGTGCTGTGGCTCAAGTTGGCAGAAAAGAAGCCAGGGACAGTGCTCAGGCCCTGAGTTCAAGCCCCAGGACTGGCAAAAAAAAAAAAAAAAAAAAGTAATAAGATTGAGATGACGACAGCTGACCAAGAGTCCAAAGCCTTTCAATTTGAAATGCCCCAGGGGGGAAGGTGCTAAGACCTTTCCCACTGTAGCTCTAGACCTGGCCTAGGTGGGCGGAGCAGGGCTTCACTGTCGCCCTGCTGTTCAGGTTCAGGGTCTCAGTTATTGTAAGCATTGGTTCCCTTGCAGGCCTCAGGAGAGGCCAAGTTGCTATAAGATGGCAGGGGGAAAAAAAAAAAAAAAGATACCTTGAGGTGAGCAAAGCTGTCAGTATCACCTAGTGAATCTGCAAAGCCAAGAGCTGGTATCTTCTTCGGCAGCATTAGATTGGCCACCGAATCCCCAGACTCTGCCGCTTCACTGCTAGTGGTGATCGAGGGACAGCCTTGCCCAGGGTGGGTCTTGGGTTCATCTTGTCAGTACCCCTGGTGGGCAGACAGGAACATTCCACATCCCACACGGTAGTGAATGGCAAAAAGAAGAAGAAAAGTACTCAGTGCTCATGTAGGTCTATTTATATACGCGTGTGAATGTGTGTTTTAATTATGTATATTTGACTCTGAAATTTCTTAGATTTTAATTTATCCTGTAAATTTCTGTATAGATAATTTAACTACAAAAGCCTCCACCAGCAGCAGCATGCGGAACATACAGACTTGTCATTTCTCCCTCGCTCCCTCTGGTCTGTTCTGAAAATTCCAAATCATCTACATTTCAAGGCATACCTCAGAAAGGAGTCATTATGTTAGGATTCTAACTCTGTAAAGAACTTCATGGCCTTCAATAATGTTAAGGGAGGGCCGCCAGGTAGGCTCTTGGTAGCGCGCCTGTCTAGCAAGTACGAGGCCCCGAGTTCAAACCCCAGTACCAAACAACCAACAAAACAATAATGTTAAAAAAGAAATCAACTGCCCTTACTTCCAAAGACCCACACCTCCTCCCAGTAGGAAAGGAGCACAGGGCGGTTTTTTAAGCTTGATGTGAGGCTCTGCCCAACTAAGCTCTAGAGTTAGTGTTCTTCCCTCGCCCGGCCTGGCCTCGATGGCACCAATGGCGATGACACCCATGGCGTCACAGTGAGTCTGGGGATGGTGCAGCCAGCCTGCATCCCGCTTCCTTCCTTCCCGCCTCCCTGCCAGTCCTGTCACTCAGCTTCCCAAAGCCGCGCTGCTGGCTACCCAGCCTCTTCTCAGCCACAGGAGGAAAGGAACATGTAGGAACTAAAATCAAGACGAGCAGACATCGCAATTTGCATGTGTCGGGACCTTACGCCATGCCACCTCCGTGCCCACGGGGCTTCCTGACAGACAACGGGGTGTCCTGAGGCCCGGGAGCTGTGGGCAGTACAGGAAGAAGTCCTAATATCCTGGTCAGGACCTGCCTTTTCACTGTTTTCCTTTGAAATCCAGCCCTACTATATTTGTATTTAAGATTTGTACACATTTGTATAATAACCTGTACCTGTGGTATTTGGTACTATTAGAGGAAAAACTTTGGATTCAGGCCTTCTTGCAGTTTTATATCATTGTTTTATTTTGTTTTTTAAATAAATCCTAGTGGTTTGGTCCAAATCCCATTACAGTTGTATAAAGAAACAAAATTTTGTACTTACATTATTAAAGATCACATTTTTAATATTTGTAGTCCAGTCTCAGCTGTCTTTTGCCTAATAATAGTTCCTATGACAATATGAAACCTATTTTTCACACATTACCCTACCATAATTTTCTCTCTCTCTCTTTTTTTTTTTTTTTCCCGGTCATAGGGCTTGAATGTGGGGCCTGGGCACTGTCCCTAAGCTCTTTTGTTCAAGGCTAGTATTCTACCACTTTGAGCCACAGCCCCACTTCTGATTTTTGTTGGTTAATTGGAGATAAGAGTCTCACTGCCTTTCCTGCCCAGGCTGGCTTTGAACAGCAATCCTCAGATCTCATCCTCCTGAGTAGCAAGGATTACAGGCATGAGCCATCAGCCCCTGGCTTCATAATTTTCTTTAAACCCCAGGTGCCGGTCGCTCGCACCTGTAACTCATGCTGGTAATCCTTGCTACTTAGGAGGCTGAGATCTGAGGATCACAGTTCAAAGCCAGCCTAGGCAAACAAATCCCAGAGACTCTTATATCCCATTAACCATTAAGCCAGACATGGAGGTATGGCTCAAGTGGCAAAGCAGGTAGTACCATTAAGCAAAAAAAGCCAAGCAGGAGTGCGAAGTCCATTTCCAGCCCCAGTACTGGCACTAAATAAATAAATAAACAAAGTTGAAATAGAGGTTAGATTTCTAACCTTAACCACTTTCCTAACTTATCTTACTGTTTCTACTATCTTTATTTACATTGGAGAAGCTCTCTGTTGTCATTTGCAAGTTGTAATACCAGGGAATATGATACTTGATGCTCTTGTTTATTAGCAGGTGAAAATATGTATATTATGGTGCTGGCCTAAATCAATAAAACACCCATCAGACTGTGCAAATCTACATGCACTACGTTCTGTGCTGTGCTCAGTACTATCCCTTTGTCAATGATGTTGGGTGAAGAGCTTCCAAAAAGCCACATCTGTAAAATACTGAGTTGTCACCTCTGTTTCCAGCCCTGCAGCAAGCCAACCTAACATGAATCTTTAGTAATGGTATGAATATTGAGTATATGGAAAGTTGCATTTCAAGGTTAAAAGAATTTTTTTTCAATCAGCCTGGCACTGGTAGTTCATGCTTGTAATCCTAGCTACTCAAGGACAACATCTAGGCCCTGAGTTCAATCACCACAGCCAACAAAAAAAATTTTTTTTCAATCAAAAAACAAAGTGAAGCCAGGTGCTAGTGGCTCAAGCCTGTAATCTTAGCTACTCGGGAGGCTGAGATCTGAGGACCATAGTTCAAAGCCAGCCCAGGCAGGAAAGTGTATGAGACTCTCATCTCCAGTACACTACTCAGAAAAAGCCATAAGTGGTGTTGTGGCTCAAGTGGTAGAACACTAGCCTTGAGTACAGAGAAGCTCAAGGACAGAGCCCAGAACCAGCAAAAAAAAAAAAAAAAAAAAAACTGTTCAAGGTCATAGTGAAATAGCCAACATGATACCCTAAGTTCAAACCCCAGTACCAAATAAACGCATGAATGAAAAAATAATGATGGATTAGTATAGTTGATTAAAAGGCTAACTTCTAGTGGGGAGGCAGCCAAAGAGAGACCCCTCTATCATTGAATGACTACGACAGTGATTTGCATATATCAAATATAACAAGCAGAAAGGTACAGTTCCTGAATGGATAGCAAGTAAGTGGCAAAGCCCAATTATAGCCCACCCTCCCCGAAGCCTAGGCTGTTTTTACTCCAAACTACTTTCAAGTTTTAATTTGTGTTTAGAATTCATAAGAATTCTCCATTCTCTCTATACTGCAGAAAAAATAAGACTGTAGGAAAATTGAGATCTTTTCTTTGTTTTTATGTCCAAGTGGCTCCACTTTTCTTACACTATTGTCTTTAAATTGTCAATGCAGCATATCTTGATTTTTTTTTTTTGGTCTAAAAGTGCTTAAATTGGGCTGGGAATGTGGCTTAGTGGTACAGTGATTGCCTAGCGTGCATGAAGACCTGGGTTCGATTCCTTGGTACCACATAAGAAAGCCAGAAGTGGCACTGTGGCTCAAGTGTTAGAGTGCTAGCCTTGAGCAAAAAGAAGCCGGGGACAGTGCCCAGGCCCTGGGTTCAAGCCCAGGACTGGCCAAAAAAAAAAAAAAAAAAAAACTTTATGGCATGTCACCACCTAGAATGAAGGCATTCAAGGTTAAATGGAAGAATCCAAAAGTTCATGCTAAACATTCTCTATACCATCAAGCAGTATGTTTAAATGGAGATTCAGAAAGTACTTTAACATGAAGGTCATCTTCAGTACATACACACCCTTTATACGCAAATAGTTACTGATAGACTGGTTTAAATTCTCATCCGCTAGCCATTGTATTAGCTCATGGTGAGCAAGGTAGGCACAGTATCCCAGCACTCACCAAACGTCTGGAGCACTGAGGGGAAGAGCATTTGTAACAGGTCCCATAGGGATTCTTCACACTTCAAAGCAGCTTTTATGGCGTACAGTTAAGTCTGTTGGCCTCATGGCTGCTCAAAGAAGTAAACACACAAATGAATCCCACAAGGCATTTGCTTCTAACGTTTCCATCATCCACAACTTGGGCAAAGAAAGCCAACTTAGCCTTTTAGATTTAAAATTCACAGACATCGTTATCAATAAATCCTAAAGCACCCTGCCGTGGGCAGATGAACAAAACACTTGATGGAATTTATTAGTGTGCTTTTTTTTTTTCTTTTTAGAAGAGCCATGACCAAAAAGATCAAGTACGTAGTGGGTGGGTGTCATCTGACTGACAACACAGCCAGGCTGAAGAAGATACTAGAATCACAAAGATGGGAAAGATGTTTGAGAACTATTTGGGAGTCCAATGCTCTAGTGGGACCCAGGTTCCCTCGAGCTGTGTGCACCTGAGGAACCTAGCCGGAGGGGTGGGGCCAGACGGGGCGTGGCTTAGGGGCCTGGGCTCTCTGGCCCCGCCCCTCGGCCGCGCGTGACGTCAGCCGGCGCCGAGGGGCTGCGGCTGGGCCCCCTCCCTCCGCCCGCCGCGCCCTCCTCGCCTTGGGGCGGGACCTGTGGCTGCGCACCACAGCGCCGGCCCCGCCCCCTCCAGCACCTCCCCGCGGGCCGTCCGGCGAGTCACGTGACGGGTCGGCGGCGCTGGCGGTTGCTGTCAGCTGATTCCTGGGGTTGGTGGTGGTAGTGGCAGCGGCGACGATGGACTTTCTCCTGGGGAACCCATTCAGCTCTCCAGTGGGACAACGCATCGGTGAGTCCCTGGAGCCCCGCACCGCTCCGCGGCGGTTGCTATGCGCCGTTCCGGACCCCCTGGGGCATCTCCAGGTCCCCAGTCGGGACTCGGCAAAGCTGGGAAGGCGGTGAGGCTAGCGTGTCGCTCCTCCGCTTTGCCCCGCCCACTCTCCCGCCCGCCCTTGATTGACAGTAGCGCGGACCATTAGGAGGCCTATACTGGGGATGGATGCTGGTGGTCACCAATAGCGAACGAGAGGGGGCGGGTCAGAGTGACCGCGGCTCTGCCAATGTGAACGTGCTGGGGTCCCAAGTGGAGGGAGAAAGTTTTGGGGTTAAAGGGACTGTTTCGGGGGGGGGAGGGGCAGGGGGAGCGGGCGTTGGGCCGCACCCTGCCTCGCGCGCGCTCCGTGCGGTCCCCGCCACCCGGCTCGTGCACGCTGCTTCCCGGACCGCCTGGCTCTCAAGACAGGGATACGTGAGAAGGGCTGGAGTCCCTTCCCCGAGAGACCGTGGGGAGACGGGGCTTGGCGCCGGGGCGGCTGGTGCAGCGCCGGGAAGTGGGCCGGCCTCGCCTTCCCGGGCTCGGGGCGCGCCCGTCTCGTCTCGGTCACCGACCGGCCCCCGGGAGACTGGCCGTCCTCACTGGCCCGGGCACCTGCCGCTACTCGGTGGCGCCCAGGTGGCGCCCTACTGTTTGTGCTTTGTCCGTGACGGCCCTCGCCCTCTCTGCTTGTTATTAGGGGGACAGTAACCCCTAATGATCGGGCTGTCCCGGAGCTTTCTTACTCGTGGCTGGCGCTCTACCACTTGAGCCACATCACTTCCGGCTTTTTGCTAATTAATTGGAGATAAGAGTCTCTTGGACTTCTCCGCCCCCGGTTGGCTTCCAGCCGGGATCCTTTTATCTCCACCAGGATTGTGGGCGTGAGCATCACCTGGCCTCTAGCTTGTTAAGGAGACACTGAGTGAGATCTAGCGTCCATGGACCGTCTGGGTGCGGTCCTCTCTCCGGACAGCACTGTGAAATTCCCTCTGCATCTTTCTGATGACTTCCAGCCCTAAGTCCACACTGTGAAAGTTACATCTTCTAAGTAAAACATTCCATTCTTAGGTCTTGGAAACCAAACCTCCCTGTAAATGTGCCATTCCGCTCGGTTAAAACCGCCACCACAGAGCTGGGAATGTGGCCTAGTGGCAAGAGTGCTTGCCTCCTATACATGAAGCCCTGGGTTCGATTCCCCAGCACCACCTATATATAGAAAAAGCCAGAAGTGGCGCTGTGGCTCAAGTGGCAGAGTGCTAGCCCTGAGCAAAAGGAAGCCAGGGACTGTGCTCAAGCCCGGAGTTCAGGGCCCAGGGCTGGCCAAAAAAAAATTGCCACCACGGGGCTGGGAATGTGGCTTGGCGGTAGAGTGCTTGCCTAGCATTCATGAAGCCCTGGGTTCAATTCCTCAGAACCACATAAACAGAAAGCCAGAAGTGGCACTGTGGCTTAAGAGGTAGAGTGCTACCTTGAGCAAAAGGAAGCCAGGGACAGTACCCAGGCCCTGAGTTTAAGTCCCAGGACTGGTGCGCGCACACACACACACACACACACACACACACACACACACACACTCGCCTCCACAGCTATCTGTGGTTCTACTGAGGTCTGGCAGTCCGGGAAATGGACAGCCGATGCTCCCTGAGGCACGGGTGCCCACCCCACAGTGAGTCATTGTTTGGGAGCTGAAAAGAGAAGGCAGTTCTCCTTTCCCCGCCCTCCCCTCTCCTTCTCTCCCCTCTCCTCTCTTTTCTTCTCCCCTCTCTATTGGAAACTTCCTACTTAAAGGGAAGTAAATAAATCCAGCTTTCAAAGCCAACTACATATTTCTGAGGCTCACTGGTCTCTGGTTATAGAAAATGCAGCGTCTCTTCTTACCTGAAAGATTACCTTTCTTAGGCAAGAAATTTTTTGGCCAAGGAGAATGTTGCTACAGCCTAATACCTTAGAGCACAAAGCAGTTGTTACTACTGGATGGAAGGTTCCTGCTTTGGATCCCGTGGCTCCCATTAGAAGCCCCAGAATGGCTTGTTAGGAAATGGAAGGCTGTGTCAGGCCTCAGAGTTTTGGACAGGTGGGACTAGGAGAGATACCTAGAATTTGCATTTCTAACAAGTTCTCTGGGATGCTGTGGAGCTGGCTGACAGACTTCATACTGGATATCTCTTCTTGGACCCTATTCAAGAGAAGAATGAGGCCTAAAATGGAGAAGGTGAAAACTGACTCACCCAAGACCCCAATACATCGATAGTGAAGCTAAAATGATATACACAGAGTCTCTGAAACTTGAACCAATGCTGAAGAGGCTCTGAAAGAGTTAAGTGTGATGGATACACCTATAATCCCAGCTTTATGTGGGTGGAGACAAGGAGATTATGAGTTCAAAGCCAGCTTGAGTTACATAGGGAGACTGAAAAGCCAGAAGCTAGTGGTTCATGCCTGTATTCCTAGCTACTCAGGAGGAGAAGATCTGAAGATCACAGTTGGAAATCAGCCAGACTCTTCGTCTCCAATTAACCACCAAAGAGCTAGAAATGGAGCTGTGGCACAACTGGTAGAGCATTAGCCTTGAGTAAAAAAGATAACGGACAGTGTCAGGCCTTGAGTTAAGCCTCAATACCAACACACACACACACACACACACACGCATGCATACATACACACTCATACAAATCCCAATCTTTTAGATGTTGACGCTGAGTTACTGTACTTATTTTGTTTTTGAGATAGGCCTCCAGCTCCTGGGCTCAAGTGACCCTTCTCCGATGCCTGAGTTTTAGCTACTGGTGTTCCTGGAAACCAGGCCTCTCTTTGCTACAGGCCCTTGTTGAAAGTAGAGCCACTGGGCTCCCAGACTTCTCATCTGCCTGATGCCTACTGACCCTGATGCCTGGGTGCCTGTGAAGAGCTTGCTCACCCCAGGCACGGAGAACACTATTGCCTCCTCCGGGAGACCTCCCAGACCTCTTCAGACACAACCACTGTTTGTTTTTTCTATCGCATACTCTGGGCCTCCCTCACTGGGAGTGGTTGTGAATCCACTGGTCCCCAGAGAGTACCTGCTCTTGCTGCCATCACCTCCTGACACACCACTGTCTCCTTTCACTGGACTTGCACAGTGTCTCCTCTTTGCTGCACTGTGCTTGGGGAGAGAAGGAGCCACCCTTACTTACCTGGCCCTCGGCGCCTGGCCCCTGGCAGGAGGGAAGAAAGGAAAGTAACACTGTGCGCGCAAACACTGTGCTAGTTCCTAGGTGTTCATCTTCGTGAGGGCCCTGTGAAGTCCTGCTATGTCTTCCATATCCCCAGGAGTAGGTGTAAGGGAAGGAGCACTTCCCAGGGTTTCTCGGCTGCTCAGGGCCTGACGCTCTCTAAGGGTTCTCTCCACGGTTTAGGACAGGACCATGTGTTTGCACAACGTCCAGATCACCCACCTGTATCCCGTCCTAGGAAAGCGGCAGCTGGCCCTTAGTCCTCGAGGATATTGACACTGCCCTGGACGCTTAAGGAATTTAAACCCTTTCCCTGAGGTCTTCCCTGGCTCTGTTTTATGGACAGAAGTCAGAGGCCAACCTCGTAGTTCTATTTTCTATTTCTGTCAGCTCGCTCCAGCACATTGAATCCAAATTGCAGCTGATTGATGAAAGCAAGCTGCAGACCGCAGAGACTGGAGGAGGACAGTGGCCAGGTGGTGGCGAAAAGAGCCCAGAGCCTGCGGCTGGGCCCTGGAGCGCAGGGGAGTGGGGGGGGGGGGGGGCGCAGGGGGAAGGTGGCTGTCGGAGAGAGCATCCTTGGGGGCCCCCAGGTGAGCCAGGAAGCCACAGGCAGAAATGAGGCACCCCCTTGGGGAAGATGGCTGGCCAGCAGAGTGAGCATCCTAGACCTGTTGTGGACGCCAGGCGGGAGGCTGAGAGCTGGTTCCTGCCCAGTTCTGCTTCCACCTGTTTGAAGTCCCCACCCGGTCCCCATGGTAACAAAGAGGAGCCACCTGATCTGTCCTCTAGAGTGAGGAGCAGCAGGTGGGGGGGGGGGGCAGCAAAGGTGGAGGCAGAGGGAAGAAGGAACAGACTGTTGAGCGAGGAAAAGTGATGACACAGACCCACAGGGCAGTGAGTGGGGAGGGAGAGGCGGGAAGAGCCTGTGTGCACTGCCATCAGAACAGGGCCGAGGGTACACAGAAGGCAGAGGGCATGCGGGAACCCCGTAGCAGTCTAGGAAGGCCACGTAGTAACTCTTTTTTTTTTTTTTTTTTTTTTTTTTTGGCCAGTCCTGGGCCTTGGACTCAGGGCCTGAGCACTGTCCCTGGCTTCTTCCCACTCAAGGCTAGCACTCCGCCACTTGAGCCACAGCACCGCTTCTGGCCGTTTTCTGTATATGTGGTGCTGGGGAATCGAACCTAGGGCCTCGTGTATCCGAGGCAGGCACTCTTGCCACTAGGCCATATCCCCAGCCCACGTAGTAACTCTTTGAGGCTTTTCAGGCCCTATGGCGGGAGGACGCAGCACTGCCACTAATTGAGTAAGAGCAGCCGTGGACAGTAGGGGAACGAATGGGCAAGGCTAGGCTCCAGTAAAACCCTCTGGGCACCGGAAATGAAGTTTATGTCGTTTTCACATGCCACAAAATCTTGGTCTTTGACTTGCGTTTCAACCATGTAGAAAAAGAAGTGCAAACTACCTGTAGCTCCGTATCCGTATAAGAGCAGGCTGCGTGGGACCCCCCTCCGACCCTCTGCTGTCAGAGCCATCGGCCAGCGACAAAGGGATGAAGACACTGTTCCTCAAAGTAGGGGGTCCCCAGGCACCCACTGCTGGACGCTCGAGGCTGCTTTGGCTGGTCCCTGAGCCAGAATCTCTTCTCTTAGCCTGCAGTGTGCCCTGGAAAGTCCTCACACCTTAAAGCACCCATTTCCTGCTTGATGAGTATGACATCCAGATTCGAACCCAGGACTCTATACTGCAAATGTCAGGGGACGGTATCTAGACAGGCCCCCACGCCGGCTGGATGCACAGTAGGAAGGCCGGGGTGAGTTTGAGTCGGTTCAGACGGTCTGCACAGCTTTCTTCCTAGAGCAAGTTACTTCACCTCTCTCTTCTTCAGTTGCCTCATCTATGCAGTAAGATTAAGGGTCGTCCCTTGAGCCGGGGCTCCCGTGTTGAGGCGGTGGCCTTGTGTGAAACACTTGTCTGTTGCCCACCCAACAGTGGTGTGCTCGCGGGAGTTCCCTGGGGTTATTTTCACCAATGGGACACACTCGGAAGTTAGGGGCCCTAGCTAAGGTGCCCTCACGGAGCCCTGACACCAGTGCCGCCTGGGTGTCCCGGGAGGCATGAGCAATCCCCGGCTGAGTGGCAGCCACAGCACCCACAGGTCGGGTTTCAGGTCGTGGGCGGGGCTGCTCCCCCTCGGGAATGAGGCTTTGCCTGACTCTGGATGGAACTGGTAAATAGGTTTTGTTCTCTCACAGAAATAAGAGTAAAGTCCCCGATTTCTGGATTTCCGCTCCTCTTGCTTTAGACAAAAACAAAAACCTTCAGTGTCTCCTAATGAGCTTGAGGCCACCCCCCTCTTGAGAAGCGGAGGGACTGGGGATGAGTTAACTCTTTACCTCCTTACCCAGGACGTCTCCAATGGAGCCAGCACTCTCCAAACTACCATCCTTCCTGTGCCCCTCAGAGCATCTGTGTGGCCCCAATTGCCACCTTTATTATTATTTTCCTAGTGTTGCCTTTAATTGGCTTGCTAATTTGGCCTCATCCTGTGTAATTATATCTGTGAAGTCATGACTCTGGTGAGTTAGCTTGTGGTTTTCTTGTTTTTGTTTTTGAGGTTCTAGGCAAGAGCTCTACAGCTTGAGTCATACCCCTGGCCCTTTTGCTTGTGTGGGTTTTTTGTTTTGTTTTGTTTTTTGCCAGTCCTGAGGCTTGAACTCAGGGCCTGAGCATTGTCTCTAGCTTCTTTTTGCCCAAGGCTAGCACTCTACCACTTGAGCCACAGCACCACCTCTGGCTTTTTTCTATATATGTAGTTCTGAGGAATCAAACCCAGGGCTTCATGTATGCGAGGCAAGCGCTTGACCACTAGGCCATATGCCCCAGTCAGTCTCGAACTTGGAATCTTCCTGCCTCTTCCTCCTGAGTAGCTGATATTACAGGTATGTGCCACCATGCTTGGCTAGTTCATGGATGTTTTCTTTTTTCTACTTGACATGAAATATAAAACTATAATTGCCAGAGGGTAGAGCCCAAGACCCTGTGCATGCTAAGCAAGTTCTCCATTACTAGCCACAAAACCACATAAGGTAACCCAAAACTACATCTTCCTCCATGTATTTCTGGCCAGACAATGTTGTCAGGCACTGGTGGCTCATGCCAGTAATCCTAGATGCTCTGGAGGCTGAGATCTGAGCAATGCGATTCAAAGCCAGCTCAGGCAGGAAAGCTCGTGAAACTTAAAAAAAATTATTGTCAAGGTGATGTGCAGAGGGAATACAGTTACATACGTGGGGTAGTGAATACATTTTTTGTCAAACTTGTTACCTCCTCCCTCATTTTTCTCCCACCTTCCCTCCTTCCCAATCTACTAGCCCCGAGGTTTATCCAGTAAACCACCAGAGAAAACCCAAAGTAGAGCTATAGCTGTGGTTCAAATTGGTAGTGTGCTAGCCTTGAGCACAAAGAGGCTCAGGGACAGCAGGCAGGTGTCCAGAGTTCAAGCTCCAAGACAAAAAGAAAGCAATGATCACAGTGCCATCTGACATTTGTGACATAGATTTAGTAAAGAAGCAGATTCCTGACAGAAAAACCTATATTTGAATACTTGTTGAATCAGTTAGCAAACTTCATTTCTGAGCTTCACAATGACCCTCTAAAATAACAATAGTAAAACCATCCTTAGAAAGTTGAGGGTTAAATTATGTAATATGTAGAGAACTTAAAACTATAAGATATAGGGCTGGGGATATGGCCTAGTGGCAAGAGTGCTTGCCTCGTATACATGAGGCCCTGGGTTCGGTTCCCCAGCACCACATATACAGAAAATGGCCAGAAGTGGCGCTGTGGCTCAAGTGGCAGAGTGCTAGCCTTGAGCAAAAAGGAAGCCAGGGACAGTGCTCAGGCCCTGAGTCCAAGCCCCAGGACTGGCCAAAAAAAAAAAAAAAGAACTATAGGATATATATATGTGTGTGTGTGTGCTCAATAAAATAGTATTGTTCTATATTACTAAAAGATTTCCATACACACACATTCAAACAGTATATAGCAATCTTGAAAACAGTAAGTATGTTTTAAATGCAAATTAGAGGATTTCAATAAGAGTTTTTTCATGCCACCTGGTCAAAGGACTTATCTGTTTTAATAAATATCCATGGTCAATATTGTAAGGCTGGTTATTTATAAAGTGTAATAACAGTCCTCTTAATTAAAATCATTTCTTTTTAATTGCAAAAGAAAAAACACCCCTTTTGTTTTATTTATTTATTTGTACCAGTCCTAGGACCTCATGATCTCACTCATGGCTGGTGCTCTGCCACTTGAGCCACACCTCCACTTCCAGACTTTTCTCCCTGTGCGGGTTCAGATCTCCACTTCCTGAACAGCTAGGGTGACAGGTGTAAGCCGCCAGTATCTGGCTTGTTTATTTATTTTGTTTTTGAGTCACAGCCTTGCTTTGTAGTGTAGGTTGGGCCTGGAGCCTCCCAAATAGCTGGGATTGCAAGTTTGTACCACCATGCCCAGCCTCTCTACCCTTGTCTTTATGTTTGCCCACTAGCCTACCTCCACTTTTCAGTGTTGGACCTAAGATGCTGAAAACAAGGGTTTGTTCCAGCGTAGCTGGTCCGGGGTGGCAGCTTCTGCCCCACCCATTGTGTACCCCAGCCAAGTGGCAAACTCCCCACAGGCCCCTCACCCCCAGAGCCATGACACTCAGCGCCTCATAGCACACTGGAAGCTGGGAGGTCGCTGCTGCAGGAGAGCTGAGCAAGGAACCAGGAATCCTTCCTTCCTGAGGCTAGAGAGGGAGGAAAGCCCAGAAGGAGGGGAGAAGGGAACACCCAGGCTGAGTCAGAGACTTTAATTAGGACAGACAGAGATGACATTTTCAATTTGAACTTATTTGCGTTGGTACAATGCAACCACTTTGGTAGTTAACTTTATGTGCCAACTTGGCTAGGCTACATCATCCAAACATTTGGTAAAACATTATCCTAAGCTGTTTCCAAGAAGGTGATTTTTTGCATGAGATTAACATTAAAATCCATAGACTTTTCGTCGAACAGATCACCTTCCATAATGTGGGTGGGCCTTTTCCTATCGGTGGAATACCTTAATCCCAAAAGACAATGTTCCAGAACAAAAGAGAATCGTGCCTGCACACTGCCCTCCTGCTTGAGCTGCCTGTGGCCCAGGTCCCCAGTCCACCGGCCTATCCTGCAGATAGTAGACTTTGGCCTACAGCCCCCCCCCCCCTCACACTTCTGTCTGTGTGTCCTTCTTCCTGGAGAAGTTGAGGAAACTCCTGCATCTAAGAAAAGTCCCTGGGGTGAGGTTCTGTAGTTCCTTAGAGCAGCTAGAGAAGTGTAGGTTGCGGAAGCAATAGCCTCAGTAAGGTATTTTAGGGCTTCTCTTGTGGCCTGTGGTTAAAAAATGACAGGGGAGAGGCAGCCAGGGTTTTGAGGAAAGGCAGCTCAGCAACTTAGGAAACGGATGGAATTTTCCAGGCTGTATCTGAAAGGAGTTGTTCATTTGGAAAATGGGCTTCAAGACAAGTTACTGGCTGGGAGAAAAGGGCGGGGGGGGGGGGAGAAAAAAGGAAACCCAGACGCTGCATGCATGTGACTTTTAAAGTCTTTTTATTAGAGTGCTTAACGTTTTCAGTCATTTTTGTGGCTGACACTTTGTAGTAGGTAACATCTGCTTTGGTGTTTCCTTTGTGCCAAGTGGACACTATGCTTAAATTGTGTCTTATGGCTGGGAAGGTGGCTTAATGGTAGAGTGCTTGCCCAGCATGTATGAAGCCCTGGGTACCTCAGTACCACGTAGAGCCCCCCGGAAGTGGCGCTGTGGCTCAAGTGGTAGAGTGCTAGCCTTAAGCAAAAGCAGCTCAGGGACAGTGCCCAGGTGCTGAGTTCAAGTCCCAGGACTGAGGGGCGGCGGGGGGGGGGGGTCTTCTCCTATTTGGGAGGCAGAGATTATTAGAGCATCGTGGTTTGAAGCCAGGCAAAAACAAGTTCAGGAGACTCCATCTCAACCCATGGCCTGGGGTCATGGTCACACACTTCTCTTACCCCAGCTGTGGGGAAGTATAATGTACAGTGGTACACACATTATGTGCTTCTAGTTTTTCTCCCCCTTAGAAGGGAAAGAGACCCACAGAATTCCCTTGGAATGGAAAGGTGTCCCATCTGGAATGAACTTTTACTAATGGTCCCTTCTGTATCCTTCCCATTACATCTTGGCCTCCTCCTGGTGGCAAGAAGCTCAGCTACGCCTCACCAGGTACTGGTAATCCCTGCTACTCAGGAGACTGAGATCTGAGGATCACAGTTCAAAGCCAGACTTGGCAGGAAAGCCTGTGAGACTCTTAGCTCCAATTAACCACCCAAAAGCCAAAAGTGGAGCCATGGCTCAAGTACTCTGTAGAGCACTAGCCATGAGCACAAATGCTTAGGAACAGTGCTCAGGCCCTGAGTTCAAGCCCCAAGACCAGCACCATATACAAAGAGAGGAAGAGAACAAAAGCAGAGCCTCCCTGAGGAGCCACCTCAGAGACTTCCTCAGATCTGAGTGGTCAGTAGTAGCCAAAAAGGAGCCTGCAAAAGTGAAACCCCAGGAGCTAGCAGCCAGTCAGGGAGCCCTGGCTCCTCGCAGTAGCATTAGTAAATGTAATGCCGGTGGTCTCCACAAGTTCATTGCGAGCAGCTGTAAGTTCCCACCAGCACTTGCAAGTGGCCTGCACCGCTGCTGTGGTCTCCAGGAGTCAGTAGGCACAATTACAGCTGCAGAGATCTGGTAGATGGGACCAGCCCTGGATGTGAGGATGTTAGGGAAGGCAGGCATTAAGACAGGATATGGAAGGACTGGGAATATGGCCTAGTGGTAGAGTGCTTGCCTCGCATACATGAAACCCTGGGTTCAGTTCCTCGGCACCACATATACAGAAAGAGCCAGAAGGGGTGCTGTGGCTCAAGTGGTAAAGTGCTAGCCTTGAGCAAAAAGAAGCCAGGGACAGTGCTCAGGCCCTGAGTTCAAGCCCCAGGACTGGCAAAAAAAAGTATATGGAACAAATATCCCAAAGGCAGTAGGTAGAAGAAAGACAGCAGCCGCTCAGGAGTCAATGAGTGTTGAGGGAGGGAGCAGTCCCTCAAATAAAATAGCAGAATACGGCCAAGGCCATCATGCAAGTCATTCAGCAAGCAGGTCCTGCAGGTCCATGGTCAGGTCCACTGGCCATGCCCAGTATAGAGAACTGGACCACTGAGGAGCCGTAATCTGTACCCTGGGAGAGCTGGCGGCCTGACAGGAGAAACAGAGAGACTAGGAGAGCCACCGGGGTGTGGGGGGGAGGGTACAGGCAGGAAGCGGAGCTGTGAGAAGGGCCAGGCTGCTCCCAGGTCTTGAGTGCCAACCACCAAGCTTCGGGAAAGCTCAGCATCATTCAGGCCAAGCCGAAGATTCCATAGCACAGTCATCCAGCAGAAACAACTGGAACTGTGGTGTCTTAATCCAGGCTACTTCCAGTTGTGAGCAGCAGGAGAGCTGGGCACAGAGGCTCTTGTCTCTTAGCAAAGAGTCTGAAGGACAGCTCCCGGGTCTTGTCAGCTCTGACAACGCACCACTGCTCTGGCCCTCAGGCTCCTGGAACGTCAGTCCATCCCTTTATAAACACGAAAGGACCCTCTCCTTGCTGTCTGCCCAACAGGTGAGCCTAGGAGGAGTCCATCCTGGCAGGCTGGCCTGCCACTCCTCCCACTTCCTCTGTGCACAGGCTGTAGACACACAATGGGGTGACACATGAGGAGGGTCACACACAGGTTGTGACCAGTGCTTGTTCATCATGTTCATTTGATCCCCGTTCTCTGCAGTGCTGTTGTCATGGTGCGGAAGGAGGGGCTGGGGCAAGGCTCAGTCGACTCATCCTGTGCCCCAGTCCCAACCCTCACGATGACTCAGTACTTCCCTTTTTTGTCATGGCAGCCTCCCCCTCCGCCCTGTCCGCTGTGACCTCCACCGGATTGCACATTCGCTGAGACTGGAACCTCTCTGGTTTTGCCCACCAGTGTTTTCTTAAGCCTGGACATACAAGTCCCGTGAGAGGCACACTAACGTGGTTTAAGAGGAAAGATTTGAACTGGGCATCGTGGTGCACAACTGTGATCTCAGCACTCAGAGTTCATTTCTCAGTGCCTGGGGTGTATAATGAGACCCTGTCTCAAAAGAAACAAAGGCTGCTGTTGAAACTCAGTGGTGGAATACTTGCCTAGTGTATGCAAGGCCCTGGGATTGATGCACATACACACACACACACACACACACACACACAGATGTGGATTTGAAACCCAGACATCATAGGGTTTGAATCTGTGCTCTATAGCATACAAACAGCATGGCCATATTCAAGCTACCAATTTCTCTGTCCCCCCAGTTTTTTCTTCATCGTCTGCCTTGAGAGTGATGAGGGTGCAAAGTCCTTCTCAGTCAGATGCTGCTTGGTTTACCCAGAGTGCCTGGCGAGTGTGTGCACACCGGATGCCTGATCCATGAAGGATGACATTCCACATGGAGCCCAGGGGTGTGAAAGATGGCCTGGAAGTGGGGGACAGTCCTGAGGATCCTGAACTCCATTCCTGATGAGTTCAGGCCTGTGAGCCTTGGCAGCAGAGGATAGGGGACAATCTTACATGGAGAAGAGTGCTGGTGAGATTTGTGTTTGTGTAGATAGAGGTAATGGCACAGGCCAGGCAGGGCCTGCACTAGAGCCAAGCCTTGTGGCAAGAGCACAGGGCATGGCTGGGAACATGCAGGTACGAGGGAGATGACCAACATGGCAACAGGTGGGCAGTGGGCATGTCCACGACGCTGCCCACAGCTCCCCTGAGCACCCACAGGACAGCCTTCTCCAGAGCACGGCCAAGCACAGCTCCCCCAGGACCAGAAGGATTCCGGATTGCCATTGAGGAGGAACAGGTGAGGGAAGCAGCCGCTTGAAGTGTGGCTAGGTTATGGCAGTGTTTGGTGACCCCTCCTCGTTCCTTCCCTTGGCCGAGTCACAGTGGGCCTCGCTGTGGCTCATCCCTGCTCTACCTGCTGGTGCATGGACTAGTTGAAAGTCACCACCATGAGGCAGGCAGGCAGGCAGACCCACCCTGATTCTACAGGTACAGACATGGGACCTTGAGAGCCAGGCCTTCCTGGTGGCCTGAGTTAGGAGAGAAAGCAGGCCGGCTCCAGTCCTCATGCCAGGCAGAATACCTGGAGCCTCCTGGCCAGAATGTGTCTGTACCAGGCCCAACGCAGAGAGGGTAAGGTCCTGGACAGACCGGTTGCCCAGTGACCTGAAACCGTAAGACTGCCAGCCCTGGGCGGCAGCAAGCACCACCTGACAGCAGAGGTCTGCCATTGGCCCCCAGGCGGGGAGGCAGGGCGCTCCCCTGCCAGCCACCTTCAAAGGTCCGCAGCTCCCAGGCAGGGAATCGGTTTTCTTTCTCTGGATCAGTGTTTTTATTCCCTTCCTTAAAACAGCAAGCTGAATTACTTTGGCAATTAAAAACAGACTGTGCCCATGTCGTCAGGTTCCTATGCATTTAAAACTGTCCTCAAGAGAGTGTGATAGAGGGGGGGAAATTGATCAGAATATAGCAGTAACAATATGTAGAGAGGTAATAACGAAATCCCCCATGTAACTAATATGAGCCAATAATAATTTTCAAAAACAAAGACAGCAAAAAGCTGGAAGTGCAAGTATGGCTCAAGTGTCAAGTGTTACAGCACCAGCCCAGAACACAAAAGTCACCTGGGAGTAGGAAGCCCTGAGTTCAAGCCTTCGTACTGGCACACAAACACATGTACAAATACACACACAAACCCACCTTTGCTCTTAAAAGGCCTGCCTCCCCAGGTATCTGTGACTCCTAGGCCTGCAATCCTACCCAGACCCAAAGGGGCCTGGGGGAACAGTAGAGGTCTAGTAGGCATCCCAAGTCCACACACACACCCCCAGCTATGTTCCCACTGAACCGCTCAGATGGTGCTTGTCCCACCTCCCCTTGCTGTTTAGGAGGCAGTTCCCTGCTTGGCCCCACGTCTCCAGCTCCTGCTGGCATTCTCACTTGTACTGCTCAGGCTCGAGGGGCCTCTGTGCCCACCTCTTTCCCGTGTTGCTCCCCGTAAGTGGCCTGGCCTTCCCTCCACACCCACTGACTCAGCGTTGCAGAACAGCCATAATCCTGTCAGGACCTTGGCGCACTCCCTAGGGAGGACAGGTGTTCCTGCTTTCCGGGGTGCGCTAGGCGTCACTGAGCTGGCTTGCAGGAAGGCGGGCCGGGCACATGGTGGTCAGGAAAGACACTGGGCAATGTGGAGCCCCCGGCCGCTATGAGAGGCGGGCACTGCGGGTGCTGCCAGGGGTCCGGCGTGGCATCCGTGGCCACCCCACTGATAGATGCCCCCCCATCTCAAGGTTCATTCTTCCGCCGGCAGTGATACACACCTCTCCGGGTGAGCGTGAATCTGTCTTTATGTGAACAGCTAACGATGCTGGAGGTCATGTGGGATATAACTTGGGAAGCTGAGTGTTACATATGGTAAGGCCGGACTGAGGACAGAGAAGCTCTGCAAAGTTGTGGCAGGCGTCGTCACTGGGGCCGCGTGAAGCATTCATGGGTGGAGTGAGCAAGGAGGCAGTGAGGAGGCTGAGCCAGATCTAGGGGAGAAGCTGGGGGCCACCAAGGAAGATGAGAAGGAATGGGCCCCGTGAGAGACTCCGAGCTGGACGCCATGACTCGCGCTGCCCTGTGACTGCGGCCTGGCCCATGGAAGAAGAGCAGGCTCTGTGTGTTTGCGTAGCCTTTGCCCCTGGCTGCCCGCAGCTACCCCTGCCCAGCGGACACTGCTCAGCACAGCTGGTTCTTCCATGAGAGTCCATGAAAGTGGCTAGTGGAGCACAGGAAAGCCATATCCAGCAAAGGTGTGTGGTCAGAAGGATTCTTTGAGCAGAAGGTCTCCTGCCCCAGCTGCTTGGCCTGTGTCCCTGGCCATCTGCTATCTCTCTGAATGCGGGATATAGGACTAAAAGTCAGGCTAATTTCAAAGTCAAGGGCTCAGAAGCCACCGAGCAGACTTTGCCACCCACAGAGGAGCGTGGCTGCAGGATAGCCCACCAGCCTGGAAGAGGAAGTGTCCCAGGGTCACGCAGAGACCTCTGATCCTCCTTGTCCTCTGACAGACCTGGGTGGAAAATGTCCTTGAGTCTATTTGGGGCACAAAGGGCTAAGACTGTGCCCCTCTTGTCCATCAAGTGTCCTGGTGCCTAGAATGGGCCTAACATACAAATGACTGGGCCATAGTGAGTGACACCTGCCCCCCCATCAAGTGCTGGCAGGAAAGCCTTGCAGGACAGGAGTCACTAGCCCGACTGGCCTGGTCAGCAGGTGTGCTGAGCCCTGAAGGATGGCCACAGAGGCCAGCAGATGTGTGAGCACCACATCTGGAGCCAGCTTCCCTGCCAGACAACCCCGAGTGCTGAACCAGCCAGAGAAGCGGATGGGATGGAAGGTAGCCTCCGGAAGCAGGGTACAGAGTGCCTGTGAGCAGTGCGGCCCGACTGGTCTGCGTGAGGACAGATTCCAAGATGGCGCAAAGACAGTGGGTGTCTGTGACTAGGACTGACCTACATGCTTGTGCAAGCGGAAGGACATTGGGTATTTGTGGTTAGAAGGACTGACAGCTGGGCACTGGTGGCTCACATCTGTAATCCTACTCAGGAAGCTGAGATCTGAGGACCACCGTTCAAAGCCAGCCCAGGCAGGAAAGTCTGTGAGACTCTTACCTCCAATAAACTACTCAGAAAAAGCCGGAAGTGGCATTGTGGCTCAAGTGGTAGAGCACCTTGAGCACCAAGGCTCAGGGACAGCGCCTAGACCCTAACTTTAAGCCCCAGGAATGGAAAGAAGAAAGGGGGGATGGGAAAGGAGGACTGACTTACATACCTGTGTGTAAGTGAAGGGTGATAGAGAACATTTATGGAAGTTCTGGCACCAGCATTTTTCAGTGCTTCTCATACTGGAGCTTACAGAGGTAAGGCATGTCACTTTAACCATATCTCAGCGCATGATCCTGGATTTAGCTATCTACCTGACACAGGGATTCTCTTTGTAGCCCAGGTGGGCTCCAAATGCATTGTGTTGCCCAGTCTAGCCTTGAACTCTCAATCCCCCCTGCCTTTGTCTCCTGAGGGCTGGAATAGCAGGTATGCAGCTGCCCTTGGCTGAGGTCCGGAGGGCCTTGTAGCAGACTCCTCACTTGGAACTCTCATCCAAGAATCATCGCAGCATGAAAGCGTTGGAGACCCAGACCGGGGCGGCGGGGCGGGTAGGGGTCATGGCACTATGACTGAGCACCACTGAATCATAACTTTAAGACAGCTCACTTTATGTGGTATGACTTTCATATCAACTAAAAGGAGACTCACCAGCAGTCACCGCGTACCCATTCTGCGCAAGTGCCAGTCTATAGACAGAAACCATGGCTCAAAAGGAGACAGGAGGCCAGGTGATCTGTTGGGAGTAGTCTTTGCTCCCTAGGTATGGAGTGTCCCTGGGAGATTATAGAGAGAACTGGTTACAGTGGGTCCCTCTGGGAAGTGGCACAATGTGCTCCTGGTTGTATTCCGGCTTGGCATGTTTTAACATTTTGAGTCACATGAATGGGACCAACTCATATAATATGAAATGGGTGTGGCAGAAGAATTGAAGTTAAGACCAAAGGATAGAGGGCTGGGAATATGGCCTAGTGGTAAAGTGCTTGCCTTGTATACATGAAGCCCTGGGTTCAATTCCTCAGCACCACATATATAGGAAAAAGCCGGAAGTGGCGCTGTGGCTCAAGGGTAGAGTGCTAGCCTTGAGCAAAAAGAAGCCAGGAACAGTGCTCAGGCCCTGAGTCCAGGCCCCAGGACTGGCCAAAAAAAAAAAAAAAGAAGAATTCAAGGCCAGCATAAGCTACATAGTGAGATCTTGTCCCTGAAAATTAAATGTTTTTTCAAGATGTGATTTCATATATTTTGTGATCTTATAAAAGTAAAGAAAAAAATACTGATGCCATGTTGAAAACAAGCCCTCTGAGGTCACACAGGCCTCAGTTCTTGTCCCGATCATCCACTTGTGGAACTCTGAGCCAAGGTTTTCTCATTTGTGGAACAGTAGAGATCCACTCGGCCTCCCATGCCAAGTAGGAAGCCCAAGTGACAAATTCAATTACATTGGTAAAACTGGCCCATCTTGGGTTCCCAGAAAGCCTCCATTGTCTTCCGCCCTCTCTCTTCCTGCCCTGAACCCTACCTCTCAATGTGTCAGACTTTTCATTGCTGTCACAAATGCTAGAGAGAAGCGATTTAAAGGAAGAAAGATTTGTTTTGGCTCATGTTTTCAGAGGTTTCAGCCCCACATCTGCTGGATCCCTTGCTTTGCACCCAAGCTGAGGCAGAACATCACTGAAGGAGGAACGTGGGGCAGAGGCTGCTCCCCTCATGGCAGCCAGGAGCAGTCTCCCCTCGCAGTCTTCCCCTTGCTCCAGCTAGGTGGCCCCTCCCTCCCAGTTATCCACCACCTCCCAATTATCTATTGGCATTTTTAACCCACCAAAGCAAACCATTGATTAGGTCAGAGCCCTTGTGATCATCAGGGCATCTCAAGAAACGCCTAAAGATGTGCTTCACTAATCCTCTGGGTGCCTCAGTGTAGGCAGGTGGACAGTCAAGGTTAATCACACCACACCCTCTGCTCTCCTGTGTCCAACCGGGACTCCAACACCCATGTAATTGATGGTTTTTTCTTCTCAGAGAAAGCGACAGATGGCTCCCTTCAGAGTGAGGACTGGGCCCTCAACATGGAGATCTGCGACATTATCAATGAAACCGAGGAAGGGTAAGGAGGAGAGGAGAGGGTCGACCCCAGTGTTGACTCACCTGCTTCCAGCCAGAGAACTCCACCCAAGCCCACCCCTACTGTAACCACCAGGCTGCCCCCACTGTGGCCCTCAGTGCAGAAAAGAGTCCCACCCTGAGCTGGACTGTAACAGTTTAAACATTTTTTGACCACAATCCAGCCTAGTCCCTTTTTCAAATAGATGAGACACTTAGAGAAAGCCATGGGTAGCTAGCTGGCCAGCTGGCCCCTCCCTGTGCTGTGCTACCCCACAGCTCCTCCCAGCAGCAGCCCAGGCCAGCTGGACCTGGAGCCCCAGCTTGGTGCAGCAGATACTCGGGGGCAAAGACAGGTGGGGACTCTCATAACGAGGAGGGGGCTCTGGTGCTCTTCTGTTCTCCGCGGGCTAGGCTGCGCATTAGGGATGGCCAGCTTTTCTGTGAGCAACAGCACACTTTCACTCAGGTTAGATAACAGCAGGGCAGAAAGAGGGCATGTGGAAGGCAGTAACAGGGAAGCAGGGCAGAGGGACCAATCAGAGCTGGCACCCACTGCCAAGTTCAGTATGTGAGCCATGGTGTTCTGCCCAGTGCCCAGGAACCCCGCCAGGGCACTGGGTGTGGGGAGGCGGCCTTGGGTCTTAGTTTCTGACCTCTGGTATTTGCCAACCTACCATGTGAGGGGCCCTGGGACAAGATCATTTACCTCTCTAGGTCTTTGTCCTCAAGGGCAAAGCTCAGCAAAAGCCTGAGTTCCTAAGGGCAGCAGAGAGGGGACGTGAGGGTCACTGTCATCTCAGGAAATCCAGGACGGATCTGTGAGAGAGTGAGGCCACAGCCAGCAGGAAATGCAGTCAGAGACATCCACTCAGCCATTGGAGCAGGACCTCGGTTTCCTCTGTGTAATGCCTCCCACCACCAGGTGGGGCTCTGTGTTCAGCGGGGTAGGGGGCAGGCACATCCGCCCAGCTGGAGGCGTCAGTCAGAAGAGGCTGTGGTGGCCAGGCCCCAGCCAGAGTCCTCAGCCATGCTGAGGCTCCACACCACACTTGTGTCTGTGCCCACCACCAAGGCTGGGGTGGGAGTGGCAGGCGGATGGCAGGGCCACCTGGAGAGAAGATAAAGCCCACTGAGCCTCCTCAATGGCCTGGGAGCTTTGTGCACATCGTATGGGAAGTCAGTGCAGCCTCATCACCTGGTGAACATGGGAAGTACCAGCACACAGCTGTTAGTGTTCATCGGAGTCCCTTGCATCTTCCAAACACTACACCAGGCATCAGAGACCCAGCGGTGGGCAAAGGCTGGCATGATTCTTGACCGCACCAAGTTCACTGTCTAAACCTTAGTGTCTAGGGGAGTCATATGCCCTGTGCTCTAGCAGATTACCACATCATAGCAGGTGACAGCAGTGGAATGCAGAAGTGGCCCACAGGTCAAACACAAACCCTGAGGTAACCAACTCAAAGGGAGAAAAGGGTTATTTTGACTCCGTTTCAGAGGTTGCTTTGGACCTGTGGAGAAGCAAGCACATCACAGTAAGAGTATATGACAGAACAAACCTCATACTTTATGTCCAGGAAGCCAAAGAAGAGTGGGGAGCTCTGGGGATGTAGCTCAGTGGTGGGGTACTTGCCTAGCAGGTTCAAGACCCTGGGTTCTACCCCTAGTACTGTAAAGAAAGGAAGAGTGAGGAGGGGCTATGCCCCCGTGCCCTAAAGACACCCCCATACACCCACCTCACTCAGTTTCCATAGCTTCCCAACAGTGCCACCCCAGACCAAGACCTGCACACATAGCCCTGTCCCCCCCTCGGGGGGGGCGGGGAGCAGGGGGCAGAAGAGCGTGAGCTGCTGCCCCAGGATTGCTCTGGGTGGAAATCATTCTTGCTTCTGGGCCAGGCGTCTCTACCTACCTATCACCTCCACTGCAGCCCTGGCTCCTCTGCAGTGCCACCCCACGCAGGACCTGCACCCCCTCCAGCCATGCTTCTGCCTGTGCTCCTGTCCAGGACCTAGGCCAGACCTGAACAGAGGGGGGCTGGACCCAAAGGGTCACTCACCAGCCTGGACAAGTGTCACCCAGGCTCCTGCAGTGTGCCAGGCTCTACTGAGAGGGGTCCCCAGGATTGTCCCCACCCTCTAGGCGGTCACTTCTCCCTCAGGGCAGCCAGGGTTAGTGTCCCACGTCAGGACAGCTAGGGTGGGAGCGGGGCCCGAGCACTCTGGCATCGCTGATTCCACCCGTGCAGAGCTAAGGCTGGAGAGAGTGGCGAGGCACAGGCAGGGCAGGAGGAGCATGCAGCCTCTAGGCCTCCAGCTGCACTTGGAGACATCTGCCCTTCCCTGTGATCCTGTGTGTCCTGGTTCTCTTCCACACCCTGGCCTCCTCTTGGTCCCTCCTCAGCCCCAGATTCCTCCCATCCCAGGGCACGGGTACGGGCCCAGGCTCACCTCCCCCCACCCCCCGCCGCCCTCTCCCCATCCTTTCCATCACTCAGGACCGTTCTAAGTCCACTTCTCCAGTACCACCTGCCCTACACATCCCTCTCAGGACTTGCTTCCCACCCCCACCCCTTCAAATACTTTGGTCTCCCTGAAATTCAAGATCCCTGGCAAAAGAGCCTGTTGTCTGTCTGCCTCTTGTCCCAGCTCCTAGCCTGGTGTCCACATGGCATTTGGTAAGACTGAAGTGGAGAGATGGATGGCTGGGCAGAGTAGCTGGCCAGGCTGGGCTGTTAGAACACTGTGCCCAGCAGTGGTTTTCAGCCTTGTCTCCACTTTGTGAGATGACAGAGAAGCTCCTCGGGACATGGAAAGGGTACAGACCCAAACCCCTCCCTAGGAATCTTGCCCAAGTGCTCTAGGAGGGGGCTTAGACTCTTATATTTTAGCAACACTCACACCTCCCCCAAAACAGGCCCAGAGCAGGGGCCCCTCCTGAAGGGGCTGGGGTGGAGCAGCAGGAATCTGGTGTGATCAGAACATGGATCACAGGCCTGTGCAGGGAGGGGCCCGTTCCAGGCCTGCCCCCCTCCACGTTTCCATACTGTGTCTCCAGCGCTGAGGAAGAAGTGCTCATGCCTGTCTGTCCTCCCTTTGTCCTTCTGCCCAGCCCCAAAGATGCCTTCCGAGCAGTGAAGAAGAGAATTGTGGGCAATAAGAACTTCCACGAGGTGATGCTGGCTCTCACGGTAAGTGCCTGTCCATCCATCTGTCCATCCATCCCTCGAGCAGACAGTCCTGTGGCAGAACCAATCTCCTGAAAGCCTTAGCCTGTGGGACTCATGTCCGCCCTTGGCTCCTCAGCTGAGTGCCACGAGGAAGGGCCGATGGGCAGCCTGTCTCATCACACTGTTGGTAGATGGGGTGGTAAGAGAGGCTGTCCAGGAAAGGCCTCCCCGCCCCCTGCATGGGGAGTGGATGGCTGAGGCCACTCCCCTCCAGAACCACCGATGTGAATTCCCCAGGCCCAAGGGCCTGCCTGGCAACAAAGGCTCCATCAACTCGGGCCTGACAAGGATGTGGAGTGTGTGCAGGGAAACTGGGCACTGCCTGGCTCTTCGGCATTGTGACATTACTCGCTGCGAACAGCACTGAAACCGTCCATGTGGGCAGGCCAGGCTGGTGGGCAAGCTAACCTCAGGACACTGGGATGGGAGTGAGGAGCAGAGGGCTCTGTCCAGCCTTCCCATGGCAGTGGGTCCAGTTAGACTGGAAAGCAAGGGCAACTCCTATGGGCTGGCAGTGGGAGGAATACAAGTGCTGGTCCTCCACCTCAACATGACTAACTCCTAGAAAGCTCAGGCTGTCTTTGACTTCCTCAGGGGAACCACTGTGCCTCTGCACCAGGCCCATCAGGACCCAGTGGTCCTGACACCCCTTGGGGAGAAAGTTCTAGCCGACTTACCACCCCCGGCCTGGCAGCCATGCCCAAATCCAGGATTCCTCATGCCTTCCACGCGGCTGTCTCGGGAAGTCCCCTGCCCTCTGCTGGGCCCCTCTGTGCGGCTGCGCACTTCCCATTCTCTGGCAAGGCTGTTCTCAGGCACCTCTGCCCTCCAGGTGTTGGAAACGTGTGTGAAGAACTGCGGGCACCGCTTCCACGTGCTGGTGGCCAGCCAGGACTTTGTGGAGGGCGTGCTCGTGAGGACCATCCTGCCCAAGAACAATCCCCCCACCATAGTGCACGACAAGGTGCTGAATCTCATCCAGGTTCGTGCTGGGGTGGGGTGGGGGACAGGGCGGTGGTGCAGGTACTTCTTCCCCCGGGAGGCCGCACCTCCTGAGCTGGCTTTCCCTTTGTGGGGAGCGCTGGCCACATGTTCACCACACATGTGCGGTAAGGGTAGTGCGTGTAAAACAAGGAACAAGCGGTCAGGGGACGAACTTCTGCTCCCAGAGAGAGAAAGTGCTGGGTTGGGGTGGGCTCCCAGGGAAGAAGATGAGCAGCAGTTACCGGCCATGTCCCCTTGTCCCTCTCAGTCCTGGGCCGACGCGTTCCGCAGCTCGCCCGATTTGACAGGTGTCGTCGCCGTGTACGAGGACCTGCGGAGGAAGGGCCTGGAGTTCCCCATGACCGACCTGGACATGCTGTCGCCCATCCACACGCCTCAAAGGGTGAGGGGAAGACCGCTAGAAACCGGGCGGGGCGGGCCAGCCTGCAGCCCCTCCCACAAGGCCTCATCCACTGTCTTTTGCCCTAGACGGTGTTCACAGAGACACCATCAGGACACAACGCTCTGGGTTCTGACACCAGCCAGCGAGGGGATGCGAACCAGCATGCTGCCCCCCTGCCTGCCCCAGCCGCGCCCCCCAACGACACACCCATCACACCAACCCCCGAGCAGGTACAGACAGGCCTGTGGCAGAAAACTGGGTCGGGAAGGAGCCCCTGGTGGTATGGATGTGACTGTGTGTGGAGTTGCCACTTGGTCATTCCAGCGACCCCTAGGGTGAAGCTCAGAGGGGGACATTGAGTCACCCAGAGTCTCACAGCTCATCTGAGTCTGCTGAGAGAGACTCCAGCTCAGGTCTGTGGGACTCCTGGAAGCCACTGTCCTGTGCTTGAGCTGACTTGAGCTGGTCTTCATTCATGGAGCCCTACGGGAAGCACCATGAAGAGGAAGCGCGCCCCCAGGGGGTCCCTTCCGCTTTACTTGGGGGATAACATGCTGTTTCAGTTGAACTGAGGTTCTGACCAGAAACAGTTGTAACACATTTATACAAATAATAGCAGGTGCACTGCCCCTGGGTGCTTCCTACAAAGCCCTGTAAAGCTTTGAGGCTCAGCATAAGAATCAAGGGCAGTTTTTCTGCCCCATAGCCAGCTCTGCAGGGTTGTCTACCTCAGACCAGGCAACATGCTGAAGCTTTCTCTGAGCCTCAGTTTCCTCCTGCAGCTGGAGGAGTGATTGGTGGCTGGTGGCTGTGAACTGTCTGTGGCATACCAAGCCGCTGTGCCCTCTGACACACCCGTGGCATGCCAGTGGCAGCTGGGTACTGCACTATCGACATGGGGCTGAGCTGGGCCGGAGTGGAGCCCTGCAAACGTTTGCGTGCATGCGTGTGAGCATGCACTCACGTGTGCACTTGTATACTGGCATGTGCCTTTAAAGAGCTAATTAGACCTAAGAGTCTTGTAGACTTTCCTGCCCAGGCTGGCTTTGAACTATGGTCCTTAGATCTCAGCCTCCTGAGCAGCTAGGATCAGTCGTGAGCCCCTGGCACCTAAGCTTGGTAAACTCATTTTTGAGATGTTTTCTAAGTTTCAGACCCATCATCAGGTTGCCTCTGAAATGAGTATGTGGAAGTAAAGTGAGGCATGGCTTTCCAAAGCAACACCCACTGACCCCTTGTGTCTATTACTTGGAGCTACTCACAGCTAATTGAAAAGACACTTCTGTTTTTGTTATCTTGAAGCAAGTTATTAAGTCACCCCTTCCAGAACTACAAATATTACTTGAAAAGTTTTGCTAACTGGACAAAATAACTAAGGGTATAAACACCCTGTGATTATCTACACTTAGTTATGATTTTAAGCAGTTTGCATGTGGTAATAGAAGGTTCTTCTTTCTTTCTTTTTTTGTTGGTTATGGGGCTTGAACTCAGGGCCTGGGTGCTGTCCCTGAAGTGTTTTGCTCAGGGTTAGGACTCTACCACTTTGTTTTGTTTTTTGCCAGTACTGGGGCTTGGACTCAGGGCCTGAGCACTGTCCCTGGCTTCTTTTTGCTCAAGGCTAGCACTCTACCCCTTGAGCCACAGTGCCACCTCTGGCCTTTTCTATATATGTGGTGCTGGGGAATGGAACCTAGGGCTTCATGTCTACGTGGCAAGCACTCTACCACTAGGCCATATTCCCAGCCCGACTCTACCACTTTGAGCCACAGCTCTACTTCCAGTTTTCTGGTGATTAATTGAAGATAAAAGTCTCATGGACTTTCCTGAACAGGCTGGCTTTGAACCACGATCCTCAGATCTCAACCTCCTGAGTAGTTAAGATTATAGGCTTGGGCCATCAGCACCTGGCTGATAGAGGTTCTAGAGTATCTTTGTTTCATTTCCTAGTTCCTCTTTTTTTCCTAGGACATGTTAGGATGGCCAAGTAGGTGGTTGGGTTCTGACAGGTTTGGATGTGGCAGATTGGAGATCAGGGACTTTGCCTCACACCAGTGTTTATTAAACAGGCTAGGTATACCAACATGAAGTGGGTATCATCAGTGATATCATCATCTTATTATAACAGCTAACATAAGAGAGAAGGAATAATGAAATCTACCTGTGGCAAAGGTTAAGTTGGCAGTATGTGTTTAGTGTTCAGCAGTTGTTAAGAAATCAGGAAGCCAGAGCTGGGAATGTAGCTTAGTGGTAGAGTGCTTTGCCTAGCATTCATGAAGCCATGGGTTTAATTCCTTCATACCACATGAACAGAAAATGCTGGAAGTGGCTCGAGTGGTAGAGTGTAAGCCTTGAGCAAAAGAAGCTCAGGAACAGTGTCCAGGCCCTGAGTCCAAGGCCCAGGACTGGCCAAAAAAAAAAAAAAAAGAAGAAGAAGAAGAAAGAAATCAGTAAGCTGGGTGCCTGTAAAAACCTTAGCTACTCAGGAGGCTGAGATCTGAGGATCACGATTCAAAGCCAGCCCAGGCAGAAAAATCCACGAGACTCTTATCTCCAATGAACCAGTAGAAAGCCAGAAGTGGAGCTAAAGCCAGAAGTAGTAGACAGCTAACCTTGAACAAAAAAGCTCACAGCACCCAGGCCCTAAGTTCAAGCCCCGGGACTGGCACACAAAAAAAAGTCAATAAATCATAATCATGCTTTTGCATAGTAATAATCATATTCAAAAATCAATCCTAACTTGGTCACACAATGTAGCTCTGTGGCTGCTGGACCCAGGAGCCGGCTTGATAAGAAGGGGTCTTGAGGGAACGGCCTGACCGAATGTTGGGAACCTCCTCTTGGTGTCATCCTGGCGTGCACGAGATGCACACAGCCTGTCCTCTTTGAGGACATGGTGCAGCCCGTGGGCAATATCTCCCCAGGCCTAGGAATTGGGCGGCTTTTGACCATTGGAGCAAGCGACTCTCTTCCCTGCTCTGGGTGGGTCACAGGCTTAGGACATCCTTGGGTGAGCCCGAGACCCTAGAACCAGAAGTAAAACTGAATCTCAGTCCTCTTAGGAAAGAGGAGGAGGAGAGACCAGGTGCCTGCAGCCGCCCTCCTCCCTTGGAGGGCCCTTCACCCCCTGGGCCTCATTAGCTGCCACCTCGGCCCCCGGAGGAGCCACACTCAAGGGCCCATTCCACTCAGCCTGTCGCACTCGGCTTAGCTTCTCCCTGCATTCAGCTTCTAGCTTGGAGATGGCCATGGTTGGTAGAGCTCTGTGAAGGGCAGTGGGGCATGGCAGGCCCCCGTGCTGGCTGCTGATGGAGCACAGGCTGTGCTTGGAGGCTCCTTGGGGAGGGTGCTGGAGGAGAAGCTCCTGGGGGCTCTACCCGACCATCCTGGGCCCAGCAGGGGCTCCAGATCTTGACTTCTCTCTCCTCGCCATGGTATGTTTCAGATCGGGAAGCTTCGCAGTGAGCTGGAGATGGTGAGCGGGAACGTGAGGGTGATGTCAGAGATGCTGACGGAGCTGGTACCCACCCAGGCAGAGCCCTCAGACCTGGAGCTGCTACAGGTGAGCCCGAAGCTTCCTGTCAGGCTCCGCTGCCCCCTCCCCACCTGCCCACGCACGAATTCTCCCCAGCCCACAGGGCAGTCTTCGGGGCTCACTTGGAATTCCTGGGGCAGTGGTAGGCATTGTAAACAGGGACTCTGGGCTGTTTCAAATTGATCAAAATTCAGATCTCAGCTATACTACTTGCTGGCTTGAACAAAGTAGCCCCTCCTGCTTGAATTTCCTCATGTGTATGAATTCTGGACATGAGACTTGAGTGAGGCATTACGTGTAGGTAGAACACCTAATCCTGTGCCTGATGAAGCTAGAAGGTGAGATCTCCTCCCCTTAGAACCTGCAAGTGAGCAAAAGGCAGGATGAGGCAGTATGGGTTGTTTCTTTTGTTTCATCCTGTTTTGTTTTGTTGTGTTATGCTGGTACTAGGGCTTGAATTTAGGGCCTTACACTCTTTACTTGGTTTTTATCCTTAAGGCTAGCTCCTCCCATTTTGGATTTTGCTGGTTAATTGGATAAGAATCTCAGAGATTTGTCTTTCTGGGATGACTCTGAACTACAATCCTCAGATCTGTCTACTGAGTAGCTAAGAATATAGGTGTGAACCACCAGTGCCCAGCACAATGTGAGTTTCAAGATAAGCAAATCCTAGCCAAGACAGGTTAGAGCTGTTAGTTTTCATTTCTGTGTGTCATGTTACTCCCATGATCCTGAGGGGCCATTAGAGCAGAAAAGGCTGTGCTTGAAGAAGGACAGATACTACATGGAGGAGACATGGAGAAAACTAGAAATCACCCCCCAACCAAGGCCCACAGTCCACAGTCAGCAGAATCCCTGAGGGGACAGAGTGCTCAGTGTGTGGTCAGGTTTTGTGTTCCCTCCTACCAGGCCTGAGACCTCAAGGGCAGGTCTCCATGTCACTAAATCTAATGTGCTGCTCTGTCCCAGGGGTGCCTCCACGGCGGGGGTGGGGGGTGGGGGTGGGGGCTGGAGTAAAGCAGGAATGTGGGGACTAGACAAGGCTGTAAAGCTGAATTACTACTGTGAAGTTCATTTCCTGTCCCTAGCCAAGGCCATGCAGGGTGACTAGTCTGGGAGACTAAGAGACTGGAGCCAGCTGGCAAAGTTGGCACAGTGACAGCACCCATTAATAGATACTCCCTAGGTGCCGGGCTCTTTCTACATACTTGATATACATTCAGTTGAACCTTCTACCATGCTCATTCTCCAAGTCAGGAAGCTTAGGCAAAGTGAAGCACTATGACAAGCCTAGGGTCATGTGTCTGGCAAATAGCCAGGACTTGATCCAGGGGGCCTGGCTTCAAACACCGCCCTTCTGCTCTTACAAGTGGCCAGCAGGAAAGCGGAAACGAACCGGTGAAGAGAGGAAAAGGGGGGAGGCCCCAGGGTGTTGAAAGCCATCCTGAGCTGCCCTGCCCTCGTCCTATAGCAGATGAAGAAATCCCACAGGCCTCGGGAGGGGGAGGTCGGCAGTGTCCACAGTTAGCCAAAACAAATATTGGAGCCTAGCCTAGTCTTGATGACCTCTCCAGGAGAGAAGTGCGCTGGTGTGTGGTGGTAGTCAGCCAGGCCAGCAGCCTGCCCCGACACCTGTTCACCCAGCAGCAGGTGTCTGAAGAAAGAAAGAGCCAGGCTTACCAGACACATTCTAGAGCTGTGGCTTCCAATTTCTTCCTCTTTTTCCCCAACCACTTTAAACATGATCAAAGGCCAGTAACATGGTAACTAAAGGCGGCTTAGGATCCTGGAACAGAAAAAAAAAAAAAATCAATAGTGGAAAAACTGGTGGAACCCAAACAAAGTATGCATAGTTCCATTAATAGTATTGTGCTTGTGTTACTGTCTTAGTTTTTACAAGTGTCAGTCTGGGTGAAGGGTACATGGAAACTCTCTGTGTGTTATCATGGCACATTTTCTGTCAGTCTTAAATTATTCCGACATAACAAGTTTATTAAGAGAACAAAATCAGCCAGGGCACTGGTGGCTCACGTCTGTGATCCTAGCTACTCAGGAGGCTGAGATCTGAAGACTGTGGTTCAAAGCCAGACTGGGAAGGAAAGTGTGACTCAAGTGGTAGAGTGCTAGCCTTGAGCAAGCACAGGGACAGTGCTCAGGCCCAAGAAAGGAGGGTGGGGGAAGAAGAGAGGGAGGGAGGGAAAGAGAAGGAAGGAAGAAAGGAAGGAAATCAGTCAATGAGAATAAGGACAAAATTCAAAATCAGGGTATATAGGTAATAATGGAGTCATCTAGCTTACTTTTAATACACTAAAGAACTAGTTATAGTTTGCTCAGCCAGCCCCCCTACAGTCTCAGGGTTGTCATGTACACAAAGAAACAGGCAGACACTTTATTCTAGAACTTTCACAAAGCCACCTTAAGCCAACAGAACAAACTAGCGTGTTGGTTAAGATCTTAGTGTAGAGCCAGGTGCAGTGCCACGCGTCTCAACTACTTGGGAAGCTGAGGCAGGACATCCTGGCTTGAAGCCAGCCTGGACAACCTAATGAAACACCACCTCAAATTAATACGCAAATTAATTTTGCATATGCCACTCAGAAGTGAAATTCAAATCATGTTTGTAGAACCCCCCTCCCCCCCCCCCCCCGAGACATTCCATAAGACTCCCACAGGCCAGTTTAGAAACAGGCCCTCCTCCAGAGCAGGCCCAGGTAAAGCCCCGTCCACCACCGTGGACCCGCGTCTCACCTCCTCCTCCCCCCTGCAGGAGCTGAACCGCACGTGCCGAGCCATGCAGCAGCGGGTGCTGGAGCTCATCCCACGCATCTCCAATGAGCAGCTGACGGAGGAGCTGCTCATGGTGAACGACAACCTCAACAACGTGTTTCTGCGCCATGAACGGTAGCCCTCCCTCCCCTGGCCTTGTCCCTCCAGCCTCCTCACCTCCATAGCTTTCCCTCATCCCTCTCTCAAATACAAGGCAGGCCACAAAGGGCACGTGGCCTGAACCATCTTCAAGCACTCCTGTGACCCCATTTTGCCCTTGTCATCCCTTCTTGGAGTTAGCTGTGTACCTGCACTTGGCTCTTAGGCAAATTATTTAATTAGCTTGAACTCAGGTCCTAGTTGTTGTCCCTTAGCTTTTTCACTCAAAGCTAGCATCCAACTACTTCAATGGAGTCCAGCTCTCCTTCTGGCTTTTTTACTGGTTAATTGGAGATAAGAATCTCACAGACTTTCCTGCCCACACTGGTTTTGAACTGTGATCCTCAGATCTCAGCCCTCTGAGTAGGTAGATTACGATCGGGAACCACCAGCGCCTAGCCAAGAGCTTTCTGACCTGCAAGCTACATAAGCTCGTCCTGCCCAAGTTAGGCAGGAAATAATTTATTAGGAGTACAGCCTTAATTCATAAACAGGTAGTTGGCCTGGGAATGTGGCTTAGTGGTAGAGAGCTTGCCTATGTATAAGGTTCTGGGTTCAATTCCTTAATACCACATAAACAAAACAAAATAATAATAATGATGATGATGATGATGATGAACAGGTAGCTTTCAGAATTCAAAGAAGTGGGACAATGAAGCCTCCTCACAAGCAGAGTAAGGCCTCAGGGGCCAAGAACTCCTGGGCCCTGTCCCCAGGGTGCTGCCCTCAAGCAGATCAGCCCCAAACACTTGGCCGGCTCGCCTTCCTGTTCAAGAGGCAGGGCCCCAGCAGACACTGGTGGCTTAGTTTGGCTGTGCCCTCCATGTCCGCCCCACCAGGATGGTGTGAGCCGGGAGGTGCAGCTCCCCCGAGGCACACTCAGGTGCTGTTTCGGAGCGGGAGGAGGGCTGCTGGGCTGCACAGGCTGTGGCCGTCACGCTCCCTGTGCGGTGACAGTGGAAGTCATGAAGCAAAGCCTATCAAGTGCCCAGGGTACCTGGTGAGCAGGGCTAGCCTGGCCTGCCCCCACCAGCCCCCAGTGCCTTTCTTGTGTCTTTACTCCTCAGCAGACACTTGGCCTGGTGATTTTGCAGTCAGTTGAGATTGGAATGGAACCCTGCTGGTCACATCTTCCCGGCCTCTCCTGCTTGTTAGCCCAGTAGAATGAAAAGGTCCCCTCCCCTGCAGTTTCAGGCAGACAGCCATGTGATGGTCCCTCCCCAACAACCCTTTATCAAGCCCCCAGTTTGCCAGTGCTGTCTGGGTCCTAGCCACTGCTACTCAGACACTTGACAGCTGTGATTCAAGTGGCACGGTGCCAGCCTTGAGCAAAATGCCAAGTGAGGGTATAAGGCCCTGAGTTCAGGTCTCAGTCATGGCACAAAACAACAACAACAGGGCTGGGGATATGGCCTAGTGGCAAGAGTACCTGCCTCGTATACATGAGGCCCTGGGTTCGATTCCCCAGCACCACATATACAGAAAATGGCCAGAAGTGGCGCTGTGGCTCAAGTGGCAGAGTGCTAGCCTTGAGCAAAAGAAGCCAGGGACAGTGCTCAGGCCCTGAGTCCAAGGCCCAGGACTGGCCAAAAAAAAAACAAAAAACAAAAAAACCAACAACAACAAAAACCCAAAGTGATGGATGACATTTACCAAGGCCCAGTCCTCCTCTCCACCTACCTCCCTAGCCCTTTGGCCCTAAAGTGGCTCTGTAAGGCAGGAGATCTGTCCCACGGCACCTTGGAGAGCCACCACACCCCCAAGTGTGGAAGTCTGTAGCAGAGGACACTTGTTTGTTCCTTGTTTGTGTGTTGTGCCTTCCTGCTTCTCCTCTGTTCTGTTTGTGTTGTACCGTATAACTGGTCATTTCAATCATTTAGATTGAAACCCTTCTGCGCGTGGAAGAGGGGCACTGTTCACAGTCCTGCGGGACAGCAGGTGTGCACTGGATCGTCCAGGCCGGAACAGGATGTCCTGTCACCCTCACGGTGACCCACTGCATTGATTCTTGAGACCAGCAGTTTGAGAAACTCTGCTGCAAGGCTCTACCTGGGGACCTGTCTCTGTCCCTTTGACCGGGGTCTTTTGTCTTGTAGGTTTGAACGGTTCCGAACAGGCCAGACTGCCAAGGTAAGGGGCAGTCTGTGACTCAGTGTTGATGAGAAGCAGTGGTGCTGTTCTTACCCACTCCCTGATGCCCTGCACGTGGTGGCTCATCTTCCCACCCAGGCTCAAGGGATGTCTCCTTCTGACTCCTATGCCACTGCTCCTTTAAGGGAAACAGGCTGTGTCACCAGCGAGTACCCCCGGGGCCTTCCCAGCCTCCCCAGGCTGTGGCTGAGCTGGATCCCAAGTGGCAGGGGAGCAGTTCTCTAACTCCCAGTCAGAGCAGCAGGGCCCCTGGAAACAGATCCTGTGGCAGAGAACGGGGCCTCGGTGCTTCTGGAAGAAGGGAAGGGAGCTGCAGCAGGGCGTCTCCCTCCTCCTAGGCCGCACGTGAGACCGAGCCAGCTGCTGACCTCATCGACATGGGCCCTGACTCCGCAACCACAAGCAATCTCTCCTCCCAGCTGGCAGGAATGAGTAAGTGTGGCGGGGCTCAGCTGATGGCACCTTCCGGTGCTCGAGCAGCTCCACACAAGGGTGTTTTCCCATCCTCACCAGCAGCAGAACATGGGTCCAGACCCCACCTCAGTGGAGTCCCAAGCTGAATCTTGTCTAAGGGTTGGGCACTAAAACAAAACAAGTGGTTCTTCCCCTGAGGATCCCACAGTGACTCCACAAATCCCACTGTCCCTCCCCACTGAGTCTCCATGACTCAGATCATCCGGGTAAGTTTGGGCACCTCACTGAAACTTACTGTGCTGCTCTGCTCCTCGGTAATGGGTAGGAATGGGCCCTCCTGAGCGCTCCTGGGTCAGGAGCATTGAGCAAGCTAAACCCAGAAACAGACCGAGATCAGGGCTGGGGCTGGGGATGCTGGGGATTAAACCGGCCCAGGGATTGAACCCATGGGAGGTAAGCACTGTACTCCAGAACTACTTCTCCAGCCTCTTTGGGTGTATTTGGGAAGGGGTAGTGGTGGAGGGTTTGAGATGAGGTCTCCCTATGTAGCCCAGGCTGGCCTAGAACCCACAATTCTGCCTTGGTTTCTCAAGTGCTGGGATTACAAGCATGCACAACCACAGCCAGCCGCACTCTTGATACATGTTAGCATTTAGCATTGTCACTGGCTTTGGTTTTAACATCAATGATTCCCTGTTTCATGCAAGCCTAGGAAATCACTCGGATCCCCCTTTGAGTCACTGAGACTAAGTCAGGTCTGTGCTCTGTCCTGTGGCTTAGCTGCTTTCCCAGCAGATAGACGGGAGGATCTTCACCACAGCCCTGGGGGTAACTGTGGGAGAGGCTGTCCACCGCCCACAGGCAGTTGCCCCATCCATCCTCTGCCAGACACCCACAGCCCCACTGCTCTTCTAGCACCAAGCCCTGGGCTCAGCGGGAGCCACCGGGCCGTGGGGGGATCCCTCACGTGGCCTTTCTGTCCATCCCTGCAGACCTAGGCTCCAGCAGTGTGAGGGCTGGTCTGCAGTCTCTGGAGGCCTCGGGCCGCCTGGAAGATGAATTTGACATGTTCGCACTGACCCGGGGCAGCTCTCTGGCTGACCAGCGGAAAGGGTGAGTAGCCTGGTCCCTGCAGGTACTGGCTTTCCATTAGGGGAAGAGCCCTTCTCAGGACCCTCGCACCTGGCCTGCTGCTGGGCACACCAGGGAGAAAGGCACACATCCCCGAAGTCAACCCAGCGTGGCCAGGGGAGCCCTGTGGTCAAGGAGCAAACTGCACACTCCACAGGCAGGTGGGACAGGGATGCCTGCGAGCCATGGGCGTTGGGAGGCCATGCCAGTATCCTGGGCCAGGCAGCTAACATTTGAAAGATCAGAATTCAAGGCGGTGTGATTTCAAAGCACAGTATGTCCATCTCATCTCCCCACTTTACCACCATACAGCCCATACGCACCCCCAGGGTGGCAAATCCTTGGGGACTTCCACCTTACTTCTGTTCTGGAGCCACTGTCAGTTTCCAGAGGGGAGCCCTCGTGGCCCCTGTGGTGTACCCATGCGCGTTGAGGCAGCGCTGTGTCCTTCCTACGCACTGTCTGTTCTCAGAGACAAGCTTTCAGCAGCTGGAAGAGGCCCCGCACCGGCGCCAGCTTCCCAGGCCTGGATCCACACAGGCCTGCACCTGGCATGGGTCCGTGGAGCTGCTCATGGCCCTGCCCACTTCTCAGTTAACACTGCTGAAGGTCCTGTGCACATGGAAACCAATGAATCAGGGGGGATCTGCAGCCAGGAGGGCGGCCACCAGCATGGGCCCCCAGGGTCGCACTACTGACCACACTGGAAAGCTACTATGCTCTTGCACTGTTGCTTCCCTGGGGAGCCGGCTCCAGGACATGAGCTGGCCCTCCAAGGGCTGTAATCGCACTTACATGTTCAGTGTTTCATGGACACAGAGCTGGGGCAAGCAGCTCCGCGGGGACCTCAGGGTGGGGTGGGACGTGGAAGTGGATAAGTGTCAGGAAGCATTTCGGGCACTGGGAATAGCCTGCGCAGAGGCTCAAAATCAGGGTGGGAGAGACCTGCTCTGGCTTCTGCCCAGATCACATATGGAGAGAAGGGAACAAATGCTGAGAGTGTAGCTGGAGCCAGACAGGCCACATCACAGCAGCTAGATTCTGTGCTAAATATCAGTAGGGATCATATCACATCTTTGGAACTGCCTTTAGCTGGGCACAGCTGAAATAACATCCTGAATCTTTTCGGGCCTTTGGTTTTCTTACAGGCCCTGCCTCAGAATTGAGCCGTATCTTAGCAGAGAACACCAACAGGGAAAGGGCTGTGCCCTAGCCCTGAGTGCCTCTTCCCTTTGTCCTCCTACCTGCCTACCTGGCCCACCCTTAAACTTCTTGTAGACCTTCTGTCTCCGGTTATCTGACTGACCTTCACTGACCACTTGGCATTAAGCCTGCTCTTCCATCCCCTGCCTGGCTCCCACTTAACTCCAGCCTACAGCTGGCCCTGCTTTGGCCTGCAGAGAAGCCAGCACCTTGGAGGTTCCTAGTTCTGCTCCAGCTGCAACCATAGCTAGCAGCATCACAGCCCTTCCTACTGACAAAGCCCTTCCACTTGGGATGCCAGGAGCCTGGTCATACTCTATCAGGGTGCCTCAGACAGGACTTCCCTCCTTGCCTTCTTCCTACCATCCTCCTGAGGACTTCCCTCCACCAGCTCCCATCCCCAGAATAGCCATACATTCTCCAGGCCGCCCTGGTATGAAGGCAGGTCAGGTAAAGAAGCAGCCATCCTCCGGGTGGCAAGCCATATGGCCCCTCCCCCAGAAGTTGGCACCCTCACTTTCGGCAGCAGGACTCCCCAATTCAGACACAGCTGAATGCATATCGCAGTTTCAATACTGAGCTAGAACTGCTCAGAAGGGTCTGATAATGCCTCGTATGCATGGGCCACTGGAGCTATTTCCTAGCCCCTCAACTTGGCCAAATGTGGTCACAGCCATCAGATCTTGTTCCTGATCCTTGGCCAAACACCCTCCCTAAACTCCCTAGCTTTTGCTGATGCCTGTCACATGGATTGCATGCCCAAGCCTAATTCCCTGAGGCAGAAAATGGGAGCCTTTCTTCTATTCCCAGGAGAGTTGGAACCCCAGCTTGTGCCATCAAATGACCTGAACCACCCCTTTCTGCCTGGGCCCCACCAACTCAAGACGGTCCCATGAGTCCTCACATTCCCTGGCAGGTGGTCTGCTGAGGCTAAGCAGCATCTGATGCCATGGCTGTCTGTTTCAGGGTGAAATATGAAGCCCCCCAAGCCACAGATGGCCTGGCTGGAGCCCTGGATGCCCGGCAACAGAACACCAATGCGGTAAGCATAGGGGCCCAGGTTCACCCGGCGCCGGGTCGCAGCCCCCTCACTGCTCTCCAAAGACCTGTCACCTGCAAGAGCACAGGCGGAAGGCAGTGAGAAGCCTAACACGTTATCCCAGACCCCGCCCCCCAGCACACTTCCACAGCCACGTGGTTGCCACACTGCATGAATGGCAGCCGTGTACCCTCACCAGGCCCCCTGTGGCCACTCTCCACCTTGGCAAGAGTGCAAGCACAATCCCTGCGCCTTTGAGCATGCACCTTGCGGTGTGAGAGCCGCCACTTCAGTGAGCAGAGTGGCTCTGTGGGAGGAACTGGAGGGTGGTGCTGAGAAGGCAGGTTGTGGTAGATTGACTCGCAGGCCAGGTGGGCTGGGGGTGAGAGAGGAAGTGTGGGGGTAGCAGGGATCTCGACACCCCACAAGGAGGCTGAGAGGACTATGGCTTCTGTCCTAGGTGAGGTAGAAGCCACTGGAAAGTCTGGAGGGTGGGAGGTCAGCTCTGTGACTTCTAGTCTAAAAGGCTCCACAAGGTGCAGCATGGGGGCGATTTCCGGAAGCCAAGCAAACACTTGCTCATAAGGGCCTTAAGTCTGGCTGGCAAGCCAGGCTGTCCCTCTAAGCCATCAGATCATGATTCCAAGTGGAAAAGTACAAAATAAAATCGGGCCAGCTCTGTGGACCACCACGTCTGTCCAGGATTCCACGCAGAATTCACGAGTTCTGCAACTGGTGGCATTGCTCACCACACAGCAAGTTTTCCCTCTCTGCGCCCTGGGGTGCGATGGAATGCCAGGCCCCCATGTTCATCTGTGCAGGCTGGCACAGTGGCCACAGGTAATGCGGTAGATGCCTGGACTGGAAGCCTCTGCACCACCAACTGACCCACCAGGTCTGGGGCTTGCAAACCTCCTCTTTGCCATCCATCAATACAAGGGCACCTGTTTCTAGAACCTGGGGCGCATCAGGTCCCCAGGCAGCCACCAGGCTGTCATGGCTACTTCTCTATATCCCTAAATGGCTCAGGCCATCCTCTGGGATCCTAGGGGAAATGCCAAGGAGCTCGTTCACTGCGCTCTCCGTGGCTCTGGACCCCTAGGCTGTGGTTTCCTCCCCATCCCCCAGCCAAGTGCTGCTGCTTTCATTGCTCACCCTGCTGCCACACCTGCACCTGAGTGCACACATATGCACACACACCATGCGTGAGCATGTACGGCCTCCCACCTTCTGGCCTTTACTGGTATGTCAGAACTGGGCAGCCCATCCTTGAGAGTAAAGGGCCCCCACTGATGCTTGGCTTTGCTCCAGCGGCTAGGAGCCTCGCTCCTGCCTCGTCTCCTGGCCCTGCACCCCTACCCCCTTCACCAGTAGGCTGGCACAGTGAACGAGTGGGTCCTGGGCAGCCTAAGGTAGGATCTCCAAGGATCTCCAACCCAGCAGGACACGGGGCCATCTAAGCAAAAAGAATGATGCCTAAGACCAGGGGTGGGCTGGGGGCTTCTACCCTTGACTGCCATGCCCCTTGCCTTCCAGACCCCTGCCACCCAGGCTCGAATCATGGAGGACATTGAGCAGTGGCTATCCACGGATGTGGTACGTTCCAGCTCACCCCTTCCCCACCTGGGATCCCATTTTAATCATGGAGGATGAATGGCCACAAGGCCAGAGTAGAGTGCTACAATCCCCTGGGCATATGTCAGTGTCCCCACTCCTCCCAGGCTCAGGCACTGCCCCAGCTACCTCCCAGAGCAGGGAAGTACCCAAAGACGGCCTCCAAACACCACCACTGCTGACCCTAGGGGGCAGAAGAGGTGGGGGTGAGACTCAGCTTTGGTGCTGAGGGCGCCTTCTCTGCCCCCCACCTTCCCACCCAGGTCCCAAGGAGCAAAGGAGATGGGGCCTGTTGGGCCCAAAGGCTGTATTCCCCTAGTGGCAAAGTCAGACAGGGCCCAGAACCTAGGCCTTTCTAGGGGCAGAAGCCTCACCCCATCCCTGCTCCCCAGCTTTAGCTTCAACAGCTCCAGGCCTCCATGGGTGCCGTCTTTTCCTCCACAGAGCTAGGTGGTCTACCCCTCTGGACACTGAGTGGAAAGGAATTGTCCACTGGAGATCACTAGCCCCTATGTCCTGTGTTTGCCAGTCCGTTGGACCCATTTTAGTTTCCGACAATCACCAAGTAGACTTGAGAATGCCCTGTTTTATTTAATTTTTAATTTTTTTTTCTGGTTGCTATTGTCCCAATAATGGAAATCAAGGCAAGCTTTGCACTCACTCTACTTTTTTTGTCACATCTGGCTCTCTGTCATCTGAGCTATGTCTCTAGTACAGCATTTTGCTAGCTAATTGGAGGAAAGTCTCAAAGGCTTTCCTGCCCAGGCTGGCTTTGAACTATGAGCCTCCCCATTCTAAAGGATCAGGAGACACCCCAGGTCTTGCAGCTCAAAGAAAGAGGGATGAGTCAAGGCCTAGGTCCTGGCTGCCTCTTGGACTGCAGACAGATTGGCCAGTGCTCCCATAGCTCCTAATCTTTACCCCTTTCTTTCTGCATCCTCAGGGGAATGATGCAGAAGAGCCCACAGGTGTCACCAGTGAAGGTAAGACAGTCACACCCTGGCCCCCCACCACTCCCCGGGCTCTGTGCACCCAGCCTACCCTCCGTCTCTTCCCACAGAATTTGACAAGTTCCTGGAAGAACGCGCCAAAGCCGCTGACCGGCTGCCCAACCTTGCCAGCCCCTCAACTGAGGGGCCCCCAGGCCCCCGTCCTGGTGCAGCCCCTCGGAGGAAGACCCAAGAGAAAGATGACGACATGCTGTTTGCCTTATGAGCATGGGGCCTGGTACCCTCAGCCCAAGGGCCCCACTGTTCCCATACCCCAGTTGGGGCCTCTTCCCCTCTCTTGGTATTAAGGCTGCTTTGGGGGTGTTCTGTCACCCCATTCTCTCCTCCTCATAATGGAGCAGATCCAGCTATAGCTGGGCCATGCTTCCTGGGGCCTTGGGAGACAGGATTAACTAAGGACACAGGTCAGCCTCCATCAGAATCATGGCTGCTCCTGCCTCCGTCACCACCCCGCCAACCACTAAGACTCTGCTGAGAACTTGAGGCCCCGACAACCTGGCTGCTTAGTTGGCCCACTGGGTCCTCCCCAAGGAGACCCTACTCTGGGCCCACCCCCAGAGGAGCCTTTCAGAGCCCACATTGCTGGTAGGCCAGCTAGTGACTGGTGACAGAGGAACCCATGCTTCAGCCTCAGCCCTCTCAGCCCCTGCCTCATGGGGCCCAAAGGCTTTGGCTGGCTGTTGCAGGTGGGGTGGCCCTTGCTGAGCTGCTCACTGTCCAGGTACGAAGCTCCACATGGTGAGGCCAGACCTCACCAGCCCAGGCAGCCGGGTGAGGCCTAGAGGATGCTGAGAGCCCAGGCCCAGCACGCTCCACTGCCTTGGCCATCCTTCCACAGCGCTCCACCCATCCAGGGCCCAGCTGTTGGCGGGTCCTCATGTACAGGAGAGCTGCCTTTAGTACCACCCAATAAAGATAGAAAACACCCTAGTGGCAGTGTGTGGAGTCTGAGGTTTGACTTGGCCAGATACTTGAACTGCCCAGCTCATAAAAGCATAACCACACAGTCCCTACTTTGCAGATGACAACACTGAAGCTTAGTGTGGCTGCCCTGGCACACAGCCTAAGGTGCTGGGCCCCCGCAGAGATCCTACATCTTAGGGCACCACCTTTCTGGACCTGTGTCTGCATTCCAGGTCCCCGGGAGGCCCTGCTCTGGGTACCTCCTTGCCCAGCGTTGGGTGTTGAGAGCAGAGGCTTGGAGTGTTTCCAGAGCAGTTTGCTGCCCAAACGTTCAGGCAATCGGCAGCATTGTGATCCACTCTGGCCTGAGCTCCTGGGTGTGAAGAAGGATCTGTGTGAGCAGCTCCCACTCCATCTGCTGTTTGGGGGGGGGGGGGGGAGGGGGGGGAGAGGAACCCAGATCCTGTGGTGATCTGGAGCTGGGAGTGTGGTACGCCAGGTGGAGACTAGCCCTCCAAGTACAGTTGGGTGTAGAAGGAAGCTTAGGGAGGCACCACAACAGGCACCCCCTAGGCTGATCCCACCCTGGAACAGGAGAGGAGCACTGCCTCGATATGACACATCCCACCCAGCCCATTGGCCATCCAGAACCCCTACTCCTCCTGGTGGAGGGAGGTTGGCCCAGCCCTTCCTCTTTCCTGGGCTCAGAGCCGATGGTTCAGGGTGACCACAAGGTGGCAGCAGTGCAGCGTGCATGCATGCCTAAGGGCCATCAAGTGGGATTCCACAGGCCTCCAACAGCTTAGGCACGACTGCACTCCACCTCTACACAACACACACAGACGCAGAGGCTGATGCAGGGTGGCATTACAATGGCCTGGAGGCTGGGAGCTGGAGCCTGAAATATCCCCTTCCACAGCCTGGCTCCTGCTCTGCCCAGGCGCCAGGAAGGACTTGATCTCTGACCTTTCAAGTCTTGTACCTCCAGACTCCAGACTGTTGGTGATGCGGGTTCAGGTAAACATGCTGGAGCCCGCCCCTGGGGATGGTCTCCGACCACAGTCTTCTACCTCTGCCTCCCAAGTACCTGGGAGTACAGGTGTGGACCAGCATGCCCCACCCGGTTGTTTGAGTCAGGGAATAAATTGCTACTCAACTTGGTCTAGCCTCCAACCCAAAAGCCTTCTGCCTCCTGAGTGCTGAATGCTGAAATTACCAGCATATAAGCATGCGCTCCAAAACCCATTTTGGAGAAGTGCATAATACTAGGGTTTGACCTCAGAGTTTGCCTCTGAACTCTGCCACTTGAACCATGACTCCACTGCTGTCCTTCCTTTATTCTCATTCAGTCGCAATCATAACCAACCTTTTGGGTTTTTTTTTCTTTTTCTTTTTCTTTTTTTTTGGCCAGTCCTGGGCCTTGGACTCAGGGCCTGAGCACCACCGTCCCTGGCTTCTTCTTGCTCAAGGCTAGCACTCTGCCACCTGAGCCACAGCGCCCCTTCTGGCCATCTTCCATATATGTGGTGCTGGGGAATCGAACCGAGAGCTTCATGTGTAGGAGGCAAGCACTCTTGCCACTAGGCCATATTCCCAGCCCACTAACCAACCTTTTGGTACCACTGTCCTTCCCCTCCCCACCATCCTCCGCCGGACTCCCGCAGTTCTTGCTTGGACGTCACCCCTGGCCCAGCTCTGGTCTTCTACCCCTGTGTGCCACAGGAGCTCCTGCCACCCCTCATGAAGCTATCTCAGTTTATCTCATAGCTTCAGGGAAGGAAGGGAAGAAGGGGGAAAGTTTCATTTTGGCCAGGTGTGTTGGAGTAAGGATTCAAAGTGATGTGCAAATTTCAAACCATCTGCACATATATGCAAACTAAGATTCGCACCTCCAAACAACCTGTTCACTTCTAGCATCACAGAATGTCACAGATGCTAGGAGTGTTGTTGCATGCCTGTAATCCCAGCTGTTTAGGAGATAGAGGCAGGAGGATTCTGAGTTCAAAGCCAGCCTAAAAAATATGTAGAAAGATGGTAACTCAAAGGAAAAATGCAAACAAAAGGGCTAGAGGGGCCACTGGTGATAGAAGGCTTGCCTATTGCCTAGCATGCACAAGGCTGTAAATTCAATCCCCAGTGTCAGAGAAGGGAGGAAAGGGGCAGGAGTCATAGCTCACTGGTAGGCATAGCTCACCAGCTTAGCAAGCAGGAGGTACTGAGTTCAAACCCCAGTGCTGTGAACTGGAGCAGCAGAAACTTGTCCCCTCACATTCAGACAGACAAACGTGATAAGATGACAGGGGGTCGCCATTGCCCTGTGTCTTTACATGGCCAGCCCCTGCATGACAGCGACCTGTTTTTCCTTGGAGGGGCACTAATCTCTACTCAAGGTCTCATGACCTCATTGTACCTTAGTCACATCTTTAGAGGCTTTGTCTCCAGTCACACTCTGAGGTCTTGGGGGGTACAGCTTCAGCATATGGGTTTGGGGAAACACAGACGCTCAGTGGGCAGATGTACTGAGCCTCTAGGCCTCAGCCTTTCTCCCAGGCTCCTGTGTTCTGCTCTGTGGAAATCACAGCTCTGCCATGCTGAACCCAGCCTGTCCTGCTCCCCTAACAAGCATTTGCAGGTGGCTTGGCCCAGCTCCCTAGCCATGGATGAGTCATGATGAACCCACTGTGGGGTCAGGAACAGAGGGGGCAGAGTGGCATAGAGAGAGGGCCCTGTTCCCCACCCCAGTTCCACCAGTGTTTTAAAGTAGCCCTGACCTGTCAGGTCTCATCCCTGCCCACCCTAGGGCAGCGCCAGAGGGAGCAGCCTCATGGAGCAGGCCCCATCCTCCCCCCTCACCTCCAGCTCAGGTCTCCGGAAGCCACTCCTGTTCCTGTTTCAGGCGAGTCTGCACCCAGGACCCCACAGTCCATACTAGCTCCATGCTGAAACTGCACCTCTAGCCTTGGCCAGCAGAGGGCAGGAGCCCACACTCACCTGGCTTGAGCTCCTGTGGATGGGTGGCGGACGGGGAGAGAGCCTGGGGAAGAGAGGGGCTTTTAGTGTGTCACCTCCTGATCCAGTACAGGATTTCCAGAAGCACCAGATGACAGCCTACAACACCCCCCCACCCCCAGCACACACACCTGACTGGCCCATGACCACAAAGAGGGCAGGGCAAGGCCAGGAGGGAAAGGAGTGGTCAGGCTGCATGCTGTAGTGGCTGGAACATTGTGAGGTGACCAACAGCTCTCAGTCCATGCAGCCACCTGCAGGCTAGTTGATTTGGGGCAAGCCCTTTTCAAGGAAGTGACTTCAGTGATTATGGTCCATCATCACTCTGCTATGATGTCCACTGTACCCCCAAATTCCACAACACCCCCTCCAGAAAAGAACAAACTGCAGAAACAGAAACCCAAATGGCTGCAGAGCTGCAGAGCAGGGCCTGGAGTTGCCTCCCACCTGAGGACCAACAAAGGGGGAAACTCCTGCCAGAGGCTAAGCGGGGTGTGGGGGTGAGTGTAATCCCCACCCCATGTAGTCATCATTTCCACACCCCACTGTGGAGCATAAAAGGGGATCCTGCCCCACTTTAAGGGGACCAGAACCACCACCCCCAGCCTGCGGGCAGCTGGGGGGATATAAGAGGGGGGAATTTCCAGGAAAAGAAGAAGAGGCACGGAGAAAGCAAGGCGCCAGGAGGTACCTCGTGGAGCTGAACAGTTCCTGGGTTCCCATCAGGCTTGAGGGGAGCCCAGGCCTGCGGACAGGAGAGCCGGAGCCCCAGGCCTGTGGACGGAGGAGGCCCAAGTCCAGGGCCTGCAGGGAATGGAGGCCTAAGCGGCTTAGCTCTGGGCTGGAAGAGCCAAGGCCTGCTGAGACCTAGAGGCCCAAGGAGAGTGGACAGAGGAGCAGAGCAGAGCCCAGCCAAGAAGAGCCTGAGGCCTATGGGAAAGTCCGAAGCTTGGTGCCTGTCCCAGCCAGAGCGGACACAGAGAGCGGCGCGTACACCCAGTGGAGAGCAGAGGCCCACAGAGAGCCACATGGAAAGTGGAGTCCCTCAGAGAGGGGAGAGGCCTATGAGGAACAGAGGCCTGTGGAGAACAGGAGGCCTGCAGACAGGTCTGTAGAAAGGAAGAAAGGAAAGGAAATCGCACCCTGGAGGCTGCAACTGCTCCTGGCTCTGCCCAGGGCAAGGCAGTTGCAAACTGACTAATAAAACTCATTTGTCACCTTTAACGGTGCTTGGTGGATTTTCTTGCTCCCCAGAATACAACAGTGAGGAGCCAGTGAGCCTCTGAAGGAAGCAAAACCCAGGCTGAGGCACATCCTTGTCCCCAGTCCTGCCCCACCCCCAAAGGAGGAGCAAATGGAGCACTGTGGAGAGGCTAGCTGGCTAACCCCTCACTGGAGCCTTTGGCAGCTCCATTTTAAAGAGAAATTAGGTCAGAAGGGACAGCTAAGCTAAGGCCACCAAGTTGGGAAGTAGAGTCACTGAGTCCTCTTTTTTTTTTTTTTTTTTTTTTTGGCCAGTCCTGGGCCTTGGACTCAGGGCCTGAGCACTGTCCCTGGCTTCTTTTTGCTCAAGGCTAGCACTCTGCCACTTGAGCCACAGCGCCACTTCTGGCCATTTTCTGTATATGTGGTGCTGGGGAATCGAACCCAGGGCTTCATGTATACGAGGCGAGCGCTCTACCACTAGGCCATATTCCCAGCCCAACACTGAGTCCTCTTTTCTGGAGAGGAAGCGGGAGGGGCATATGCATTTGATTATGAAGCTAGGGGTATGCATAGAGACACTGCAAGGCTAGAAAAACCAGACAGAGCGCGCATACCTGTACGTGGACTTAATAAGTGCTGGGCTGGATGGCTCCATTTAGTGCACAGGAGGGGGGCAGACAATAGCACCAGAGGAGGGTCCCCTCAGTGGAGAGACTTGCTCAAGGTCACCCAACAAACTGTGACAGATGGAGACTTCTGCTGAGGCTGCTGGGCTGGAGTGGGACACTGTGGAACAGGTTGCATCTCTCTGTCCTCTTCTGTACCATTCCTCTGCTCTGGGCACCCCTAGATTGCTCAGCAAAGGCTCACACACCTGTCCCCCCAGGCATTCCTGTAGCATAGTTTTCTGGTGGCGCCGGATTTAGAAGAGTTTGGTTTGGTTAATTTTTGTCTACAAAACATTCTATAGGTCAGGTGCCATGACTTATCCCTGCAATCCTAACTACTCATAAGACAAAGATCAAGAGGATTCATATTCCAGGCTAGCCTAGGTAACAGCTCATCTCAGCCAACAGCTGGGCGTAACTGTGCATTACATAGCTTGCCTGTCATCCCAGCTACAGCAAGAAAGCATAAACAGGGGGACTGCAGTCCAGGAGAGCCCAGAGGAGAAAAAACACTACCTCAAGAATAAAAGAAAAATAGGGGCTGGGAATGTGGCCTAGTGGTAGAGTGCTTGCCTCATATACAGGAAGCCCTGGGTTCAATTTCTCAGCACCACATATACAGAAAAAGCTAGAAGTGGCGCTATGGCTCAAGGGGTAGAGTGCTAGTCTTGAGCAAAAAGAAGCCAGGGACAGTGCTCAGGCCCTGAGTTCAAGCCCCAGGACTAGCAAAGAGAGAGAGAGAGAGAGAGAGAGAGAGAGAGAGAGAGAGAGAGAGAGAGAGAGAGAGAGATAACAGGAAAGTAAAGGGCTGGAGTTGTGGCTCGAACAACAGGACACCTGGATAGCAAGGAAGGCCCTACATTCAAACACCAGTATTTCAAAAAGGAAAAGAAATATTGCAATGTACTGATAACCATTATTTCTTCCATTTGTGCATCATTGATCAGGCTTGTCTGTGGTGTTTTACACAAAGACACCATGTCATTTCTTCCAGATGGAAGCTGTGGGTAATGGTGGCTGGTGGCTTTATCCCAGGCGGCAACGTCCCAGGCCCCATGTTTCCTGCCCACCACATCCACCCACTGCTAGGGCAGAACCTCAGAATCAAAGGACAGGAGCTGCAGATGCATGCTCAGGCCAGCCAAGGCCTTGGCCACCGCTCCAGTGGGGCCCAGCCTCCATGCTCCTGGACGCTCCCATGCATGTCTCCTGGCCACATGAACAGGACTTCACTCTCAGCCCTGTCCCCTTGCCTGCAGTGGGCCCCGGCCTCTCATTTGTTGCCTCCTGCTTGTCTGGTTCTCCCCTCCCTGGAAATTGCTGATCTTGGTCTTCAGACCCCAGCTCCCCCAACCCCATGTCCACTCTGTCACCTCCTGTCTCCTCTTACCAGGAGCGACACCCCTAGCCAAAGCAGCTAAGGCTCAGACACCTGAGCTTCCAGCCATCTTGCCCAGGACACAGGACATAAAGGAGACAGCAGAGAAGGTGGGCGTTAAACTGGACTTGAGGAAAAACACTGAGCTTTTTCTTGCTTGAAAGGGAGCAGAAAGTTTCCATTACAGTGATGCAAATGAGAGGCAGGCAAAGTCCAAGTCTGCAGCTGGAAAGAATGGCAGCATGCCATGGAGAATTGTGAACAGGGACGCTCAGGGAAGGGATCTGGGGACGCTGAGTGGTCTCCCTGGAAGAGGGAGACAGCTCCACTGGCTCAGCATATTCTGGAAGAGAGGTGGGAGAGCACAGAGGCAGAGGAGAAGGAAGGAAAGGGGAGAGCAGAGGAAAGAGAATCTGAGTCCCGGTACCAGGCAAGGACCAGGGAGGAAGGAGCAAAGGAGAATGGTGATTTGCAAGAGCAGCGAATCTCACATGCTTGCAGTGTTTTCCAGATGGCCTGATGTCAGCCCTCTGTGCGTGTGACCATAGATGCTCCATTCTCATATATTTGTCAAGAGCCAGGCTTTGTAGAAATGGAGAAGAGATGGGGTTCCAGCCTAGGACAGAGCAGAAAGACACTGGGGCAGGGCACATATTGTAAATCTGGAGTTCCAAATCATCTGGTTAGGGATAATGTATCTGCACAGCCCCCTCTCCCCCACCCAGTATTTCCCTCACACTCAGCTGGGATGCAGTCTCAAGAGTGTATCAGAGCTAGATGCTTGTGGCTCGTGCCTGTAATCCTAGCTGCTCAGCACAGGTAGCAGAGACTGTGAGACTCTTATTTCAAACAGATGTAGAGCTTTGGCTCAAGTGGTAGAGAGCCAGCCTTGAGCAGAGAAGGCTAAGGGACAGAGCCCAGGCCCTGAGCTGAAGCCTCAGGACTGGCACTAAATAAACAAACCAATCAGATAAATGGCAAAAACCTGGGCTAGAGAATGGCTCAAGTGGTAGAGTGCCAGCAAAGCAAGCAAGCAATTGCAAGCCTCTGAGTTCAAACCTCAATACCACCACACAGGAAAAAAAATAACTATCTGACCATACTTTACAATACTCATACCCCAAAGCCTAACACACAAGCCTGTCTTCTTACTTTTGCCTCCTAGCCGGGACCCCTGTGCCTGGCCCCGATGCTATCCAGGCACCTCAAAAGTCTCAGGCCCCGAGCACAGGACCTTTGTACATGCATACTTCTAGAACATGCCTCCCCTGCCCAAGTTAACTCACTCATCTTCCAGGGCACAGCAGAAGTGTCACCTCAAACATGCCACAGTCAGAGCCTGCTGACCCATCATCGTTCATCCATGTCGGAATTCACCCTGGTGATTACACTGGCAGCAATGGTGTAATCCCAGCATGGCTTAGAGTCTATGCCTTCCACAGCCATGACTCATTCCTGCCACTGCCACACGCACACCTTATCTGGGTCTGTGCCTGTCTAGATATAAGCTTGATGTCTAGAAGAGGGAAGGAGAATATGGCCTAGTGGCAAGAGTGCTAGCCTCCTATACTTGAAGCCCTGGGTTCGATTCCCCAGCACCACATATATAGAAAACGGCCAGAAGTGGCGCTGTGGCTCAAGTGGCAGAGTGCCAGCCTTGAGCAAAAAGAAGCCAGGGACAGTGCTCAGGCCCTGAGTCCAAGGCCCAGGACTGGCAAAAAAAAAAAAAAAAAAAGGGAAGGGGATGGCTGTGATCAAATCAGACAACCACCGGTGTTTGTACAACCTTCCCTTTGTCCTCCTTTGCCAAGGGAAGGGACTCATAGACATTTCTGGAAGGTGAGAGTAGAAGCAGGAGCAAGAATGAGCTGATCCAGTGGAGCAAGAATGAGCTGATCCAGTGTGGGCGCTGGACCCTGCCTGGCCTGATAAGCGTGGAGGCCACGTGGGGTGTGATGGGGCCTCATCAGTGGACAGCTCCTTTGCCAGGCAGGAAGCTGCAGGTCCTGGCATGTCCACAGGGCAGCCAGAAAACAGCCCACAGCAACAGTGTCTGTTCTGGAGTAGTGCACAAGGCTGAGCCCCATGCTCCCTCCGATGGGGGCCATTCTAATCAGGCCTGGGTTGCGGGCCTCTCCTTGTTCATGCTTCCAGTAGTGGGTACCCAGTGACCACCCCCCTTACTCACCTACAAACTGAGCAAGAAATCTAGTTGTTCCATTGTTCAGTGGATCTGTTTGGAGTGAGAAGCTACAGACGTTCTGGAGCTGGGATAGTGGCTGTACAATAAGGTGAATGTACTCAACAGCACTAAACTACATGCTCACAATAATCAAAATGGCCAATTCTGTTCTATGTACTTAACTACAATTTCTTAAAAAAAAACAAAACACCTTTAAGTCAGGTGCTGGTAGTACAGGTCTGTCAGCCAACCTACGTGGGAGGCTGAGATGGGAAGGATCTTGGTTTGAGGCCAGCGCAGGCAGAAATGTCTTCTAGACTCTACTTCAACAGGCATGCACCAAAGCAGAAGGCAAGATCCTCTTGCACAGCCAGGCCCAGTGGCTCATATCTGTAATCCTAGCTGTTCAGGAGGCTGAGATCTGAGGATGGCAGTTCAAAGCCAGCCCAAGAAGGCAAGTCCATGAGCCTCTTCTTGCCAATTAACTACCAAAAAGCCAGAAGTAGAGCTGTGTTCAAGTGTTAGAGAGGACCATCATGGAGTGAAAAAGCTAACGGAAAGTTTGAAGTCCTGACTTCAGGCCTCAGTGCTGGCACCAAAGAAAACAGAAACAAAAATGATCACAAAAATAACCAGTGCATGGGCTGGGAACGTGGCTTAGTGGCAGAGTGCTTAGCTAGTATGCATGAAACCCGAGGTTCAATTCCTCAGTACCACATACACAGAAAAATCTAGAAGTGGCACTGTGGCTCAAGTGGTAGAGTGCTAGCATTGAGCAAAAGAAGCTCAGGAACAGTGCCCAGGCCAGACCCTGAGTTCAAGCCCCAGGACTGGCAAGTAAAATAAAATAACAGTGCAAAAAAGTTCTGGAGGGGCTGGGAATGTGGCTTGGTTGGTAGAGTCCTTGCTTAGCATGCATGAAGCCCTGCATTTGATTTCTCAGTAGCACATAAACAGAAAAAGCCAGAAGTGGTGCTCTGGCTCGAGAGGTAGAGTGCTAGCCTTGAGCAAAAAGCAGCTCAGGGACAGTGCCCAGACCATAAGTTTGCCCAGGACTTGCAAAAACAAACATACAAACAAAAAAGTTTTGGAAGTGTGGCTCAACACTAAAGGATCTGCCAAGTAAGTAGAAAATAGAGTTCACACCCCAGTACCTCCAAAACAAAACAGCACACACACACACACACACACACACACACATACACTACCCCTTCATGTCATGCTGTGTAGCTGTGTGATTTTGAGCAGGCTACCTTCCAAAAGCTAATCATTCGGCCAGCCCACTCCCCTCTCCCCCCTGCCACCAGACCCAGTATCTCCAACTTCAAATCCGTGTCTGTCCCTTGTAGGAGTTGTGGTTGTCACTCTCCTTGGGCCACTCTTGGGTCAAGATAACCCGCAGCTTTTGTCTTCCCAGACACAGGAACAAACAGGATTAAAAAAGGGAGGGGAGGTGGATGGTGGGGAGGCTGGGAATGTGGCTCAGTGATAACAGTGTTTGCCTAGCACGCACAAAGCTCCGGGTTTGATTTCTCAGTTCCACAAAAACAGAAAAAGCTGGAAGTGGCACTGTGGCTCAAATGGGAAAGCACTAGCCTTGAGCATAAGAAGCTCAGGGACAGTGCTCAGGCCCTGAGTTCAAGTCCAGGACTGGCAAAAAAAGAAAAAAGGATAATTGATGATTGGTGGATGGGTTGACTCATGATTCTCAAATCTCAGCCTCCTGAGTAGCTAGGATTATAGGTGTGAGCTTCCAGCACCCTGCTCATCCAAAGGTTTAGCCATAGGAGCAGTGTTCATTGTACACTGAATGAGTGACCATGGCTACTTGAGTGGATCTTTGTGCCCCGTTCTTTTACAAAGTAGTTTATTAGAATGTCAAAACAACAAAGAGCCTTACACAAAGCTAAGAGTGTGGCTTACTGGGAGAAGGCTTGCATACCATGTATGAGGCTCTGGGTTAGATTCCTTGGAACCACATAAACAAAAAAATAGTTGTTGTTGTTGTTGCCCAGGGCCTCACACTCTCACTTGGCCTTTTCACTCAAGGCTGGTGTTCTATCACATGGGCCACACCTCTGCATCCAGCTCTTTGGTTTTGTTTTTTTGCCCATCCTACGCCTTGAACTCAGGGCCTGAGCACTGTCCCTGAGCTTCTTTCTGCTCAGGGCTAGCACTCTACTACTTGAGCCAGAGCGGCACTTCTGGCTTTTTCTGTTTATGTGGTACTGAAGAACTAAACCCTGGGCTTCATGCATGCTAGGCAAGCATTCTCCACTAGGCCACATTCCCAGGCCCCACAATTTTTTTTTTTTTATTAAGAGCCTTTAATAATTTGAGAAAACATTTCTGCTAATGGAAAGAAAAAGAATATTATGTAGGCATTATGATTGCAACAATGCAAAGTTTAGCTGTGTATCTACTGTCATTGTACCTTTTTTATTATACTTGGTTGTTTAGAATTGTTTTTGTGTGCTTACTGGGTACTGAAGCTCGAACCCAGGGCCTCTAGCGCTTGTTTAGTTTTTTAATTTCCTCAAGCCTGAGCCACATCTCCACTTCCAGCTTGTTGGTTAATTGAGGCAAGTCTTTCAAGTTTCTCTGCCCAGATTGACTTTGAACTGCAGTCCTCAGGTCTCAGTCTACTGAGTAGCTAGAAATACAGGTGTGAGCCATAAGCACCAGCTGGTACTGACCTTTGAACTCAGGGTCTCCATCTTGCACTGCTTGCTTGCTCAAGGCCAGCCTGGCTTCTTGCCGGTTATTCTAGAAATGGAGTCTGGTGACTTCTTTTGCCTGGGCTTTTCTAGGATTGCAGCCTCAAGGTCTCAGTCTCCTGAAGAGCTAGCATTACCGGTGTGAGCCACCAGAGCCTCGCTTGTTTTTGCTAATCCTGGGCCTGGGTGCTGTTCTTGAGCTTTTTTTTCCTCAACGTTAACACTGTACCACTTGAGCCACAGCTCTCCTTCCAGCTTTTTTGGTGCTTATTTGGTGAAAAGAAACTTGTGGACTTTTCTGCCCAGAGTGGCTTTGAACCACAACCCTCATATCTCAGCCTTCTGAGTAACTAGGACTATAGGTGTGAGCCATGGGCACCTAACCAAAAGCTTATAATCTTTTAATGCAAAGAAATAACCTACCGTGTTGTCCGCTGGAATCTCAGACTTAAGTGTTGTGTTAAGGATTTTCCTACCTGGTGGGCTTAAAATAAGTATTGTTTTGCGGAGTGCTGGCGGCTCACACCTTTCATCCTAACTATTCAGGAGGCTGAGATCTAAGGTTGTGGCTCCAAGCTAGTCTGAGCAGAAAAACCTGTGAGGCTCTAACCTCCAATTAACCACGAAAGATGCCAAAGTAGAGCTGCGACTCAAGTGGTAAGAGGGGATAGCCTGGAGCAGCACAGCTCAGGGGCGGGGCCCAAGCCCTTGAATTCAGGCCCCAGGATGGGCACAAAATAAATGTATTATTTTAAATTCTGTTTAGAAGTCAAGGATACACACACCATGAGACTAAAGAAGGATACTCAGGGGAGGAACCCAAAGAGGCAATGCCTCAGGACACTAAAAATATTTAAAAAAAAATAAAAATAACATTTTATCAACATGAATTCCAGGAATTGGGGGGGGGGGAAGGTCAAGGATAATAGAACTCTGAGATGTTGGTAAGTGGATGGGAAATCTTCTGAGGCTCCCCCCCGCCCCCAAATATCGCTTATAATTGGAAAGATTATAGAGGCATTTATCTGCCTGGGAACTCATTAAGGATGGTTTTCAGTTGTTGTTGTCCATATCGGTTGTCCTGGGATGCCGAGACCGTGCAGAATGGAGGGGGAGGAAGGAATCTGGTCACAGCACAAACCCGGGGTTCCAGACCTCTCAGGAAGCTTCCAGGCCTTCTCCGGGCGGGTTCAGGCAGTTAGTTGCTGGGAAGCCGGGTCGGTGGGAAGGAAGTCCCAGGCGGCGGCGGCCGAACTTCCGCGGCCGGCGACCCGTCCCGGGGCAGCCTCGTGCGCGCGCTCGGCCCGCGGAGCCCGGCGTCCCGCGCGGAGCCTCGGTCCGGGCTTTGGATTTCGCAGAGTCACGGTCTCAGGCTCTGGTTTTGCTGAGTCACGGTCCGTCCGTGTCCCCGGCCCCGCCCCGGGCAGCCCGCGCGCTCTGGTTCCGCTGAGTCACGGTCTCAGGCCCTGGTTTTGCTGAGTCACGGTCTCAGGCCCTGATTTTGCTGAGTCACGGTCTCAGGCTCTGGTTTCCCGTCCCTGGTTGAGGCCCATGGGGCAAAGTGCAGGCCGCCCCGGAAGGGGAGACGTGCAGGTCGCCGAGTCCTGGACCTGCTGCTTCAGCACGTCCTCCCAGGCCCGGCATCCTCCGGGGGGCGGGGAGGGGGGGGGTGCGGGGACGGGGGTGCTGCCCAGGGTGGGGGGCGTGGAGGCCCTTGCCTTAACCCGCCCCCTCCCCCGCACCTGCCCCGCAGGTCCCCTGTCTCCGGGAACTCCTGTCACCTAGGGGCCCCACTGGGGGCTTCACATCTGAGGGGCCGTTAGGAGCCCCCTGAAAAGTGGGGGGGGGGGTCCTGCTCCCCAGAGGAAGGGATGCCTGGAAGCCAGCTGGCTCAAGAAACAGGTTGAGGCTGAGCCAGGCTAGGTATATGATGAAACAGATAAATGAGATGAAGGGGGGTGGGGGGGGTGGGAGGGAGGTGGAGAAGGAGAGGGGGGAGGGGAGAGAGGATGAATTTCTCAAACAAATATTAAAAGGACCAGACTCCGAAGTTAAGCCCAGGAAGTAAGCAAAACAAAGAAGTGTAAGGTGCTTTTTCCCACCGTACAAGTTACAAGATGAGGGGGCTTGGGGGGGTGGGGGTGGGAGCCATCTAAATCTGCCTCAACATATAGGAAGGACTCTAAATCTGCCTCTTTGAAAGTGGTCAAAAAAAAAAGAAATCTGGGAAGTCTTCATTCCTGTTGGGTACAGGGAAGTCCTGAAAGCTACCCGGGCCTGGGGGTGGACCTCACCCATGTTACCCACCCGCATTTAGACCGGCCTGACTCACCAAGCTCACCAAGGATAAAACCTACAGATACAAAACCACAGTTCTGTGGAGTCCCAAACGCCTATTTCCTTATGGGGACAGCAGATGTTTCTCTTCTCTCCCTTTTTTACCCTGCTAAAAACTACAAATCCTTCCTAAAACTTTCATCTTATAAGGCTCTCCTTAGTGTGAGACTCCCTGAAATGGTTTTTCCACGAGTGGATCTCAGGGACCTGTGTGGGTTTCTTCCGTGACAAGAATATCAAGACAGGGCAGCTAAATGTAATGCTAAGTCCTAGACTGGGAATGGAAATGGGGAATCGGCTGTTTGTTCTTGGGCAGTTGAAACCTCTGTGTGTGTGTGTGTGTGTGTGTGTGTGTGTGTGTGTGTGTGTGTCCTACAGTGATAGGGATTATATTAGGAGTGTCTCACATGCTAGGCAAGCCCTCTTGTCTATAAGGATGATTTTGAGCAAAAGGCATTTTTAAGAAACCAAGTGCAAGAAGGTAGCTCAGGCCTTTCTCTTATTAAAAGCCAGGAAATCGAGTTTCCGTAGGGAGGAAGCCATCTCTAACTCAGATAAAAGTACAGTAACATTTTTCTCAGCCTCGGGAAGTTGCAGCCTGGACACAACCAAACAACAGATCTTGTGAAACCTCCCCTGTGTTCTTGGCTTCTCACCTAATTCATTACTTAGCCCAAGCCCTTGACCTGGTCAATTTTCCCATGCATTCCTTTTTCTAAGTCTCTTAACTGCTTGAGTGATGTATAGTTTTGTTAAATGTGTGTATGTTTTTATTTTCAGATAATCTTTTGGGTTTTTTTTTTTTTCATTTTTCTTTTATTTGCCAGTCCTGGGGCAGAGTCAGGGCCTGGGTACTGTCCCTGGCCACAGGTCTACTTCTGGATTTTTGATGTTTAATTGGAGATAAAGACTCTCATGGACTGACTAGGCTGAGATCTGAGGATCTCATCCTCCTGGGTAGGATTACAGGCATGAGCCACAGATGCCTAGCTTTGATATGTAATTGAGTGGGAGTGGGCATAAATAGAATGAAGATGGTGAAACACATGACAAATGCTTAAAATGTGGATGAAGGTGTGCAGGAATTATTTGCCCCTCTCTGAGCATTTGGAATCATTTCAAAAAAGAAGCTTGCCTTTTGAGGAAAAAACAAAAGACAACGCTGGGTACTAGTGGCTCATATCTGTTATCCTAGCCACTCAGGAGGCTGAGATCTGAGGATCATGGTTCAAAGCCAGCCCAGGCAGGAAAGGCTGTGAGACTCTCCAATTAACCACCAGAAAACTGGCGGGTAGATGTGACTCAAAGTGGTAGAGCATTAGCCTTCAGCACAAAGAGACTCATGGACAGCACCCAGGCCCTGAGTTCAAACCCCAAGACCAGGAAAAAAAAAAATCCAAATGAGGAAATAGAAGCTTAAGGGTCCATAGCTGCTAAGTCCTGAGCCTAGATTGAATTTCAAAAGAACCAGGCAGCACCAGGTTCTTAGAGCTGAAGTCAGGCTCCATATTGGCTGTCTGGCCAGGGATCTGTAATTTCTGAAGACTAGATACTACCACCCCCCTCCCGCCTATGTGTCTGTAGAACTTTTGTGCCTGGATCTTGGCATGAGGCTAGACATTGTTTGACGCCAACATTGCTGTCTATGTTCCTCCACGTCCAGAGCTCTTAGCTTTATTTAGAAGATGAGTGTGTCCCAGGCTAGGCACACCTGGCCCCCTCAAGTCCCAGGTGAGCAGTGACCTAAGGCAAGGAATTTACCCCTGCCTGCCAGGCCTCATCCATTAAGTATGTGGAGAATGTGTGCCTGGTACCTGCTGTGGCCTAGCAAGGGGAACCAACAGGATGGATCTTGATGCCTTCAAGGTGCTCCCAAGCAGGGTGGTGCCAGACAGCTTGGAGCACCAAGAGCCCACAGGAAGACCCCAAAGGTGAATAGAAGACAGGAAAGCCTGGCTGCACATACGAGATACAACTGACATACAAGAAACTGCACACTTAAAAGTCTAAAATGTGGTACTGTGTGTCTATGTGTGCTGGATCCAGAGCTTGAACTCAGGGTCTTGTGTGGTTGCTTAGCTTTTTTGCTCAAGGCTGGTACTCTTGAGCAATATTTCCATTTATGGCTGTTTGCTGGTTAATGGGAGATAAGTGTCAGGTTTTTCTGCCCCAGCTGTCTTTGAATCGGGGTGGTCTGACTTCAGCCTCCTGAGTAGCTAGGATTACAGGCATGAACCACTGGCTACCAGCCTATGTGTTGGATTTTGACATACCTCATGGTCCATGAAACCATCTCCATGATCAATCAAGGTGATGGGCTTTTAATTATAAATCCCAAAAGTGTTCTTGGGATCCTTGGTACACCTTCTACTAGGTAGCCCTATGTGACTGGCTTAACCTGCATTTCTTAGACCTTGATAGAATTCTGAATGTTGTTTATATGTAATTGTTTAGTGTCTTTTGACTTATTTAGCACAACCATTTTGAGAGATGTTTACTTCATAATTTCCTGCATTTTTATTGTCAAGTGTCCATTCTACTACATTTTCACAATTTAACTTTTCACCTGCTGTTGGACATACAGGGGTTTTGTTGTTGTTGTTAATGTGCTGGCGCTGTGACTTTTTTTCTTTTTTAACTTAGTACCTGGGTGCTGTTCCCAAGCTTTCTTGGTCAAGGTTGGCACTGTACCACTTGAGCCACTGGTCTACTTCTGGCTTTTTGGTGGTTCATTGGAGGTAAGCGTCTCAGGGACTTTCGTGTCTGGGCTGGCTTTGAACTGAGATTCTTGGATAGCTAGGATAGCTTGGGTACCTAGGGCCTCATGAGTAGCTAGGATTACAGGCATGAGCCCCCAGTGCCAGGCTTCCTGTTAGCTTTTTCTCTTTCGGCACAGGATCGGGTTTTCTGGCCTGAGTTTTGAAAGGCAGACACCTTGAGGGGATTCAAGCTTAAGAGAAGAACCCCAGATAAAGCCTGGAGGAACAATGGCAGGCTGGTAGGTATTCTTTCTCTGAGACCAGCAGCACGGGTGCGAGGGAGCCAGCAGGCCAGCTGTGCTAGGATACGGAACAGCAGGGGGCATGGAAGGGTGTTAACCAGGAGACTGGCCTGTCACCTCTGATGCCCCTGGCAAAGTCAGGGAGCAGGAGGAGGAGGAAAGGAGGTGAGGAGTGGCAAGGTGCCTGCTTGCTTGGTGTCGGTGAGAGAGTTCGCCCCCTACCTCAGGCTGTGCCAGGAGCACCAAGCCCACTGTCCCGTGGCATTGTTCGTCCCTCCTGCCCTGCCTCACAGCTTTGGGGAGCTCTGTGTTCGCCTGACATTGCAGGTGTGTCAACCATATCTGCCCCGCTCACCAGCGGCTTCCACCTTGTTTGTGGGGTCTCTTGCCCTCACAGGGGTTCGGAAGCTGATGTGTGGGTTGTGGGTGTTTGTGACGAGCTTGTCTGCTGTGTGGAGTTAAGAAATGTCCTCTCTGGGTCTGTATGTGGCATGGCGTAGTCAGGACACCCTAGGGAGTGTCGCCTGGTGACCTCTGTTCTCCCAGCTGCCCTCCAGGTGGGGCAACAGACCCCACCCCCCACTTCCCAGGTCCCCAGACCTTGTTTTTCTGGAACTAGGCTGCCCCCCCCTCCCCTCCCCACCCCCCACCGCTCTGGCCTTTGCCTTTGGAATGCTGAGTGGCTTTTCCACTCGGCCACATTTCTGCTGTGTCATGGTTGGGAGGAAGGCAGATTGTGCTGAGTCATCTGAGGCTGGGGGGTGGGGGGAAGGGCAGCTGTAACCTCAGGCAGCAGGAAGCTGAGTTTCTAGAACTGGGCGGGAGCCTCCGGTTGATTTCTAAATCTTTGCACATTGTTTGCTAAGAAAGCTCCGTCTCCCACACTCCAGGGGTGACCAGACCACTGGCTCCAGCTACTGAGCTTCTCCCACAGACCCCTGTGACACGAAACACCTCCATTTTCCCGGTCACACAGATCAAAATCTTGGGAGTTATCCCTAACTTTTTTTCTTGAACTCAGGGCCTGGGTGCTGTCCCTGGCTCTTTCACTCTAGGTTATCTCCAGCATGGCTGGTCTGAGAAGCTTTGGTGGGGGAGCACTAGGCATCATGCTGGGACATAAGGACACCCCCCCACCCCCACCCCCGCACCCCCACCCCCGCACCCCCACCTGGGTCCCACTTTGCATGGGAGCATATTCATTTCTTTTGGCTTCCAGTGGCAAAGAACCACAGCCATTGTGGTTTAAAACTGCACAGATTTACTCCCTGGGGGTTCTGGAGGTCAAAAGAAAAAAATCCTGCTGTGTTATCAGGACTAGCTTCCTCTGTTGTTCCAGGAAACTCCTTTCCTACTGCCACCTTTAGCTTCTTGAGGCTGCTAGCCTTCCATAGGTCACGGCTACCATAGCCTCCATCTTCAAAGCCCAGCATCTTTTAATCTCTTCGGTCCTTCCCAACAGAGCTTGTCACTCTGCCTCCTGCATCTGTTACCAACCAGCCTCTCTCTTATGAGGAACTTTGTGATAACTTTGGGTCCCCCAAGGAGAATCCAAAACTATCGCTTCGACGTGAGGTTCTGTCGCTGTGTACGAAAAGCTGTTCATCTGGGGGATCAGAAGGCGGAGCTGAGTGGTCTGTATTCAGTCTACCACAGCTGGAAGAAAGAAGGACATCTGGATCATTCCAGTACTTGAGGAAAGGGAAGTCAAGAGGCTGAATCAGCTCTGGCAAGGGCCACAGCTCAACATAGGACAGGCAGAGCGTGAGACGGGAACATCCCGTCCTGGGCCCCTCTACCCTAGAGTTCTCTGCGTGGCCCCTGTTCTAGCAGATTCTGGGGCTCCCAGGGTCATTGAAGGCTCTGTCTCCAGTGAAGGCCTCGGCAAGTTCCCCCATCTTGGCTTCCCTACTCTCCATGTTCAATAAGAAAGGGCCAGATCACATGAACTTTACCTTCTGGGGTCCCTGAATTGACTGGATATTCAGACTTTACCCTCCATGCCTTAAACTCCAAGACTTTCTGTGAGAAGGGTTGGGGTGCAGTAGACAGGAGTGGGGGTCTGGCTTCCAGCTGACGTGGTTGGAATCCTGGCTTTATCACTAGTTGTGTGGCACAGAAAACTGGGCTTGACCTGTGGCCTAGCAGTAGAGCCATCTACCTAGTATGAGGCTCTGAGTTCAAATCGAGATGCCACCAAAAAAGAGAAAAGAAAGAATAGAGACGAAAATGTCAATTGTCTATCATCAGGATTAGGGGACACAATACACGTAAAACTTGACTAGGGCTGTAGTGTGTGTGTGTGTGTGTGTGTGTGTGCGTGTGCGTGTGTGTGTCCCCTGTCCTGGAGTTTCAACTCAGGGCCTGAGCACTGTCCTTGAGCTTTTTCCGCTCAAGGCTAGTGCTCACCACTTTGAGCCACAGTGCCACTTTCAGTTCTCTGGTGGTTCATTGCAGATAGGAGTCTCATAGATTTTCCTGCCCAGGCTGGCTTCAAACTGTGATCCTCAGATCTCAGGCATCTGAGTTTAGGATTACAGGTGTAAGCCACCAGTGCCTTGTTAGGACTGTAGTTTGTGACTGTGGTTGGGCTCCAGCCCTGCCTGGCAGCGGTGATAATTCTACAATTCTACAATTTTCCCAGAAAGGGAGGAGACTTTGTGGCATTCAGCCACATTTCAGTATTGACTCTCTGTCACTGGCCAGGCACCTGATTTAGACCCTGGAGAATCAGTGAAGCAAAGCAGGTAATGTCCGGCCCATCTGCCTTCTAGGCCACTCTTGTGAAGGTGGTCACTTCCAGGATGGCCTAGGCAGTGCCTGCTGAATGACAGTGGGAATCGTGACAGTCAAAGGAAGCAGACACTGTCCTGTCTCACTCTGTGGCTCCCAAAGAGAAAGCAGACCCAAATGTGGTCCAGGATGTTTTGAAGTCTTTCTGCCAGGATGTCCCAATTCACACCCTGGTTTTAGCCTCTCTGCCTTGGTTTCCTCATTTATAAAGTGAAGGTAATGATGGTTCCAACACACAGAGGGTGGTGAGGATGAAATGAATTGAAGGCTGCAAGTACTCAGAGTGGCATCTGCCAACAGAAGTGTCAGCTGACTGTCCTTATTGTTCTGTTGTTCATAAAAGAACAATTGGCCCTGTTCTGGTGGCTCGCGCCTATAATCCTAGCTACTCAGCAGGCTAAGATATGAGGGTTATGGTTTGAAGCCAGCCTGGGATTTCTGGCAAGTCCAGAGACTTATCTCTGATAAGCTACTCAGAAAAAGCCAAAAGTGGTGCTGTGGCTCAAGTGGTAGAGAGCTATCCTTGACTACAGAGAGGCTCAGGGATAGAGCCCAGACCCTGAGTTCAAGCCCTAGGACTGGCAAAAGAGAGAGGGGGAGGGAGAGGGAGAGAGAGAGAGAGAGAGAGAGAGAGAGAGAGACAGAGACAGAGACAGAGACAGAGACAGAGACAGAGAGAGAGAGAGAGAGAGAGAGAGTTGGCCGAATACTTTACCAAACACTAGTGACTTCTGAACACAGAGGAGTGGGGCTTGGCTAGCCCAGGCCCCCAGGAGGAAATCAAGCCTAGACACATGACACACATCAAAGGTAGACCCCCTTGCCCCTTCCAATGTCCTTGGCACAATCTGGTCACCTTAAAATAAAAGGAGCTGCTGGTTATATTGCCCCCCCCCCCCGCCCAATCCTAGCACTCAAGAGGCTGATGCTGGAGGATAATGAGTTTGAGGTTATACAATGTGGATACTCCATTGAAACAAACAGTTGGAGTTGCTGCTCCACTTCATGAAGAATTCCTGCTCCAGGCCCAGTGGGCACCCAGGATGAGAAGAGAAGGAGCTATGTGCCTTGGAAGAATGTCACAGGCATCCAAGCCTGGAGGCAGTTTGTATAAATGTCACAGTTCAGGAAGGAGAGGTGTGACTCAAGTGGTAGAGTGCCAGCCTTGAACAGAAAAGCCAAGTGAGGCCCTGACTCAAGCCCCAGTACAGGAGAGTGCATACTTGCATGTGCGCACAACATACACACACACACACGCAGAGTAAATGTCATATTGGTGGGGTGGGGGGGGATGACCAAGCATTATGAGTGTGGAGGAGGCAAGCGAGTAGACCTTTGGATGCCAGGTTTTTTACTTTTATTTTTTTGGTGCTGTCCTGGGGCTTGAACTCAGGTCTCAGGCTCTGTCCCTAACCCTTTTTTTTTTTTTTTTTTTTTTTTGCTCAGGGCTACCACTCTACAACTTGAGCTACCGATCCACTTCTAGCTTGGGGTGTGTGGGGTGGGGAGGAGGCAAGGGGTGTCATTCATCGGGGATAAGAATCTCAAACAGACTTTTCCTGCCTGGGCTGGCTTCAAACCATGATCTTCAAATCTCAGCCTCCTGAAGAGCCAGGATTTACAGGAGTGAGCTCACCAGTGCTCAGCCGATGCCAGGTTCTTGCTTGATAGGTGACCCAGCCTCAGCTGTCCCATCTGTAAAGCGGGAACCACCTGCCCTGCAGGATGATGGAGGGAGGAAGCCTACACTAGTCTCCAGCCCCCCCGGGGTGGGTCGGGTCGCCTGTGGTGGTTGTATCCATAGTGTTTATTTCCCCCTCAGCCTCTGGCTCTGAGAAGCACTGCCTGTAGATTTCTGGAACCTTCTAGATTCCTGGAGTGTCTGAATGCAGTGACTGGGTCGGTGGGTGGGGGGCTCGGGCAGGGATTAAATCACAGCCAAAGCTCAGCAGAGACTCAGATTTCCTTTTATTTTTTTTTTTTTTAACATCCCGAGGCAGAGCTTTGTTTCCTAGGGTCATATGACTGTCCCCCCCAGCCCGCCCGCCCGCCCGCCCGCCCGCCGGCCGGTCTGGGGGCGGTGTCGCAACGCTGGGCGGGCGGCGCGGGGCGGGGCGGGGGCGCAGCCTGGAGGCGCCACGTGACCCGCCCGCGCGTATAAAAGGGGGCCAGGCTGCCGTTCCTCCTCATCCCGTCCTCTCCTTCGGAACCTTGGTTGCCGAGCCCGAGCCCCCCGGATCCGGATCGGGACCTCCTCGGAACCCCCCCGCCGAGCCACGCACCCCAGCCAGTTCCCCGCTCAGCGAGCCCCAGCCCAGCGATGGAGCGCCAGCCCCAAGACAGGCAAGTGTGGGTGGGCCCCGGTCCCGGGACCCCGAGAGAGGTGGGCACCGGGACCCTCTGTCTCTGTGTGCGGACTGGGACGGGCTGCCTGCCCTGCCCGGGCAGTTGGGAGGAGAAAGGGTGATTGTTGTGCCTGGCGCCCTGCGGGGGGTGTGCGTGGACGGACACCCCCCGTCCCCCCCCCCCGTTGGGGGTGTTCCCTCGTGTCAGCACTTAGAACTGCCAACTTGAGGGGTCTGGCTTGGTGGTAGTTCTGCCTGGTGTGGCTGGGCCATCCCCTCCCCCGTCCACAGGACTGGTGTGCCCCGTCCTGGGTGGCAGCCCGCTCTGCTCGAGCCATGTCAGGACTGGGGCGGGGGGGGGGGGGACCCCGGGACTGGCTGGGGGCTCCATCCTCCTCCCAAGAATTTGAACTGTGCACACCTGTGAGAGGGAAGGCTCTGGAGAAGGGAGAGATGTCAATTCTGAAAAGAGGGATTCAGACACAGCAGAAATACATCTCAGGAAGGGATGGACCCCTTCCCCGCCCTTCCCCTCTCCCTTCCCTTTCTCCTCTCCGTTCCCTCTTTTCCTTCCTTCCTTTCTTTCATGGTGCTGGAGATCTTGCACATGCTAGGCAAGGACTCCCCCAGTGAGCTGCATCCCCAGCTTTAAAATTTTTGAGACATGCTAAATCGCCCCCGCTAGTCTTGAACTTTGGATCTTTCTGCTCCTGGTCTCAGCAGCTGAGATTGTGGGCGTGCCCACCACATCCCCACGGGACTTTTTCTTTGAGTACTGGGGAAATTCTTAGATCTTTTTTTTTTTTTTGGTCAGTCTTAGGGCTTGAGCTCTGGGTCTGGGTGCTGTCCCCGGGCTCTTCTGCTCAAGCCTAGTTAGCGCTCTACTACTTGAGCTACAACACCACTTCTGGTTTCCTTGTGATTAATTGGAGATAAAGAGTTTCATGGACTTTCCTGCTTGGGCTGGCTTTGAACCACAATCCTCCGTTCTCAGCCTCCTGAGTAGCTAGGAGCCACAGATACCCAGCCCTCTTAGACCTGTTTTTTTGGCCAGTCCTGGGGCTTGGACCCAGGGTCTGAGCACTGTCCCTGGCTTTTTTTTTTTTTGGCCAGTCGTGGGCCTTGGACTCAGGGCCTGAGCACTGTCCCTGGCTTCTTCCCGTTCAAGGCTAGCACTCTGCCACTTGAGCCACAGCGCCGCTTCTGGCCGTTTTCTTTCTGTATATGTGGTGCTGGGGAATCGAACCTAGGGCCTCGTGTATCCGAGGCAGGCACTCTTGCCACTAGGCTATATCCCCAGCCCCCTGGCTTCTTTTTGTTCAAGGCTAGCATTCTACCACTATGAGCCACCGTGCCACTTCTGGCCATTTTCTGTATATGTGGTGCTTGGGAATCGAACCCAGGGCTTTATGTATATGAGGCGAGCACTCTTACCACTAGGCCATATTTCCAGCCCCCCCCCCCTTAGGCCTTTTAATGCAGTTTGATGAGGATCGCATTCTACTCTGTGTGTGTGTGTGTTTCACAAGATTTGCCATCTGCAACTTTGAAAGAAATCAATTAAACAATCAAAACAAGCCTGGCACTTGTGGCTTACACCTGTGATCCTAGCTACTCACGAGGCTGAGATCTGAAGATTGTGGTTCCAAGCTAGCCCCAGCAGAAAAGCTCCCCCTACCCCCTTTATCTCCAGTTAACCACTCAAGAACTGGAAGTAGTGCTGTGGCTCAAGTGGTGGAGTGCTAGTCTTGAGACAAAGAGGCTCAGGGACAGCGCCCAGGTCCTGAGTTCAAGACCTACAACCAAAAAAAGAAAAAAAAAAAAGCAGTGGTGTTGAACTCTGGGGCTTGTCACCCCTGCCTGCTGATGGGACTGTGCTGGGCTCCCCTGGCCTTCCCTGGGCATGACTGGGGGCAGGGGCTTCCCTTTGAGAATACTATTTTAGTGACAGCATTGACAGGAGTAAATGAAGTTGCTGGGAGGGGGGACTGTATAGCATGTTGGATATGGCTTGCACGTGCATCGCCCTTTACTGAACTCCCTCTTTCTCTCTGCAGCATGCCCCAGGACCTGTCAGAAGCCTTGAAGGAGGCCACCAAGGAGGTGCACGTACAGGCTGAGAATGCCGAGTTTATGAGGAACTTTCAGAAGGGCCAGGTGACCCGAGAGGGCTTTAAGGTAAGTGGCCTGGTGGGTTCCACCCTACTGGAGACATGATGTGTGTGCCCAAGGCTCAAGCTAGCTGCTAAGTAGAGGCCAGAGTCAGGGATGGCCAGGGACCAAGTAGGCTTGATCAAGGAAGTCAGTTTACTAATCTGAATGCTGAGGCTGGGAGAGGTGACTGGCTGATGTGGTCACACAGCTGACTCAGGGCCTGCTCTCTAGTGTTGGTGGAGGCCCTCAGGTAACAACAGTGTTATCAACTGACTACCCAGTCTGTGCTGGTCAATTTATATACTTGTTCCTTAATCCTGATGATGATGAGAAGACTCAGAGAAGTTGAGTGGTTCACAAAAAGTAACACAACTGTGTAAGCAGATGGAAAAGATCCAAAGAAGGGGCTGGGGATATGGCCTAGTGGCAAGAGTGCTTGCCTCGTATACATGAGGCCCTGGGTTTGATCCCCCAGCACCACATATACACAAAATGGCCAGAAGTGGTGCTGTGGCTCCAGTGGCAGAGTGCTAGCCTTGAGCAAGAAGAAGCCAGGGACAGTGCTCAGGCCCTGAGTCCAAGACCCAGGACTGGCCAAAAAAAAAAAAAAATCCAAAGAAAACAAACATGGGTCTGATGTTGGCCCTTAGGCTCCTTGACCTGATTTTTTCTTTGATGCTGGGGATTAAACCCAGTGCCTTGCTCATGTTAGGCAAGTGCTCTGCCACTGAGCTACAGCCTCAGCCTTTTTTGTTTCGTTGTTTGTTTGAGTCTTGTTCTGCAGCCAAGGCTGGCCTTGAATTTATGATCCTCCTGCCTTTACCTCCCTAGTGCTGGCATTACAGGCATGAACCCCTATTCCTTCCTCTCCTGATCAAAGTTTGCCTCTGAAGACAAAAGGGTCTGTGGGATGGGTTTGGACCCTGACAGGACCTTTTTTTTAAAAAAAACAAACAAAAAAACTAGACCCAAGTCACCTCATCTAGCAATCCAAGCTGCCTGTCCCAAGCTGCTTTTCTCCCTCATCCATGATGTGGGATTTCAACATCAGGATCTTTCTAAGCACTTAATGTACACTAGGCCCTGGTTTTGGTGTTTCCTGGCATGGTTGTGCAATTTGTGCCAATAGAAGGAAAAACTTACCAAAAAACAGGCAGGTTTTGGTGTTTCACACCATCAAAAACATCTGTTGCCTTGCTCCAGTGGCTCATGCCTGTAATCCTAGCTATTCAGGAGGCTGAGATCTGGGGATCACGATTTGAAGCCAACCCGGACATGAAAAGTCATGAGACTTTTATTTCCAATTAACTATGAAAAAGCCAAAAATGGGTCTGGGAATATGATCTAGTGGTAGAGTCCTTGCTTCACATACATGAAGCCCTGGGTTTGATTCCTCAGCACCACATATGTAGAAAAAGCCAGAAGTGGTTTTGTGGCTCAAGAGGTAGAGTGCTAACCTTGAGCAAAAAGAAGCCAGGGACAGTGCTCAGGCCCTGAGTTCAAGCTCCAGGACTGGCAAAAAAAAAAAGCCAAGCGTAAAGCTGTAGTCTTAAGTGGGGGAACACTAGCCTTAAGCACTAAAGCTCAGAGACAGTGTCCAGTAATTAAGTTCAAGCCTCAGGATTGGCACCAAACAAAAAAAAGTCTGTATTGTCCTGGAACCAGTGGGCTCATGCCTATAATCTTAGCTGTGCCGTGCTGGAGGTTAAGATCTGAGGATTGTGTTCAAAGCCAGCATGGGCAGGAAAGTTAGTGAGCCTAATCTCCAGTTAGCTTCCAGAAAGCTCTTAATTTTTGGTATAGCTCACATGGTAGATGGCCAGTCTTGAGCAAAAAAGCTGAAGGACAGTGCACAGGCTTGTGAGTTCAAGCCCCAGAACTGGCTCTCACAATCTGTGTTAGGAAAGGGTGATCCACGTTGTGGAGGAAGAGAGCTGGGTTCTACCACTTGTGACACCTACCCCTGCCTGAGCCCTTACTTCCATCATGAAGGATGCTTTGGTGCGAGGAGGTCTGACCTGCAGTGCTGGGGGGTCCTGGCTGTGTCCTATGGCTGGAAGGTCTTTGCAATTCCCCTCTCCCATCTCTAAAAGAATATATACGCCCAGTTGTTGGGGGCAGAGAAGTGACTGTTGGAATGTGCTGTCCAAAGCCACTGTAGACTTTGGATCCTGCCTGTAATTCACAAGTCACAGTGAGCACCATTGACGGAGGCAGCCCTGAACTCCTTGCTGTTAGGCTGCTGGGATGATAGGTACAGTCAGCTGATAGGAAGACTAAGTGCCAGGCCACTCCCTGGCTTGCACTTGAAACTTAATTCTACCTTCTGCAACCCCATAATAGAGTGGGTGTTCAGAGTATGTCCTAAGGCTGAGGTGGACAGGAACCACCTGACTTGTAGTCACTAACCTGGAACCATCTGTTGCCCTAGGTTGGGTAGCTGAGGCTAGAGGGCAAATGACTCAGCCAAGCTTACACAGCTGGGGCCTGCGGGAGCTGAGTTAGTTAGAACTGGTTCTCTGTCATACTGGAAAGTCTCACCTCTCTTACACCAGGCTTCTTAGTTGTCTGGAATGGGATTTCCAAGTACGTTTGGGCTTATGGAATTGTGACCCCTTGTACAACTACTTAATAGTAGTAAAGGCCAGGTAGTAGTGGTTCAGACCTGTGACCCTAGCTACTCAGGAGTCTAAGATCTAAGGATCACAGTTCAAAGCCAACCTCGGCAGGAAAGTCTGTGAGATTCTTACTCTAATTAACCACCAAAAAACCACAACTGTGGTTGAACTGTGGTTGAACAACTGTGTAGAACTATGGTTCCAAGTGGTAGAGTGCTAGTCTTGAGCACAAGAGCTCAAGGACTGCACCTAGGCCCTGAGTTCAAGCCCCATGACTAAAAAAAAAGAAAATAATAACTAATTAAAATAAATAAAAAGAGTGTTTGGGCTTAAAAATAACTCAGCTTTCACGAGAACTCCCTAACTTTGACTCCTGCAAACTCAAGCTGGATTCTTTATGTGTACCTGGTGTTTCCCAAGTGCTGGACCTGTTGCTCAGCTCAGCACCTAAAGACAGCAGAACTGGGGCCACAGGAAGAACTGCTCTGCAGGTGCCATCCCACCCAGAGCCCAGAGATGCCTGGCCAGTGTCCTCTGAGCACTTTCATCATGTCTTGCCCTGCTCCAGAGCCATGGTAGTTCTTTGGCAGCACCAGACTCCCAATTTCTTTCTTCCTTTCTTTTTTTTGTGTGCCATGCCAGTATTGGAGCTTGACCTAGGGGCCAGGAGGTGCTGTCCCTGAGCTCTTTCACTCAATGCTGGCTTTGAACCGTGATTCCCAGATCTCAGCCTCCTGAGTAGCTAGGATTACAGGTGTGAACCACCAGCTCCAGGCTCCCAATTTCTTATTCCCTGTGCAACCCCAAGATCTCAAACCCTTTCTGAACATTTGTTTTCCACAAAATGGGAACAGAATCGCTCTTAATGGATTTGTGTCCAAATTAAACAAGGCAGCATGTGTTACTCAGTAAGGTTAAAAAATGTTTTTAGCTGAGAAAGCCATAGTGGAATGTTCCCCTGGGGGAGACACCTACGTGCCAGCTAGAGAGGACTGGAGGGTCCTAGGAGGCAGGGGCCCAGGCAGGGAGGGGGTGACAGAGGCATGGGCCAGGGCAGGAATGGAGAGCCAGACCCTGTCCTTGTGTTTCCAGCTGGTGATGGCCTCCCTGTACCACATCTACACGGCTCTGGAGGAGGAGATTGAGCGGAACAAGGCAAGCCCTGTCTTCGCCCCCCTCTACTTTCCGGAGGAGCTGCACCGCAAGGCTGCCCTGGAGCAGGACATGGCTTTCTGGTATGGGCCCAGCTGGCAGAAGACCATCCCTTACACGCCGGCCACCCAGCACTATGTGAAGCGACTCCACGAGGTGGGAGTCTCGGAGCCTGAGCTGCTGGTGGCCCACGCCTACACACGCTACCTGGGTGACCTGTCTGGGGGCCAGGTCCTCAAGAAGATTGCACAGAAGGCCCTGGACCTACCCACCTCTGGTGAAGGCCTGGCTTTCTTCACCTTCCCCAACATTGAGAGCGCCACCAAGTTCAAGCAGCTCTACCGTGCCCGCATGAACACGCTGGAGATGACCCCCAAGACCAAGCAGAGGGTGATTGAAGAGGCCAAGACTGCATTCCTGCTCAATATCCAGGTGAGGGACCCACAGCCCAGGACGTCCTGCCCCCTGTTGAGTCTCCAGGCCCTGAGTATCATTAATGTTATGGGTCAGGGCTCAGCAGGTAGGCACTTATGGACCAGGGTCCAAGTTCTGCCACTTACCAGCTGTGTGATCTTGGGAAAATCCCATAATTCCTCCATGTCTCAGTTTCCCTGTATGCATTACAGGGATGATAACACCCCATTTTAGCATGGTGAGGGAGAAGAGCATTGGTGCTAGTGAAGTCCCTGCAGGAGTGCTAGCCACAGTGTAAGTCGAGCACTGTCCGCTGCGGTTCCTGTGCGGTGTGATCATCCCAGTGGTGACAAATCTGGGGAGCCTCTAAGGTGTCCACACACTCACTCATGGGTAGCCAAGTTGGCACTGCAAGGGTTTCAGGCACTGGACACAGCCCGTCTTTAGGCCAGTAAGGGGGGGGCCTCTCACTTCTTTCTACAGCTGTTCCAGTACTGGACGAAGTAGGAAGTGAGGTTGGAGCAAGGCCTCTCGAGGGGTGGGGTCCTCTTCACCCTAGATGGTGTGGTGTCCCATTGCTGAGTATGCCATGGGGCTGGAGGCCCAGCTGGGAGTCCCAGAGGAGACTGATCAGACACTCGTTAGAGCAGTGCTCAGCGGTCACTCCCTCACACCCAGTCACTCGTAGAAAAAGCCAATGGCTTCTAGCTGGCTCTGCATTCTGACTTGGGTTAGACTCAGGCAAAGCCCTCCAGCCCATCCCAGGTCCCAAGCCCTGGGAAGCTAAGGTACAATGCAGATATCAGGAGTGCCCATCTACTGTTCAACACAGGCAGAGTGATGCTTCCCCATGTGGACGGTAAAGGCATGAATGGCCACAGTGAATTTGCATCCAGGACAGCTGTTAGTTACTCTGGGGCCTGGGTCAGGTACACTCCGTATTTGGGAAGAGCAGGATTGTGCCTGTTGCATATTTGATATGCTGAGTAAAATGTAAATGAGCATTTACATTTTTCTTCTAATTTTATCATTGCCAAAATAGTTCATAACTAAGCTTTAAAACTGTCCTCAGCTGGGGTCTGGTAAAGTTGCTGTGTTGCTGACAAGGGTGTGTGTGTATGTCTTGTCTTGCAGCTGTTTGAGGAGTTGCAGGGACTGCTGCCCCAGGAGTCAAAGGACCAGAGCTCCTCTCAAGCTCCTGGGCTCCACCAGCGAGCCAGCCGCAAGGTGCAAGGTGAGGAGGGCATCTCTCCTGGCAGGGAATGGCGCTGTTCATCTTGAATACTTCTTTTGTATGTGTTGCTTTAGAGGGCTTCAACTCGGGACAGGGCCTGAGATTTTTCTTCTCAAGGCTAGCTCTCTAAAGCTTGTCTGAGCTTCACTTCCTGGTTTGTTTGTTTTTGGTGCCTTGTTGGAGATAAGGGTCTCATGAACTTTCCTACTTGGACTGGCTACAAACTGTGATCCTCAGATCATGAGGATCCTGAGTAGCTAGGATTATAGGTATATGCCACAGGCACCTGGCTTTCTTTACTCTTCTGTCTTCTGAATGTTTTAATTGAGAAATGAGGTGCAGGCTAAAGGGCACAAGGTTAACCTTCAATGTGACTGTTTCCCTACCTTAAGAATCAAGAGACAGTGAGTTGGGTCTAGTTTAGCAGTCTTCCCTTCCCCAGCTCTATGTGGAATTCTTTTATGGAGGGCAGTACTAGGTTGTTGTTTTTTTTTTTTTGTGCTTTCCTGGGATTTGAACTCAGGGCATGGATGCTGGCCCAATAGTCTCACAGATTTTCCAGTCCGAGGCTACTTTTGAACTGCCATTCTCAGATCTCAGCTTCCTTAAGTAGCTAGTGGCATGAGCCAATGGCGTGCTAGCACAGGGGTTTAAACTCAAGTTCTGTAATTCCAGGCACACCCAGCCCTTTGGTTTTAGTTATTTTTCAAATAGGGTTTTAAAGGGTTTTTTTTGGCCTCGGCTGGCCTAGACCCATAATCTTCCTACTTATGATGGATGCCTTTGTAGCTGGGATTACAGACCGACACCACCACACCCAGCTATTCTTACTGAAATGGGTTGACTTCTTTTGAGACTGTAACTAGTAAGCTGGTCTCCCAAGCGTGGCAGGATTCAAGGGACTTGTTTTCAGTATTACCCACCAGGAATGCAGGGAGGACACAGAATTGACTGGGTCTTGCTGTAAGGTTTGCCGGAAAGGAAACCTGCCACCTGGTTCAGGCAGAGAAGAGTTTATTGGGGAGAGAGAGCAAACTGCCAACCCACACAAGATGGATGTGCAGGGAGACAAAGAAGGAGGAAGAAAAAAGAGAAAAGGAAAGAAAAAGAGCAAAAGAGAGAGAGTAAGAGAGCAAAGGAAAAGAGAGGGGTCTCGTGTTGAGCCCTATTCTATAGGGAGAGACAGGAGGTATGGCCAGGTAGTTTGGATGTGACCTCAGAGAAGGGGGTGGTAACGGACTCCAGATGTGCCAATTACCTAGGTTACACAGGTACTGGGTACATGCTTCAACAGGAGCATCTGTGTGGAGCCCTCCAGGGGGTGGACCTTATACTTGCCTGTCACCCCTCCTCCTGCTCCTCAGGAGCTGCAGAAGGTATGGCTGTAGTGGAAACAAGGCCAAAGTATTCCACAAAATGTGCCCTTGCCCAGCCAGCACCCTCAAGAAGGGTGGTGCAGGACAATGGAACTCACTTGTCCTATGCCAGGGCCACAGGGGACCCCAGTGACAGGATTGGGCCTGGAGGGTTAGCTTGTGGCCAGTCAGATGGGACAAGATGGCCACCTGGTGGTATAAGGAGACTTTGCAGTAAGGTAATGGCTGTCAACAGGTGCAGATGAACAGTGAGGTCCTAGTTTTGTTTGTTTCTTTGGGGGACTTGCTCATTTGTGTGTGTGGTTATAGGGCTAGAACTCAGGGCCTGGGCTCTGTAAAGGCTAGTGCCTCTACCACTTTGAGCCACAGCTCTACTTCCAGTTTTCTAGTAGTTAATTGGAGATAAGAGTCTCACAGGCCAGGTACTGGCTCATACCTATAATCCCAGCTTCTCAGGAGGCTGAGATCTGAGGGTCGGGATTTCTGAAGCCAGCCCAGGCAGGAAAGGCCATGAAACTTTTTGTTGTTGTTGCTTATAGGGCTTGAACTTAGGGTCTGGGTGCTGTCCATGAGCTCTTTTCTGCAAGGCTATTAAGTACTCTACCACTTGAGCCACAGAGCCACTTTGGGTTTTCTAGCAGTTAATTGGAGATAGGAGTTTCAGAGCCTTTCCTGCCCGGGCTGGCATTTGAACCTCAATCCTCAGATTTCAGCCTCTTGAGCAGCTAGGATTAAAGGCATGAGCAACCAGCACCTGACTTAGTGGGGTTTTTTTTTTGTTCGTTTGCTTATTTTCTCTTTTGGAATTTCATTGGCTCATGAATTCCTGCTGCAGTCTTCTTCTTCTTTTTTTTTTTTGCCAGTCCTGGGGCTTGAACTCGGGGCCTGAGCTCTGTCCTTGGCTTTTTTTTTTTTGACTTGAGCTACAGTGCCACTTCTGGCTTTTTCTATGTATGTGGTGCTGAGGAACCGAACCCAGGGTTTCATGTATATGAGGCGAGCACTTTTACCATATTTCCAGCCCCTGCAGTTTTCTAAAATGTCAGATCCCTGGGACTTCACAGATCTGGTGGCTGATGGAACGTATCTGTGTCTTGGATATAAGTTTCTCTGGTGGGGCTGGGGCCAGAGCTTGTAGCCCTGGAATTAAATTTAAATTCTGACCCCAGTGGTGTCCCTTTATTTCCCATCCTGCCCATTACCTTACCACTGTTCTTACAAAACGTGTCAGCCTCTGAGGTGAAAATGTACAACTCAGACCTAATAACCAGGAAAACTTAAAGGGAGAGCCTTCCTGATCACAGAAAGAAGTTTGGGAAACATGCCCTGGGCCCAGGAGGAATCCCAAGGGCGAGCATGGAAGGACAAATGGTTTGGAGAGGTGAGGTAGTGAGCTTCCCACCTCTGGAGGGATTCACTCAATAACTAGAGGACACCCATTTGTGTTCTAGCAGAATCCTGGCCGTGGACAGGGACCGTAGCACAGTTGCCGAGGCCCCTCTGTGTTCTGTAGGTCTGGGATGTCAGACACTGCCCCCCTGGTATTGACCATGTCTGCTTTCCTTTTTCAGACTCTACCTCTGCAGAGGCTTCTAGAGGGAACGCCCAGCTCAGCAGACTCTCCCAGACGCCACTCCTCCGATGGGTCCTCACCTTCAGCTTTCTGGTGGCAACAGTGGCTGTGGGACTTTATGCCATATGAATACCAGAGTACCAGTCCTCGGGGGCCATGAACTGTCCAGTGAAGGACCCTCTCCTTGGAGTGATGCAGAATCGCTTGCCTGATTTTTCAATTTGGGGCACTGGAAGCTTTCAGAGCTTCTATCTAACCTCCTCATAGCCCTCTGAAATGGAGGGAGGTGCTTGTGGCATGTCCTCCTGGGCCCCCCCCCCCCCCCCCGCAAAAGCACATCCAGCCAGTGGCCTGGACATCCAAACCCAGCGGCCTAGGTTCCTGCAACAGAGCCCAGAAGACGTGGCCTGGCTGAAAGTAGCAGCTCTTCTGAGCCTTCCTATGTCCCTGGTCCCTGTATCTACCTTGGCACGACCATGACCGCTTTCTCAAGGGTCATGGAAGGCATTTTTTTCTATGTGCAGAGATGTTGTGTCTTATGTCTTTTGTTAGATCCATTCTTTGTTCTTGGTTCCACTTGAACAGTGTGGTGATGTCTTATGTTCTGTTGTTTTTATAACAAGGTGGGGCTATCTTTTTTGGAGAGGGTGGGGGGAGGGAGGGAGATGTTTTAACAAGAGTGTGGCTTTAGTTTCCATGTGGATGTGAAATAATAAAGGGCATTGTCTGAAAGTGTTGTCAGGGGCCTGTGTTTCTCATTCTTGTACTGTGGGAATCACCTCACACCCCTACATTCATTCTCAGTAACTGGACCCCTGTCAGAGAGGATCTTACCACGTCCTAAACCCAGGCCCTTCCTCTGCCACCCCCAGTCACAAAGGCCCTTGAGATGCTAAACGTGCAGCTTCCCCATCAGAGGAAGTGAAACCCTTCAAGGGATGGGCAGAGCAGGGGACTACCAGCAAGCAGGTGAGAATTGGGACTGGAAATCATCCCTCCTGGCTCTACTATTAAGTCTGGATCCTTGGGCAAGATGCTTCATATCTTCTTTACTATTTAGCATATATTAATTAAAAGGGGTGGGTTTTATTGTGGCATTTGCACTTAGTATACAATACATCTCACCCCCCACCCCCCGTCAGGCTCCTTTCCATCTTCCCCCAAAACACTTCCAACACTCACTGTTCCATTTCCATCCATGCCAACTGCTTACTTTGCCCATGTTCATCCTCATTCACCCTCCTTGTTAGCGCCTCTCATTCCATTTCCTGGGAAAACAAGAGCAATATAGCTGCCTCCCACAGCTGTCCAAACAACTACTACTGTGTATGGTCACATCAGAGGACCCCCCCCCCCATACCATAAGAGCCCGGGGCTCTGTGTTAAGGGGTTCAGGAGATCTGGCCCGGGTGTGGGGGGTGATAGAGGGGCTTCCAATTGCCTTTGTGAAAGGTGTGCTTCCGGTCTGGCGGCCACTGTGGACACACATGTCATGAGAACACATACATATACCCGAGGCCTAGGCATCAGACTGCAGTTGTGGCTCTCCCACCTTGGGCCCGGTTTCCTCCTGTGGAAACACGACAAATACTCATTGTGATGAAGGAAGGAAGGAGGGAAGGAGGTAGGGAGAGAAACCACCTTGAATTGTGCAAAAGGAGAAGAGCCAAATACTTTCTATTGACTGTAAAAGCTAAACAAAGCCTGGCACTAGTTACAGTGGTAAGGACAGATTATTTATTTTTGTTAGTGGTGGGTCAGGGTGCTGCCCCTGAGCTCTTTCCTCAGGGTTAGCATTCTATTTTTTTTTTTTTTCCTGGCCAGGCCTGGGGCTGAGCACTGTCCCTGGCTTTTTGCTCAAGGCAAACACTACCACTTGAGCCACTGTGCCACTTCTGGCTTTCTCTATATAAGTAATGCTAAGGAATTGAACCCAGGGCTTCATGTATAAAAGGCAAGCACTCTACCACTAAGCCTCATCATCACCAGCCCCAGGGGTAGCACTCATACCTTGAGCCACAGTGTCACTTCCAGTTTTTTGGTGTTTTAATTGGGAGATAAGAGTCTTAAGGTCTTTCCTGCCCAGGCTGGTTTTGAAATGGGACCCTCCCATCCAGTGTCCTGTGTAGCTAGGATTATAGGTGCAAGCCACTGGTACTCAGCAGGGACAGGTTTTAATCAGTAAAAGTTGTTGCAGTAGGGAAGAGGTCAAGAAGAATGGAAGTTGATTTTGATTTGGACATTGGTGAATGAGACATTTTGGTTAAAACAAGGTCTTGCTTTGGTGGGGGCTTAAGGAATATTCTTGCCTCAGTTTCTAAGACTAATGCCACTATATCCAACTGGGCTTTTTTTTTTTTTTTTTGCCAGTCCTGGGGCTTGAACTCAGGGCCTAAGCACTGTCCCTGGTGTCTTTTTGCTCAAGGCTAGCACTCTACCTCTTGAGCCACAGAGTCACTTGTGGCTTTTTCTGTTTATGTGGTAATGAGGAATCGAACCCAGGGCTTCATGCATGCTGGGAAAGCACTATACTACTAAGCCACATTCCCAGCCCTGGGCATTTTTTAATTTTTCTTTTTCTTTTTTTTTTTTGGCCAGTCCTGGGCCTTGGACTCAGGGCCTGAGCACCTTCCCTGGCTTCTTTTTGCTCAAGGCTAGCACTCTGCCACTTGAGCCACAGCGCCACTTCTGGCCGTTTTCTGTATATGTGGTGCTGGGGAATCGAACCTAGGGCCTCGTGTATCCGAGGCAGGCACTCTTGCCACTAGGCTATATCCCCAGCCCTAATTTTTATTTTTCTGATCCTAGGGCTTGAACTCTGGGCTTGTCTTTGAGCCTCTTTGTGCTCAAGGTTAGCGCTCTACCATTTGAGCCACAGTGCTTCTGGCTTTATCTGAGTAGTTTATTGGAAATAAAAGTCTCACAGACTTTTCTGCCCTGTCTGGCTTTGAACGGTAATCCTGAGATCTCAGCCTCCTGAGGAGGTAGGATTATAGGCGTGAACTACTGGCAGTTGGCCCAACTGGGCATTTTTTAAAAAGAGAGTGGAAAAGGAGAAGTGTTCTTTGAGGGACTGAGTAGAATTAGGGAAGTGAAATGCCACTAAGGGGAAACTCAGTGTGCCTGCGAGGAGCCAGTTGTGTCAGGGGGACAGAATCCACAGGTTGGGAGTTGCTGGCAGCTTTGTTTTCAGGCTGACTAGGGTTATAGTTGTTTCCTGATGTGAACTGGACCATTAGATATGTTAGCGGTTGTTTAAGAGGCTTTTTCTGTTTATGTGGTACTGAGGAATCAAACCCAGGGCTTCATGCAGGCTAGGCAAGCACTCTACCGCTAAGCCACCTTCCCAGCCCACTTCTTCCATTTTTTCCCTCAAGATTTCCACTTAGAAGTCTAGTCTTGATTGTTTTTCATACTTGAGCCACAGCGCCACGTCTGGCCTTTTCTATATATGTGGTGCTGGGGGAATGGAACCCAGAGCTTCATGTATACGAGGCAAGCACTCTTGCCATTAGGCCACATTCCCAGCCCCTTTTTCATACATTTTAAGCATTGCCAAAGAAATGGAAACATCCTACAATCATCATTGTCATTCTTCTTTGCCCTGGTGCTGGGGATTTGAACCTAGGACCTTGCTCATGCTTGGCAAGCACTCTGCATCATCGGGACCTGGGCCAAAAAAGACATCAGGGTCCCAAGTTTGGGAAAGCGCCCATCCTTGGGCACCGGCGGGAGGCGGGCCGTGCGGGAAAGCATTTCTCAGGGCCCATCCCTGTGTGCAGAACGGGGCAATGGGGGCCTCAGGAGTTCTGAACTCCTAGTCCCTCCTTTACGTGGCTCTGGGATGGATCGTTTTCTCATAGGACTTAAAAAAGACTTAAGGAAAAACTCACCAAGTCCACCCACCCCTCCGCCATCTTTGCGACGCCCCAGCCGCGGGCTTCCGCCGCGCTCAGAAGTTTCGCGCCAAATTACTCCACACACAAAATGGAACCCGGCAAGAGGCGGGGGCGTGACGTCACGCGCGGCGCACCCAATCCTCTTCGAGAATCCACCTAGGAAGGCGGGATTTGCCCGTACCGAGCGGCCCAATCGTTGATCGCGGGGCCTAAGACAACCAATAGGAGCGCGTCTGCCGCGGCGGCGAACGCGACAACTTTTTTTTTTTTTTCCCCGCGAAACTCCTGGAGCGTGGGGTTGCGTGTTTCTGCCGGTGTGCTTGGTGTGGGAAGGCTGAGGTGAAGCCGGTGGGACCGGGAGTGGGGGCGGGCCTCCAGGGAGGTGTGGGGGGGTGGGTGAGCCCGGGGTCCCGGAGTCCCGGCGTCCGCGGGAGGGGGCGCCGCGCGGCCCCCTTCCCCTTCCCCTCCCCCCCCCCCCCCCCACCGCCCGCTCAGCTCCGCTTCCTCTCCAGAAGTCGTCATGTCGGGCTTCGACGATCCTGGCGTCTTCTTCAGCGACAGCTTCGGGGGCGACCCCGGCGCCGACGAGGGGCAGGCCCGCAAGTCGCAGCTGCAGAGGCGCTTCAAGGAGTTCCTGCGGCAGTACCGAGTGGGCACCGACCGCACGGGCTTCACCTTCAAGTACAGGTGGGAGCCTGGGGACCCAACGAGGAAGAGCCCGGGGGAAGCGGGGGGGCATGGCGGAGTGGGGCACGGGACCCCGCCGTGGGGCGATCTCAGGTCATCCTTGCCACTTGCTGAATTGGAGCCACCCGGGCCCCCCCCCCGCCCCGTTCTGCCTTTTTTCCGGGGAGTGGGGTTGGGGGGGGGGCTGAAGTTGAATTCAGAGTCTGGGCGCTGTCGCTTAAGGTTGGCACTCTACCACTTGAGTCACACCCCACTAACTGCTTTTGGGTGGTTAATTGGAGATCAGAGTCTTAAGGACTCTCCTGCCCCGGCTGGCTTCGTGATGGGATCCTGGGATCTCAACCTCTGAAATCGTTAGGTTTCCTGGTGCCCAGCTCCTTCTGTCTTTAGTCATGCTGTCTGACTCCATGCTGTCGGATGGCCTGGGGGTTTATCTTTTGGGTGCTGTGAAGGGGAATTGCATCCCTGTCTTGCACATCCTGACCCTGGGGTTGGCCCAGGGCATCTGTCTGCCTTGCTCAGCCTGCCATATCACTAAATCCTTGTGGTCCGGCCTCCACTCTGGAGACCATAAGATGTGAGGGCATGGTTTGTAGGTCTAGTATTGGGCCCTAGCCTTTTCTAGCTGAATGACTTCTGTGCATCATCAGTCTCTGGGTTTCAGTCTTCATCAGAAAGATGAGTAAAGCCATTTCTATCTCCATTTAATCATGCAGCAACTGGCACTGCCACCTGTGTGCCAAGCATTGAGACAACCTTGTTCTCAAGCTCCTATGTCAGGGGAATGATGGGTAGAGACTGACAATGAATCTTTGTTTCAAGGGAAAATATGGAAGGAGTTAAGCTCCCAGAGAAGTTGGCATTTTGAGTTGTGGAAGACATTCTAAGGGGTCTGGAGTATTCTCTGGCAGCAAGGGGTGTTCAGTGCCAAACTGGGTATTAGGTTGGTTCTTGGATGTTAGGTAGAAGGGAACGAGGGTCTATGATACTGTGACACTGAGGCACTGGCTGTGCATAGGTCATGGTTCCCAAATAGGTTCTTGGGATAGTAGTTCATGGCTAAACATAGTCTCATAGTTGGAGATTGTGCTGTTTTAGTCTCCAAGAGCGAGACAAGGCTCTGAAGCATCCAGCAGCAAAAGACCTGCGTTGTTTGTTGTTGTGTGCACTGCACTGATGTCCTTCAGCCCTGCTGGAAATCCAGGGATTTTCCTTGGAGGTGCTTCTCTTGCCAGTGGAGCCTCAACAGGGCTAGATGGTGGAATGTGTGTGTACCTCAGCCAGCATTGGTTTCCTCCTCTGCATCCTTCCTAGAGATGAACTCAAGCGGCATTACAACCTGGGGGAGTACTGGATCGAGGTGGAGATGGAGGACCTGGCCAGCTTTGATGAGGATCTGGCTGACTTCTTGTACAAGCAGCCAGCCGAGCACCTGCAGCTGGTGAGTGAAATCCATTCACCCTGAAGTTCGCCCCCAGGCGCGGTCCTGTCCTGTGACCAACAGCTTGTGTCCTTGTTCCTCTCCAGCTGGAGGAAGCTGCCAAGGAGGTGGCTGATGAGGTGACCCGCCCCCGACCCGCTGGTGAGGAGGCACTCCAGGACATCCAGGTCATGCTTAAGTCAGATGCCAGCCCGTCGAGCATTCGAAGCCTGAAGGTGAGTCCACTGGGAGGCCAGGGAGAGGGCTTTGGGGACAGGCAGCAGGGGAGTGGGGTTTGGGGAGGTGGGGTGGGAGGCACCAGCTATGTGATCCTGAGCCAAGGCACCTAGCATTCTGAGTCCGTTTCTTTTTTGTAAAACAAACTTACTGGACAGATGTTTACTGAGCTCCTTCTGGATAAAGAGATAAAGGCGAAGTGAAGTACCTGGTCTCCTGGGGGGAGGGGGGGAGACTGGATAACCTGTAAACATCACCCACCATAACTTTAGATGGCTGGACATGCAATAAAAGCAATCAAGGAAGTGATAAAGTATGGGGGCCCCTAGGGAGAAGCTTCTTGGAGGAAATGACTTCTGAAGAGGTAGAGCAGCATGCAAGCAGTGGAAGAGAACATTGTGTGTGTGTGTGTGTGTGTGTGTGTGTTGCACCAAGTGGCTGCTTCCTATCCCATAGTTGGCTACTCAGTATGGTGAGTAAAACAGGCCCTTGTTCTCTTGGGGCGTACAGTGGGAGAAATAGCCAAGGAGTGGTTAGATATGACCAGGTGTATGTGAAGAAAAGAAAATGGGGGTAAGGTGACCATGGCTGAGGGATGTGGAAAGTGACTTGAGAAGGCCTCTGCTCTGAATAATGTGTACCCTGCCAGATGCAGCCAAGGGAAGAGCATTCCATGCTCAGGGAACAGCAGATGCAAAGGCCCTGTGGTGGTGGCCAGTAACCCGGTGTGGCTGGTGCATGCACAGTGTCATGAGGTTGGAGGAAAGAAGGTGGAGAGGCCAGGTGGCCAAGGCCTTTATTGTCACAGAAGTACGGGTTTTGTATGGAACACAAGAAAGTACTGGCAGTGGAGGAACATTCTGATTGTGCTTGCTTGCTTTTTGTCAGACCTGGGGCTTGAACTGAGGGCTTGGGCACTGCCCCTGAGCTATTGATGTGGTACTGAGGAATTGAACCCAGGGCTTCATGCAGGCGAGGCAAGCACTCTACCACTAAGCCACATCCCCAGCCCTGATTATGCTTTCTTACAGCAGTACTAAGAATAGAACCCAAGGCCTTGTAAATACTAGGACAGGGCTCTGCCATTGCAAAATATTCCCAGCTCCTGACTTAACTTACAGAAGAAATCCCTGATTGCTGTGTGGAAGAGAGGTAAACGCGGGGAGAGCAGTGAGGAGAAAGTAAAGTGTGGGCTGCTTTTAGGTCTGTTAAGAGACATGCGACTCAGCGGGGTAGATTCTGCAGTATCAGGGAATATCATCTGTGTCATGCACTACACCCAGGAAGCCATGCTTATGTTTGGTAGACCTCCAGTCTGCTGCCCTGTTGGTGGTGGTCTTGGGAGTGGAAGTAGCAAGCCTTCCAGAAACAAGGCCCTGGGCTCCATATGCAGGCCCTGGAGAGGTGTTTGTTGTTGGCATCATGAGGGCTCTATGAATATGTGGGAGGCAAGTCTCACAAGGCTCTGCCTGACTGGCATGCATGGGGCAGTCATTTCCCTGCAGTGGCTCCTTGTTCTGGAATTGCTGGGAGGCCTCCCAAATGAATTGCTCTCAGCAAGGTGGGCTACCCAGAAGAAACTGCCTGTTAGGGATGGCCTAGGAGGGCTGAGACAAACTTCAGTCTCGTCCTCTTCTGTCATCTTGGAGGACTTGGGCCACACTCATGCGCTAGGACTTGTTCCAGGGACTCTACCCTCAGAGCCTGGACAGGACCCTGGAGCTCTGGCTCCATTTACCGGAGGTGATCTCCCAACTCAGGGCTTCCTAGGGTCTAGCACAGATCTTCCTTGGAGTAGGATGAAAAGATGCCAAAAGAAACTTTTAATTTTGTTGTCATTACTACTGTTTTTTTTTTTTTTTTTTTTTTTTGCTTTTTATTATGATCCATTTGCCTTCAGGTACATTGAATGATTGCTGTTTTCTCATTATTTTGTTAAAGAACTTTAAATTACAGACATGATACTTTGTCACTAGATGCTTTAATATGCAGTTTAGTTTTAAGCAAAATGTTTTTCTTAAAAGAAATTTTGTGTGTGCTCTGTTGGTTGCCAGTACTGGGGCTTGAACTCAGAGCCTGGAAGATGTCTCTGAGCTTTTGTGCTCCAGGCCCACACTTTGCCACTTAAACCACAGCTCTACTTCTGGCTATTCTGCTGGTTGATTGGAGGTAACAACTTCATGGCCTTTTCTTCCAGGGCCACTTTGTACCTCTGTCCTTAGATCTCAGCTTTCTGAGTAGCTAGGACTACAGGTGTGAGCTGCTAGCGCCCGGCTCTGGGTATTATTTAGCTGAACAGAAAGCTGTGGGTCCTTCCCACAGCGCTGCTACCTCCTGCAATGCCGCCAGGTTATTCCCTTGTCTCCTGACTCCTTAACCAACAAGCCTCCCGATGGCTGTGTTACAGTCAGACATGATGTCACACCTGGTGAAGATTCCCGGCATCGTCATCGCAGCCTCTGCCGTCCGCGCGAAGGCCACCCGCATCTCCATCCAGTGCCGCAGTTGCCGCAACACCCTCACCAACATTGCCATGCGCCCTGGCCTGGAGGGCTACGCCCTGCCCAGGAAGTGTAACACGTGAGTCACCTTGGGGAGGTGGCGGGAGTGGAGATCTGGAAGTCTGAGAACAGTGGCAAGGGCTTTCTACAGCTGGTCTGCGGCTGCTCGTTAAGAGGCTCATGCAGAAGGGCTGGCCCTGGGGGCGGGATCTTTCCTCCACCAGGATATTCAGACTGCTGAGTAGATCTGAGTTGGGTAGGAAACGTGGGTCAAAACCTTCTAAAAGCAAACTTGTTTACTAGACCCAGGCCAGCAGCCACAGAGCCAATGGACACAGCCACATTCCATTGTTTAACGTGTTGCCCACTAGTGCAGAGGTGGAGTGTATGGCCTCTTGGCTCACACAACTTACATTATTTTCTGTCTGGCTCTTAAGAGGAAGTATTTGCCAGTCCCCATCTAGAGGACTCCTTCATTCTGGCTGCCTTTATTTACTCGGCCTTTCTGCTGGCTGCTCTTCAGTTTATACCTCATTCCAGCTGTTGTCAGCCTTACTTGAAGCTGCGTAGTATTCCTCACTGTCCCCAGCATTCACCCCTCCCCTGGTGTTCTCCACTGCAGCTAGGTGGCCCCAGCCCTGCACGTTCTGCACTTTCAAACCATGATCCTCAGATCTCACCCTCCTGAAGTGGGTAGGGTTACAGGTGTGGGTCACTAGCACTCAGCTTCACTCATCCTCTTGTATTTGGCAGACAATGCCTGGTCACTGTCATCCACCTTGTTTTATGACATACCATAACATGCCTTGCTTTCTTTCATAACAGACCTAGGCTCCATGAGGTAGTTAATGGCTTACTTGCTTTTCGGTCTTCTGATTAGAACTCAGCTCCGCAGAGTGTGGGCTTTTTGTTTGCTACTGTGTCACCTCACCTAGAGTAACATCTGCAGTGTACTGTTTTTCTCTGGTGGTGTTACATATGTTGCTATTAGAGTTGTTGAATCTTTATTTAACTTATTGTATAGGGTCCATAGAGAACTGGATGCTCAGAATGCTATCTAGAATCTCACTGAAGAAAACCCTGTGAATGGGTTTTATTTAGTAGGGAGTTTGAGGATCTAGCTGCTGTGTGTGCATGCGTGTACATGTGTGTGTGCACATACATGTATACTGGTCCTAGGGCTTCAACTCAGGACCTGGACACTGTTCCTTAGCTTTGTCACTCAAGATTGACACTCTACCACTCAAGCCACAGCTCCTCATTCAACTTGTTGGTGATTACTGGAGATAAGAGTTTTATAGACTTTCCTGCCAGGGCTGGCTTTGAACTGTGATCCTTAGACCTCAGATTCCTGAATGGGATTACAGATGTGAGCCAGTAGAACCCAGCTGCTCTAGTTGCTCTATAACCTGTATGGACACTGAGACTGTACATGATACTTGTCTGCCACCTCCTAACATGCCCGTGGAGAAGCCAGGCCGCTCACGGTTCTCCCAATCTCCAGTGGTGCTCCAGCTTCCAGGGAGCCGGCCTCCTTTCAAGGCCTTTCCCTAGCTTATCCCAGTTGTACTTTAAATTGCTATTGGCCGAATCTTGTTGCTGACTCCATGCATGAGCCCCAGCCTTTAGATGCTCCTGGTAGCTCTGGTGACACCTTACTCCTCTCACAGGGATCAGGCTGGGCTCCCCAAGTGCCCACTGGACCCATACTTTATCATGCCTGACAAGTGCAAGTGTGTGGACTTCCAGACCCTAAAGCTGCAGGAGCTGCCCGATGCGGTGCCCCATGGTGAGATGCCCAGACACTTGCAGCTCTACTGCGACAGGTAAGTGGGAGGGACCGAAAGACCGGAGCATCCTGCTGCATCCTTAACCTGGGTGCTGGGTGTGGGCCATCTGGAGCGTGCTGGGTGGGGAGGAGAGGACGACTCCTCTGGGCCTGGTGCTTCTGACCACTTGCAGGGCACTTCAGTGCTGCCTAGCCTGGAAGATCTCAGATCTCCTGAGCAGCTAGGATTTCAGGCTTTTAAATGACTCTCTAAGTAGAGGAACTGGGTCTTGTTCCTGTGCCTTGCTTGATTCTATAACAGTTTAGACAGGTCACTTTACTTTCTGCTCAGGCTCAGAGAGGTGTGGTGGCTTCTTTGTTGTCACACAGTTGCTCTGTGCCCCACTTGTGCCTTACTGGCTCTAGAGGAGCTTGGAGACTTCCCACTTTCAGTGTCATATTTCCAAGACTAAATGAAAACCCAGAGATTGACTTGGCTGAGCTCAGACAGAACACGGGGGTGTGGTCCTAGCAAGGAGGGTGGGATGGCAGGAGGAAGTTTTCCTTTGAGTTGGCTGTAGGCCTGACAGACTGGGCTGGTTACCAAGCCTCTCCCTCAACCAGCAGATGAGTTAGGACCCCACCATTGTCAATGCATTGCTCCAAACAGCTGAACCATCCAGGCTTGAGGGGGTTGGGAAGAGGAGAGGGTGCTTTGTGCCCTGGAAGAGTGGAGCCAGCCCAGGCTTGGGGGGAATGCTAAGCTGGCAATGAGTCTGTGGGAGTGGGCAGATCAGAGACTCTCTTCCTCAGGATCTCATCCTCTTCTCTTTCCCCTCCTCCCCTCATTAGGTACCTGTGTGACAAGGTTGTTCCTGGGAACAGGGTCACCATCATGGGCATCTACTCCATCAAGAAGTTTGGCCTGAACTCCAATAGGGGTCGTGACAAGGTGGGCGTGGGCATCCGAAGCTCCTACATCCGTGTCCTGGGCATCCAGGTAGACACAGATGGCTCTGGTGAGTTGGCTTGGCCTTGCCAATTGGCAAGGCTTATTCAGCTTCCTTAACAGGCACCTTGTTACCACTGCCTTCCACTTGCTGATTACATCAGTTTTAATTTTGTGCTGCTATTAGGGATTGAACTCAGAGCCTGGCATTCTACTGCTTGAGCCATGGCTCTAGTCCAGCTTTTTGCCGGTTAATTGGTTTGGCTTTGAACCTCTGCTGAATATACCTGGGATTACTGGTATGAGCCACCAGTGCCCAGCTAGAATGCTTTTTTTTTTTTTTTTATACTGAGGGCATTGTCTAAATGTAAGATCAAGGCTGAAGAGTTACTGTAATCCACAGGGAGTGCTGTGAACATCTCAGTCTAGTAGCAGGAGCCAGAGACAAGAAAATATAGGCTACAGGAGCTTAGAGTCGTGGTTGGGGAGAAATGTTGCTATGGGATTCCAGGGAGGGGCTGAGGAAAGAGTGGTCTGGGCCTTGTGTGAAGGCTTACTCCGAGAGGGAGTCTACATTGCCTTCGAAGGATGGAGGTAGGGGGAGAATGGCAGGACCTGAAGATGCTGGTCTGGCCAGGTGCTGAGGGCAGGTAGGGATTTGGAGAATGTGTGAGTAGCTGCGGCCTTGGAAAAGTCCTGAGCTCCCAACTGGCATGGAGACCTCATGCTTATACCCAGGGCAGCAGGGCCCAGTGTGAAGAATATAAGGTGATTCCAGTCTCTGGCTGCTACAACTGACTGATTTCAAAGGGAGGCTTCCCCAGTTCTGCCCGTGGTCTAGTGTATGCAAAAACCACCCGTGTGCCTCCCAGCTTGTTTAGCTAGCCTGATGTGATGTGTCCACTTAGACCTTGAAGAGCTGTGTGCTCACCTCTCACCGTCCCCTCCTCTCTCCCAATTGCTCAGCAACATGCCCTCCCCCCCTCAAATCCTCTGGCTGTTTCTCTCATCTCTCTACCTCATTTGCCGTATTTCCCCCTTTTACTATATCTAGGTTCTAGCTGCTTCTCCACCCCTTCCTCATCTGAACTCATGTCTGCTTGGTTGTAGATCCTATTTCCCTTGACTTCCCCTGTGGTGGTAATGTGACCATAGGTGTAACTCCTTGGTGGAAGTGCCTCTCCCATCTTGACCAAATGGGAGACTTGTGGTCCTCATAGGCCGGCTTGATTTTGCCTTTGATTGTTCAGACCTTCCTCCACTTCACCCTTCACTTACTGGACCTAGAAGAGGCCAGGCTCTCTCGAGATAATGGGAATGTGGGACTGTGCTTTGAGCCTCCTGGCTGGCCTTGCCCAGAAGTGCCTCCCCAAGGGAGCTCCTAAACTGGGGCCAGGCTGGGAAGTGGGCTGGATGCAGATAGTCTCCCCACAATCACTCCAAGTGCCTGCCCTCCCCACTCTAGGCCGCAGCTTTGTGGGGGCAGTGAGCCCGCAGGAGGAGGAGGAATTCCGTCGTCTGGCTTCTCTCCCCAATGTCTATGAGGTCATCTCCAAGAGCATTGCCCCCTCTATCTTTGGGGGCATGGACATGAAGAAGGCCATTGCCTGTCTGCTCTTTGGAGGCTCCCGAAAGAGGTGAGTGGCTGGGGGTGGGGGTTGGAGGAGGGGAATAATGACATGATCCACAGAAAAACAGCTGGCAGGTGAACAGTGTTCTGTTCTCTCCACATTCCGCCGGACCCTCAGCCTGCTGCCTACTCCAGGCTTGCTGACATCTGCTTAGTCACATACCTGTGGCAGAGGTTCCTCTGCCATCTTGGCTCTAGGTAGGCCGTGAAAGAGGACTGGGGTGTGGGCTTTGAGTCCTGGGACCAAAAATTTAATCACTGTTGTTCTTACTGTGTGTTCTCAGATGGGATCCCGACCCTACCTTTCTGAACGCAAAAGTTTTCTGTCTCATGAGTGAAACAGATGGAAAACCTATACATTAAGGCAGTAATCAGAAAAATCGAGAGTTTGAGGCTCACCTGGACTACAGAGCAAGAGCTTATTTATTTAAAAAAAAGGCAACATATATCTTTTTGGAACTCTAAAGATAGCATAGGTACAACAGTAGCAATAATAATACACTTAACTGTAGTCCTAACATTTTTCTAAACCCTTGATGAAGACTCAATCCCAGCCTGAAAATACTGCTTTTGCAGATAAGAAGGGACTTGCTCCTAGGCACGTGGGTGGAGCCAGGAGGCTGCCCTGTGGCACTGTTTGTCTGCTGTGCCCTGCCTACAGATGGCTCTGGTTTTTTTTGGGGGGGGGGGTTGGGGGAGAAGAGTGTTTGCAGATGGCAGCTGTGCCTGAGTGCAGGTCTGAATGCCAGTCCTCACCCTCCCTCGCTGGAAGGCAAGCTCCAACCTCCATTGCTGGGCAGAGCCTACAGGAGTCATAAGATTGGGTGTGAACACGGGATGGGGCCAGAACCCCTGCCTTCCCACTTGCTCTGAGGCTCGTTAGAGATGGGGTGACTGCTGGCCTGCTGTTCGGATGGACCAGCCAGTGTGTAGCCTTCAAGTGGACTCTACTTTGTTCACCCACCCCTCTCCCCAGGCTCCCTGATGGACTCACTCGCCGCGGGGACATCAACTTGCTGATGCTGGGGGACCCTGGGACCGCAAAGTCCCAGCTTTTGAAGTTTGTGGAGAAGTGCTCTCCCATTGGAGTAAGTGCTGGGGACACCCTCCCCCCCCCCTTGCCTCTCATCAGGAAAGAAGACAAAGCCTCTGGGCCCCAGCACATTCATTCATGGGCCGGGCGCACCTGGCACCACCTCCTCGTTCCTCTTGGCTCTGGTCAGGTTCTGTAGTGAGGAGGAACCAGTACGCATGGGGACATGCAAGAGCACTGGTCTCAGTCAGACTCAGTTTGGGTCTCAGCCCAGCCATTGATCGGCCTTGGGTTTGGAGCAGTCACCTGGTGTTCCTGTGCCTCAACTTAGCCATTTGTTGCATGAGTGGTACTCAAAATGATATTAGCTAAAAGTCAATGATTAGACACTATATGTTTGATGGGAATTTACTCATCCAACCTCAGCGCTGTGAGAGATGGGATTACCCCAAGTGCCTAGGGAGACACAGGGCCAGCAGTGCACAGTGTCTTGCCTAAAGTCCTGCGGTTGATGAGCAGGGGTCTCTGATGCATTGATGGGGGTCTGGGAGGGTCAACGGGAAGGGCACCTGACTACTGTGGTTAGTAGGCTACAGCTGTACAGCAGATGGTTTTTGGATAGAGGAGATAGGCCAAGTTGTTCACACTGGCACTGTCATAGAAATACTGTGAGCTGCAAATAGGAGCATGTTATGTCTTCTAGTAGTAGCCCCATGATCAGTGTGTGTCCTCTTGTGTGTGTGTTGGGGGGAAAGGGGGTCTTGGAGTTTGAACTCGGTCTGGGTGCTATCCTGAGCTTGTCTTTTTTGCTTAAGGCTAGTGTTCTACCATTTTAACCATAGCTCCACTCTTGCTTTTTGGTGGTTAATTGGAGATAAATGTCTCATGGGCGGGCTTTCCTTCCTGTACTGGTTTGGAACCTTGATTCTCAGATCTCAGCCTCCTGAGTAGCTAGGATTAGAGGTGTGAGCCACCAGCACCCAGCTTGTCTCTATTTTTGTTGTGACTCCTAGCTAGGATTATGGCCATGAGCCACTGTGCCCAGCTTATGTCTTGCTCTTCTTCATTTTTTTTTTTTCCTGCCGGTCCTGGGGCTTGAACTCAAGGCCTGGGTGCTGTCCCTGAGCCTCTTTGTGCTCAAGGCTAGTACTCTACCATTTGAACCACAGTGCCACTTCTGGCTTTTTCTGAGTGGTTTATTGGAGATAGTCTCATGGGCTGCCTGGGCTGGCTTCAAGCTGGCAACCCTCAGATTTCAGCCTCTTGAGTAGCTAGGATTATAGGCATGAGCCACTGGTGCCCAGCTTGTCCTGTTCTTAAGGGCATTTCAGCTAGGACTATCCACTTTTTGTGCGTTGTAATGGTACTGAGTATTGAACCTGGAGCGTTGCACCTGCTAGGCAAGTGCTTTGCCACTGAGCTACACCCCAGCCTGACTTCCATGTTGTGAGGTCTCAGTGGCCACATATAGAAATCTATGTGGATGACAATGATGTCCTCATCCCACTTTGAGCCAGTTCCAGGTGATCATTCCTTTATGTCTCAGTGCCCACCCACCTCACAAGGCTGTGATGAGGCTCAAGCCATGTTTCCTCTAGGGGACCACATCTAGGGTGACCTTCCCTTCCAGAGCAAAGAGCCCTCAATGGAGTCTTGATTTCTGTTCTGTGCTCTCTCTAGTCAGAAGTGTGATTCGGGGCTTCTGCATTCCTCCTGACTTAATGGAGTCAGCTTCGTCTGGAGCAAGCGTTGGGCACTGATCTTCCCTGTCTCTCGTCTCCCAGGTGTACACATCTGGGAAAGGTAGCAGTGCCGCTGGCCTGACCGCATCGGTGATGAGAGACCCCTCATCCCGGAACTTCTTCATGGAGGGTGGCGCCATGGTCCTGGCTGATGGTGGGGTTGTCTGTATCGACGAGTTTGACAAGGTGAGTGTGAGCCTCACAGTCAGAACCAGGCTGGTGACTGCAGGTGGGGCTGGCAGCCACTACTGCCAACTTGGAAGACTGATGTTCTGGCCTTGGGGTCTGTTGCTCTGTGGTAACTGAGAATTGCTCTGCCTCTCTGAGCCTCAGTTTCTGTATCTGGAGACCGGGAAGAGGAAAGCCATGCATGTGGGTCACTGTGATTACAGGTGACTCTGTCTTTGTACTTGTGAATGGTAGCTGCTGCTTGTTTTTCTGCTGCCACAGCCTCCTGCTTGGAGAATGGGGGGCGGGGGGGCGGCGGCGGTGGGTCTGATGGACCTCTCTGTCCCCTACGCAGATGCGAGAAGATGACCGTGTGGCCATCCACGAAGCCATGGAGCAGCAGACCATCTCTATAGCCAAGGTGAGCGAGCCTTGCTGGGAGCCTGCCCTGCTGCTTTCCAGCATGGCTGACTCCTCCGCACGCTGGCTGCTCTGAGCAGCTTTGCTGAGTTCTGTTTGACTAGGGCTGTGCTGGCAGCAGTAGGCCTGGGAGAAAAGAGAAGGAAAGGGGAGGAAGGGGAAGGAAAGAGTCAGTCAGTGAGTGTCCCAGGGTTCTTGGTCATCTCCCACCCTCTTGTCTCCTCAGGCTGGGATCACCACCACCCTGAACTCACGCTGCTCAGTCTTGGCTGCTGCCAACTCAGTGTTTGGCCGCTGGGATGAGACAAAGGGGGAGGACAACATCGACTTCATGCCCACCATCTTGTCCCGCTTCGACATGATCTTCATTGTCAAGGATGAGCACAATGAGGAGAGGGATGTGGTATGTGTACAGTAGGGCTGGTGACCACAGGGCCTGGCTCCAGAGAGGTTCATCGTCCTGGGGGAAAGGTGAACAGAGCACTTGGCCACTCACATAGCCACCACCTGCAGTGCTGGTGAAGGGCCTTGGAGTCCGATGGCTGGGTCCGTGTTTGCACTGAGGTGCTGGGTATTCTGTGGTTGGCTCTCTCTCTAGGCCTCAGTCCTTTACAAGTCAGAGAACCCCAGTTCTGGTTGGTAAACTTTCCCCCAGGGCTTCACACATGTTAGGCAAGTACCTTTGAACTGATGGTAAAACCCTGGAAGAAAAGAAATGTAATGGCTCAAAGAATCAACAAGTCCAGAGATGTAATGCATATGTCTAGGTTGTTGGCTAGCTCTGTTTTTGCCTTTGGACAGCTCTGTTGCTCCCTTTAGGGGAGGCTTGATCCCTTGGGGGCCACTACTCTTCCTGTGGTAAAGACAAAAGTATGATTTTTGTCTTACCAGTCGATAGCTTTCCTGCTCCTGTGTTAAGTGGAGGCCTCTTCTTAGCCAGTAGTTCTAGTAGAAGCCCTAGCATGAACTGTCATTGGCGAGACTAGACCCACTGTCCCTCTGAAAAGCAGACTTGTGTCCCAAATGGTGGGTGGGGCCAAGCCAGCAGGCAGCATAGGCCTGATATCTGAATAGCCTGTCTGGTTCTGAGTGGGGCTCACTCAGCTCTCTCAGCCCACCCCTCCTCTGCGAGGGGCCTCTAGGCTCAGAAGGACCTGTGGGTTGATCTAATGTCCCTTCTGCCCCCTTAGATGCTGGCTAAACATGTGCTCACTCTGCACGTGAGTGCTCTGACACAGACCCAGACTGTGGAAGGAGAGATTGACCTGGCGAAGCTGAAGAAGTTCATTGCCTACTGCCGAGCGTGAGTACTGACACGAGCCCCGTGGGGGTGAGGTTGCATGGCTTCCCTGAGTGGAAAGAGTGCCCAATTCCCAGGCTTGGACCTTCGTGTGCAGAGTATCCCAGCAGCGCCACTCTGAGGTTTTGGTTCTGTGGCATCTATTCAGATGACACTGACTTTTGGCCTCAGTCTCTCCCATCCTCAGGAGGTGGGTAGGGTTTGATGTGAGGCCCTCTCAAGTTTTGGGATGCAAGCAGGTCATTGTAGATGAAATCTGAATAATGCCCATCTACACCACAGCACGACCTTGGTAAGTTGCTCAAGAGCCTCCGGAGCCTCCATTGCCTAGGTTATGTTTTCTAAGGTATTTTTTTTTCCCTTTTGCTTTGTTGAGGCAAGTGAATTTTGTAGCCAGGACTAGCCTAGAATTTAAGGATCCTCGTGTCTTAGCTTCCTGAATATTAAGTTTATACATATGGATCTCCACCATCTCCACGCCCAACCAAACTCTCCGTTATCTGTTCTTTTTATATTTTTGTGCCAGTTCTGGGCCTTGAACTCAGGGCTACTCTCAAGGCTAGTTTGAACCACAGTGTCACTTCTGGCTTTTTGGCCCTTAACTGGAGATAATAGTCCAAAGGGCTTTCTTGCCATTTGGCTTCAAACTATGACCTGTAAATCTCAGCCTCCTGAGTACCTCGGATTACAGGCATGAGCCACTAGCATTCAGCTCAGTTACCATTTTTTTGTGCCAGTCCTGGAGCTGGAACTCAGGGCCTGGGTTATTGTCCCTGAACTTTTTTTGGAGGAGGTGGGCGGGGGCTGGGAGAGTCGGTTGTGGGGCTTCAACTTGGGGCTTTGGTGCTGTCCTTGAGCTCTTTTGCTCAAGGCTAGCACTCTACCACTTTGAGTCACAGTGCCATTTCCTGTTTTCTGGTGGTTCATTGGAGAAGAGTCTTATGGACTTTCCTGCGTGGGCTGGCTTTGAACCTCTGTTCTCAGATCTCAGCCTCTTGATTAGCTAGGATTACAGGTATGAGCTGCTGGAGTCTGGCTCACATCATTTCTTTTTTCCTTCCAGTCCTGGGCTTCCGGTCCTGGGGCCCATGAACTCATGAACTGTGCCTGAGCTTCTAGGCTCAAGGCTAGTGTTCTGCCACTTGAGCCACAGCTCCACTTCCATTCTTTTGGTGGTTCATTGGAGATAAAGAGTCAGATGCTAGGTGTGGAGGAGCAGAGACTTCCAGGAAGCTTGCCACCTAGTGGCTGCCTGTTGCTCCCTTAGTGATTGATCAAGGGCCGGGTCCACAGTGCGCTTAGTAGGAGGTAGAATTGTCACTGCTGTACCTGTGCCAGGCCTTTTGCTACCTGTTGCTGATCTCTGTGGCATCTGCCCATAGCTAGCCAGTCAACAGGTTTCACCTGAATCCCCCAAATGACTTGCCAGCCCCTGTCAGCAAGCAGCAAGCAGGGATGTGGAGGGAAAGCCAGTGGAGGGCAGGGAGCTGGGTTAGCAACTGAGAAATTTCCTCTTGGTCTCGCACTCATTTTTCCCCACCTGCCCTACCCTGCAGGAGGTGTGGTCCCCGGCTGTCCGCTGAAGCTGCGGAGAAGCTGAAGAACCGCTATGTCATCATGCGGAGTGGAGCCCGCCAGCATGAGCGGGACAGGGATCGCCGCTCCAGCATCCCCATTACTGTGCGGTGAGCAGGAAGTGGGGCCTCGCTTGGCTGGGGTGGGGGGGGGCGCGGGGGAGAGTCCACCCCTAGGAGCACGTGGTGGGGGATGGGACAGCCAGCAGTCTCCACCAAGTCCTTAAGTCCCCTGGGCACACCCTGGTGTCTGGGGGAGGGGTCGTTGGCTGAGGTCCTCTGAGCACCCCGTTTTGCCCACAGGCAGCTGGAGGCCATCGTGCGCATCTCCGAGGCCCTGAGCAAGATGAAGCTGCAGCCCTTTGCCACTGAGGCCGATGTGGAGGAGGCCCTGCGGCTGTTCCAGGTGTCCACCTTAGATGCCGCTTTATCGGGCACCCTTGCAGGTGAGCGGGTGCTGGGCCACAGTCTTGGGGACCATGGGCAGGGCACTGCTTTTCTGTGTGCTAAGCTTTCCTGGTCATCTTCGACAACAGCTCTTTCCTCACCTCTCCCTTAGCCATTTCCCCCCAGAATAGGAGGAATCAGCTTCTTTCCAGACCCTGGAATGCCATCCTCGGAAGCCAGTTTGTTTACAGTAATTGTGGCCTGTCATTGCCGAGGAATAGCAGTCCATCACATCCTATGTGCTGCTGAGCTCAGAACCGTGTCAATGCTTCTCTCGTCTTGACAGCCACTCCCTGGTCATCCTTCCCCATTTACGAGATCACAAGATGGGTGTTCACCGAGCCCTTTTGGTAGCACACAGGGCCCCCAGTCTTAGCAGGAATCCAGGCTCCTGGACCCTGACCCCGAGCTCACGTTGGCTGTTTCTGCTCAGCCTTTCAGCCGACCTGAAGCACTGGTGATTTACTAGACTGTCCTGTGGAAGGTATTTCTTCCTCAGCCAGTGTTTGTTGAGCTTCCCGCTTGCCAGGCACCATCTAGGTGCTAGAGATAAAAGAGCAAATCTGGTCCTCTCTTGCTTGCCAAGGTGAGACAGTGAGGACAGATGTCCAGTCCAAGTGGTAAAAGGGGCAATGGCAGGACCAGGTATGTTGGGGGCGGGGGGAAGGATGCTACTTTGCATTAGGTGGTAAGGTAGATGGCCTCTCGATGGTGAGCTGGGTGAACAAAGGTTGGTGGCTCCCAAAGGGGTGTGCCTGCCCAAGGAGGGTTGTTTTTTTTATGTTTTTTTATTTAAATTTATTTATTAATTAAAATTTTTTTGACAACGTGTTGTGCAAAAAGGGTACAGTTACGTAGTAGGGCAGTGTGTACATTTCTTGTGATATCTTACACCCTGTTTTTCTTTCCCTTCCCTAGGTCAGGTAGACATATATACAGTATACAATGTATTAAGAACATATGCAGTAGCCACGTGGCCACGCCCAAGAAAGTTTGCCTAGGGCTTTAAATGTAATGTCGACATTAGACAATATGTCAACAGTAGTCTTATATGAACGTACATACTTAGCTTTTGAGCTATTGTATTCCACTGAGAGGTCAATTTTTGACTTTTATATGTTGAGTAATTGTTTGGTTTTAGTTACATAATGTTGGGTCGCTGACCCAATCCTGTGGGAAATACCATTTGACAAGCAGTTTTTGGTTTCACAGACCTGGTCTCTACTGTCTCTCCGTCTCCCTTTGTTAACAGTCATATATCAGGGAGATCATGCCCCTTTGTTTTCTGTGTTCTAGGCTTGTCTTGCTCAACATTATTTGTTCAAGTTGTGACCATTTCCCTTCAAATAACAATATTTCACCATTCCTAATCACTCTGTAGTATTCCATTGTGTATAGGTACCATATTTTTTGGATCCATTCATCTGTGGAGGGGCATCTGGGTTGTTTCCATATTTTGGCTATTGTGAATTGTGCAGCGATAAACATGGAAGTGCAAACGTGTTTTTGATATCTTGGGGCCTGCTGTTCCGGATAGATGCCTAGGAGTGGTATGGCTGGGTCATAGGGTAGGTCTATATTGAGCTTTTTGAGAAACCTCCATATGGTTCTCCAAAGTGGTTGTACTAATTTGAACCCCCACCAACAATGGAGAAGGGTTCCTATTTCCCCGCACCCCCTCCAGCATTTGTTGTTGCCTGAGTTCAGAGTATAGGCCATTCTAACTGGAGTGAGGTGGTATCTCAGGGTTGTTTTTATTTGCATTTCCTTTACTACCAGGGATGTTGAACATTTCCTCATATGTTTCTTTGCCATTTTTATCTCTTCTCTTGTGAAGTCTCTCTTTAGCTCCTTTGCCCACTACCTAATTGGTTTATTGGGCTTGGAGGGGCTTAGTTTTTTGAGTTCTCTGTAGATGACAGATATTAGGCCTTTGTTGCTGTGCTGGTAAAGATCCTTTCCCATATGGTTGGCTGTCTTTCTGTTTTGGTGGCTATGTCCTTAGCTGTGCTGAAACTTTTTAATTTGTAGTAGTCCCATTTGTTGAGTCTCTCCCCTATTTGTTGTGCCCCTGGGACTCTATTCAGGAAGTTCCTTCCTGTGCCTATAAGTTCTAGCATCTTTCTTACTCTGCCAAGGAGGGGTTTTGCTGTGTCAGTTACCCAGGAGGCAGCAGGGTTTGGCATCAGGGCAGCTCACCTGTAGTAGAAGTTGGAAATAAGCCTCTACTTCCTGCGGGCTTTCTGGGATACTAGATACCCAGGTGTGGTTCTCAGGATGGATGGCCTGCCTTCCCTCCTGGGTCCTGCCTCACTGTCTGTCTCAGATGGACCTCAGGCTCTTGTCCCAGTCTCTCTAGCAAGGTGGAATCCGTGTGTTAGAGGTTGCGTGACTTTGTGGCTTGTTAGCAGTTATCAACCAAAGGCAATTCATGGTTTTCTGCAGTGCTTTCCAGTGGCTTCTTTGGCCAGAATGAAAGCTAACCTGTCCCTTGGTCCCCAGGGGCTATAAGCCCTGGCCATGTCCCTGCCACCCTAGCCCTGGCTTGAATGTATCAGGTACATTGCTGTTTCTGCCTTTGCTGCGCTCTCTGCCTGGAACATTATTCTCCATGTTGGCCACATGGTGGCTCTTCCTGAGTGAGTTATCCACTGTCCTTGGGCATCGCACGTTCTTCCTACTGTAGCTATCTCCCTGGTCTGGCTCAGGCAAGTTGTCTTGGGTTGGCGGTTTCTGTCTAGCACACGGGGGTCCTCACCGTCTGACTTCTCACAGGAGTGGAGGGCTTCACCAGCCAGGAGGACCAAGAGATGCTGAGTCGCATTGAGAAGCAGCTCAAGCGCCGCTTCGCCATTGGCTCCCAGGTGTCGGAGCACAGCATCATCCAGGACTTCACCAAGCAGGTAGGCCTTCCCCCAGCATGGGATGCAAGTTTCTCTGGACAGGCCGGTTCCACACAACACTAGTCCCCCGCCCTGTAAGCACGTTTGCCTGTCACCTTTAAGATCACAGGGACAGAGAGCCCTACCTCCCCGTAGATCTTCTCACTCGGGCCTTGGGAACATTGATGTAGTGTAGCAGCTACAGGTGAGCAGACCAGCTTAGAGAGGCTGAGGGTGGAGAAAAGAGCGAGTTCCATAATCACAAGCACTGAAATCCCAGCATTTATTTGCTAGTAACTTCAAGCAAGTGACTTAGCCCCTCTGCGTCTGTAAAGTGGGAATGTTCCTAGTGCCAGCCGCATAGAATAGTTGGCTCACTTATGCAGAGACCGTACCTGCTCTGCACACAGTAGGGCGCTCGGGTGTCCTGGTGCCTGGAGGTAGAAGCCTTCCATAGGCTGTAAAGTGCCCTGAGCAGGGGAGCCTGGTGGCAGACACGCTCACAGGCAGCCTGTCTCCCTGCAGAAGTACCCGGAGCACGCCATCTACAAGGTGCTGCAGCTCCTGCTGCGCCGCGGAGAACTCCAGCACCGCATGCAGCGCAAGGTGCTCTACCGCATCAAGTGAGTTCCCGCTCCCTCGGTCAGGAGTCACCGCATCTGCTGCCTCCTTCCTCACCACGCCTCTGCCCTGGAGGCCCGGCCGCCAGGTCCTGCTTTGTCCCTGGATGCTGCCTCTGCTGCGTTTTGAGAACCCGGCTTTGGGCGGAGATTGCTGTGGTGTCATGGGGTGTGATATATTCAGGCACTGGGTGCTCTGCCTTTGGGGTCCTGTCCCCCTGCTTGCCTCGGCAGGGTGCGAGAGGGGCAAGACCAGGCTCTGGAACCCACAGACTGGCTTTTAGGGTGGACCACCACAGAGGTGAGGTTTCTGTGCAAACTGTTTGTCCCATTCTTCAGTTTCTTCATGTTTCAGAGGAGAAATAAAGTTTTATTAGCGTTCCTGCTACTCAGAGCAAGTTCATGCCTCAGTTTCCTGGTTTACACATGGGTGATACTAGCTCCTGTTTGGTGGGATTACACTTGAGAACATGAGCAGTGGTTAGTGGAGTACCCAGGATGGGTCTGGATATTTTAGTATCTGGGGATCTGGGTTCCCACTGGGCCTTCAAGTAGATAAGATAGACTGGGATTCCTGGACCATTCTTCTGTCTACCTTCCCTGCTGTGTGACCTCAGGCAGGGTTAGTGTGCTTCTCTGTGCCTTAGCTCATCACCGAAGCTTATAGCCTCTGAGCCCTGAATAGGAGCATGCCCTAGGGACCACAGATAGTTGGAGAAAAGCAAGCCAGCGCCCCAGTCCTTGTTTTTCCTAATGCCCAGATGCCACTATGAGTTTGTTCTTTTTAAGAAGAATTCACGAAATTAAAAGACAAGCCAGTGCAATAAAACATTTGTTAATGTACATTTAGAGATGTGCAGTATCAAGTGAAAAGTGATTTATGGTAAGTCACTGCCAGGTCAAGTATCTGAAAAAGACCCCATGAAAAGATGAAAATACTTGAGGGGAGCTGGAAGAAGACTGACTCTTCTCAGAAAAGTGCCTCCCCCGCCCCCCGGGTACTTCAGAGGCCATTGTTCATCCCAAGTATGTTTTGTGCAGCCATTGTTGGCAGTTTGGAGCCCTTCCTGTCTGTTCTGGGAAACAGGTGAGGGGCAGAAGCGAAGCCCAGCTCCCCTGACTCACTCCTGCGCAGGGACCGTTTCTTCTCTGATCACTTTGAAGAGAACCAGAACGGTGTGTGCTGGCTGGCCTGCTCGATGAGGCTGGTGTGGGTTGCATCCGGGGTGGGATTTCCTGTTCTGTTAGCCTTCCGATCTTGATGTGGAGGCTGGCTCCATCTCAGACTGCACCTTCTGTTCTGCGGGTGGACCTGGGCCACCCTTGGCATTGCTAGTGGCCTTTCCCTGTCATAAGTCTGGCCACTGAGTGACAGGGTGCAGGATCTGAACCTCATGCAACAAAGCTTCTTATGTCCTCCCTGGGCAGCCTCTGGGCCTGGCCCTGGGGGGGGGGGTGGTGGTGGTGACAGGGAGATGACATGGTCACTGTCCCTTGATCAGGCAAACAGCAATCTGGTAGGTACACATGCCGAGAGGCCAAAATGGCAAGACTGGCTTCTTTGCTGGCATGGGGATTGGAACCTGGTGAGACACAAGGCATAGAACAGCAGCCTAACATGAAAACACACCTAGAAGGTCCCTGGGTGTTGGTACATGCTGGGCTCCAAAAACCTGGTGTCAGGGCCGGAGAGGGGGAGTCCTCAGGCCAAGAATGCTGAGGCTGGGTCTCTAAGGACCAGAATCCTAACCTGGGCAAGCTTCAGACTGTTAGGATCTGGAGCTAAGTTCTGCCAGCTCTGCCCTCTCAGATCTTACCCATCACTTCAGTTTCTCTTGTTGAAGTTCTGCCATTCCTGAGCAGCACCCGTGAGCAGAGCTTGGTGAGTGACTGGCACTTCTTTGGTTGTAAGGAGTCAGCTGAGAGCATAGATCTGTGGTCACCCCACCGGGAATGTCTGATTCATTGCTTCCTCTCTGCCATCGGGTGCCGTCCTCTCTGACTATGCTCAGACCTGTCCTGGTAGTTACTAGCTGCTCTCTTTAGGCATTTTAACTTCCATACCTAAGGTCCTTCTGGCAATCTCCAGCTCAAAACCACCTGGAGGAAAAGAATTCAGTCAGACAAGCTTGTCCACGAAGTGGTAATTTCACCCAGTTTTCCTTGGGATTGATGTGAGCTCTGCATTGGTTTTGCATCTTGCATTGACTTAGCTGTCTAGTCAGACAAGTATGAAATGCTACCCACCTCTGATCAAACATCACTATGCACTGAGTGACTTGATTCATTCCCAGTGTGGGCCCCTAGTTTATGGCTGGGATGACCAGCAGCTTGAGTACACAGAACTACAAGATTATCTTGGGCATGCTACCTGCTCGTTAGCAGGTTAGGAGATACAGGCTACTACTTGGAGACAAAAGAATGGGTTCCTAATATAACCTACTAAAACCCAATATCGGGAAAGGTATAGCTGTGGGAGGAATAAGAGCTCTTCCCTAGTATCTAAGAAGGTCCTGAGTTTGACCCCCAGCACTGAAGAAGAATAATGAAGCTTCTGTCCAATTTTTATTTTTATTTATTGGACATACAAATCTGTACAAGATCAGAGTGCTGATGACATATTTATGAAGAGGTTCCTGCTGAGAAGAATTTGCAAATAGTCTGGAGCCCCATTACCCCACTCACCGAGAGTTAGGCCACCCAAACAAATAGCTCAGAACTGCATGAGACCACAGACCTCATGAATGTGGCTGTTTAATTCAACAGCTGCACACTACACATTCATCTCAGCAGCCCGTGGATTTTTCTCCAAAGTAGTTTAGAATACAAAGCATTCTTAGCAAATACAAAAACAGTGAAACAACTCCCTGTATTTTATCAGACCATACATAATGGAACTAAGCTGGAATTCAACAGCAAGATACTACAGAACAGATGCAGGCACACCGAGCCTAAACAAGATATTGTGGAATTATAAGTGAGTCACTGGACTAATAAAGAGAGAAATCAAAAAGTCCCTGGAATCCAATGAAAAACCTACCAAAAGCTTTGGGATAGAGCTAAAGCAGTATGAGAAGTTTCTGTGAGTATCTACATAAAGAACAGCTTTCAGTCTAACGATGCACCTCGAGCTTCTAAAAACAGAAGCCCAAATTAGCAGATGGAAAGATAATAAGTACTGTTAGAGATGAATAAAATGGAGACTATTCAATGAGGTGGGGTGTCTGGTTTAATCCTGAATCCTAGCTACCCAGGAAACAACAGAAGGATCAGCCTGGGAAGAAAAGTTCTCAACATTCTATCTTAGTAACTAGTAAAATAGAAACTCCTTTATAGGACCACTTAAGGATTTTCTTTTTTCCTGGGCCTGGGGTTGTCCCTGAGCTTTTGTGCTCAAGAGTACTGTGCTACCACTTAAAATACAGCTCCACTTCCAGCCTTTTGTGGTTAATTGGAGATAAGAGTCTCATGGACTTTGCTGCCCACACTGGCTTTGAACCATCATCCATCTCAGCCTTCTGAATAGAATTATAGGCATGAGACACTGGCTCCTGGCCTAAGGATAATTTCTGAAAATTTCTGTTGTTCTTAGATGATGTGCAGAGGGGTTATGGTTACAGAAGTCAGATAATATACTGCATTTTGGACAGTGTCACCCCTTCTCTTGCTCTCCCAGTTTTCCCCTTCCATCTCAATCCGTAAGTTTATTTATTTCAACAGTGTCTGTGCTGCATTTGTCCACTGCTGAAGTTGAAAAGAATTTTTAACTTTTTTTTTTTTTGGCCAGTCCTGGGCCTTGGACTCAGGGCCTGAGCACTGTCCCTGGCTTCTTCCCGCTCAAAGCTAGCACTCTGCCACCTGAGCCACATCGCCCCTTCTGGCCGTTTTCCATATATGTGGTGCTGGGGAATCGAACCGAGAGCTTCATGTGTAGGAGGCAAGCACTCTTGCCACTAGGCCATATTCCCAGTCCCTAAAGCTGTTTTCTAGGGAAAAAAAAATCCGTAACTAGTTTGATTAAAAGAAGAAACAGGGCTGGGAAGGTGGCTTAGTGGTAGAATGCTTGTCTAGCATGCATGAAGCCCTTGGGATCGATTTCTTAGCACCACGTAAACAGAAAAAGCACGAGTGTCGTTGTGGCTCAAGTGCTAGAGTGCTAGCCTTAAGCAAAAAGAAGCCAGGGACAGTGCTCAGTAAAGTTAAAGCCCCAGGACTGGCCAAAGGAAAAAAAAAAAAGCAAAATAAGAGATAGATATGAAAGGGAATAATCACAACAAATGCCAGTGAAATACAAAGAATTAGAAAATACTTGGAAATCCTTGCCAAGTGGAAAATCGAGAGGAAATTGATAGATTGCATGATAGGGTTTATTACCAAAATTGAGCCAAGACTATATGAGCCACTTAAACAGATCTGGAACAAGCAATAAAATTGAAGCAATATTTTCTCAACAGAAAAGTCAGGAACGGATGGATTCACTACAGGATTCTCTTGAACCTTTAAAAAAGGATTAACAGCACTATTTATACTCTTCCATGAAAAAGAAAGGAGAGGAATGTAACTGAACTAATTCTCTGAGGCTTATGTTACATTTGTTACAAAACCAGACAAGAGGCACACAACAAAAATGGACATTAGATCAAGCTTCATGAGCATCTATGCAAAAAGTCTCAGATTCTTTTTGTTTTTGTTTTTGGCTGGCCCTGGGGCTTAAAGTCCTGGGAAGTATCTCTGAATCTCTTTGTGCTAAAGGTTAGCACAGTGCCACTTCTGGCTTTTTCTGAGTAGTTTATTGGAGATAAAGAGTCTCATGGACTTTTCTGCCCCGCCTGGCTTTGAACCCTGATCCTCAGATCTCTGCCTCTTGAGTAGCTAGGATTATAGGTGTGAGCCACTGGTGCCTGGCTCAATAAGATTCTTGATAACCAAATTCAACAACACATTAAAAAGGTCACATGCCTTGTATCCCAAGGATGCAAGGATGGTTTAATAGACATAGATAATAAATCACATAAATCTGGAACAAAAACATCAGAAAAAGCCTTTGATAAAATCCTCTGAAAGAAACTAGGAATAGAAGAAATGTACCTGAGCTTAATAAAGGCTATGACAAACCTGTAGCCTACATAGTAAGTGGAGGGGGAATGAATCATTTCTCCTAAGTTCAGGAACAAGACAAGGGCCTCTAGAACTCTTCCCATTCTTACTTAGTATGACACTAGGAACTGTATATGATCCTCTCCGTGGTCCTTGGAGTCTTCTCAAGCTCCTGTCACTTGCGGGGAGGGAGGTCTTGGTGTAGGTCCAGTCCTGTAAATCAGTTTAGTTCTTGGACCTGGATGGCATGGGACTTCTAGGCTCAGGAGGGACCTCGGGCTGGATTTCCCTAGGAGCCATGTCTTGTTCAGTGTGGGATGTGGCTGAGTTTGTGGCTTCAAGGAAGGAGAGGAGAGTGATTGCAGCCACGTCTCTAGCCCAGAATGTAGAGGAGTAGGCTGGTCCTGTGGTGGGCACTTTTAGTAAACAGAGGGCAGAAACCAGAAGACCCTATTTGTCAGCTGTGCACTGAGTCGTCTCCAGACCTCCATTTCTAAAGTGTCCAGAGCTTCTGAACATTTACCAATTGCTGGGAGCTGAGCTAGAGAACTTCAGGCAACCAGTGAAGCAGCTTACCTCTCCCTAGTCCAGTCCAGGTCAAGTGTATGTGTCTGTGTGTTTCTCTGTGTGTGTGTGTGGGGGGGGGGGGGGCTGTGTGCTGTCCCTGACCTCTCTTTGCTCAAGGCTAGTGCTCTACCACTTTGAGCCACAGCGCCACTTCGAGTTTTCTGGATGTTAATTCCAAATAAGAGTCTCTTGGACTTTCCTGCGTGGATGGCTTTCCTATTTTTGTTTTTTAAACCCATAACAGAACATTTTGGGGAAGGGGCCCTTTCTTCTCTTGCTCTCCCAGGTGTGTGTTGACAGCTTCCACAAGGGGGCACCAGAGCACCAGACACAGGCCACAGCCTTGTAGGCAGCTGGGTTTGGCCACCAGGTGGCTCTTGGCAGGGCTTCTGGAGCCTTCTGTCCTGGGAATCCCAAAAGCCCTGGCTGGACTCTGCAGCCCAGTGAGCCCTTGGGGTTCACCACTGGGACAAAAATCCTTGTGGGTACCAACCCCTCTGGGAGTATTCCTAGCACACTGAGTCACTTAATCACTACCATGTTCCCAGGAAGTAGGCATCCTCATCCCATCACTGTAGGAAACTGAGGCTGTGCACAGCCAGGGTCCAAACCAGAGGCATCTGACCTCCGAGCCTTTGCTGCCGTCTCTTAGAATGATCTCACCATCTTAGAAGACTAAACTCATTGGATTTTTAAAAATTCAGATCAGATGTTTGCATATATACACACCTACACACATATGTATTTTGCTCAGGTAACAACACATGGGTGACAAAACAAAAACAGAAACCATCCTCTCTTCCAGCCCTACAGTTTTCTCCTGGTGGTGACTCATTGTAAGTCCACACAGATCTAATGGAGACTCAGAATTTTAGAATCTGGCAAGAGCTCTAGACTGCTGTCTAGGCAGCAGCTGCAGCTAGAGCCCTTTCATCTCTGGATTCCTGTCACATCACCTTGACTTTGAGATCTTTCTTGGTTCCGAGTTCCCAGCTCGTGGTACTTAAGCCCCCCAGCAGCAGGGCAGTGAGGTGTATGACCTTGGTTCCCCACTCCCCCCCCCCCCCCCCCCCCCCCCGCTTGTGTGCTCCAGGAGTCATCAGCCCAGAAAAGCCAAGCTTGTTCTTGGGAGACCACTTGTTTTTCTCCCAGGAGAGAGATGTGCCCGGAGTTGTGGGAAGTGTGGAAATGCTATGGCTTGACTCCATGCCTCATGAGGTAGCCCTAATGAGAGGGGGCTCTGGCCTGGTGAGATATAGTTCTTCCCTCAGAAGCTGCTTCTAATCTCTAGACCAGCCACCTGTACTTGTCCATCCATCTACCCACCCAGCCACTAACCATTCTCTCATCCATCCAGTCTATCCATTCATTTATTCATCCATTTACCCACACCATCCACCCATCCATCCGTTATCCATACATATGTATGGATAACAGATGGGTGGGTGGTTATCATGGGAATAATACTGCCCACACGGTGGGGTTTTAATGAGGATTAAATGCTTTAGCGCATTATGGTTCTGAGAAACATGCCAGGCATGTCTCTCTGTAAGTCTGTTACGCTTATTGATGTTTTTAGTTCATTCAACAAAATTTGCTAAGCAGTCACATTTCCTGGACACTAGGAATACAGAGAACAAAGTAGGCTCCTCTCTGCCTTGGAGGAGGAAGACCCAGACTGCCAGGGCTAGCACAAAAGGGTTTTGTGAGAAAGCACAGGTGCTGTGGTGTGGTCCAAGAGGACAGGACTCCGAAGGCCTGAGGTGTGAGTTCCAGGTGGTTCTGTTTTGTGAGATACAGCCCAGGGGTGGCAGGTGGGGGCTGGCTGAGAATGGGGGTGGCTGCATGAGTTACATAAGCCCCCAGCCTGGGAGCCAGGGTACTGTTTTGACAGTTCTGTTCACTGCCCCCACAAGAATGGGCTCCTCAGCAGCAGAGCTGGGAGGGGAGGGGAGCTTCACAGAGTCTGGAAGCATCTTCCACTGCGGCTCCTTCAGGTTTCTCTCTCGTCCACGCTCCAGCCATTTCTTTTGCACTTCCTTGTGTCCATCCTGGCCCAGCCTTCTCTGATTCTGAGAGGGGTAAGGGGCTGGAGGAAAGCAGAGGGGGCTGGGTGTAGGGTAGGCTGGCTGTGTGAGTAGAGAGATGGAGAGAGAGGGCTGCTGGGGTCAGGCCAAGCCCCCTTGGTGGTCTCCATGGCATCAGCCTTGGTTACCTTCCGAAGGATCAAGGCCTGACTTGTGAGTACTTGATCCTGTAGCTAAGTGACCCTGGGCAGGATCTAATCTATTTGGGTTGCAGATAGAAAGACTGAGGCCCAACGAGGGCGTATGACTCATTCACAGACACACAGCTTGTTTGGATCTCCATAGGGCCAGCAGACTCTGAATAAAACGACTTCCTTGTATGATACAGTGCTGCCTTTTGGGGCCATTTAGCGAGGAAGTGTAATCTAAGCGGTTCTCACATCTGTTGCCCTTGTTGGTGACTTTATTCCATGTTCTTTATTCTCTTTCTTCCTCCCTGTCCCCTGCAGGGGACAAATGGTGGCCAAGTGCAGCTTCATGTCCATGCAGTTCCTATGAGCAGGACCAGGGCTGGGCACACTTGGTACAAAGGAGCTAAGAGCAGCTTGCTCAACATGCTGGAGTGAATTGAGTTGACTGTCACCTAGCTCAGATCAATATGCTTCTCCATGGTATATAGGACAAGGTCACTGGAAGTCCCAGAAAGCAACTTAAACCCCTACCCCACCTCGATCAAGAAAGCAAAACCTTCTTTCAGTATCAGTCTCACAGTCCCAGGGGAGCTCTCTGATTGGCTCTTCTTGGGTCAGTCATTATCTCTTAGACCAATCGCAGTTGCCAGAGAGATGAGCTACAGTGTTCAACTAGTCAGGTCTGGATTACTTCCTATCTTTAGAACCAGGCAGGACAGGGCTTGTCCCTAGAAGTGGTATGGGAAAGCTGGGGGGGGGGGGGGTACACGTAAAACATTAACTGCCACAGTCTATTGGCCATCACGCCAATAGAGCTTCTGAGGACCTTGCTGGCAGGAGATAGTTACACAGGTGTCCTTGCTCAAGCGTGATCATGCCGCTACCCACTTACACACTTCGGGTGGGACACAGCACTGCTGTGGGTAGGGAGGAGGAAATTGAGACCCAGGAAGGCACCCCCTAGGGGGAAATAGGTGCTTGGATCCAGGCTTCCCAAGTGCTGTGTCACCAACCAGGCCTCTGTCCCAGAGCCCTAGAGCTCATGCTTGCAGGGCAAAGATGACAAGGCCGAAGGGAGGTGGCTCTGTGCGACCGCATGTCTATGGCAGGGCCTGTGCTGCGGTCTGGCCCTCCTGGGCTCCTCCAGGCGGCCATGGATTGATTCCTTGGGGGAGGGAAGAAGGCTGTGGCTGATGGGCCTTTCAGCATCTACAGAACAACTTTTCCATTGCCATGGTGACCAGACTCTGTGCAAGTACAAGTCCGGCTTATTTTGGAACTTGGTCTGTACAGCAGCCGCTTTGTTTCCTGGCCCTCCTGCTGCAACTTTTGTCTGTGGGAATGTCCTCTGGTGCCGGGGCACAGTGGTGTGGAGCTCAACATGGCTGGGAGGGCAGATGCCTGACTCCCCCAGAATTTTCTATGACCCTCTTGCCAGCCTCTCTAATTTGGTCTCTCTGTGATGGGCCCCAGATGAGAACCCGGGTGCTAGTCCTGCCTCTGCTGCAGGCCGTCTCCTTGTTTTTGGTGCTGGTCCTGGGGCTTGGACTCAGAGCCTGAGTGCTGTCCCTGAGCTTTTGTGCTAGTTCTCTACCACTTGAGCCACAGTTCTCCTTCTGACTTTTTTTGGTGCTTAATTGGAGGTAAGAGAGTCTCATGAACTCTCCTGCCCAGGCTGGCCTTGAATTTTGATCCTCAGGTCTCAGCCTCCTGAGTAGCTAGGATTACAGACCTGCGCTACTTTGTACCCTGCCAGACCCTCCTTTCTTATATGTCCATCACAGAGCAGTATGGAAATGCGAAGATGAAATGGCATGAAGTACCAGGTGCCTGGGGCTCATGCCTACAATCCTAGCTATTCAGGCGGCTGAGATCTGAGAGGATGGTGGTTTGAAGCCAGCCTGGGCAGCAAACTCTGTGATACTCTTATCTCCAGCTAACCAGCAAAAAGAAGGAGAGCTGGCTCAAATGGCAGAATGTCAACCTTGAGCAAAAAAGCTAAAGGACAGCACTTGAGCCCCAAGTTCAAGTCCTAGTACACACACACACACACACACACACACACACACACACACACACACACGAGGAAAAATGCTCTTGAATCCCCCCTGCATCTTCATTTCCTACAGTCAGTGTTCCACATTTCTCTCCAGTTGTAACTCACATGCAGGCAGACAGCATTTTACACAGTTGAATCATGTTGCAGAATGGGTTCCTGGCACTTCCTGAACGTCACGTCATGACATTTAGACTCCTGCACCGTTAATAAAGGATATCAAAGGCAACATTAGGAGAAGCGGGTCTTGGCCGGGAGAGGGGCCTGGCTAACACATGGCCTGCTAGGACCCCGGGAAGCATATGGCAGGGCCTCTGGGGGGGCCAGGCCAGGAAGCAGCTATGGACCATCCAGGTGGCACCCTGGATCTCAGCTTCCCCTTTGGGAACCAGGAGGTTCAAGTACTTCATCCTTAGGACCCCTTGAGGGGTCTGTGACCCAGGAGTGACTAGTCTTGCCATGGCTATGGGGTTAGAGCAGGAGGTGTGGCTTCAGCCCTCGGGGACCTCAGAGTCAACCAGGGGCCACAATGCCCAATGCAAGCGAAGGACATTGGACGCTGAGTGCAGAATCCCAGCAAGGTATCCCAGCAAGGTGCACAGTCACGCTTGAACTTGACTTGGCCATAGTAGTGCTTGTGCCTCCAGAGAGACCAGGGGAGGCGGGAGCCGCCCCGGAGGAGGGCAGGCCTTCTTTGCCTTGGTATCTCTAGAGTCCAACAGGAGGCAGTCCAGCACTGGGAGTGTGTGGTGACAGAGACCCTGCTCAGGCACACAGTGGGGACATTCTGTGCCCAAGGACAGGAACACCTGGGAGAGGCAGGAGGAGGGATGAGGCCACTTGGCTCAAAGGCAAGGGCACTCAGGGGACACAGCAATGGCACTGAAATGTTCCTAGTGTGGAAGATAGATTCGGTGTGGCCCAGGAACAAGTCAGGGGGGAAGTGGGGGGGGGCGGGGAAGGCCAGGTCAGTTCAGGAAGGACAGATCCCACACTGGCTGGCTGGGTGGCATGGACTGGACTTCTTGCCTGTGTTTGGAGGGTTTGGTTGGCTCACCAGCGCAGTGCAGCAGCAACTAGCTCCTTCCTTCCGTCCCTCCCCAGTCTGGTCTCCTGAGAAGCATGTGGGCAGCGATGGGTGGATTCACTGCCCGCACACTTGACTTCTTAGGCTGGAACAGCCACAGTCTTTGGGGAGCAGGTGGCAAGAAGAAGGGATCAGAGACACTGTGGTCTCAAGCAGAGGGCAGCTGTGTGTGCATGGTCTGGTGAAGGCCTCTTGCCCCCCACCCCCGCCCGCTGGACCCCCACATCATCACAGAGCCAGTCTCCCCCAGCCAAGAGAAGGGCCTCTGGGGCAGGAGTTTGTGCCTAACCAGCAACCCTGGGAAGTGCCCAGTGGGTCAAGAAAACCGCACAGGTGCCCTTCCCTGGGCGGCGGAAGTCGGGGGGAGGGACTGCTGCTTCCTTTCACATTCACTGGGAACTTTCTCAGCCTCCTCAATGCCGCCAACCCCACCGATGCTTACCCTGAAACATGAAACTGGAAGGTAAGGGTGTGGGGGGCAGGGGCTTCCCTTTGGTACCTCAGGTCAGCATGGCCTGGGTTGCAATCCAACCTGGGAAGGTTACAGACTCTCTGTGCCTCAGTTTCCTCTTGGAGAAAGTAGGGATTATTCACCCCCACATCACCCACGATTGAGGGTTTACTGCAGTGACCCTGCTGGGGAGCCTTGCCCACCGCAGACTGCCTTGTCCTTAGCTCTGTCTGTGCCCTCCCTAGAGCTATCTGTTTCCCTGCTCCAGCCAGCCAGAGTTGGACCACCTGCGTTGCTCTCTGGACTATAGCAGGAGCCACCTCACTGGCCCCCGCCCCCCATTTCTTAACAGCAACCAGCCTCCCCTTCTAAACGCCATGCCTGATCCTGTCGCTCCCCGGCTCCAGGCCCTTTGAAACATTCTGTTCATTCATTCCCTCACTCAACACAAATATTCTGCATGCCGGTGACTGTACTCCAGAGTCCATGCTGATGCCCACATGGGAGAGGGCCCAGCAGGAAGCCAGCAGAGCCAGGGGCCTCCCCGGGGGACCAGGGCTAGCAAGAAGAGCATCTAAAAACATCACTGGAGAGTCCAAGCAGGGAATGTGTTAGTCTTTCTCTGAATCCCACAGCTGTGGGTACAACGGGACTGAGCCTGAGACAGGGCCTCCCACCAAGGCATGTCTGGTCTTGAAAACACACTTTCATCCTCCCCAGCGGTGTCTGAGACTTTCAAGGACTTAGTCAGTGTTTATTAAGTACCAGCGATGGGCCGGAAACAGCCTCGGGGCACACACAAATAAGCCGAAGCCCTGACTCTTGCAGGGCTACCTACAAACTGGACAGATCAACCCATGACATAATGCCAGTAAATATTATGAAGGAAAATAAAACAGGGTGACCAGCGAGACAGTAATGGAAGAAATCTCAGCTTTTACGAGTGCATCGCACACTTATTAGGGAAAAGTGAAAACACAGAAAGGTAGAAGTAGGGAGCAAGGAGCCATCAGCCCAGCCTCATCCCATTTCTAGGTCTAGGAGTCTCAACCTTTTGGGAAAACTGGGCAGAGAAGGTCTCTGTGGTCAGGACACTGGGAGGCCATCTTGGAGAAGACTGTCTGGGTGTCAGGAGACACGCCACAGCCTCTGGGGAGCTGGAGCTGGGTGGATATAGGGGCAGAACATGGCTGGAGGGACCCACCATCCCTTGGAGCTGAGTGGGGACAAGAGAGGAATGCAGAAATCAACGCAACTTGGAGAATCCCTGGGTGCTGCATCCAGAGCCCAGGGATGGGCCCCCACACTGTGTGCATTGCTCACTATGAGCTCTGGGGCCTTCACTTGCAGAGCTATGGCTCCCTCTGGGAGGAGGACATTTCCACCCTTAGACCTTCCCTTCCTTCCTCTCTTCTTCACCCTTCCAAGGGGCTTCCTGATCTGTGTTTCTGGGATGTCTGCTATTGATAAGGCGAATGAAGGATCAGAAAAGAGGGCTGCCCTGTTCCAGAGCCTGCCTGACTTCCCAGTCTTACTCCCCCCTGCCCTCTGCCCCCCCCCAAACCTTGTACCTTGCCCAGCTTCTGTCCCTCATTGGTACTTTGACCTATGGTGGCCAGGCCCAGGACTTGACAAAGCCAGGCCAGTGGAGGTTGGGCTAGCCAGAGGTAATGGATGGCACTGGTCCCCTCCATCCACCCAGGGGTGACTTGAGACTGAAAAGGGAAGACTGGTCCCAAGGGTAGATGGGTTTGCGGCTCCGCACCAGGCACCCTGAGATCCCAGGCAAGTTGTCGGAACTGCCTGGCTTCCCCTCGGTGGGAGAGGGATAATGCAATCCGCCTCCTAAGATTGTTTGGCGAATTAAATGTGGAAATCTGGAAAGAACCCAGCCTACGGGTGAATTCTCTGCGCACTTTCAGGGTAACCTTATCCCACCTCTTCGAACCTCAGTTTTCCTGATCTGCAGAATGAGGGAAAGAAAACATCCTGGGAGGTTTTTGGGGTTACCTTAGACAGAGCTAAAGAGGCCTGGAGAGCCACAGGGTAGGCCTGGACTGTCCCAACACGGTTCTCTCTCTTGCTCATCCCCCTCTTGGGGCAGACCTGGGGAGCGAGTGCTCTCTCTCTCTCTCTCTCTCTCTCTCTCTCTCTCTCTCTCTCTCTCTCAGTCCATCTTGGAAACCTTCTACCACCTGCGGCCTGCCCTTGGGATCAGTCCTTTTACCCAGAGCTTAGGGTGGAGGTCCATTGCCTGTGTGGTGTGCTGGGGACTAACACTGGCCACACACTTTCCCCCAACACTCCCAGAGACAGCCTGGCTCCAAAGCCAGCCCTCTTCCTGTTCCGTCATTCCATGTCCAGAGCTGTGTGCCTTGGAGTTTTCCATCTCTCCATCCACCTGGCCTGTGGGAAGGCAGAGGGTTGTGTGACTGAGCGTGTAGACAACTAAGCAAATGAATGAATGAATGAGAAGCATGTGAAAGAAGGAAGGAAAGACCCACTGGCCTCTCTCTCATAGCATCACTCTACCTGACCCCACCAATGCCAGGAATCCCTCTTCTCCTTAGCCCTCTTGGCCCAAACAATAGACAGATCCATCCACCCCCATCACCTGCGCCCACCTGCATCTTTACGATGCTTTAAGGAGTTGCCTTGGCAACTGCAAGTTTCCAACTGAAGCACAAAGTTCCACCATGGTTTGTGATGGAGAATGACGGGAGGGGGGGTAGGTGGGGGGACCTGCAGAAAGAAAGGGTTGCCAGGGCAACAGGAATATTTAAGTCAAACTTTGTGGGTCTCCGTGTGGGGAGATGATCCTTCACGAGGCACCCGTGCTCGGCCCCTTTCGCCAGGCAGCTCTGGGGAAGCCACACTGTGTGCTCATGGGGGGAGGGGGGCGGGGCCTGACACTGATTGATGGCCATCTCCCCTCCCACCCCTTGTGCGACTTCTGAGGAGCCTGGGGCTGCCTGGCCAAGATGGCCAGCCACTCCAGGTGAATCGAGCTCCTCTCCTGCAGAGGCTTCTGGGGCGCCATCTTCCTTCATTGGGTTGCAGGTTGGGTTTTGCTGCTTGACTCTGTCTCTGCCTCCCCCCGCCCCTCCTGCCGCCCTCTTAACTGCCTGTCCCTGGTCCCCCGTAGAAGCAGACAAGGGCTCTTGAAGATGATAGAGGCGACTTCTGGCAGCCTGGCTTCTAGCAGCAACAGTGGGCACAGAGTGCCTGAGAAGAAGGAAGCCCTCTCTCTTCAAGGAGATGAAAGGATGGGGAAACTGAGGCTGGCAGGTAAAAGGGGAAAGGTGGTCTGATCCAAGCCCAGACAAGGCCATGCCAGCCCTGCCTTCCACCCTTTTGCCATTCCTTTCTTGCTTGTCTGACGTGTGTGTGTGAAAACCAGGCACTGAGATGCAGGCAACAAGCGGGGCTTGGGCTCGATTAAGGATGGATTTGGCTCCCGTCTTCCTTAGCTAGGGACATTGGCCACACATTTCACGGCCTGATTTCACCGAGGTTCCCTGACTGCAGCGTGCTGGGACTCCAGAACTGGGGGTATCCGACCCTTGCATGCTGAGTCCTGCCTTGTCCACTGAGTTACCGAGGGGGGCGGTGGGGGGGGGCCTCATTCCTCTCTGCCGCTCTGGTGAGCTCAGGGTGTGCTTGTTTGTTAAAGGTCAAACCTCCCCAGCCCGCCCCCATCAAGGAAGCCAGGGTGGCCTGTTCTTGTGCAAATAGAACACGGTTGAAACAGTTCTGCCACTTGTGGAATCAGTTCTTGCTCAGCAGTCCCAAAGGGTGTCCAACCCCCAAAGGGAGGGGTAAATGCACGTGTCCTGGCTGCTTTACCAACGTGACCCTGCTTCGTCGCCTACCTGAGCACTTCCCCCAGCCCTCTCCTCTCCTCACTTCGCAGACAGGAAAGGGAGGCAGGCAGGTGGGAAATGTACGTGGAGGCCCCTGTACTTTCTGGGGAGGGTTCTCCCACGCAGCTTCTGCGTCCTGCCTCAGCTCCTTTGTCCTGGGCTGCCCAGTAGTCCCCAACACCTAGCCCTGGCCTGGGTGGCCCAGCCAACCGCCCTTCCTGCAGACACATAGCTCCTGACATCACACACAGAGCCTGGGTCTCCACTGCCAGCCACCAGAGCTCTTGTAGGTGGGACAGTAGACAGAGAGACAGAATGGGCAGAGAGAGCATCCGAGATGGAGACAGAAGCCAAGAGAGAGCCCAGTGCTGTTGGCTCATGCCTGTGACCCTAGTGACTCAGGAGGCTAAGATCAGAGGGCTGGGGTTCGAAGCCAGCCTGGGCAGAAAAGTGCATGGGACTCTCATATCCAATTCACCAGCAAAAAGCCAGAAGTGGAGGTGTGGCACAAGTGGTAGAGCACCCGTCTTGAGTGAAAAGGTGAAGTGAAGAGTATGAAGCTTGAAGTCCAAGCCCCAGCATCAGCACACACACAACCAAAGAGCCAGGAGAGAATGACAGTGGGAATGAGAGAGAGAGAGAGAGAGAGAGAGAGAGAGAGAGAGAGAGAGAGAGAGAGAGAGAGAGAGGGATGAGAACACAGAGGGACAGACAGACGGAGGCAGAGGACATAGGGAGGTGGCAGTCCCGGTAGGGCGGAGTCAGAGGTAGATGGAGCCACAAAGATACTCAGAGGGGAGTCAGACTCCTGAGGAAGGAGGCCTCCCTTCCTCAACCTGCTACAGCCCCGCCCAGCCCTGTCCTGTCCCAGCATGAGGGACAGAGTGCACATAGGCTAGAAAAGATGGGACCCTGGGGTCCTGGCCTCAGTGTTTACACCTCAGGGATCCAGTGTCACAGGCAGAGTTTGTGTCTTGCATAAAGCTTATAGATGCGTTGAGCTGGTCCTAGCGCACGAGCAGTCCAGTTCTCAGGCCTGCACCAGGGAACCAGTAGCTGTGGAGCTTTCTGTGGTGGCCACATCCCACATATCCATGGCCTTTGCCCACTAGAGGCCAGCAGCCTTCCTTTGTGACAACCAAGACTCTCCAGACATTGTCAAATGTCCCCTACAGTCATAACGGACCCTGGCCACAAGCTACCAGAGGAAACATGGCTATGACTCCCATCAACAATTATTTATTTATGGGCTGGGAATATGGCTTAGCGGGAGTGCTTGCCTTGTATGCATGAAGCCCTGGATTCGATTCCTCAGCACCACATAAACAGAAAAAGCTGGAAGTGGTGTTGTGGCTCAAGTGGTAGAGTGCTAGCCTTGAGCAAAAAGAAGACAAGGACAGTGCTCAAGCCCTGAGTCCAAGCCCCAGGACTGGCAACAAACAAATTATTGATTGACTGATTGTTGATCATGGTGTGTGAACTCAGTGCCAGAGCGCTGTCCCTGAGCTCTTTTGTTCAAGGCTAGCTCTCTAACATGTTGAGCCCCAGTGCCACTTTTGATTTTCTAGTGGTCAGCTGGAGATAAGAGTCTCATGGATTTTCCTGTCTGGGCTGGCTTTGAACCACAATCCCCAGATCTCAGCCTCCTGCATAGTTAGGATTACAGACATGAGCTACTGGCACCCAGCTAATGCTTTGCTTTTTATTGGTTAAGATGGAGTCTCATAAACTTTTTGCACCAGTTGACCTTGAACTCAATCTTCCTGATCTCTGTCTCCCAAGTAGCTGGGATTACAGGTATGAGCAGTTTCATTGGACATGGATGACTGTGGACTCCCTGCATAATCCAGGATACTGCTCTGTTCTATGTATCTACTATCTATTCCATCCACCTACCCATCTACGTATCTGTCTGTCTGTTCCATCCATCTATCTATCCATCTATCTTCCATCTACCCACGTGTCTGTCTGTCTGTCTAGCGTCTTTTCAATGCTGAGGAAGAAATTCAGGGCCTCCTGCAAGCTGAGCAAATGCTCTTATCACCGAGCTATACTCCTTGCTCCCGTCTCCGAAATACAAGTGCAATTCATTCCTTTTTGCAACCTTCAATCCCTTTTGCAGTATAACAACATGTTCACAGGCTCCATGATTAGAACTCAGACTCCTCTGAGGAGCCCTTATTCTGCCCACTGCCCAGGAAGGCCAGAAGCCATCGTGGGCATGCGCAGCCGGAAGCTTCTCAGAAGAAGGGCTTGGCAGACAGCATGTAGAGATAAAGGTTGGGAGGGTGGTTGGGTAAGGGAGACATGGGACACTGTAGGCAAGATGGAATCAGGTGCTTTAGAGTCCTCTTATGCTTGCCTGGGGACCCCTGATTTGATTCCTAGAAGTGATAGGGAGCCACAGCAGGGTCTGAATGGAATCACAGTGCAAGTTTTGTGTGGACAAAGGCACCTCTGCGGATGGAAGGAGGAGGGAGCCGAAGAGGTTGGAGGCCTGCCAGGCTGGGGTTAGGCGATGGGCAGGGGGACTGGCAGGAGGGGACAAACGGAGGACACGGAGGCCTCACGCGGTCACAGGACACAGCAAGGATGAGGTGGCTGACCCAGGTTACAAGTGGGCGCCTACCACTGCCTAGCTGCGCGCCTGGGGAGAGCTCAGCTTCTCTTCCTGGAACTTTGCATAAGCGGAGAAGCGGAGAAGCCTTCCGGGGCAGCTGGTACCATAATCTCCCTGGCCTCAAGCAGCCTCTCTGCCGTCTTCTCAGCCCCGGGGCTCACGTGGCACTTGGCGTGTCAGACACGTTGACATCTCCACTCTGCCCCCTCCACCCAGCGTGTCACAGAGTGTGGGCGGGGTGCCGGGTGCCAGCGAGGGCTGCTCCCAGGAGACACGGCGACAGCGCCGTGCCCCAGGACCTACCTGACTGCTACTGCCCTGCCTGTCACTCTCCGTGACCCTCAGGAGGACACAGAGTCCCCAGGAGCGACTTACCTCGCTGCTTTAAGCTGCCCCAGCTTCCAGGAGCTGTAACAGCTACAGGAAGAAGCTGCTGGCACCCGGTGTTTGCAGGCGGCTCTCACGTTCCCCAGCTTCCTCAAGTTCATTGTCTCTGCACTGAGCTCCTTCCTGCTGTCAGCCCCCCCCCCCGGGTGTGGCAAATAGGATTCAATGAACTACAGCTTCTGGGAGGCTGGGGATTGCCTGCTTAGAGTCCCAAGGAGCCCCCTCCTCCTGCACACCCATCCTTCCTCCTCTGCTCCAGCAGAAGCCCCAGGAGAGAAAGGTGGGCAATGTGCTCAAGGTCACAGCTAGGACATCTGTGCACTCCCCAACTCCTTCCCAGTATCCCAAATGATACCACAGGGGACTTCAGCTCAGGGTGGGAAATAGAGTCCCTGGGGGTCAAATGTGCAAAGAGAAGAAAGGAGCCAGAAAACCCCGGGGACACCTTGAAGAACTGGCCACAACAAGCCACCGGCAGCATGACTTCGTCTATTTCTTGGGGTTTCTCGGCAAAGATCGCTGCTGGCCTGCTTAGGTCCACTGGAACAATATGGGCTCCTGCCCATCCTCACTGCTGGTCTCCGATCAGTCTCCATTCTCCTCCCTCAGCCTCGCTGATTTAGGCTGTACGACGCACTTGCTCCCGCCATGTTGGAGCAGACGTGGCTGGAGCAGAGGCCCGAGAGCTGCTTGCCTGGGGCGCCGTGGCCTTGTTTCGGAACTTCTGTGGTGGGCTGAGGAAAGAGCAGCTAAAGACTGGACTCAGAAGCTAGGCACCTACCACCTGGTGTATGAAAGAGATGAGAAGTGGACATCCACACCCCCTTCTCCCCTTCTCCTTTATCTGGTAACCGATGCCCCTTTCGTGTGGGAAACATGGATGAGGCCCAAATGCTTCTATCCTCCATCTTGCATAGCACTGGCGTGGGGGGAAGGCTGACAACACAATGTCCCCAGCCCTTGGCCTTAGCTGAGGAATAACATCAGTGACTAGCCCGCCCCGCTGGCATCCTCTCTGAGGATGTGTCACTGGCACTCTTGTAGGCCTTGTGTTTGGTGTGGACACAATCCTTTCACAAGTTGGGGTAAAGCGGCCAGGCCTGAAGTCCATACCTGTTGTTATTTAGGTCTTTCCCTGAGTTCTATGAGTCAGCTGATTATCTTAAGCGAGTTTGCGATGAGAAAGTGTCGGTTAAACCTGCAGGAGTGGTGAGGGAGAAAGGAGGGAGGAGAAAAGGGAGAAGACTGAGAATCCACCTCACAGGAGGGCAGAAGGAAGGCTTAAGGGTTGGGATCTGAACTGTCCACCTTGGCTCACCCGTTGAAGTACCTGTGTTCAGAGGCGGGGCCTTTGGAGGCGATTGGATCATGAGGATTCTAGCCTCATCAACAGATGAATCCATTCACCTGTTCATGGCTGGAATGAGAGGTAGTAGAAACTGTAAAAGGTGTGACCTAGCTGGAGGAAGCAGGTGCCTGGAGGTGTGTTCTTGAGGGCCCTGTTTATCCCCAACCCCTTCATTCCCTCTGCTTCCTGGCCACCATGATGTAAGTAGCTCTACCCTACTGCCAGCTCCTCCCATGATGCACTGCCTCACCACAGGCCCAAGTACAGCCAAGAGACCATGAACTGAAACCATGAGTCCAAGGAGACCTTCCTGTTAAGTTGTTTACCGCGGGTGTTTGAAGACGGGTTTACACACACATGTACTAGCCAGGCCTTCATGTTTTGAAGGATGGATGTGCTAGGGGCACTGAAATGATTGGCTCAAGGAGTCTGGAAGTTGGAGGCTGGAGTCATGGTGTGGTGGGTTGATTTCCTCTTTCCATGGTTTTCAGATGGCTGCCTTCTTGCTATGTCCTCACTTGGTCCCCCTTGGTGTGTGTCTGTATTCTAACCTCATTTAAGGACGCCATTCCTACTGTATTTGGCCTGCCTTAAGGACTATCTTGTAGCTTAATTTCCTCTTTACAGTCCCTGTCCGCAGCTGAGCTGGGAGCATCTGAGAGGTGTGGAGGGCCGCATGAGGAGGGAGGACTTGGTGTAGGCTCACTCCACTTTGCTTGCCAATCTGCTTTCTCCAAGCTTTGTCACACCCCACATTTCAGCGACTCCCAGGAGGGTGGTGAGAAGTGCCAGTCTGCCATTAAAGAGATGGTGAGGAGCCCAGTGCCCGTGGTTCACACCTGTAATCCTAGCTACTTAGGAGGCTGAGATCTGAGAGAAATCTGATGAACTCTCATGTCTAATTAACCAGCAAAACAAGCTGGAAGTGGAGGTGTGGCTCTAGTGGGAGAGTACCAGCAGTGAACAATTAAGCTCAGCAAGGACTTGAGGCTCCCAGAGGGAGCCCCAAAGCTGGCACACCCTGGAAAAGACTATCTGCAGTCCCAAACCTGTTCACGGAGTGGGCTTTGAGAAGCTGCCTTCAGACAGACAACTCGAGAGATGTGGGACTCTGCCACTTGTGGTCATGGAAGCCAGCCCTGCACATCTGTCTGGGCCAAAGCAACAGGAGCTTCCCCCAGCAAATCCACATGCAGCTGTGCAGACAATGTTATATGAGTGAAGTCACTACGCAGGCTAAGCTTTGTGGCTTTGTGGCCACATTCAAAAGTCTATAGAATAGTCAGTCAGGGTGAGAATTAATTCCTGGTTGTCAGGTCACGTTGTAAAACTACAATCTCATCTTTCAGGGTTCATCCCAGCACTTAGGAGATAGAGGCAGAAGGACCATGAATTTGAGACACTGTCTCAAAACACAAAACAAGTAACTGCCAAAGACTCATCTCTAGTTGGGAGCTGGTCACTTGCTCCTATCATCCTGGCTACTCAGGAGGCTGTGATCTGAGGATCAGAGTTGCAGAAAGTCCATTAGACTTTTATCTCTAATTAACTACCCAAAAACTAAAAGTGGAGGTGTAGCGCTCAAGTGGCAGAGCACCAGCCTTTAGCGAGAGAGTGAAGGGACTGTGGCCAGGCCCTGAGTGCAAGCTCCCATTTGGGTACAAACAACTAACAACAGTCAACAACAAAATCAACTCTACAGTCACATTCTGAGGCCCTGGGATTAGGACTTCAAAATATGGATTTAGGGGACCGTACATAATTCAGCCCATGTTAGCTGTGGGGCAGAGACGGTGCCAGCAACCACCTCCATTTTCTGGGGTGCAGGTCGCCCGGGGTTCTGGTACTGTCCAGGAGGAAAGACCTAAAAAGGCTTTGGCCAAGGACTTCCTGCCCATCGTGGGAATGGACTGCGCCTCATGACATCCCACTCGCCTGCCATGAGAAGCATTTTGACTTGCTCTTGACTAGACGGTACGTGCCTACGAGCAAACCCCACAGGGCCCAGGGTTTCCAGAGAAAAGCCTGCCTCCTTCTCCCACAATCCCTTGTGTACTCTGGCTGCCTGGTTGCCCTCCCCAGAGATGGGTGTCATGGCAGAGGTTTTGTCTGCTCATGGCCTCTGCCCTCCCCCAGCGTGTGCACCGAGATCAGAGATGCCCAGCTTGGGCTGCAGGGCACCCCTGGGAATTCAGAAGTCCCAGAGCCTCCACCAGGACCAAAGACACTGGGCGAGCAGAGGGAGGTGAGGGGGACACGATGTCCAGACACCAGCCCTCCACCCTTGTTTCTTTCCCATGATGCCCTGCCAGATAGTTACCCCCAGATGAGGGTGGGTCACCCAGCCTGCAGGGAGCAAATGCTGAGTCTTCATTTCTTGGGGTGGTGGTGGGGGAGGATAGGAACAAGACCCACCGAGGGGTGTTAGGAGCCTGCGAGGAGCTAAGGGGGAAGGTAGAGATTTCTCCCACAAGCAGGCTTCTTGAAGTGCTGAGAGGGAAGGAGCAAGTGGTGGCTCGTGGTGGCCCCCTGTGCCTCTTCTTTAAGTCCTCTTTTACTCCAGCATCGGCTTTGCCCTTTCTGTCCCTCTTGCCATTCTCCCCACCCAATAAATGCTGACTTTGCTTTGGACTGCCCTGTCCAGTCTCCTCCCTGTTCCGCCTATGTTCTCTGCCAATGCCTCCTCTTTAGTCTACCTCTCTGCACTTGCCTGGAGTTCAGTGGCTGACCCTCTGGTCATAGTGGCCAAGGCTCCCAACAGGACCCAAGTCCTCAGCTCCAGAGCAGCAAGCAAGTGCTCTTTCCCTAGCCCCAGCGTCACCAAGGTATCATTTATCCTACCTATGCCTCATCTACCCATCCACCTATCCATCTAGCTACTTATCCATCCACCTATCTGTTTACTTAGCACTCACCTAACCATTCGTTTACCTATCCTCTTCCTTCTCATTTCTACCCACTGATCAACCCCTCCCATCAACCCAACACCTATCTACCCACCCATCCATCCATTCTCCAGCTACCCATCCATCTATTCAGCCATTCAACCTGTAGAGAAAACACGGCACCTAGGAACTGCTCCAGGAAGGAGGCTCCTTGGTTATTAACGAAGGGACCCTGGCTCTACCTGGGGGGCAGACTGATGAGACAGTTGCTCACTGTGTGTGGATGAGAATCTACTGGAAACTAGGGGGAGAAGGGCTGTCATTTGCCATCTTGCCATCTGGTTCACCCCTGTCATCCTAGCTACTCAGGAGAACAGTCTAAGCCTTGAACAGTCTGCCATGCGACTTTGAGCAGCGCCGTCTCCTTTCTGGGTGGGAATTCCTCCTATCTTCAGTGAGTCCTCAGCCTTGTCATTCCTTGGATCCTATCTGGCTCTGGTTCTGGTGCTGGGTTAGGTTGTAGAACCTGGGTCTGGGGTCAGCAGAACCACCCATCCCCTGGGAGAAACTTGGGCACAGCAGAACACGGGTCCCTAAATTGCTTGCAATGCAATCATTCTCCTGGACAAGAAATGTTTCTATAGGGGCTGACGGCCCTTCCCCCATTCCCATACATGCGTGGGCTGCCAGGTCCTACATTGAGGTCTGTGGGTAAGGGACTCTTCATGGAGCAGGAACAGTGGTGCTGAGCATTTGTAGAGGATGTGGCATGGGAGGCCTGGAGGGGTGGGGTCACACTCCCCCCCCCCCCAGCGGGTGGAAGGAGGAGGAGAGAGAAGAGAGCAAGGACGAGAAGCTAAGTAAGGATGGCAGACCCAGGATGACAGGTTTCTTTTTCTTTTTTGGGTTGGTCATGGGACTTGAACTCAGGGCCTGGACGCTGTCCCTAAGCTCTTTTGCTCGTGGCTAGAGCTCTACCACTTTGAGCTACAGCTCCACTTCCCATTTTCTGGTGGACCATTGGCGATGAAAGGCTGGCTCTGAACCTTGATCCTCAAGATCTCAGCCTCTTTAAGTAGCTAGGATTACGGGTGTGAGCCACTGGCACCCTGCTTAGGTTTCTCTTAAATGGTGTGAAAATACTTGTGACTCTCTAGTGGTTCCCTCTTCCCTTCAAGAATAAGGAGTTATAAATTCTCTGGACACAGTTAATTAAAAATAGGCAAAGAGTCACTCTCATGACACCAAGATAAAGAGTAGCAATCAGGCAGTGTTCTTTGGAGTGGAGTGGCTAAGTGAGCCTTGGAGAAATCATGACAAACCCTTGCAAATAAATACTCATTTCTTTCTTTTCAATGGTTCTTTTTGCAGGAGTTGTAGAAAGGGGTTTACCATTTCATAAGTCAAGTGTGGCCACCATGGGTAGGAGGATGGAGAGGATGCAATAAGTCCTGCTATGCATTTCACAGGGGTGTGTACTTATAGGGGGTTGTCAACAATAAGCTCCGTGTAGGTTACTGATGCCAGGATTGTCACCTCCCTTTCCCCTCCCCCCCCCAGTTCCCTAGCCCTTTCCCCTTCTGGGTTTCTGGGCACCGGAAGGCATGGGGACGCCCGTGTCACTCTGTGCTCCCTGAAGCTTTCCATTCAGGCTGCCGTGCTCGGCTGGCTTCCTATGGACGGACAGTGTCACCTTGGAGAATTGGGACAGCCGGCATCCAAGAGACAGCAGGGCTAGGGGGCACGGGAAACTTGGGGAGTCCCTGCTCTTCCTGGGGGCTCTGGAGCCAGAAGCAGCCTGGAGAAGGTCAGGGCGACTACACTCAGAGGATGTTTTGCTGTTGGCTTTTAGCATCACAAGACCTTGGGCTGTCAGAGCAGAGAGAGAGGCAGCCACCACCGTGAGGTTCCCTGACCCCACCGAGGAAGAGAGCGAGGCCCAGGGAGGGGGCACTTCCGCTCAACGCCATTGTATCGAATCAGCCAGAGGACTGGGGAGCCCAGGGACTGACCTGTGTCCAGCCTGGGGTCCAGCTAGTGTTTGTGGAGCCCCTGCTGCCTGCCCAGTGCCCTGGGCCCCCCTGAGAATGACAGAGGTCCCTGGCTACCTGGGGTGGCTACTCGTCACCCCTTTCCTGACCCCTAGCATCCCCCCCAATCCCAGGTCTCCAAGTCACTCCAGCCCAGCCACCCTAAAGTTCGGCCCCAGGCCTCCTGACTCTAAGCCTCTTACCCCAGCCACCTTGAGCCCAGACTCCCGGACCTGAGCAGAAGGGTGTCTGCATGTCGTTTACGTGATTTCCTGCCCCCCTTTCCTTCTCCTCTTCTCATAAATCCTCCCCCAGGGCTCCTGGCCAAGGGGCTGAATAAACAGGAAAGGAGAGGGGCTAACTCACACAAGCTCTGGGAAGCTTTGCAACTCTGGACACTGTCACCAAGGAGCCTGGCTGGCCGGCCCAAGAGTCCCAGACGCTGCCCTGTGAGAGAGGCCCCCGGGGCAGGGCAGCATTTGGGTCAGGCTGGTGACCAGGCCAGTTGGCATCTACCCTGCACCCCTCAGAGTGAGGCTGAGTAAAGAGCTGAGCTGCGAGTCTGGCTCGGGTCCTGGCTTCCAGTTGAGTCCTGCTGTGTGTTAGTCCACACGAACCTCACCCTCTCTGAGCCCCAGTCTCCCCTCCCGTGAGAGAAGGGACTGGACTCGGTGTTGCAGGATCCTGAGGATAGAACCTTCTGGGGGACACACAGGGAGGACTCTGAAGTCCCCACGGGGCCCCGGGGACGAGGTGAGCAGGTGGCCACCGATCAGCCCCTCGGCCCGAGATGTCCTGGCTCCAGTCCCCCTCAGGCTGTCCATGCGAGTTATGCGAGCCACAGTCCAAGTCCAGAGCTGGGGGCAGTGATGATGGCGGCCAACGTCACCCCTCTCAGTCGAGTGACAGGAGAACACGGGGACACGGGGAGATCAGCCGTAGTGTGTAGTGAGCTGGGCCTCCTAGCGACTCAGGAGGTTGAGATTGGAGGATCACCATTCAAAGCCAGCCGGAGGAAGGCACGTTTAGGAGACTCTTACCTCCAATTGGCTAGTGAAAAGCCAGAAGTGGAGCTGTGGATCAAGTGGTAGAGCCCCAGTCTTGAGCACAAAAGCTAAGGGACAGTGCTCAGGCCCTGAGTACAACCCCCAGGACTGGCATTACACACACACACACACACACACACACACACACACACACACACACGAAAGAATGAAATGAAGGAAAGAAAGAAGGGAAGGAAAGAAAAGGAGGAAGGAAGGAAGGAAGGAAAGAAAGGAGGAAGGAGGGAGGAAGGGAAGAAGGAAGGAAGGAAGGAAAGAGAGAAGGAAGGAAAGAAGGAAGGAAGGAAGGAAGGGAGGAAAGAAGGAAGGAAGGAAGGAAGGGAGGAAAGAAGGAAGGAAGGAAAGAGGAGATAAGTAAGTGTATGGTGGAAGGACAGGAAGAAACCGATAGGGTGGAAGTCAACAGACCAGGTGGGTGGCAGGAGAGGCCTGGCCCCAGGCCGAGCCTGGGAGTGCTGTATGCGTTAGATGGCCTGTGATGGGACCCTGTGGCCCCCAGGGAGGAGTGTGAGCCTCTGGTGGGTCTCAGGAGTGAATCTGTGTGTGTGTGTGTGTGTGTGTGTGTGTGTGTGTGTGTGTGTGTGTGATGTTCCTGAGGCAGTGAGTCCAGATCCTGGCCACCAGCCTCAGCCAGGGTGAGCGCCATGTTGGCCTGGTCTGCAAGCTCAGCGACCTGCGAGACGCATGCTGGGTAGTCGTGGGCACGCCACTGTCCTCCTTTGGCCCAAGAACCCTCGCAGCAACAGCAAGAGCAGCTAGCTTTCCCTAGGCCACCAGTTGAGGCATCCCAGGCCGGCGTTCCGTCTGGGCAGTATGTCCTGCGTCCAGTTCAGCTGACCCCTGGCAGGTGGAAACTGAGGCCTGCCTCCCAGATAGCACACCTTTCCGTCAGCTCGGGCAGCCTGGCCTGGAGCTGGAACTGTGAACCACAGGCTGGGGTGAGGGGGCATGAGGGACAAGAGGCAGATGCCCGGGAGGGGCAGTGCGGCTCTGTGCTGCCCGTCCCCTCCTCAGGGCAAGGCTTGGGGGGGGCCCTGGTGGAGGGGGGGCTGTGCCAATCACTTAGGGCTCTTGGTGTTCTAAGATCTGAAGCCTGGGTGTTTGAAACATACTGTCCTGAACAGACGATGTCACAGGAGGAATGGCGTGAGCAGGCCACAGAGGACAGGGACCCAGACGCTCAGGGCCATTATCTCTCCCTCTCTTGGGCCCCCCCTGAGAAGTGAATCCCAGAGCCGTGGTGTGGCCGTGTTGTCCTCTGGTGACGGAGGCCGGTGGCCACTCAGGATGTAGTGCGGCTGGGAAAGGGAGGCGACAGGTGTAAGTTCTGCTGCGACTCCATGAGATGTGGAACAAAAGTCTCCTTTCTCTCCCTTCCTCCCCTGTCCCCGGATAACCCCGGCTCTGTCAACGGAGGAGGAGGGGACGTGGGAGTGGCTGGGACAGGAAGAAGGCCGGCTCAGTGACATTCATGGGCACAGCCACAAAACTCTGAGCAAACCCAGACCTGGGCTGGTCCCGGGCAATGGTGGTGTAAGGCCAGGGGGTGCGTACTTGAGGAGCAATGGGCCTCTTGTCTGGAGCCGGCTGGTGGGGTGCTGCTCGGAACCCTCAGAACAGCACCGGGAAGGGTTTGTGGGATGCTGACTGTGTGTAGGGCCTGGGTGCTGAGGTTGAAGAAGAGTTAGGCACAGTCCTATCCTGGGAGGCGACAGGAAACGTGGATGACGAGAGCAGAGGCCAGGAGAGGTGGTGCAGGCGTATCCAGAGGGCAGCAGAGCCTCAGGGAAGGGGGTCTGGGGGGGGGCCCTTCCAGAGGGAAGTGGAGGTCTTTGTGTGTGTGCGCGTGCTCATGCCCACCCACACGTGCCATGTACCGGGGCTCGAACTCAGGGCCTTGTGCTCTTACTTGGCTTCTCCTTTCAAGGTTGGCACTCTTACCATTTGAGCCTCACCTCCACTTCCGGCTCTTTGGTACTGGATCCGAACTCCTCGCCCCGCCTTGAAGCAGGTCCCTCCCATTTTTTTTTTTTTCTGAGAGACCAGCAAAAAGCCGGAAGTGGAGCTGTGGCTCAAGTGGTAGAGCACCAGCCTTGAGCAAAAAAAAAAAAAAAAAGCCAAGTAAGAATGTGAGGTTCTGAATTCAAGCCTAGTACTGGAACACACACACACACACACACACACACACACACACACACACACACAGAGAGTTCATCGCAGTTAATCACTGAATGGCTCATTTGTCTATGTAATTATTTTTGTCTCTCTGCTACTAGATTGTCACCTAAGACATAAAAGGGCCACATGGTGCTCAAAACCTAATTTGTGAGGACTGGAGGCACGGCTCAGTGAGTAAAGCACCAGCCAACGAGCAAAACTATCAGCTACTAAGTTTGAGTCCTGGTCTGGGACAAAAAAGAAAAGAAATAAGTATCCGTGGATGGTCGCGCGCTGCTTACTGAGTGAGTATATGAAGGGACAATGGCTGCCCTGGCTTTGGAAGGTTGAACAGGAACCAGGAAAGCAAAGAGAATATGTGTTTAGCACTGATAACAGGAAGCCTGAGGATCAGTCGTTCCGTTTATTGTTTACTTGGCAAGATGTTAGAGGAGGTTGTGCGATGTTAGTTCTGCAGCCCACAGTATCCTCAGTCGCCTCGATTCTCTAATTGATCCCTACTGGCTCCCTCCACATGGGGGTTCTTGTCCTTAGGCTTGACACTTCATGGTCACAAGAAGGCTGCCACAGCTCCAGGCATCATCTCCTCATACAGCAGTGTCCAGAATAGGAAGGGAACAAAAGAGCTTTCTGCTTACATGCCTTCTGAGCCCATCAGAGTGGGAGCTCTTTACCTTGAAGCACAGTGCCTGGCCCCATCCCCTTAGAGGTTCCTTCTTCTATCATTGTTGTTCTCAAGTGGACCGCACGGCCGCTCGCCGACGGATAGCAAGGACAGAGACTGCAGTGATGGCCTTACGCTAGCTAGCTGGGATCATCTAGGTGGTGTGCAGTTCAAGCCTGGACCGCTTGAGGGCGAAGAGATGAGTGTGCAATGCAAGAGGACACGAGCGAAGGCGTGAGTGAACCGCTGAGCCACGGATGAATACCTGAGTGAGGGAGTAGGGTGAGCAAGTGAGCAAGCGAGGGAACGGATGAATGGGGGGGGGGGGAGGGCGGCTTGATCATCTGCCTGCGCTGGGATGGGCAGGAAGGGGGTGCAGCCCTGCCCTGGGGGTGGGGGAGGGAGTGGGGAGGAGGGGTCCCAGCTCTCAGCCTCCCACCGTGTCCTCTTCATCTGTGTGGAGCAGGTGAGATCCTTGCGACCGGCCTGGTGGGGACTCGCCGGCTTGCCCGCGTGCTCCCTTCTGAGCTGCCCGGTTTCCTCCCAGTGGCGTGGAAAACTGCTCTGCAGGGCACGGGGCAGGTGGGAAGAGAGAAAGTACCAGAAGGAGCCAGGAGGGAATGGGTACAGTGGGCGTCGCTGGCACATGGCAGGGCTCATCGCCTGCATTCTGTCCCCAGACCCAACAGGAGGTCCTCCCCGGGGAATCGCCTCCCAACGGGGCTCCCGGGAGAAGCGGGAGGCAGATGGCAGAGGCAGAGAACAGACGCGGGCGGCGGCGGGAGCCTTCGTGGGCCAGCGCCGCATTGGCTTCTTTCCAAGCTATGGCTTAGTCTCCTCCACCTTCCTGTTTCGGGGTAGCTGTGTCCCCCCCCCCCCATCCCCACCCAACAGCCAGGCTTTCCATGTGGGGTAGATTCTGCCATCTGCTTTCCATAGGCCCAGCCCGGTTCCCGCCTTGTCCTGGGATTGTCCCCAGGAGCACACAGAGAGACCGAGCGAGAAGCCAGGTGCTGAGGCTCACGCGTGTCATCCTAGCTACTCAGGAGGCTGAGGTCGGAGGATCATGGTTTGAAGCCAGCCTAGGCAGAAACTCTGTGAGACGTTTATCTCCAATAAACTACCAAAAAATCTGGACGTGGAGCTGTGGCTCAAGTGGTAGAGTGCTAGCTTTGAACAAGAAAGCTCAGGGACAGTGCCTAGGACCTGAGTTCAAGCCCCAGTATACACACATACCCTGTCTCTCTGTCTTCTCTGTCTTTCTATCTGCCTGCCTCTGGAGCTCCCATCAAGCACCTCTGCTGACCACACTGCTCCCATCATGCTCCCCTGCTGACCACACTATTCCCATCATGCTCCCCTGCTGACCACGCTATTCCCATCATGCTCCCCTGCTGACCACGCTATTCCCATCATGCTCCCCTGCTGAACACACTATTCCCATCAAGCTCCCCTGCTGAACACGCTATTCCCATCATGCACCCTGGAGACCACACTGTTCTCTCTCTCTCTCTTTCTCTCTCTCTCTCTCTCTCTCTCTCTCTGTCTCTCTCTCTCACACACACACACACAACACAACTAAAGATACCTTAGGGCCGGATTCCTCTGAAGATGTCCACTGGTTCCTCTCTCTCTCTCTCTCTCTCTCTCTCTCTCTCTCTCTCTCTCTCTCTCTCTCTCCTCTGTGCCCCAGGTGGCAGGCTGGTGACTCAGTTTCCCTCCTGTGGCCTTCTGGTGAGATTTTGGGGCTGTGGGCCCCTTGTCCCCTTTCCTGTCCCTCTCCCCTGGTGGGTTGTTCATACATCTTGCCTTTGAGTTCCACAAGTAGGCTAATGCACCCCATGTTTGTAGCCCTGCTGAGCACCAGTGCAGTGTGCTGCCACCCCCTCGATCTCGGCTCTGTACCCTGGGACCCTCAAACCCAACAGGAGCATGCCTGGCCACTTGCTGTCCTGGCCTCCAGCCTCTCACTCCTGGAAGCTCTTTCCCACGTGTCTGTCCACGCCACGGAGCTCCCAGGGACCTGGTGTGGGTTTCCTGTTAGTGAGCACCTGCAGGACACTACAGTCAGGTGGGAGGAAGTCCATAAAGTCCCTAAAGGCAATCAGAACTACTGGAAACACTTCTACACCGCTCTGTTCATTCTATGTGTGTGTTGGTACTGGGACTTGAACTCAGGGCCTTGCACTCCTAGGAGTTGTGGGCAGCTGGTGGCACGGTGGGATTGGAGCTCCTGTAACCTTGGCGGGCCTCCCTTAGGGTCTACGATGGACCTGACCTTCAGGCTCCTGGAGAAGGTCAGGCAATCTAACCTGGATTGGGGGATGCCAGGATTTCCCAGCTCTTGGAGATTTCGGTTCTCTGAGGAGGGACCACATGTGGAGAGGAGAGAGATGGTTTTCCCCTCAGTCCCTGGCCCCAAGCAGTTAAGAGTCTGGGTGCATCAGCCCTGTCCTTCTGCCCCCCACCCTCCAGTCATCTGTAAACCCAACCAGGTCCCGCCAAAGCCAGCTGTCTGCAGCCTGAATCCCAGCCCGCCCCCCCCTCCCGGCTCTCCTCTTCCCCAGGTGCAATCCTGCACCAGGGCTCATCCCTACTCAGGATGGGCCCCCTGCTCCAGGAGTGCTCCCTGCCCCAATGTGCTCCCTGACCTCAGGCATCATCTTTAACCATCCATCCCTGGCCCCTCGGCACAAGTGATTCCTCAGCCTGCTCTGGCCCCGGCCATTTGTCACTGGCAGCCGCACCTCCCCAGGAGGCCCTGTGTTTGAGTCAGCAGCTGTGACTCACAGGGGCCACGAGTCGCAAGCCTCAGATCTTCTCTGCATGTTAAGGACCTGGGGCAGTGTGCCAGGAGATGTAGATGAGCACATCTTTATCTCCCCGTTTCTCCTGAGCCCCACCACCTCAACCTCCCGAGCCTCGAGTTTGTCCTCATCTGGAAGCTGAGGCTGGGAGGAGCCCTTCCTCCACCCCAGGCTGCATGGGCCGTGGGGGGCAGGGCTGGCCTGACAAGGCCTCCCTCCTCAGGAGGATGAGGCCTCCGGGCCTCCAGCCACATCCCTCACTGTACCCCCTCCCCCCCACCGCCTGGTGCTCCAGGGACTGCTTGTGGTCCCCAAGCCCTCCCTAACTGTAACCCTGTCCCCTCAGCTTCCGGTCCCAGCCTCTGATAAGGAGAAGCTGGCAGCTCCCTTCCCACCTGGCCTGGCCCCGTCAGCCACCACCTGCTGCCACATACACCTCATGTAATCTCCCCCGAGCTCGTATCAGGCAGCCGTGGCTGCTTCCTGCCAAGGTCTAGATCTGGTTTCCACACCTTCTCTCTTACCTGGCACTGCTGCTGTCTTTCAGGTCCTTTCCAGCTCAGGGCTGTGCCCTTGGAAGATCAGGTCACCCCTCTGCCATCCCCAGACAAATGGTCTCCCTCCCTCCTTCCCTCCCTCCCCTCCTGCTCCCCTCCTTCCCTGTCTCTCTCCTTCCCTCCCAACAATCCTCCTCTTAGCCTAGAGCTGAACAGCCAGCACTAGTGGGCCAGGCAGGCACCCCCTCTCACGGGGCTGCAATGTGTGTATGCGGGGGAGGTGGACATGCCCCACAGGACCCTAGAACAGGTTTGAACCCCAGCTTTGCCCTCACAGTGCGTGACTCTGGGCCAGTTCGTCCCCCCCCCCATTGAGTTGGTACTGGAATCACCATTGCACAATTAGAGATGGACGCTCTCGGACCCGCAGAGCCTCTACACTTGGCAGCTCCGGCCTCCTTTGCGGAGGCCCAGCCCCCAGCCCCTTCTTGTCTAGATGTCTTGTCTAGATGCTCGCACTGCCAGCTTTCCCAGCCCTGCCTCCAAGCTCTCCAGAGACAGGCTTTCAATGCCACCATGCCCTCACACGACACCCCTTCATCCCACCCCTCCATCCAGCCCCTCTACTTCCTCCTGTCCCCCCTGCTGTCTCTTCGCCCTCTGCATCAAGGACAGCAGCTCGTGGGCAGGTAGCGGATAGCATATGCTCACTCTGTAAGGAAGATGTTATACTGCCTCTGTCCTACAGATGAGAAACGGAGGCACCAAGTGGTGAGTGGCTTGCCTAAGACTACATATTGGTAAGAGGGGAAATTGGAATTTAAATCCAGGAAATCTGGTTGTTCCTATCTCATACCAACCAGCCTCCTGCCTCAGTTGCCCTATTTCTGCACCCTCATCCCACCTGGTTCCACCCCAGGCCCCTTTAGCACCATCCCCTTCCTCATACCATGTACCCCTGATGGCCAGCATGCATCCCTGCTGCCACACTGCTCCCATGATGCATCCCTGCTGCCACACTGCTCCCATCATGCATCCTTACTTCCATCATGCATCCCTGCTGCCACACTGCTCCCATCATGCACCTCTGCTGCCACACTGCTCCCATGATGCATCCCTGCTGCCACACTGCTCCCATCATGCATCCTTACTTCCATCATGCATCCCTGCTGCCACACTGCTCCCATCATGCACCTTTGCTACCACACTGCTCCCATCATGCATCCCTGCTGCCACACTGCTCCCATCATGCATCCTTACTTCCATCATGCATCCCTGCTGCCACACTGCTCCCATCATGCACCTCTGCAGCTACACTGCTCCCATCATGCACCTCTGCTGCCACACTGCTCCCATCATGCATCCCTGCTGACCACACTGCTCCCATCATGCATCCTTGCTAACCACACTGCTCCTATCATGCATCCCTGCTGACCACACTGCTCCCATCATGCACCTCTGCTGCCACACTGCTCCTATCATGCATCCCTGCTACCACACTGCTCCCATCAGGAATCCCTGCTGCCACACTACTCCCATCATGCACCTGCTGCTGCCACACTGCTCCCATCATGCATCCTTGCTGACCACACTGCTCCCATCAGGCATCCCTGCTGACCACACTGCTCCCATCATGCATCCCTGCTGCCACACTACTCCCATCATGCATCCCTGTTAACCACAATGCTCCCATCATGCACCTCTGCTGCCTCACTGCTCCCATCATGCATCCCTGCTGCCACACTGCTCCCATCAGGAATCCCTGCTGCCACACTACTCCCATCATGCACCTCTGCTGCCACACTGCTCCCATCATGCATCCCTGCTACCACACTGCTCCCATCATGCATCCCTGCTGACCACACTGCTCTCATCATGCACCTGCTGCTGCCACACTGATCCAATCATGCATCCCTGCTGACCACAATGCTCCCATCATGCACCTCTGCTGCTAAACTGATCCCATCATGCACCCTGCTGACCACACTGCTCCCATCATGCACCTCTGCTGCCACACTGCTCCCATCATGCATCCCTGCTGCCACACTGCTCCCATCATGCATCCCTGCTGCCACACTGCTCCCATCATGCATCCCTGCTACCACACTGCTCCCATCATGCATCCCTGCTGCCACACTGCTCCCATCATGCATCCCTGCTGACCACACTGCTCCCATCATGCACCCTGCTGCCACACTGCTCCCATCATGCATCCCTGTTGACCACAATGCTCCCATCATGCACCCTGCTGACCACACTGCTCCCATCATGCACCTCTGCTGCCACACGGCTCCCATCATGCATCCTGCTGACCACACTGCTCCCATCATGCACCTCTACTGCTACACTGCTCCCATCATGCATCGCTGCTGCCACACTACTCCCATCATGCATCCCTGTTGACCACAATGCTCCCATCATGCACCTCTGCTGCTACACTGCTGCTATCATGCACCTGCTCCTGCCACACTGCTCCCATCATGCACCCTGCTGACCACATGGCTCCCATCATGCACTCCGCTGACCACACTGCTTCTCTCATGCAACCCCTGCTGCCACACTGTGGCTGTCCTAGTGGCTGTGGCCCTGCCCTCACACACAGCCCACCAGAGAAGGCCTGTAGGGGTCCACACGATGCCCCACGGGGTGACTGCAGTAGCGCAGGGGGCCATTGGCCCCAGGCTGGGGACTCAGAGCACACGACCCTGCTCAGTACTGAAGGTGCGGAGAGGGAAGCGTTTACTCACAAAGGGAGCAGCAGGGAGCCACAGGGATTCCTTGCGGTGGAAGTCAGGATTCCAGAGGCTGGTGATAAGGCTGGAGGAGTGACATAACCACAGGGCAGGCACTGGTGGACTCAGAACACTGTGGGAGGAGAGGGGAGTTGGGCAGGATGGCGTTAGCCACTGGGACAAGGCCTGGACCATGCTGGGGCTGCAGAGGGGAGAGCTGTGATGGATGACACAGGGCCGGCCTGGTGATGCAACCCCCCCTCCCCCCACAGCTGGGGCCTGATCTGTCCGGGTTTGCTCAGGGGGGCTATCCTTGGATCTTACACCTCCACCTGCCCATCCCGTGGGGGAGTCCTCAGCTTTGAAGGCTGCACTGGGGAAGGTTGTACTCTTGGTTGGAGGACAGCAGGGAGCTACAGCCAGCTCACCTGGAAGGATGCTGGGGTCAGGTGGAGATGTTAGAAACACTGACCCCAGTGTTACTGGAGAACACTGGAGAAGCCTGGGCGGGAGTTGGTGGGCTTTGAGTCTTAAAGAAACCAAGCTTTCCTCAGAGCATCTGAACTCTGCTCGCCGATCCCACAACCAAGCCACAAGTGTGGCAACCAAGTAGTGAAGGGTATGTTCATGCGCCACACGATTCGCATTGACTGGAAGCTTAGTGTTCACACACCTGCTTTTGTTTTTTTCCTGTGCCAGCCCTTGAACTCAGGGCCTGCGTGCTGTCCCTGAGCATTATTGCCCAAGGCTGGCACTCTACCACTTTGAACCAGAGTTCTACTTCCAGCTTTTACCTGGTTAATTGGAGATAAGAGTCTCCTGGATTTTCCTACTAGGGCTGGCTTTGAATATTAATCCTCAGATCTCAGCCTCCTGAGTAGCTTGGATTACAGACGTGAGCCACCAGTGCCAGGCTGCATGTTTGATTTGATTCTTTAGCATACGTCCAGGTCTCTCTAAGTGTCAGGCTTCAGGACTAAGGGGTGTCACGAGGGCATGGCACTTGGAGATATCACTGCATCCTTGGTGCATTGCTCAGACTCGGGCACACGGTAGGTATGCAATAAGTGTTGACTTAATACATAAATTCTGAATAAACGAGCAAATGATCCTGGCTGTGGTTTCAGTAGGGAAGGAAGAGGCAACATGCAGAATATGGAAGCCACATTTAGCAGTTTAGATGACAGTCCCAACTCCCCAGCACCCACTTGGAAGAATATCCACGGAAAAGCAATTTTCAGGAATTCTAAAATAGTTTTCGGGCTGCAAAAGACCCTCAGGCATTCCAGAGGAAAGCTTGGCAGGAAACAGAGGCTGCCCATTTTTTGGAATTACTCACCCCGTGTTGGCAGCCCCCTGTTGGCACAGTGGACTGAGACCTGGATTGAAACCATGTGCTAAATCAAAGTTGGAACAAAATGTACATTTCCAATCCTGGGCTCATCTCACTGTTGATGATAATATAGGTTTGGTTAAAAAAAAATCCCACACATACACCAGGCATGGTGTTGCAGGGCTGTAATGGAGACAAGTAGGAGGATCGCGAGTTCAAGGCCAGCCTGGGTTACCTCAGAAGACCTTTCTCCTGTGAATACTTGGAAACCTGTGAAACCAAAAGAAGGTAATGTAACAGACAGGGCCTGGCCTGGCCCTCTGTGATGGCCTCATGATGTTGCTCCTCCAGCCTCAGTTTCCCCATCTGTACAGTGAGGTGAGTAACCTCTACCCACTTCCCTCCGTCATCTCCCAGGGATGCTGGAGGTGAACCTGCCTTGAAGGCTGGATGGATGGTCTTGCATCAATCAGAATGACAGTCGAACCAGGTGGTTTTCCAAGCAAGGAAACTGAGGCACCGACCTCCGTGTCTGTGAGTAACTCAGGGATGGTGTTAGTTCCCCCTACGAATACATTCTCTGCAATTCCCAGTTCCTAGGTCAACTTTCTTTTTGTCAGTCGTAGGACTTGAACTCAGGAGGACCTAGGATTTGTCCCTGAGCGTTTCTGCTCAAGGCTAGTGCTCTACCACTTTGGGCCACAGCTTCACTGCTGGTCTACCAGTGGTTAATTGGAGGTAAGAATCTCACGGACTGGGCTGGCTATGAACTGCGATCCTCAGATCTCATCCTCCTAAGTAATTAGGATTACAAGTATGAGCCACCTAGGTTGAATTTGATGGGCTCAGCCTATCTTTTTGCTTAAGGTTATGTCATGTTCATCTGGCCAATGAATGGGCTGCTTGCATGCTGGGTACCTGCCTCTCATCCAATCAACTGCGCGTAGAGGTCACGTGAACTGCGGACAGACAAACTTCCCAAAATGCTTTGGGATAGTAATCCCGGGGTAGAGGTGCTCTTGTTGCACCCATTTTAATTATTAATGATTTTTTTATGCAAGTCTTAGGGCTTGAACTCAGGGCCTGGGTGTTATCTTTGAACTTTTTTCTCCTCAAGGCTGGTGCTCTACCACTTGTGCCCACATCTCTACTTTTGGCTTTTTGCTGGTTAGTTAGAGATAAAGATCTCATGACATTCCTGCCCAGACTTCTAACTGTGGTCCTCAGATCTCAGCCTCCCAAATAATTAGGATTACAGGCGTAGGCCACTGGCGCCCATTGTGACACCTATTTTAGAGATGAGGAAACTGAGGCACAGAGAGGTAACGTTACAGATGCCCTAGACCTAGGAATGTACAAATCTCCGAGGTTTTTTTGGTCCGTAATAAGCCTCTCAGTCTGATCACCAAGTAAGAGCACCACACTTATTTGCTCGGCTTGTTGTGAAAATTAGATAAATGAATCTGAGTGTAAGCATCTGGCACAGGCCCGGCAGATGAGCAGAGTTTAATTCATTCAGTTTTCCCTCCCTCCCTCCCTCCCTCCCTCAGCTTGAGGGCAGCTGCTGTCCTCCTCAGTTCCCATGGAGATCCCCCTCGTTCTCCTTCTTCCCTCTGCTGGTGCTGTGCATTTGCAAAGCCTCCTTGCAGAAGAAAATCACTACTGAGCTAAGCCCCGCCCTGCTGAGGCGGGTTCCGCCCTTCTCCCCTGACCAGAACTTGTACACACATCTGGCAGAGATGGGCTGCTCCCGCTTTGCTCTCCTATGCTGCCCTGTGGCTCTGCTCCTGCTGGCCTGCCCAGTACCAGAGGCTCAGCTTCCTCTGCTCAATTCCTGCATGACACTCATTTGTACCCCCAAAAGGTATTCATTGCCTAGGGCTGCAGGTTAGTGTTTTTAGTTTTCTTAATTTTTCTCCCTCCTGTTTGGTCCTTTCCCAGAATGGCAAGGATAGGAAGTTGGACAGTGATCAGCCTTTTGTGTCTGACATCTTTCCTTCCACTTCCCTTTGTCCCAGTTATCTTTGTTCCTCTTTGTGGCTGAATAGTATTCCGTTGTATAGACATACTACAATTTACTTATCCATCTACCAGTTTGTGGCTACTTTGGTTGTTTCTGGGTTTGGGGTGGTAATAAATAGAGCTGCTATGAATACTCCTGTAAGAGTCTTAGTGTGCACATTTCATTTTTCTTGCCCGAGTACAATTTTGGCATGAGATGACACAATCCCGTTCAATGTTGTAAGACACTCCCGCTGGGATGACTTTTTGGTTAATGCTCCATATTAATGGGGCAGTATTTGGGAGATTGTACCCCATGCCTGCCAGTTTTTTTATAGATGCTTTGTACTTTGGTTGGGCAAGTCAGCTTTCTGCTACTTTAGCACATCCCTAAGATAATCAGCTTATAAGGAGAAAAGGCTTATTTCAGAGCAGACGTCACTGCATCCTTAGCATCTCGCCCAGTCCCTGGCACGTAATAGATGCTCAGGACAGACTGGCCCCATGTCTTTGGGCCTGCAGCAGCACATAATGAAGAACCCTGAGGTAGAGGAGCTTTCTAGAAGGCAGGACACAAAAAAGAAGAGGAAGAAACCAGCAGCCTTCCCTCCCCTTCCAATGACCTAACTTCCTCCCCCTAGGCCACACCTTCTAAAGGTTCCACAATTTCCCAATAGTATAAGGGGCAGGGGGAACAAACTTGCAACACGTGGGCCCTTGAAGAACATTTCTGGTTCGAACTCTAGCATGAATGTTGGCTTCCCGTATCATCTCTCCCAAGGATATTTTCATTTGATCCAGAAGCCAATAATCCCGGTCGGCAAGACTCCGTAAGCCTCAGGTCAAGGGCTTGGCTTTGTTCGTCACGGGGAAGCTAATGGCTCCGTGGGCCAGCAGGAGGGAGATGCTGGCGAGGCAGGGTGAGGTGCCAGGAGAGGGCAATCACGTGTGGTGCCGATGCCTTGTGTTTGCTGCAGATTCCCCTAAATACCCTGGTACCCAGGGTTCAGTGAGGGAAATTGTCCCAGAGGGGAGGGAGTTCCAGGCCGGTCCAAGCTAACACCCAACACCTCTTCCAGTTTTGCTCGGTCCTCAAGCGCTCCCCACTTCAAGTCCATTTCTGCCATTGTGTGCAAAGCATTCTCTCATTGTCACCACTGTGTGCAGGGGAGCTGTGGGGACAATGTCACACCCAGTGGGGCTGGAGAGAGAACTCAGGTTTCCATGCAGAAGTCTTCCTCCCTCCTTCCTGTTATAAATATGCCCTCCGAGAACCACTGGACTCCACAGTTTCGTGGAGGCAAAAATAAAGGATTGTCTGAGCAAGGCAAAATTTACTTCTGCAGAAGGGCGTGCTGCCAGCTAAAAGTCCAGCAAGCAAGCACACAGAGTAGGCAGGCTGCCTCCCTATTTATCCCTAAGGCAGCAGGCCCCACCCCTTTGCTCTGATTGGTTGAGCTCAGGTTCACAAGCTGCTCCTGATTGGCTAGTTTGAATAGGGGGTGCAAGGTAGTTACAGAGGGTGGCTTTGTTGAGCAATCTGAACATCTTGAAAAGAAACCAGCTTAAAAGGAAAACCTTGCCTTTCAAAAATCCTTCCTTATCCCAAGGTGGTTTCCTCTTTTCCTGCACTCTACCAAGCCCAAGCAGGCACTTTCAAACAGCACACTTGGAAACAAAAGAGCTTTTCTCACACTCCTCACCGGGGCCAGGCTCTCCCCCTCTCCCATTCAGTCCCCTGCCACCATCCTCCATGCTGTCACCCAGTCACCTGCTCTCCATGAGCAGCCCAGGCCGCCCCCCCCCCCCCGTGGTTTTTATTTATTTGAATCAGCAAACATGCGATTCACAAATGGAAAGGTGCAAATGGGCAAATGGTGGGAAGTCTTCACGGTTCACCCCAGCCCTCGGCCTCCTTCTCGGACCTGGCTGGCATGTTGTTTCTTCCAAAGCCTTCCAGATGTTTCTGTGTACACAGGAATCTGCAGATGGATGCAGTTCTTTCTCTTTCGGTTCTGTTAAACATCTCTTACATCGGTGACTAGATTAAAACCTCCAAACCCGCAAGTCCAAACAAATCTTTTCTCTTTCTAAATTCATCACCTCTGACGCATGTGGCGCTTCGCCCACTTTCGGGTTTGTCCACATTGTCACCCCATGCCCAGAAGGTCCCCTCATGTCCCCCAGTGAACCCCTGTCCTCTCCCAGATCTCAGTTGAAAACTGCTTTCTCTGGAAGCCTTCTGGAATCTTCACTTCTGGCCCAGGCTGGCGGGATGGACCCTAGGGCTCTGCCGCCGATCTCTCAGCACTGTTATCTGCCTGAATACCAGTGTCTGTCTCCACCTGGGACAGAACACCTTAGTCACTCATCCTCAGCCTTGTGTCAGGCCCAGCTCCAGAGAGCCTGGAGATGGCCGCTACCACTGCCCAGGCTGATGTGTGTGTGTGTGTGTGGGGGGGGCAATGTGGTTAGTTCTTTATATTATCTAGCCTGGGATGTTCTCTGAGTCCTAGGTGGGAAGCAGAGGCTCCGAGCATAGCATGCCTTCCTCTGCTTGCACGCTTCTCTGCCAGCCCTGGGTGTTTGTCGAGCGACTGACTAATAAAGGGAAGAGAGAATGCAAAACAAAGCATCTCAGACTCCCATTGTATGGACAGGAATACTGAAGGCCCCTCTGCCCTGGTGATGGAGATGGCGTGGAGGGTACCGTGCAGAGCCTGACTGGGGGTGGGTCTGGAGGCTCCCTACTGCCCTGCACTGCCCTACTTGGCCTCCTCACCACATGCCCTAAAGGAAACCCAAAACAGCCCATCTCCCTGCCTATCTTCTCCTAGGGGCTCCCCCAACCTCCCCAGAGCTTTCCTCTTCCAGGGAGGTCACCTTCCCATCTCAAGGGTTCCTGGCTGTCCTAAGTCAAGCCATAGCTCCTTCTTTCCTTCTTTTCTGTTCCTCAAGTTCCTCTTCCTCCTTATATTTGGTTTGTCGGTCACTGGGCTTGAACTCAGGGCCTGGGCCTGGGCGCTGTCCCTGAGCTCTTTTGCTCAAGGCTAGCGCCCTACCACTTTGAGCCACAGCTCCGCTTCCGGCTTTCTAGTGGTTAATCAGAGATAAGAGTCTCAGGAACTTTCCTGCCCCAACAGGCTTGGAAGGGGGATCCCCAGATCTCAGCCTCCTGAGTAGCTAAGTTGACAGGCGTGAGCACCCGGCTCCTCCTCCTCCTCCCCCTCCCCCTCTTCCTCCCCCTCCTCCTCCTGTTTGACCTCAGACCTCCTGCTTGCTATGCAGGCTCTTGACCACTTAACACCCCCAACCCCTTAGCTTTCTTTTTTTGTTTGTTTGTTGTTATTGTTTGGATAGCTTGCTTCTCCCACCTATTCCTCTTCCTTGTAGTTTGGGCCACAGACCAAGATCACCATGTTCAGCTTGTTGGTTGAGATGTGTTTGTGTGTGTGGGTGGTGTGTGTGGGGGGGTGTCTTGATAATACTTTGCTCAGGCCAGTCTCAAACTTTTTGCCTCCTATTTTCAGCTCCCAAGTACCTGGGATTAAAGGCAAGGGCCACTACACCCAGCTCATGTCCTTTGTTTGGAAGACCGCTCTGTGCTTGGGCACGTCTTTCCTCTGTGGAAGACGGCGGGAACCAGTGTGTCTTGTCAGTACCTACCAGTGTGTCTCCTCTTGATCAAAGAGGTCTATTTTTGTAGCTTTTTCCAGCTTGGAGTTGCAGGGGAACATTCCTACCGCTCTGTGGGACGGTGTGTTTCTTCCCACATTCTTCACTCGGGGTGGGAGTGAACTGTCCTCCTTTTACAGATGAAGACCCGCAGAAGTGACTCTGATTGGGACCGCGTCCAGCCTCCCAGAATGAGTTCTGACCTGTCCAGTAGGCATGGGGGACTTTTCTTTTCTTCAAGGGCTTGCTATTGATGTTTAGGTTGTTATGAAAAAGAAAAAAGAAAAAAAAGCTCCTAGATTTATTGAATTTCCACTCCCGCCTGCAGTTGCCTTGGCATGGCCAGACCAAATGATTTGAAGGGCCTTTTGCCCTCCCTTGGATCTGCCCCCTCTCATTCCCCTTTGTCAGTGATTGGCGCAGGAGTGGGCATGTGACCTGATTCTGGCCAATGAAATAGAAAGAAAAAAAAAATCGTCCCTTATGGAAGAGAAGGGATATTCAGAGAGAAGGAAGCCTTTTTTTTTGGGGGGGGGGGGGGAAGGAATGGAGACTCACTCCTTGTAGTTTGGGATACTCTTTATGAGGGGTTGCTATCCAGAGCTGTGGCAACCATTGTGTGAGGTGAGGCAGAAGGTTTGAGGACACTGAGGATGGTAACATGGGGAAAGCCCGGATCCTTCTCCTCTGAGAGGAAGTGAGCACTCCTGTCCTTCCAGCCAGGCCGCCATGGACGTGGTCGCCTGAGGCAGAGGCCCTGAAGACACTCAGTTCTGGCCCCCTGAAGGCTGAGAGGCCCCCTAAGGTGCTCATTCAGGTGTGCGCTCCAGGCCCTGCCCCCCACGCTTCTGTTGTCTCCCTCTTTCCTCCCTGGTCGTATGACCTTGGGAGCTTCTCCTAACAGAGGCTTGCCAGCCCCTTGAGGTCGGGGTGTGTGTGGGGGGGGTACTGGCAGTGACCCCCAGTGGGTACCGGGGGTGGAGAGCGTTGGGCGGGCGGGTGGTGACTCAGCCAGGGATCAGACAGCTCCGAGCCTTTGTTCGCTCCTCTTCCCTGTTGTCAGCCATCCTTCATCGTGTCCCACTTTCAGGGTGTATTTTTAGTGGAAATAAACTCGCACAGCTCAGCCTTACACAATTCCTTCGGGAGCCGTGGAGTCACCTGCTGACGGGGGGGGGGGGAGGTGGGGGGGGCTGCGGGGCAGGCACGTGGCAGCCGTGACTCCCCTGGCCAGGTCATGGCCTCTGGGAGGCCCGGATGTGGGGGCTCAGGCTGGCTGGTGGTGGGCTGGCGGGGGGGGGGGGGGGAAGGGGGAGCAGGGCCATTTCTAGCATCAGCATGGCTGCAGCCCAGGGTGCAGAGAGCATATCTGGCCTGCGACCCAGAGCTTTGGAGGTGCTCACTGTTCACAGGGAACAGGGCCCCGGAACTGGTGGTCCTGGCGGCCCTGGTTCTTTGCAGTCAGCCTCCTAGCAGGTGTTTGCTGGGCACCTTGATGGGTTTGCAATCGGAGGCGTGGCGACTGGGGTGCTTTTCATGGTGAGGGATGGTTTCCGAGGCCGTGGGGGAAAGGCCCGATGTCCTGGGCACCCTCTGTGCCCTGCCTGGACTCCTAAGGTGGGCAGTAAATCCAGACCCATGGTGAGTGAGAGCTGGACTCCCCGCCCCCCACCATGAGAACAGCTCACCCACAGGGCCTGGGTGTTCATGAGACCACCCCGCAATCAGGGACTGACAGGAGATGGAGGAAGAGGCTAGAAGTCTCTCTCCCTGTGGGACCTTCCAGGGCTTAGCTTGTCCTGGAACAGAGCCCCTGTCCCCGCTCCTTGCGTACACGTCCCTCCTGAGTACCGTTTCTCAGGCCCTCTGCCCATCACCTGTCTCCAATGCCATTTCCAGAAGTGGGCAGAGCCTACGGCAGTGGGAATGAGGCAGAGATGGCCTCCAGGCTGCATGAGGCCCTTCCAAATGGTGCAAAATGGATGAGTGCAAGGTTTTCTAAGGACATGGGGCCAGGTCCCTGTGGCTCACGCCTGTCCTCCTAGCTACTCAGGAGGCTGAGATCTGAGGATCCTGGTTCAAAGCCAACCCATGAGACTCTCATCTCCAATTAGCCACCAAAAAGTAGAGCTGTGGCTCAAGTGGTAGAGAACCAGCCTTGAGTGAAAATAGCTAAGGGACAGCACCCAGGCCCCGAGTTCACGTCTCAGTACTGGCATAAGATAATGAAAGGATGCTCCACATTAGCCAATACCTGTTTGATCTTTGACCCATGAATCTCACTCAACTGTCAGGCGAACTCAGGCTCCTCATCACGAAATCACTAATGGAATTGGATTGGGTTGTGTAAGTATGCATTTGTAAGACAGTCTTCGAGTCAGGTACATAGTAGGTGCTCAACAAATGCTCCTCAGGATCCTGCAGTTCTTCCTTTGTTCTATCTGCTTTGATGAAGTTTGAAGGAAACGGGCAGAATGTCAAGTGAAAACTGACTCCAGACCATTTTCTTAGGGCCTTGCAGTTGGTTCTGGGTCGAGCTAAATGGTCTTTAAGACTCTTGTTGGCTGAGCGGTGACGGCTCATGCCTGTAATCCTAACTACTCAGGAGGCAGAGATCTGAGGATTGCAGTTCAAAGGCAGGAAAGTCCATGAGACTCTTATCTCCAATGAACCACCAGGAAAACCAAAAGTAGTACTGTGGCCCAAAGTGGTAGAGTACTAGCCTGGAGCAAAAAGAGCTCAGGGACAGTGCCCAGGTCCTGAGTTCAAGCCCCACGACCGACAACAAGAACAACAAAGAAGACCTTTGTGATTCTACATGGTGAGTGTCAGGACTGTGGGGGAGGAGGGGCAAAGAAGGGGGCTGACTTCCCTCCTTTCCCAAACCCAGCTATAGCTCCCCATCTATCTGCTCAGCAGCAGACACCCAGGAGCTGCAGACTCTAGGGGAACCCCCTCTATGCTGCAGACGATGGGGCCACACAGGCAGCCCTCATTACCCCCACCCAGGGCTGGTATCCAGCAGGGGGTTCCATCCTCCCCAGGCTGGTGGGCAGCCCCAGGGGTTAACGTTGCTTCCGGTGGCCACGTTTGCTAAGGCTTAGGTTAGTTTCTGTACTGGATCCCTTCCGGTCTCATTCGTAAAGATGACCATCTCAGAGATTGTGAATCCATAGTTGGGAGTGTCCCCACCATCTGACTGGCCTCTCTGAAGAGGCCCCCTCGGCTGTCACAGCTGATGGAGGAGGGAGAAGAGGGGGTCACACCTGTGAAAAGGCCTTGCTTTATAACAGCCCACTCCCTTAGGGTCCCCCAAGAACCGTGTTAACTTTTTTTCCCCAATGGCCTAAAGACCTCTCCTGAGGCCCCTCCTCTTAAAGGTCCACCACCTCAAAATGCCAGCATGCTTCTGGCTCCTGGGAGACACAGCCAACCATGTCCACAGGGCATCAGCCTCAACGTCTCCTTCATCTCGGATTAGTAGCAGTAGGATAGACCACAGCAGGTCCTTAGAGTAGCACTGTTGCACACCTAGGAAGTGCTAGACTTAGTCTTCGGTGCTTTGTAAATGTAAACCCCGCCCCCTTGGCCACTCCCCTCACAACAGGGAGGTCATGTCATTCTTGGTGCTGCTGGTTGTTACTCAGCCATGGGTCACTTCTCCACTCTGGCCCATGTTGGAGAACTCTCTGGAAAGCCCCATTCCTGGCCCCTCCCATTAAGCCTAGGGAGACCCCACTGAAGGAACCTCCTTCCTTGCTTAGGTGAGTCTTGGCAAAGGCCAGATCTGTGGCTGCCAGGTGCCCTGGACATTTCATGCGGTGGCTACTGTAACAGCTCCCTCTCACAGGCCCAGTTGTGGCTGCATCTCCAAGCTGGGCTGGTGCTACAGATGGTCTCTTCATCCCTGTCCAGGTGTAGGTGCTGATGGTCTCCTAAGCCAGGTCGCGTAGGAAATGTGGGTCTGAGGCTCGTGGGATGAGATGCTCCTAGTAGGAGCAGAGCCAGAAACACGCTAATGGAGAGGAGGCTGGGGCCGTTGTTCCTCTGGGGTGGTGGCATTTGGGGTGGGGTTCATCTGCTCCCACCCACTAAGTGTCAGGATCCCCTGTTTCCCCAACATGGGACAACCAAAGTCTCTGTATGCAGTTCTAAATTGTCCCTGTGTGGCCTAAGCTCTCTGAGTGCCTGGAGTGGACTGGTCTGCCTCCCTCCGTGGCCTCCCTCTGAAGTCTTCCTCTGTGGTCTCCCTCCCCGGCCTCCCTCCCCGGCCTCCCTCCGGCTCCTTCCTTGCTCCTGTCGCTGAGTCTGTCTTTCCACCTGACTTGGGTTTGCCTGCTTGTCACCCACACGAATGATACAAACAGGAACTTTTTTTTTTTTGGCTTTCCCACGGGCTTATTTGTACTTACTGTTTGTTCACTTTGGGTAATATTTTGACTTTTAAGAATCCTGACTTCAACTGTGGAGAATGCTTCAGGAAATCTCAGCTTCTGCGCACCACGTTGTTCGTGCCTTCTGTTTTGGTCTGGGCTCTGTGAGTTAGTCATGACACCAAAGGTGACTTGCAGGCTGGCTCGGGGATGGACATTCTTGCCCCCCCCCCCCCAAGGAAAGCGTGTCCCCGTCAGCTCCAAGGAAACTCCTAAGCAGGCACGGATGACATAGGTTTGGCTCTGGGCCAGTCGTGGCCAGCTCTCAGGTGCAAGCCTGCAGGGCATCTGAGGCTCTTATTGGAAGTGGTTGTTTGGGTTGGTCTGTGGCTGGACCCTTGAATTTGGATTTCTAGCAAGCTTCGGAGTAAGTTGGTAGGGCTGGCCAGGGGCCTGTCCTCAGAGGATTGTTCTACCTAATTTAAAAATCTCTTCCCTGTCCATAGTCTAAACACCATGTGATCCTAACTACTCAGGAGGCTGAGATCTGAGGATGTCAGTTTGAAGCCAGCCTGGGCAGGAGTGTCTATGAGACTTTTACCTCCAATGAATCACTCAAAAAAATGGAGCTGTGGCTCAAGAGGTAGAGTGTTAACCTTGAGCAAAGAAAGCTCAGGGACAGTGCCCAGGCCATGATTTCAATCCCCAGGACTGGCACTAAGCATAGAATAGAAGCTATGTGTTCTGTGGGTATCTTCATTGCAATGCATGGGTCATTCATTCCTTCATTCGTTTGTTCGTTCACTTGCCAAATGTGTCAGGGTCTAGCACTGAGATCCTGCAGAAAAGACCACCGCGCCTTGTCATCTGAGCAGTTGGCACCCGGGTGCGAGAGGGGACAGTGACCCACACGAACTGGAAACCCACTGGAGGGCAGACGGTGAGCACGAGGATGAAGGAAAGAAGGCAGAAAGGAGACAGAGAGAGAGAGGGGGGAGGCTATTTTAGAGAGGGTGGGCAGCAAAGGACCTCTCAAAGGGACAGTCACGAAAACTCAGGGTGAGGCAGTAAGATGGGCAAGGCAGACTTGTAGGGCAGAGCAGTGCAGGTTGAGGGGACACCGCGAGGACCAGGGTCTGGGTGAGGGACAAGCGTGCCGTGCCCAGGAGATCAGGTGCTTGGTGAACAGCAGGAGGAGTGAGGCAGGAAGAGAGGCCAGGCTGGCCTCGAACTCTCCATCCTCCCACTTAAATCCTGGGTGCAGGTGTACTGAACGGGGAGGCCAGGAGCCCAGCTGGAGCACTGCTGTCCCCTGGCAGGCAGTGGCGGTGGTGACAGTTGAGTGGCTTGTAGGGTTTGCTGACCACAGTGTGAGGCCCGAGGACCAGGTCTGGGCTTTCAGGTTGGGCGGCCAGGTAAACGCTGGTTGGTTAGTAATAAACCCTCAGGGAGCGGGAGTCCCTATGGTGCTGCCTTCTGCCAGGGGATCCAAGCAGATACCTTTCGGGGTGCTGCTCGAATAACAGGCATCATGGGAGAAGCGGCTTGGCACCCGAAACCCAAGTGCTCAGGTAACCCCATTGCCTGGAGCCAGACGTCTGGTTAACAAATTGCTAGGATGGGGAGGAGCTCAAGAGACGAGTGGAGGAGACTCCGGGCTGCGTCGTCGATGAACACTCTGTGGGCTTGCTGAAATAATCCGGGGGGGCGGCGGGGCTTCCAGAATGGATGGCAGGCCTCTGGGCACAGGGCTGGCTGTCGGTGTGTGTGTTATGTTCACAAGTGTTCACTTGGGGCTGCAGAAGCAGTGTTGGAGTACTCAGTACTCACAGGCTGTCAGGGTTGGGGGATCTTGAATATTCTTGGCCTTTTCCCCACCTCAGTAATCAGTAAATTCTGTTCCAAATATGACCCGGAGGGTTCTTCCCTCTTGAGTGCTTCAAAACACCTCGCGCGAGGCCAACCATGGTGGTGCTTAACTGTCATCTCTGCTACAGGAAGTAGGATCGTCGTCTGCTGATCACCTGGGCAGCGAGGCAAGACCCTGCCTGAGAGCGTAAAGCGGAAAAAAAAAGACGGGATCGGCTTTTAAACGTTTGCCTGTGTCCCTAAAAGGCCCCTCGGCCACCTGCCATGTGTTTTCGCTGGCACGGCCCTGGGCGCCATTTCTGATGGCTACACTGATCTCCGGAGCTCCTCTTCTCTCAGGAACAAAACAGCCCAGAAGCTGAAGGCTCAGCCCCTGTGTCCTGCCTCTCCTTGCAGGACCTTGGGGGAGCTGCCTGACATGGTGTCCCTTTGCCACGTGTTGTCATTTTGCCATCTCTAGGACGGAGCTAATAGCAACATGTTCCTTGTGGAGTCGTGGGACGATGATCTGAATTGATGACCCCGAGAAGTACTCGGGGCAGCACCTAGTATGCACTAAGTGCTTCTGAACCTAGGACCTAGCTTCCTGGGCTCTGGGGTGGGGGTGGGGGGGGCGGTGGTTATATGTGAGGGTTCCCTCTCTCCCTCTTTCTCTCTCTTCCCTTCTTGCCTCTCTCCTTCTCTTCTGCCTGTGGCCACACAAGAGCTGGGATACCCTCAGACCACCGGGAGCCACTGGTGGCCTGTTGGGCCCCCCCCCACCCCGTGTCTTCAGGGCCCTCCCCCAGCCCTCCCTGATGGGACTGAGCCGGTGAAGATGGGGGTGGGGTGGAAGGGAGGGGAAAACCTGTCCAATGAGAGGGCCCTGCACCTCTCCAACCCCGATGTGGTGTTTTATGTGCCGGGAATGAGAAAAGCCAGCGTTGCTATGGAGACTGCCATCCCCTGCCCCCTCTGCTATTCTCTGTGGGAAGTTTTCGGGGTGGGGGGGTTGGCCTTTCAGCTGCACGAGGTGTTGGCATGCGGAAGGGCAGCTCAGAGGTGGAGACCCAGAAGGGGATCTTTGGGGGGTTTTCTATTCGGGGCTTTGACTGGGGGATGCAGGTGAAGCGTGATTCCGATGGCGGAGGGTCGGGGGGCGTCTCTGGACCCAGTGCAGTGATCTGGTGATCTAGGGGTGGACAGTCACACACACTGGGAAGGCACAGGATGGCCCCCCCCCCAAATGCAGTTGGACGGGCAGAGTGGGCACGGCTGGCCCACGATGCGGTCTCACCGCTGCTGCCGTCTCCAGCCTCAGTTTCTCCACTGCCTAGGACCAGGACTCTGGTCTCTGACTCTGCCCCGTGTCTCGAGAGCACTGTTAGGTGGGCCAAAGAAGCTTACTTGGCAGGTGAGAGAGGGAAGCCGGCCAGGGGGAGGCAGGGGCCTTGGGTGGGGCCAGCTGGGGGGAGGGGAGGCGCTGAGCTCTGCACCTGCCCGGCGGGGTGGCGGGCTCAATACCACGGCTGGGCTCTGCCTCCCAGCCTCATGCTGAGCCAGCTCCACTCCGCGCTCATCAGTGGGCCCAGGCTTGTGGCCCACACCACTCTCCTTTGGCGTTCAGTATCCAAATAGAAACGAAGTGCTTTACTTTCTCTGTGGGGCGGGGGGAGATGAAGCAAGGAGAACCACAGCCCCCCTCCCACTGCCAGTCCCGCTGACGACACCCCAGTATCCTCCCGGCACCAGAGGGAACACTTCCTTTTGGGGGCCTGGTGAGCACTTGCGGGAGCCGGGGAAGGTGGAGGGCTAATTTTAACTTCTCCAGGGTGTTTTTAGCTTTTGTGTTTTTCTGAACCCGAGGTGGGGAGGTTGTCAGGTGCCCGTTCTGTCCAGGCCAGGAATGAAGCTGCAGGAAGTTCTGTGGTCTCCCCTCCCTCCCCCCCCTCCCCCAGTCCCCCCAGCAGGCCTTGCACCGGATCCCAGGTGGGTAGGAAGCCCAGGAAAAAGGGGAAAGCCTAGCCCTTGCTCCCCTGCTGGGAATGCGCCTTTCCTCTGTCTCAGATCCAAAGAAGGGGACACCCGGGGGGCCCAGGGCACCAAGGCCCGATGTGGGACTCGACAAAGCCTGCGGATGGGAGGCCTGGGTGGCGAAGCAGCTGCTCAAGGGTTTGCTGGGAGATCTTGAGCAAATTATGTCCCCTGTCCGGGGCTGCACGGCTCACAGAAGGACCAGTAAGTGGAGAGTAGCCCCCTCCCCGGGGGTGGCCATGGAACCCAGGAGCACTCTGGCCTGATCCCGTGGGCCTGATGGTATAGAGAAGCTGGGGAGGGTCCCAGAGTATGGATAAGAAGGGAGCAGAGACCCCAGGCTACTCCCTTTGATGGGAAGAGGCAAGAGCTTGGGCTCTGGATTCATTCTGTGCCCAGCTCAATGCTTGGTAAGTATGGGGCCATTAATGCTCCATGAATGTCTCATCATGAATGTCTCACCAAGGCAGTTCCCGCTGGGACCATTAATGTGGAGAAGAGGCCCAGGGGACATCGGCTGATGGCTCTCCAGTGGCAGGATGGCTGTGCAAGTCAGGGGAGGTGGGGGGGGGGGAGGGATTGGAGACAGCTCCTGGGGACAAGTTAGTCACCCGCCACCATGACAAAACATTTCGGTTCTCCCCAGAGGGGGAGGGATGGGGGCAGGGCAATGAGTCTGGATCAAGCATCTGCAGAACCTCTGAGAGCCAGAGAGCCATGTCTCCATTGACTGGGGGGGGGGGAGGGGGGCTTCCTGCGGTTGTATGGGAATTTAGTTGTGAGAAACAGAGAGGCCACATTTTGAGAGATCGAATTGGGAGTCTTTATTGGAGAGCCAACGACTGCAGGTGGACTCCTGTCTCAAAGACCCGCAGCCACCTTGAATACACTTAACACCATTAGAAAACTGAGCCATGAAAGAAGAACAGAAAAACAGTACCAACAAACCGGATCAATGCCAATGGAGAGTTGAAACGGGACACCATGGTGACCAGAGGAGAGACATGAGGCATGGCGTCATGGTGCCTGAGTTGGTCTGGGCCTAAATAGGGTCCTGGTGGGGGGGTGGGGGTAGGGTGACAGGGAGCTTAAGAGTTCATGACCCAAGATTGGCAGGGCCAGTAACCTGTTGTCCAAGTCTCTACCCCTGCCTCTAGGAATTCAGGCACACCCATCACCTGGGAGGTAGGGCTTCCCCTTCCTCCACCAAGAAGACAAGATGGGGCCACTTCAACCCAATTCCCTATCATCCACCACATGGCCCAGTTGGCACTGGTTAGACCCAGTGTCCTTATTTCACTGTAAGATAGTAAGGCTGGGAGTGCGGAACCACCAGCCTGGATTTGAATCTCTGCCCCGCCTCTAACCAGCTGTGTGGTCCGGGTCCCCATTTGCTTAACTGGAAACTCAGGGTGAGAATCTCACCCACCTGCAGGTCTGTGCGAGCAGCGCTCCTGGTCCACAGCAAACAGTAGACACTCAGCAAGCCAGGGGCAGAACTTCCCCTTGGTCCTGAGCTCTTTGGTCTCATTGCCTCCCTTGGAAGGCGCCTTCTCACCCCCATTGTCCAGATGGGGAAACGGAGGCCCACGCAGGTTCCACGATGTGCCCAAAGTCATCTGCCTGGCAGCACCAGAACGCCGGCCCCATTCTCACCGGGGAGCCAGCATTGTAGCCACTGCGCGATACTCATGTCGTCCGCTCGGGGAGACCGTCCATGCCTCCATTTCCCTGCCGTGTGGCTGGGGCCCAGGGAAGGCCAGGCAAGCTCAGTGACCAGGCGCTGAGGAAGGACTCTGGTTTCCACAGTGTCCATGGCTCACACCTGACCCATATCAGTGCTATCTCAGACCAGACGGGCCACCTAGAGTGTGGAAGGCCGTGGGCCGGAGGGAGGCGCCGACATTCACAAGGAGGCTGCTCTCTATCGGCTGAGGTGATGAAGGCACAGCCCTCCAGAAAGCAAAGGCTCCAGCCCCCGGCCAGCGCCGGTGGCTCACGCCTGTCATCCTAGCTTCTCAGGAGGCTGAGCTCTGGGGATCTCGGTTTGAAGACAGCTCAGGCAGGAAAGTCCCTGAGACTCTCATCTCTAATTAACCACCCCAAAGCAGGAAGTGGAGCTGTGGCTCGAGTGGTAGAGCACGAGGCTTGAGAACAAAAGCTAAGGGAGAGCGCCTTGGCCCTGAGTTTAAGCCCCAGGATCAACACAAAAAAGCAAAGCATAACAAAAATAAAAGCAACCTCTCTGCACCTGTGAGACAGGTGAGTTTGCACACGCTGGTTGCTTTTGATGATCACCAGCCAGGGCCAGAAGCCCAAGTGGCAGCTGGTGGAAGGCCGTTTAAGCTCATAGAAGTCCCCGGTGTCACAGGCACTATTTTTTCTGCTGCCTGGGGTGTGTCTCTCAAATGAGTTGGGCCCCACGCCCAGGAGCACTCAACCAAGATGAGTAATGAATCCTACAGTTCTGTCCTTATCTGGTCCTCTCAGATTCTGTTACTTTTGGCTAGAGAATATTCAAAGATGTGATGTCCAGAATGAGTTACAACATTGAGCTGGGTCCCTGCACACAGCACGATGTTGCATTCTGAAGTCTGTCAGAGTGTGTGTGTGTGTGTGTGTGTGTGTGTGTGTGTGTGTGTGTGTGTCTTAAACTCAGGGCCTTGCATTCTCTAGAGCTTTCTCACTCAAGGCTGGCACTCTACCACTTGAGCCACAGCTCTGCTTCCAGCTTTCTACTGGTTAATTCGAGAGAAGAGTCTCTTGCATTTTTCTGCCCCGGCTGGGTTTGAACCATGATCCTCATACCTCAGCCTCCTGAGGAGCTAGGATTACAGGTGTGAGCCACCAGCACCGGGCCTGACGTGGTCGTATCCCAGGAGCCTCCCGCGGCACAAGGCCACATGAACTGCGTTTGCTGCCAGCACAAGGCCTCGGGGAGAAAAAGTGTTTTACTGTCCACACTGAGCACGCAGCCACCTGCCTTCCCTGGGAGTGAGGAAAACCGTCCGCCAGGCCTTCTAGCTGTGAATCCTGGCCCGGAAGGTGGAGGAAGAGGGGGTCCTAGGAAGATGGGTTGGCTTGCGGCTTTCCTAGGAAGAGACACAAAGAAATGGGAAGGTCTAGACTTTTCTAGCTTTCATCTTGGCCAAGAACATATCCACACATTCATTCCTTCTTTTGTTCACTCAGCACTGATGGTTGGTGCTCTTCTAGGCCTGGGGGGAATGGGACAGAGAGGGGGACAGGGGAGGGGACATGTCCCTGGCTTCCTGAGCTTGGGTTTTGGCGCCACTGGCCGGGGTGCTGGTTTGGGTGGAGGTGTACATGGTGCTCTGATGGAGCCAGCCCGGGACTTGCGGGGAGGCGGTGGAGGAGGCTCCAGCTTGGGAAATGTAAGCCTCACCACGGGGAGGACTAGCTCCTGCTTGCCATCTGTCGAGGACCGGCTTCCTGAGGGCAGATAGCATCTGGGAGACCCGGCGATCTGGTCCGGGGGACAGGGGTGCGTGATGGGGAGAAGCTTGGCTGGGTCCTAGCATGATTTATTCAGCAGCCTCCGACACCTGCACCCAGAGGCAGGTGCGGGCCGCCACCACGATCGGGGATGTATTGGGGTCTACAGGGTGAGGGTCGCCCACAGGGAGCAGCACCGCCCCCCACCTTAGCTGCCTGGACAAGAGTGGAGAACAGCCCCGGCCCGAGCCCCCGGTGCATGTGCGTCCGTCCTGCCTCGGGAGCGCCGGACAGGTCGTCCTGGCCTCCAATCCCAGTGCCAGAGCCGCCCTAGGCTTACCACACGGCCCCCCCCCTTCTCCGCGTGGCCCCAGGCAGGCCTCGCACCCCACTGGGCAATGCATCGCTCACCTGCACCAGGACCAGGCTAACACCATTCTGCGTTGCCGCTGACATCCTGATAGGTGGGGAGGGCAGGTCTGGGGGTCACCTGGGATTAGAGAGAGGCCCGAGCGAGGACAAGCCGTGCTTCCAGTGCTCCTCACCTGCTGGGATACGGGCAAGTTGCACGCAGCTCAGCCGCACGCGGGCAGTGCTGAACATTGCTAACTGAGGGAGAGTTTTGCTTATTCATTGCTTTTGTGTGGTGCAGCCGGTCAAGGTGAAGGACAGCGGAGGTGACACTAAACGAGGTTTCTGTTCTCACCACGTCACTTTCCCTAACGACAATACATTTTGTTTTATTATTTGCGCCAATACTGGGACTCGAACTCAGGGCATGGGCGCTGTCCCTTGACTGGCTCCCTGCCACTTGAGCCATAGCTCCACTTTTGGCTTTTTGGTGGTTAATTGGAGATAAGGGCCTCATGGACTTTCCTGCCCAGGCTGGCTTTGAACCATGATCCTCAAACCTCAGCGTCCTCAGTAGCTAGGATTACAGAAGTGAGCCAATGGCGGCCAGCTAAAAGCTCTTACTATTTTGAACAGTCCCTAGGCTGTGCGGTTTGAAAACAGGGTCTCAATAAATGGAGACAACGAGCCTCCAAAGGAGGCTCTCAGTATCACTCCCGTTTTGCAGATGTACTCCCGGCTATACTGACAGGAAATGATGGTGCACAGATCCACCTCTAGACCATCTGTCTTCGGCCCTTGGGAGGGTGGCCTGCTGTTCTACTGCCACCCTCCTCTCTAGCTTTCTCTCCCACAGGCTCCTCTTCCACTGTCAGAACCCCAGTGGGCAGGCCCATGGACTTGGGGAGTGGATGGGAGCAGGGCGGCCCACGGCCAGGGTAGCGAGGCCAGTCACCGGCCTTAGGCTTCCCACAACAGTGCCGCCTCCAGCTTGGAATTACGATCCTGGATTATGAACTAACTGCGCAGTTCCTGAGTGGAGGGGACCGGGAAGCTGGCACCACGGCGCCCAGATGGGGCCCTGGCATGTGTGGGCTTTGTCTGGTCTTTATGTAAGAGTTGCCCTGCTTCCCAGACTGCCTGAGAGCTGGCTGCTTACACGATTGCGTTGTGTTTGGGACGCAGAGGGAGACACTGAAGGCCTCCCGGGGAGGCCTCCTGGGCTGAGGAGGAGAGGGGGTGGACATGGAGGGGACCAGGCTGGGGACCACTCTGAAGATGAGGACGGGCAGGTACCTCCTCTAGGTTCAGCCACAGCAGCAGGGATGAGGGGGAGTTCTCTGTGACCCAGCAGGCAGTTGCTGCAGGGGACAGGGCGTGGGGGGCTACTGCTTGGCCTCCGTTGGCTTTGAGCTGCAGTCCTCTTCATCTCTGCCTCTGGGGTAGCTGGAACTATAGATGGGAGCTGCCACACCTGGCTAAATGTTTCTGTCCTGCAGATGAGGGGGAACTAAGGCCCAGGATGCCTCAGTTTACCCATGGCACACCCTTCCCATCCTGGGAGATGGGGGAAGGGTCTCCAAACCTGGAGCTCCTGTCCGAGGTGATCTGGTCTTGTGCCTTTGCTCTTCTTTTCCATCCTAGGTTGTAGGGGTGAGGAAGTGGAGGTAAGCGTGGTAGGGTGCCAACATTGAGTGAAAAGCCAGGGGAGAATGCGAGGCCCTGAGTTAAGTCCCAGTACTGTCACAGAGACACAGACACACAGACACACAGATACACAGATACACACACACACACACACACACATCCACCAGATTGCAGGGACAAGCTGCTTCTGGGAGAGAAGTCGGGGGCTTTCCAGGCTCTCAAGGAGCCCCCTCTTTCTTCCTGTGGCAGGCAGGGCATTTTCCCTGCTCCCTGCTGTAAAAGAAGAACAGAATGCCATTTACACACACAATGGCATGCTTGTATGTTACAGGCTGTGGCTGATCTCAGGAGAAGGTCTTGTAGCCTCAGAAAATGCTGTCAGGCCTCAAGTCTCTGCACAGGACACATGCAGAGAATATTCTGGAAGCAGCAGCACCTCGTGGCCTTCTACTTTCTCTTCAAAATTAAGCCATGGGCTGGGGAGGGGGGGGGGAGGGGGAGCATGCCACTCAGTGGCATACCACTCGTGTGATGTGAGCAAGAGGAAGGCCCTGGGTTCCATCTCCAGCGCTGCTAAAAAGCAAACCTGAGCCAGCCTTCGGTGAAGGTGTGGCGTTAGAAGGGATCATGGGACCTGTTGGGGGTGTAGCACCCAGTGAGAGTGGGCTGAGAGGCAGAGGGGACACCCCAATATGGGTCCAAAGCCAGGGGAGTTGATTTGACATGGTACCCACTTGGTGGGGGGTGGGGGGGGAAAGAAAGACACGTATTTGTGGCTGGTACATTTTCTTCTTGGAACCTGATGTATCTGTGAACAAGGAAGTCTAAACTGAAGGTTATGGGACAGAATCAAAGCAATGGGGACACGTCTGTGTCTTTTGTGGCATAACAGCTTGTATTGGTCAGTTTTGTGTAACTATGATCGAGTGCCTGAGGTTATTGACTTATGGAGGAAGAAGGTTTTAGGTACTCATGGTTCTGGAGGTTTCTATTCAAGACAGGGTGGCCCCCAGCTTTGAGCCAAGGCAGGACGGGCCATCATTGCTAAATTATCTAGCTGGTCACAGTACTTTTGTCAGAAGTTAAGCGTGAGAGTTCTGGCTGGGGTCCACAATCCCTTCTGAGGACCTCCAATACCCGGTCTCCCACTTTGGGACCATGTCTTTAACAGATGGGTCCTCTGGGAACATTTAAGGAGCAAAGCATAGCACTAGCCATCCCTAAGATTTTGCTGGTGTAAGCTAAGTACGTTTTATGACTTTCCATGCTTCTGGCAGGGACCAGGAAAGACCATATGGCCATGGCTAAATACACATGCAACTGTACTCAGCTGCCGGCTGGAAGACTCTGGAAGGGTCGTCTTTCCCTCCAGGAATAGACTTGCTTATTTCTAGGTAGCTGGATTCTGAGTTCTGGTCTCTCCAGTCTACCTATGGCTATTGCTGCATTCCCATTGGCCAACCAAGTCACATGACTCTAAGACTCCAAGGCAGATGACACAAACTCCATTAGCATTATTATTCTGGAGGCACCGAGTTTGAACCCAGAACCTTGCAATTGCGAGGCAGGCGCCTTACCATTTGAGCCATTCTCCTGGGCCTTTAACATTTTATTGATTTTTTTAGATAGGGTCTTGGGATTTTTGCCTGGCTAGCTTGTGATCCTCCTATTTATACTTCCCTGATAGCTGGGATCACAGACGTACACCACCACCACAGTTGTTTGTTGAGATAGGGTCTCATTAAGTATTCCCTTTCCCCCTGGCTGGCCTTGAACCTCAATTTTCCAGATCTCTGCCTCCTGAATGTCTGGGATTATAGATGTGAGTCACCACACCTTGCTCCAATAAACTCTATTTTCTATTGGGAGGATTCCTGGGTGGTCAAATTTGTAGATAAACTTCTGCAGGAAGTTGACGGAATTGTGGAGGCCAGAAGGAAAATAAGACATGATTGACACAAATTCAACCTGGACGCAGTTTCATGGAAGCACACTGGTGTGGAAAGCCAGGCTCCCTGTGCAGCTGAACGGGGCTTGTGCCAGCTCAGCTGGCTCTGCCTCGCTTTCTATTAGGCCGCCATCCTGTTTGTCAAACCAGTCCAGTAGCTGGAGACCACTAAGGGGAGAGAAAATACAGCAAGGCCATGGTCATTAACATCCTAGAACATTGGGTTCTATTTCTGGAGCATCTCAGGCTGCTGGAAGTCCTCAACCTGCTCCCAGCCTAGTGCTCGCCTCTGGTCCAGGTGACCATCCCTCTGTGTATCTCATTCACAGACACGCTGAGGTGGCGCGCGAGGAGATGGGCTCCCCACAAGCCGCCATGATCAGTTGCACCGGGGCTTGAACTCACTGTGGATCAGATGGAAAGACTCTTATTTATTGAGTACCTATTGTATGCCAAGAGCTGAGTGCTAGGCACATCTGGCTGCTACTTTCCCCTGGGTCTCATCGCACACGATATCCTGCCTCTCTGCTTTCCAACCAATATGGAGGCATTTTGCTTTTTCTTTGGTCCCGTCTGCCTTTTCTAATCCTGTTGTCCCCACTGCTCCTCACACTCTTTGTTCCCATGGCTTGGTGGACCCCAATGGGTAAGGCTTCTCCTTGACCTGGTTTGGTTCTGTCTGAAGTGGTAAAGCAGCCTGGTAAATGCATGGAGAGGAAAGCATGGGCTGGAGAGAAGATGATGATGATGATGATGATGATGGAGGTGAGGGAGAAGATGGTAGTTACGATGATGATGGAGCGCAGGGAGATGCGGCTGCTAATGAGATTGATGGAACAGATGATGGGAATGATAGTGCTAAGGGTGAAGTTGATGGAGATGCCCGTGGAGGAGATGGAGAAGATCATGAGATGCTGATGGAGATGTGATGGAGATGAGGTGGTGATGGTGATAATTATGATGGCAATGACAATCAAGGGGAAGATGGGAACAGTGCTGGAGATGGTGATGGTGGATGATGGACGGATGGGTGGGTGGATGATGGATAGGTGAATGGATGGATGTGTGTGTAAATAAATGGATAGATGGTGGATGGATAATAGGTGGAAAGATGGACATACGTATAGGTGGGCGGATAATTGATGGACAAATGATGGATGGATATGTGGATGGATGATGGACAGATGGGCTTGTGGATGGATAGGTAGGTGATGGTAGATGGATGGACAGATGGATGGATGGTGGATGGATAAATGGATAGATGAATGTGTGTATAGATGGATGTGTGGATAGGTGAATGATGGCTAGATGGGTGTGTGGATAGATGGATGGCTGTGTGAATAGATGGATGGGTGTGTGGATGGATGGATGGATGGGTGTGTGGATAGATGGGTGGATGGATGAATGTGTGGATAGATGGATGGATGGGTGGATAGACGGATGGGTGTGTGGATGGATGTGTGGATAGATGGATGGGTGTGTGGATGAATGGATGGGTGTGTGGATAGATGGATGGGTGTGTAGATGGATGATGGATGGATAAATGGATAGATGAATATGTGTACAGATGGAAGTATGGATGGGTGGATGATGGCTAGATGGGTGTGTGGATAGATGGATGGAAGTTGGATAGATGGATGGGTGTGTGGGTGGGTGGATGGATGGATGGATGGATGTGTGGATGGATGTGTGTGTGGATGGATGGATGGGTGTGTGGATAGATGGATGATGGATAGATAGGTGTGTGGGTAAATGGATGGATGTGTGGATGGATGGATGATGGATGGATGGGTGTGTGGACAGATGGATGGGTGTGTGGATGGAAGGATGGATGGATGGATGGATGTGTGGATAGATGGATGGGTATATGGATGGATGGATGGGTGTGTGGATAGATGGATGGGTGTGTGGATGGATGGATGGGTGTATGGATAGATGGATGATGGATAGATAGGTGTGTGGGTGGATGGATGGATGTGTGGATGGACGGATGATGGATGGATGGATGATGGATGGATGGGTGTGTGGATGGATGGATAGGTGTGTGGATGGATGGATGTGTGGGTAAATGGATGGGTGTGTGGATGGATGGATGGGTGTGTGGATGGATGGATGGGTGTATGTATGGATGGATGGGTGTATGGATGGATGGATGATGGATAGATAGGTGTGTGGGTGGATGGATGGATGTGTGGATGGATGGATGATGGATGGATGGGTGTATGGATGGATGGATGGGTGTGTGGATGGATAGATGGGTGTGTGGATAGATGGATGATGGATAGATAGGTATGTGGGTGGATGGATGGATGATGGATGGATGGGTATGTGGATAGATGGATGGGTGTGTGGATGGATGGATAGGTGTGTGGATAGATGGATGATGGATAGATAGGTGTGTGGGTAAATGGATGGATGTGTGGATGGATGGATGGGTGTGTGGATAGATGGATGGGTGTGTGGATGGATGGATGGGTATATGGATAGATGGATGATGGATAGATAGGTGTGTGGGTGGATGGATGGATGTGTGGATGGATGGATGATGGATGGATGGGTGTGTGGATAGATGGATGGGTGTGTGGATGGATGGATGGATGGATGGATGTGTGGATGGATGGATGGGTGTGTGGATATATGGATAGGTGTGTGGATGGATGGATGGGTATGTGGATAGATGGATGATGGATAGATAGGTGTGTGGGTGGATGGATGGATGACAGATGTGAGGGTGGATGATGAAACCTCAAGCAGCATTTTCAGATAATTCTGGAAGATGAACACAGTGTCACAAGTAATCAGAGGACTAGTCATTTGCAGATGAGACTGTCTCAGCTCAGGCTGTCTCTCACTGGTCCTGCCTCTTACTGGTGACTCTGGGAAGCTGCTGCACAGTGCTCTGAGCTTTGTCTGTCACCTAGAAAATGGAAGCCAATCTTGCCTGCCGGCTTTGTGGAGCATCGTGGAGGCCCTGGGTGGGGCTTATCATACAGCTGTGCCCCAATCGTAGCCAGCAGCCCGCTCCAGCGCAAGCAGTTAGATATCTCTCAGCCCCTTCCTCTATGAATTAGGCAGAGTTGTGATCTGAATAACATGGGCTCGCGGTGCTACAGAAACCAACCCAGAACCCGCGAGGGAGTGGGGGCTCCAAGTCCTCTTTGGCTGCCTGATGATCTTGGCGCAAGCCTAGTGTACCTGAACACACCCACTGGTCAACCTCGTTTCTTCCATGCAGGTCCTGTGTGCATGTCGAGGACTAGACAAGATGGTGAAAGGCCGCCCTGTATGGCTGTGCAGGTTGTTTACTGCTCAAGGGCACTCAGAAAAGAAAAAAAATCAGCTTGGGCTTTTCCTCCCAAAGCTGTGAGCTTTACACATGGCTGCCTCGGCCTGGGAAAAGCCTCTCCCTACTGTGCCTAAGAGCCGCACTGGCTGCAGGCATGGAGTCGGCTGCAGCACAATTCACCCGGCTTCGAAACAGCCACCGATGGCAGGCGGCGGGGGCGGGGGCTTACAGAGGGTCTGACCCCACCTGCCTGTTGGGCAGAGGAGGAGACTGACCACAGCGAGCCAGGCCCCTCCATCGAGACCGTACGTTTCAGGCATGCACAGCATACGTTCACAAGGGATTCCAAGGCAGAGGTATCCCACAGGGTAGCCCCACGGAACCCAGAGAGGAAACCACCCAGGATGGGAGGGGAAAGGAGCACTGCCCTCTGCAAGAAGCCCGGGAGAGGAGAGGCCGCTGGGCAGAGGCGCTGCAGGTGCAAAGGCCAGGTGTACAGTCCCGCAGGTCAGTTCCTTCCTTCCTTCCTTCCTTCCTTCCTTCCTTCCTTCCTTCCTTCCTTCCTTCCTTCCTTCCTTCCTTCCTTCCTTTAGCAGCAGCTTCACGATAAGGAGCAAAGTGGCTACAAAAGATCAGAGAGGCAAAGCAGCCTGTTCAGGGGGGTGCACAGCAGTCTTGTGGCCTAATTTCCTGGTTTTTGCCGGGACCGTGTAATTCAGAGGATAGCGGGTCAGAGTAGGTCAGAGGAAGTGGTCAGAGGAGGGAAGAGCATAGGGTGTGGCTGGCTTGACCACATTTCTGCTGACCCCTGATGCTGGGTCCCCCTCGGGCCTTGTCCCTCCGTCCCAGGGACGTTTGGAGAAGCCTAGAATGCCAGGCATGGCTACCCACATAGATGTTCTGTGCACTGGATTGCTTGAGACCCCGGCTCCTCAATCCTCAACCCCAGGGCCCGGTGGGGACTTCAGAATCCTCCCTGCGTGTGTCCCCCGAAGGCTCCCTCCTCAGAATCTCACCACGTCAAGTCCAGTCCCCTTCTCTCATGGGAGGGGAGACTGGGGCTCAGAGAGGGGGAGGCGTGTATGGGGCAACTAACACACAGCTGGTAATCTGCTCGCTTCTGCCCAGGTTCAAGCTGCCCTAGATGCCTGGGTTGCCAAGTCCAGGGATCCAGTTAGGGAATAGCCAGGAAGCACTTTCCGTAGGAGCAGGAAAGAGCACTGTGCTAGGAGTCCGCCCCGTTCGCCTATGTTGAAATTGCGCAAGCCACAAAGCAGTTTCTTTGTCTATAAAACCGGGGTGCGGGGTGGGGGGGGAGCGTTCGTCTTAGAGGGTGGGTGGGCCCCGGTTCCGCCTCTGTAATGAGCCCCAGAGCTGCTGCTTAGCGAGGGGCCGCGCGTTGAGAGTCTCTGCCCCGGCGTCACTTGGGGGAGTTTTAAACATGTGGCTCCCAGGCCCCAACCCGAGAGCAATTAAATCAGCATTGCCGAGCGAGCCGGGAGCCTGGGCTTTGTTTCATTTTAAAGCTCCCCGAGGTGCTTGTAATACTTCTGCCAGGGTTTGGAGCCAGCGTTCCAGAAAAGCAGTCAGGAGGTGACGGCGCAACGGGCACACGCTTTATTTCCCTTAGGAGACATTTATCTTTGCCGCTCTGCTCAGCCTCTCATTCGCTGCCTGGGTTTTTACCAGCTTCCTCAAGCCTCGGTTTCCCTTTCTGTAAGTGGGGATGTTGGTGGGATCAGATGAAACCCAGCCTTATACCACTTCCTCCCCCCCCCACCCCCCTTTGTATCCAAGGAGAGCTGGTGGTTTCTGAGACTGTTCAGCTGAATGCAACTCCATAACTATTTATTAAAGACAAGAGGCTGCCCTTGGAAGGATGAAGACGAATCAGGCTCTGTTTCTACTTCAAAGAACACACGTGCCAATGGGGCGGGGGGGGGGGGGATGAGCATGTGTCCACCACTCCATGAAGGTTGTGCTGTTTTTCTTTTGTGCTGGGACTGGGACTTGAACTCAGAGCCCCGTGCTCTCCTTTGGGTTCTTCCACTTGAGGCTGGTGCTCTACCACTTGAGCCACAGCACCACTTCCGGTTTTCCGGTGGTTAATTGGAGATAAGAGTTTCATGGACTTTTCTGCCTGGGCTGGCTTTGAACCGCGATCCTCAGATCTCAGCCTCCTGAGTAGCTAGGATGCCAGGCCTGAGTCCCCAGCCCCCAGCTGAGTTGCACTGTTTTGATACCTACTCTACAGGCAAAGAAATGGGACTTTAAGAGCCACACTTCAGAGTGCAGACAATGATGAGGCTTAAACCACCAGACAAGCTAGGAGAACGCTTTGTGGGGCGATGTGTGAGTACTATACTTTGAAGGACATATAGGAGTTTAATGGGTGGAAATAGAGAAAATGGGTATCTCAGAGAGGAGAGAGGGAGCAGTATACAAGAAACCTACAGGAAGGGAATGGGGGATGGGTGGCTGGAAGTAGTTTGATTTGGCCAAAATTCAGGCTGACGACAATCCTGGTGGGAGTCTTTCTGTGCCAGCTAAGGGATTTAGATTCTCTCTCTCTCTCTCTCTCTCTCTCTCTCTCTCTGTGTGTGTGTGTGTGTGTGTGTGTGTGTGTGTGTACTAGGGCTTGAACTCAGGGCCAGGACACAGTCCTTTAACTTATCCACCCAAGGCTAGTGCTTTATCTCTTGAGCCACAGTTCCACTTCCAGCTTTTTTCTTTCTTTCTTTCGTTTTAAATGGTGAATTAAAGAGTCTCTTGAACTTTTCTGCCTGGGCTGGCTTCAAGCCATGAGCCTCAGATCTCAACCTCCTGGCAAGCTAGGGTTATAGGCATGAACCACTGCACTGGTGCGTGGCACGAGACTTATGTCTTAAGCAACGAGAAGCCCTCGAAACTTCTTACGCAGGGGTGGCCCTTTGAGAAGAGGTGGACGAGCGAGAGGGGTCCTCACGGGGCCCAGGGAGGAAGGAGACACCTGCCACGAGCGGCTCGAGTGGGGAGGGCCTACATGGGGAGGGTGGGAACATGGGTGCCCCACGAGAGGGGCACGGTTGCCGGTGTGAAGTGTCCTGGGGCGTGGACAAGCAATGGCACCTGCCCATGGATGGAGCCATTCTTCTCAGCAGGCGGCAGAGGCAGGGCTGGCAGGGCTCCCAGGGCCTTTCAGTGCCACGTGCAGCGACCTCACGGTGGGGACGTGATCATCAGGCTAAGACCTACCCAGGGTGGAGGACAGCCCAGAAGCAGCAGGAAGCAGCTCAGAGCTGGCCATCTGCTACATTCCTGTGACTAAGACTGAGGGGTCAATAGCCTGAGTCCTCCTGGCCCCAGCCTTCCAGGTAAAACCTACCACCTGCCTGTTTCCCCTTGCCAAATCCATGGTCAGTTCACGGCTCACCACCGCTGCATCAAACCGAGCTGGAACCCTCTAGGCCAAGGCCAGTTCCTAGAAGTCGATCTGGCTTCCAGAAGCACACAGGCTGGGATTCTTGCCACTGGCCAGACGGCGACCTTGGGCATGTCCCTTGGCCCTTCCGTGACCTGGTCTGCAGCGTTACACAGTCCTGCAGCTCAAGCTCTGGGTGCTCTGTCACCCTAGTCCTCCACGTGTGCCTGGGGCGTCTTCCCAGGAGAATCTCAAGGTGACCCAAGGACGAGCAAAGCAAGCCACTTTGTAATTCCAAAGTGATTTTGTCATTCTGTGGACCTAGCAGTCCTAACCCCCACTGTGTCCCTCCGTGTGTGTGTGTGTGTGTGTGTGTGTGTCTGTGTGCAAGCACTGAACTCAGTGCCTCAAGTTGCTTTTATGTTGCAGCAACAGGGATAGCACCCTATTACTTGTGCCACAGCTCTGCTTCTGGCTTTTTTGGGTGGTTAATTGGAGATAAGAGTCTCATAGATTTTCCTACCTGGGCCAGCTTTGAACCACAATCCTCAGATCTCAGCTTCTTGAGTGGCTAGGATTGCAGGTGTGAGTCACCAGCCCGCAGCTCCAAACCCATGTGAGAAAAGCACCTCTTGTATCAAAATACTTTGCTTCCTTTCTGTTAATTTTGAGAGAATTGCTTGTCTAAAGGGTTCCTGCTTTGGCCAGGTGACTTGCCCTTGGTAATTACATTTTAGTTGCATACATCCTTTTCCTGAGCACTTTAAAACATCCTGTTTGAAGACCCTTGAATTTTAGTTTAGTTAACTAAACCAAGCACTTTTGCAGATTGTGAACCTGACTCAGCCTGTGTGAGCAGAGGGGCAGGGATTGCTGGGTTATGGATAAAAAGGGAGCATCCTGCCTGCTGTACATGCTTGTGTGCTAGATTCATGGCCAAGGGTGCACCCTTCTGCAGACTTTGCCTTGCTGAGTTTCTTTCCAGCCGGTGTCCTTATTCCTACGCGACATCCCAACATCCCAAGCTTTAATAGACCCATTTATAGATGACCACCAGCACCCTGAGATGTCCCATGACCGATAGACCTAAATATCTGGTGGCTTACAGAGGCAAAAATCCCAATTTTTGATGCAGTGCAGCTGTCTCCTCAGGGTGGCTCTCCCGGGCCCTGGCTCTTCTCATGAGGTGGTGGTGGGGTGGGGCTGAGAGGGTTCTGGAAAAGTTAAACAGCATTGTACTTCCTCACTGTTTCACACAGTAAGGACTCCTGATTGCAGGGAGGAGCCTCAGCTGGGTGCCTCCTGATTGCAGGGAGGAGCCTCAGTTGGGTGCCAATGGGCCTTGAACATCTTGCTAAGCCATGCTCAACTTACCAGGCATGAGGGCCTCTGTAGGCAAGCCTTGAAGGCCAGTTTCCAGTGCAAACGTGAAAACTTTGCTTTATTCTTCGTATGCATACCCACAGGCATATCTGATGTTTGAGGCAAAAGTCAGAATCTCTGAAAAATGTGCTAGGGAAAGTGGGTCTTGAGTGTGAGTGTGTGTGTGTGTGTGTGCCAGTACTGGGGCTTGAACCCACGGTGGGCCTGAGTGCTGTCCCTTAGTTTTTTTACTCATGATTGGCTCTCTACCACTTGAGCCACAGCTCCACTCGCATCTTTTTGCTGGTTATTCGGAGATAAATCACCATCGTTGGATCTCAGTGTCCTGAGTAGCTAGGATTAGCAGCATGAGCCATCCCTGCCCAGCTTCGTTCGGGTCTTGGAATTGAAGAAAACACGAAGTAACAGGTAGCGCGCCGATAGGGCACAACAAGAGCTGATGTCTGCCTTGGCCTGAGCGCTTTGCTCGGGAGAAAGGGATGTGGGTGTGGGTGTGGGTGTCGCTCAGGGCTAGGGCCGGGGGCCTCGGCCGGCTGCCCGCACGGGCCACGGGCTGCACCCTCCTGCAAGGGGGAGGCGGGGTGCAGGGACACACCCGGAGGCCCCGCAGGCCTCCGGGGTGAGAGGCCAAGGTGCCTCCCACGGCATTCGTGGCTGCGCGTGCGCTGCCCATGTGCCAGTCCACGGGGCACGGCCGGCACCGAGTCCTGGGCAGGAAGCTCCGGTCTGGGGACCGTTTGGACATCTGGCAGCCAGGTGGGGCTCAGCACGGGCGGCCGGGGACCCCCCCCCCCGCCCCGCCCTGGCGGGCCATCTCCGGCCTGGGTGGGCGTGCGGACGAGCGAGCGCTGGCGCAGACGCGGCCTCCGCGGTCCGGCCGCCTTCCGGTCACGGTGCGCCGCGCGCCCGAGAGACCTCGGGCGGTGCTCGGCCGCCCGGGCCCCACGCGCAGAGGCACGCGGAGCCGCAGCCTGCCGCCGGGCAGGGGCGTGGCGGCGGGGGCGTGGCCTTCCCGAGGGTCTCACCGACGATTGGCTGGGCGCTGAGGGGGCGGGGCGGGGGCGCAGAGGGCGGGCGGGCGGGCGCGGCCCCCGGGGCTGGACCTGCTGCTGGGCGGGCGGACGGGCGGCCGGGGACAGGTGGGTGCCGGGCTGAGCGGCCTGGCGCTGCCATCGCCCTCGGGTGCCCAGGCGGCAGTCACCTTAGGGAGAGGATCCCGCCACCTCCACTCCCAGCGCAGGGAGAGAGGGGCATCGTCTGCGGGAGAGAGGGAGAGGGAGGAGCGGGGCCGGCAGAAAGTTCTCCTCCCGGGAGGGGGGAGGGCGGGGGAGGGGGACGGGAGGGGCGAGGTGGGGGGGCGGCGCCGGCTGGGAGCGAACTTGGAGCTGCGGAGCCCCGGGGCGGCGTTCGCGGCCCCCTCCCACACGCCTGCTCCTCTTTTGGAGGCTGGCATCGCCTGGCGAGGAGAAGGGAGCCGCCGTCCCTCCTGCGCAGAGCCAGCTAGGGAGCTGCGGGCAGCGGAGGAGGCCGGGCTCCGGGTCCCCCACCCGGGCGACCCCCTTCGCCATCCCGGGACTCGCACCCCAGCCGCCCCCAAAGGACTGCGGAGCCTCCCCGGACAGCTCCTCGATCCCCTGGGTCGGCCCCCCTCCCCGGCGCCCGAGCCCCAGGTGGGGATCTCCCGTATCCAACGTCCCCAACCCTCCGGGCACCTGGCTCAACCGGAGGCCCCCGGGTCCGGGCAGGGCAGGGCCGGCGACGGCGAGCCGGAGCCCGCCCAGCGCCCGAGCCCCGCTGAGCCCTCGGAGCCCACTCATGGGGCCCCAGATTCGCGCTCCCCCTCTCCCAGCCGCGCCCAGGCCGGCGCCCCGAGCTGCGCAGAGGAGAAGGATCCGGATCCGTGCGCAGTGACCGGGGAGCCCGCGGCGCAGACGCTGGGAGGCTCGGCGGCTGGGGCTACCGGCGGTTCCCCGCACCTGCAGGCGCTTCCCGGCAGCCCCCCGAGCCGTGCCAGAGGCCCGGCCCGCCGCTCCCAGGTAGGAGAGACTCCCCAACAGAACTGGGGAGCCGGGTGAAGTTGGGCAGCCAGGAAAGATGAGTATAGGGACTCGTCGGGAGGGGGACAGGGAGGCTCTAACATGTTCGTCATGACTAGGAAAACTTGACTTGCACGCCTACTGTGTGCAGAGATGGCGGGCCTCTTTCCCCGGGGGAGAGGGCCAAACTAGTCAGCCAGGCAGGGAGCTGAGCCCTTACTATGCCGGGAAAGACATTCGTTGCCCTTGGACTCTGTGCTGGGTTTAGTTCCAGGAGCCTTCTTTTAAGAGAGGAAGCCTGTTTTAGAAAGAGGAAACCGAGGCACAGGGAGGAAGGGGCACTGAACCATCGCCAAACACACCTAAGTCATATCATGTACCTGGATGGAGGGGGCTGTTGGGATGGGTTTGGTGGTCCCCTCCCCTGTTTCTAGGACCTCCCCTGAGGAAGGAAGTTAAGACCCTTTGCACCCAGCCCCTTGAGAGTTTTTTTTCTAGGCGTCAGCAAGGGAGAGTGAGTTTGCTGGATAATTCTGTTCCTGGGAAGGGCTTCTGTACCTAGCTGGACATCACCATCTCCCCCCTGCAGCCCTGGGGGAGTGTTGATGCACCCCTTCTCTCTTCTATTTGCCACCAGCCCTGGGAGGTGACAGAGGACGCTGTCCAGGACCTTATGGAAGGGAGAGAGGACTGGGGTGGCCAACCCCTATGAGTCTCTGATTCAGGCTTTCCCTGGCATCAGAGGGACAAGATGGTGTTCTCAAAAGGCCTCTCTGCCTGCCCTCCCATCCTGTCCTTCCTGGGACAGCTACGCATCCCACAACTGCCCAGAACGTACCCCAAAGAAAGGAAGCCCAAGCTCAAGAAGGCCGAGGGGATCCTCTGGGCCTCCCATCTGGACTTCCCATTGAGCTCAGGCCGCTAGGGATAAACCAAGCCCCACATGCTAGCTCACAGCTGGCCAGTGGCAGAGTTGGTCAGTTCGAGCCGATGTTGATTGCCCAGGGTGGTGAGGATGGCTTTGCAAGTCCCCGGGACTCTCCCTGGAGGCTAGCGCCTGCATTGTACGTGCACAGAGGCTGGGTGGGCACCACAGAGGGACTGGAGGGCTGGGCAGTGAACCAGGCTGTGGGTTACCCATGAAGGGCCACGTTCTTTTCTTGTTCATTGGATCCTCCCAGCTTCCGGCAGGCTGTGGGGACATGCAGAGGAGGAAGGTGAACGAGCCACAGATGCACTGGCTGGGAGCTGGCTGGCAGGGTCTCAAAGAGTCCTGGGCAAGCTGCCCACCCCCAGCTGCCTGTAGGGAGAATGGCGATCGGGATAGAGTAGGCCTCCGGGGGGTCAGTCCCCACTGGGTGCCTGCTGAGATCTCACTGAGTCCGACACTGTTTGGAGAGAGACTCCAGTTTGGGCTGGGGGGTGGCTTCTCATAGAGGCAAGAGCCCAGGCTCCCGGTTCTAGTGCAGGCCCAGCCAAGTGTGTGCTGTGTGAACTGGGGCAAGCGACTCAACGTCTCTGGGCACCGGTGTCCCCAGCAGTGAGGTGGGCCCTCCTGTGTGACTTCTGTCAAGTCAAAGGAGCAAGGCGTGTGCACACGGGTGGCAGTGTCTATTGGTGGGAGGCCCTCTCCCCCGGATGGCCTCAGCAAATCTCAGGACTTTCTGCCCCCCAGCTGTCCTGGGAAGGGTCCTGGGGTGGGGGTGGCAGTGCCAGCGTCTGCATCTATGTCCCTCTTTCAACATTCCCTCTGGCTGGGCCTCCGAGATTCGACACTGAGCTTCTAAAACTCCACACCCCCCCCCCCCATCCCAGACCCGTCCTGCCTGCCTCTCGCTGTGGGATCAGAGGCCTGTGAGCCCGCAGGTGAGGGGAGACATTCCCCCTCACAGGCTCCCCTCCTCTCAGCTCTCCTGTGGGCAGGGGGCGGAGCCACTGAGGAGCTGGCTGTCACCTGGCAGCCAGGTGTGCGGTGTTCCGCTCAGCCCCACGTGGCTGGGGCCATGTGAAGACCCAGTCCTCTCCGATAAGAAAGCCTTGCATTTTCCTCCTCCCTCCGCCCTCTCTGTCTCTTGCTTTTAATCCCCCCACCTCCTCTCGCTGACTTGTTTCTTCCCTCTCCCTCCCTGTCTGCCTTCTCTCCTGATCCCTAAGTGTACTCAGTCATTGGTCCCCCAGCAGGGTCATGCTTGGTGTGTATGTAAGGCGGCGGGGGGGGGGGGGCAGCCCCAGGCCAGCCAGGGGGTAGAGGTGGCGGGAGAAGGTGTAGTGGAGGCAGGCTTTGGGGGAGCCCAAGAGCAGAGCCAACTTGCCATTTCATGCATCAAGGATCATCCCTCAGGCACCTGCTGGGCTTATTCAGTTGGCTTTCGGCAGGAATTCAGAGGCACTGTGGACATGTTAGAGAGAGGCTATCTCCTGCTTCATAGGGAGGTGGGATTTTTTTTTGGGGGGACCCCCTAGGGTCAGAGCCCTCCAGGGTCAGAGCCCTCCAGGCTTAGAGTAACTCCATCTTTCTTATGCCTCCTTGCTCTGCCCTCTGGGCTTCCTGGAGGGCTGGGGCGGGTGCCCAGGACACTGACAGAGATTCACTGCAAAACAAACAGGTTTTTTTTTTTCCCCCAGCCAGTGTTTCTGCGTTGTGCTTGGCATTCCTCCGGGCTTGGCCCGAGGAGGCATCGTCATGGCTCCAGGCCTGGGGTCTGCGTTGGGTGCGTCTCTGCGCCTGTCTTTGCAGTTCATTCACCGAGGTCAAGTTCTAGCCAGGAGTTGGCTGGGATGGGAGATTGGCGAAGGCTATGGAGAGGGCGTTCGTGAGCGGTATTTCCCAGAGCAGTTCTCTGCACCAGGCTCGTGGCCTGGCATGAGCAGATGTGGACACATGCCGGGAGACACACCCAGGCGGGCTCTCCTACCCCGTGGGGCATCACACTCAGCCATGGGGTAGACAGAGCTGAGATGCCGGCACACCGGGAGCTTCCCGGGGCGGGGACCAGATTCAACTGCACAGCCCTTGGTGTGAATCGAGGAGCAGGCCCTTCTCTGAGAGAAGGAAAACCCCTTCCTCTGGGATGCACCCAGCCGGGCACCTTGTGCGAGGACCAACCTGTACTGGCCTCCCGAGGGGCCACTGTGTCAGCAGGACTGTGCCCCGTGCAGCTCTGGGGTGTCGTGCTCCCCTTTAGAGAGGGCGCCTCAGCGTAGTCTGGTTGCCTGGGCAGCGGCCTGAGGGTCCGGGGGACTTGGCACCGAGCGAGCAGAGGGAGGGTCGCTGGCTGGGGGCGAAGGGCCTTGGGTGGGCCTGAGTCTGGGCTTGATGGAGCCGGCGTGGTTTGCTTAGCTCCACTTGGCGTCTCCAGCTTAGGTTCCTTGTTGCCTCTTCCACAAAGCCCAAAGAGGTTCCCATGGAAAGTTCTGGATTCCCCCAGAAGCAGAAGTCCTTAGAGTTGTAAAGATGTTCGTCATAGACCATTGCTGTGTGCAGTGGGAGGGAGGGAGAGAGAGAGAGAGAGGAAGGATGGTGTGAATGAATTTATGAACGAGTACTTGAGCGAGAGGAAGCCATGGTCTCTAAAGAACATTGGCTTTACCTCCCCATTTTACAGACAGAAGCCCGGGGCCGGGGCAGGGCCAGGCCGAGGCCTCCTGACATCCCCCCCTCCCCCTTTCTGTCACAGCCCCGAGCCATGATGAAGACGTTGTCCAGCGGGAGCTGCACGCTCAGCGTGCCCGCCAAGAACTCGTACCGCATGGTGGTGCTGGGCGCCTCCAGGGTGGGCAAGAGCTCCATCGTCTCTCGCTTCCTGAACGGCCGCTTCGAGGACCAGTACACCCCCACCATCGAGGACTTCCACCGCAAGGTCTACAACATCCGGGGCGACATGTACCAGCTGGACATCCTGGACACCTCCGGCAACCACCCCTTCCCGGCCATGCGCAGGCTGTCCATCCTCACAGGTGAGCCCGCGGGCGGTGGGAGGCGCGGGCCGGGGGTCCGGGGGGCCGGGCGGTGAGTGCCGGCTGAGAGGCCGCTGCGCGCAGGCGCGAGGACTTCCCGCCGGCCCTTGCGGTGACTGATCGCTGTGGGGCAGCTTCCGGGACCTGACACTGTACACGCGCACACACGCAGGCCGCCCTGGCTTTTCTCCAGGGGGACAGGGCAGGGGCTGGGGGTGTCGGCAGTGCTGAGGCGCGGTGGCTGGTGCTCCCCAGAGCTTGTATGGCTTTGTTGACTCCTCACAGCTCACGTAAGAGGTGAGTTCGAATCCTGGCTCTACCCCGTGGATCTACGTCCCTGTGTGATCTACCACAGGCAGGGAAGCCTGAGGCAGGGAAGTTAAGGAACTTGCTCCCGGTAGAAGCATGGCTAGGCTCCGGGGGGCCTACCACTGAGCTAGCCCCCTCGGCCTCTCGGCCCTGCTGGGAGCCACCACAGAGAAAGACGGGGACCAGGATGGGCCCGGGCTCCCGGCAGCATAGCCTTCCTTGGCTGTTCCTTTCATTCCTTCAGGCAGCTGAGTCCCTGCACGCCACTGCGTGGGGCCTGGTCTTGGTTCCACTGCCTCCTGGGACCCTGGGGCTAATGACCCTGTCTCCCCTGGCCCGTTTTCTGGTTGCATTGGACAGAAGCTCGGCGGTGCTGGGAAAAGTAACGGAGGAATTTCGTTCAGGTGCTCGGTGAGCCGAGGCTAGGTGCTCTGCACACATTGGCCTTAAATGGAGCTGGCATTTGTAGTGTGCCTGTTGTGGGCACACCGTCATGCCCCTTCTCTCTAGGGCAGAAGAGAAGAAGGAGGGGCAAGTACCTCTAGCCTTTGTCCAGATAGCTCCCAACTTAGAAAGTCCCACAAGAAACTCTGGCCAGCCAAGGGCAGTCATTCACACACCTGTGTTCTCAGCTACTCTGGAGGCTGAGATCTAGAGGATGAGAGTTTGAGGCCAGCCTGGGGAAAACTGTTTGAGAGATTTTCCCCTCATCTCAACCAAACAAGCTGGGTATGGTGGAGCATTCCTATCAGCCTAGTTAAGAAGGCTCGAGTAGGAGGATTTGTCTGAGGGTAGACCTGGGCCATAAAGAAAAAAAAAAATGAAAGTTGCCGACTTGAAAAATAACTAGAGCAAAAAAAAAGTGCACTGGGGGTGTGGGCTAAGCACCTGCCTAGCTAGTGTGAAGTCCTGTGTGCAAATCCAGCTCCTGCCCCCTAGAAGTGGGGACCCACCAACATGGTGGGCCTTGCGTGAGCACATGGCCATGCCCCCTTGCCCGGCCTCCCCCACCCCCCCCCACCCCCCCACCGCCGCAGCCCGGGCCCGCAGCAGCGTTCTGTGCACACAGGGCTGCTGCCTGCTTGGTTCACTCCCAAGACGATGGCCCCCAGTTCCCAACCTGAGCGGGGACCCGGGAAACTCTGAGAGCCATGCACGCCAAGGCCAAGCTCTCCCTCCCTCCGCTGCCGGGTGGCCCTGCTGCCTGGCAACCTGAGTCCTCAGTGGCCCTGAGATCAGCAAGGCTTTGTCGTGGTTGGCAGGATGGCGCTACCTTACTGGTGCCTTTTTTGAAACTTCAGGCGGGCTCCGGAGACGGGAGGAGGCTGGAGGCCCTGCTTTCCAGAGCTCGCCCTTGGCGGGATCACTGGGCTGTGTGGCGCGTGCCCTTAACCGGGGCCAGAAAGCTAGGGTGTTGATTCTCCCCCTGAGGGCTCAGGGTGGTGGGTACCCCGAGCCCCCGGCCCGCTTGCCTTGCCTGCCCCCCAGCAGCCTGGGATCCACGCACGCAGGTTGTTGGGAATTAAGTAACGGGGCCAGTTGTGGCGGCGTGACCCTGTGATCCCAGCCGCTCAGGAGGTGGTTAGGAGGAGGGAGGAGAAAGAAACACGGAGACCTTATCCAAAACATAAGCTGAAGGGCCGAGCGCGTGGGTCTCAAGGTCGTGCACCCGCCTAGGAGGTGTGACGTGTTGAGTTCAAACCCTGGTATCCCTCAACCCCCAAAAAGGGATTTCAGCAATGGTGAGGGAGAGGCCACCGGTCCACCTCATCCCCACCCTCCCCAGTGAGCTCCCGTGGATGTCGGTGGGCCTTGGGGAGGGCAGCCTGGGCACTGGGGGGCCATGTGGTCTTGTTCATCCCGTGATTTGCTCCAGAAGCACAGCACGAAGCCTGACCACACTGCAGCTGTGTGACGGTAGGCAGGGGGCTGGGCCTTTCCGAGCCTGGTTTTGCCCACCTATTGCAGGGAAGCAATAAAACCTCCCTGTGGAGGTTCTATGAGGTGTCAGCAGAACGTCAGGGCGGGGTGGGGGCTCAGCCTGGGTTGGCTTCGCCGGAGCCACCCTGTCTTGGCCAGCGGTGGCAGCCCTCAGAGAGCCCTGCCAGGCCGTGTTGCATTCACCTGGTGCAGATGGGGAAACCGAGGGCTAGGGAGTTTGCGGGGCGCCGCTCAAGGCCATATGGCTGGTAAACAGGAATCCACATGTGATTACACACACACACACACACACACACACACACACACACACACACACCCCAAACACCAGCATGTGCTACTGTGGCCACCAATGTTTGCCGATTTCCAGCTGTGAGTCAGAGACACAGCAGACCCTGGAGGTACGCACTAGGCAAGACCCCAGCTCGCACAGCTGGCTGATCATGGTTATTCTCACATGGTAGGGGTGTGTGTGTGGGGGGGGTCTGGGCCTTGAACTCAGGGCCTGGGTGCTCTCTCCTAGCTTCTTGGCTTAAGGCTGGTGCTCTGTCACTTGAGCCACCCCTTTACTTCTGGCTTTTTGCTCTGGTTAATTGGAGATAAGAGTCTCAGGGACTTTCCTGACCGGGCTGGCTTCAAACCATGATGCTCGGGTCTCGGTCTCCTGAGCAGCTAGGAGGACAGGCGCGAGGCTAATCGTCCCACATAGTCTGTGAAAGTCGGCAGCAAGTGCCAGGTGACCCGATCCTACTTGGGCTGCCCGGGCTGCTCTGTGCATGAGCCAGGAAGGAGGGTCTGGACCCCCCCCCCCTTTCCCCTGAGCCTTAACTTCCGGTTTCTTGGCTCAGGCGCTTCCCGGGGGTGGGGTTAGGACCCACTGGCCACTCACCCCCTGGGCTCTCTCTGCAGGGGACGTCTTCATCCTGGTGTTCAGCCTGGATAACCGGGAGTCCTTCGATGAGGTCAAGCGCCTCCAAAAGCAGATCCTGGAGGTCAAGTCGTGCCTGAAGAACAAGACGAAGGAGGCGGCGGAGCTGCCCATGGTCATCTGCGGCAACAAGAACGACCACAGCGAGCTGTGCCGCCAGGTGCCCAGCACCGAGGCCGAGCTGCTGGTGTCTGGAGACGAGAATTGCGCCTACTTCGAAGTGTCGGCCAAGAAGAACACGAACGTGGACGAGATGTTCTACGTGCTGTTCAGCATGGCCAAGCTGCCGCACGAGATGAGCCCGGCACTGCACCGCAAGATCTCCGTGCAGTACGGCGACGCCTTCCACCCCCGGCCCTTCTGCATCCGCCGCGTCAAGGACATGGACGCCTACGGCATGGTGTCGCCCTTCGCCCGCCGCCCCAGCGTCAACAGTGACCTCAAGTACATCAAGGCCAAGGTCCTGCGGGAGGGCCAGGCCCGAGAGAGGGACAAGTGTGCCATCCAGTGAGAGGGACGTCCCGCTGGGGAGAGCCTGGGGCAGTGCCTTCAGGGAGGCGGCCCGGGGGGGGGGGGTCCCGCTGCCCACGTCCCCCTCCGCCACGGGCGCCCCGTGGGACCAGCCGAGAGCCCCCGAGATGCTCCGTCCACCCTCCTGCCTTCTTGTCACCGCACTGAGGCCTCTTGTCCCTGGCTCCCCGCGGCCCTGGCCTCCGCGGGAGGCCTGATCTTCGAGGCCAGGAGGCCGCCGATCGAGAGGCTCAAGTTCGAAGACACGTAGATGCCGGAGAGGCCAGGGGCCGTGTGTCTCACGGAGCCTCCTGAAACTAAGTGGGACAGAAGCAACGTCGGACAGCCAGACGGCGAGGGGCGGCCCCCCGCTGCCCGTGCGGGACCCCGCGTGGCGCTGGCGTTGGAGGCGGCTGGGGTCCCCCTCCCCCACCGGCCCGCAGCTCCCACCTTCTGGCTCCGTCATGTCCGCTCACCCTTCCCGCTTGGCCCCTGGCTGCCCCCCCAACGTGGAGCCGGCGGCCTGCGAGCTGCATCTCTAAGACAGACGGGGACCGGCGATCCCTGCCCCCCTGCCCATGTGACGTGTCCTTGTCGTGTTCAAGCTGTTCCTGGTTGTGCTAGCCCTTAGACACAGGCCGCTGTACCCCCTCGAGCCCGGGGGCCCGCCTCACCCAGCTTTCTGCAGTCCTGCTCCTGTCCAGAGCCGCTGCCTCCCCCCAGACAGGCGGCTGGGGCTGTCCAGGGAGCCCCTCCCCTTCCCGTTCCCCAGACGGGGTGACTGAGGATCGGGGGAGGGGGAAGGGAGAGGAAAGCTCCCGCTAGTGGGTGCCGCACATCCAGCTGGGTGTGCTGGGCTTTGAACCTGCTAACCAAAGCCCCTCCACTCCCTCCCTATTATCAGTCCCGAATAAATACATCTAATCTCCTTACACAGGATGAGGTTTTCTGGCCCGGGGCTCACACCCGTCAGCTAGCTACCCAGGAGGCTGAGAGCGGATGATCACAGCACACACAGCCTGGCCAGGGAAGTCCCCGAGGCTCTGACCTCCAGCCCACCAGCAAAAAGCGAGAAGTAGAGCTGTGGCTCAAGTGGTAAAGCTAAGCAGGCCCCAAGGTCAAGCCGGTACCAGTATCAGAAGTAGAAATGAAAAAATAAGTTTCAGGTTGCAAGAAATGAGTCATGGAGAGAGTTTTGTCAAGGCCCAGAGAGGGCTGTTTAGTCCCCCCGCCCCCCCCCCCGGGTGGCACCCCAAGCCTGGAGCGGCAGCTGCAGGGCTCACCGTGGATGTCGGTGCGCGCTGTGGTGTGCACTGCTCCAGAGGGGTCCTCAGCCCCCCCAGCCTGCCGGGGTTCAAGGCACCCCCCGACCCTCTCCCGCGAGTGGGCTAGCGAGGGTCTCTGTCTGTACATGTCTGTATGTCTGCACACGCGAGCCCACGAGCGCTCCCCAGCCCCAGCTCTGTACCCCAGCCGTCCCGCTGCTTCCCCCGCCCGCTGGTCTCCCCACCCGACCCCCCCACAGAGCAGGCCAGGGCGCCCCCCCCCCCCCCCGCCACCGGCCTGCAGGCAGCTCCCACGGCCCCCCTCCACTGCCCGGAACTCTGTACATTCGCCATTAAAGTGGGTTTGTTAGGAAGCCGCGTCCTCTGTGTGGTTTGCCAGGCCAGGCCCTGGGGGCCCAACCCCCTCCCCCCCCGCAGACACCCTCGTGTGCGGGGGGGGGGGGGCATACGGTCTTCAAGTGTGAATCCATTGGGGGTGGGGGATGAAACTCCACCGGGGGAGGTGGCTCTGCCCCAGCCCTGGCCCTTCCCGCCCGCCAGGTCACAGACGAGAGCAGCCGGGCCCCCCCCCCCCTCCCGCCGGCCTCCCGCCCCTGCGGCCTCAGCTCTTGTAGGGCTGGGATTTTGTGTCCAGGGGACATTTGGAAAGGTTCCCCGTCGTTACGACCCATTCGTGAGCCAGGCCCTGGTGGCGCACACCTGTAATCTTAGCCACTCAGGAGGCTGGGATCTGAGGGTCCTGGTTCAAAGCCGCATCTGAGATACTTGTCTCTGTGCTTTAGGTGGTAGAGTACCAGCCTGGAGCGGAAAGAACCAAGCACTTGTTTGAGGCCCTGCGTTCAAGCCCCAGAACTGGTGTGCGTGCACGCTCGCACACACATCTAGTTGAGGCCTGGTTGTAGTGGCATGTACCAAGTGAAGAGTCTAGTCTGCGTTGTATAACAAGACCCTGCCTCACAAACAAGCAGAAACAAACCCAAGAAACAACTCGTTAGGGAAGCCGAGCATCGTAGCATACACTTATAGTCCCCAACTGCTCCACAGGTTGAAGCCCAAGGGTTCGAGACCAGCCTGGGAAATACAGCAAGACTGTCTCTAAATAAGCAAATACATAAGGCCAGTTGGGGATTGCTGCTGTGTCGGGGGGGGGGGGGGGGCGGGGAGTAGGGGCGGGGATGGCCCTTACCATCCTCCACCATGAGCCATCTGCCGGGGGACATTGTCCGGATGACCCTCGAGGTCTTTTGGAGACAGGGAGGCCATGGCGTGCTTCATGTTTGAGCTGCACCTGCTGTCGGAAGGGGCAGGAGGCAGGTGGCAGTCACCCCGGAGTGAGCCCCACCCACCCTCCCTCCATGTGGCACTGGGAGCCAGCCCTCCCTCAGCTTCTTTCTGTCTCCCAATCTGTGAAGCGGGTGGACAAGGGGCAGCTGGACAGACGCCCACAGCACAGACCCTCAGCCCTGACCTCGGCAAGGAGACATGCCTATTGCGGTTGCATAATTCTGCCCCAGCTGGCCGCCCTGGCTCTGCAGTCCTGCCCCTGAATGGGGCTGCGGGTGTGTGTGTGGGGGGGCAGTGGAATGGACTCCCCCTCCCCCCCAGCGAGGGCCTCCAGCCCTCCCCGATGCGGAGGGGACTGGGGATCCGCCTCCCCACCCTGGGAATCAGACTTGCGGTCCAGCCCGGTGAGCTCCCGGAGCTCGCTCCTCCCGTTCCGCGTCCCTGAACCTGTCACTCGAGAAAAACTAGGGTCTGCGTCACAGCTTGGCGGGGGCTGATGGGAGGCCTGCCTTGGGCTCAGCAGCAAAGGCTGCTGGGAACGGGGGAAGGGGAAGGGAACTGACCTTTGCTAAAAAAAAAAAAAAAAAAAAAAAAAAAAAAAAAAAAAAAAAGGAAAAACTTAGCACCAAGCACCCTGCTGAGCCTTTTACCTGAGTCCTCGCGTTAGCTTCTCAGGGCACAGGTCATGGGAAGGAATCTCTTTTTAGAGAAGAAGGTTCAGAGAGGTAGAGTCCTTTGCCTGAGGTTGCACAGCAAATGAGACAACCAGGCGAGGCTCCTGTCTCTAGGGGCTTGGCTTAGCTGGAGGGGTAGTGGGAGAGCGTGGAGGAGACACACCCCTGCTTCAGAGCCGTCCTCGCCGGGGCCTCTGCTCACCTGCCTCCTCGAGAGAGAGCCCAGGCGCGGGGCTCTGTGTGTGACACCGGGTCCACGTGTACTCACGGCTCCACTGCCAAGGAGGCGGAGGAGAGGCAAGGTTTCCCTTGAGTGAAAGAAAGCTAAGCTAGATCACAAGGCCCTGTGTTCAAGTCCCAACGCCAGTGCGCGTGCGCGCACACACACGCAATGAACACTGCCGTTCGTGGGAGGTTATGCGGATTACGTGAATTGATGCTTTCAAAACGCTAAGGATGGACGGGCGCCCGTGCCTCACACCTGTAATCCTAGCTACGCTGGAGGCTGAGATCAAGGTTCAAAGCCAGCCTGTGCAGGAGAGTCTGTGAGATCGGTGTGTGTGTGTGTGTGTGTGTTTTAAGGTCTGAGACCAGGATTGGAACTCAGTCCCTAATGCTTTCTGCTCATTGGTTAGCACTCTACCCACTGAGCCACACCTCCAACCTTGAGTCTGTGAGACTCATCTCCAATTATCCACCAACGCTAGAAGTAGGACTGTGGCCCAAGTGGTAGAGGGCTAGCCTTGAACAAAGAAAGTTCAAGGTCAGTGCCCAGGCCATGAGTTCAAGCCTCAAAACTGGGGCATATGTATACACACACACACACACACACACACACACACACACACACAGAGCTAAGAATGCTGCCGAGCACAGTAGAAGAGCCAGGAGGGGAGACTGCGCAGCCCCCTGGGAGTGGGCGGGGCTCCTGCTGGGGCCCTGCCTGGCCCCCGTCGTGGGCCTGTGTTCCAGACAGCCTGTCACTACGTCTCCACTGCTTCATCCCTGATGGGGTTTGGCTTCCATGGAGGCCCCCCAGTAGCCAAGCCAGGCAGGCAGGAGCTTTGAGGAAGTGTCCGGCTCCCCCCACCCCCCACTGGCTTCCCAGTGTGGTGTCTGCTGGGGACCCAAGGCCCCGTTCCCAAGGGAGAACAGACTCAGCTTTCTAATGTTTTCATAAGAAATTAAACTTGAAGCCCTGAATCTGACTTTTATCCCAGACGAGGCGGGAAGTGTGGTGGAAGTGACAAGGACCACTGGGAGGAAGAGGCCGGGACACATTTAATATGCGCCCCAGAAACACAGAGCCCTGCCCGGGGCTGCTGGGCTGGGCTGGGCAGAGGGAATTAAGTTCTCATGGAATCTGGGGCAGGGGGTGGGGAGGCAGGGAGGGAAGGGGAGGTAAACCCCCCTGGCTGCCTCTTAAGAAAACTTGCAGAATTTTCACCGGAAGTCCTTCCTGGTGGTAGAGAATCCTATTAGTCTGCTTAATATAAGTGTAATTATACGTCAAATAAAAAGATCTTAGTTAATCGTGGGGCATATTGTCATTTTCAAAATAGATGAGCCATTAAAATGCTATTATTCATAGCTTTTGTATGTTTGTAGGCTTAGTTCCTTCCAACTGCCCCATTTTCCCCACCCCCCATCCCCCACCCCCTGATACTTAAAATTACCAAAGGCACTTGGTATTCACCAGAAGTAAGGATGAGATCAGTAAGAATCTCACACTGGGAAATGTTCTTTCCAGCATAAATCTGCTTGTGAAAAGGAGCAAACTGGCCGGGTGTGGTGTACATGCCTATAATCTCGGCTAATCTGGAGGTGGAGGCTATACTGGGCAAAGTTCGTGAGACCCTGCCTGGAAACCAGAGAGACAGATGGGCCCGGGTGGCCCATGCCTGTGGTCCTACTCAAGAGGCTGAGATCTAAAGGATCGGAGGATCCTAGTTCAAAGCCAGCCGAGGCAGGAAACTCCACCAGACTTTGGTTTCCAATTAACCATCCAAAAGCTCAAAGTGGAGTTGGGGCTCAAGTGGCAGAGCGTCAGTCTGGAGCAAAAAGCTAAGGACCAGCACCCAGGCTTTGAGTTCAAGCTCTTGTACCGGCGCAAAAAAAAAAAAGAAGAGAAATGAAATGGAAACAAATATTAAAAAAAAAAAAAGCCAAACAAACAAACAAAAAAAGGCGAGGGGCGTGAATCAAATGGTGGAGTTTGCCTCCCATAGATGAGGCTTTAGATTTAATCCTCACTATGGCGAGAAAAAAAACAACACCAGGTTTTTAAAAGGAGCAAAGAGTAACTGAAGCGCTGACCTTCATCCTGTTCACTTGGAGACCAGCGCCCTTGCACAGGGACGCACGTGGGTCCCGTTCCCTCCCTCCCTCCTGAAGCTGCCTGGGTGATGTGTGCATGCGTGCATGGGTGCATGTGTGTGTATGTGTGTGCATGCGTGCGCGTGTGCACTGAGGGGCACTTCAGAGCTGCCAACGTGAGCCGGGGCTACACTCCAGCCTCCCCTCTTTAATCCGCTCCCGGAGTCTCTTTTCCTGAAGAAGAGCCAATCAACCCTCCCGGGTCCGCATAGTTTTTTTTTCCATTGTTAGCAAGAGCAGCTGGAATTCTTCTTCCAGGAGGACACGGATCTCGCCGGCTGGTGCGGCTCCCTCCCTGCTCACTCCTCGCTGACATCTTGGTCCCCGTGGTTGGAGACCTCAGCCATGCCCCCGGGAGATGCCAGGCCCAAAGCTCGCTGCTGAACCCTCCAGTGACCCCTCCCGGCCCCCCAGCCCTCCGCTGTGCCCGGAGACGGCCTGGAAGTCACCTAAGTGTGCGCCCCACACAGAGGCACGCACGCACACGCGCGCCCCACGAGCAGGCACACATGTGCACGGCACACCCAGAGGCACACACGTGCACACCCCACACAGAGGCACACACGTGCACCCCACACAGAGACACACACGCACCCCACACACAGAGGCACACACGCACCCCACACACAGAGGCACACATGTGCACACCCCACACAGAGGCACACATGCACACCCCACACAGAGGCACACATGCACACCCCACACAGAGGCACACATGCACACCCCACACAGAGGCACACATGCACACCCCACACAGAGGCACACACACGTGCACTCCCCACACAGGCACACATGTGCACACCCCACACAGAGGCACACATGCACACCCCACACAGAGGCACACACGTGCACTCCACACAGAGGCACACACGCACCCCACACACAGAGACACACAAATGCACACCCCACACAGAGGCACACATGCACACCCCACACACAGAGACACACACGCACTACCCACACACAGACACACACACGTGCACTCCCCACACAGAGGCACACACGGGCACCCCACACAGAGAGGCACACACATGCACACCCCACACAGAGGCACACATGTGCACGGTACACACAGAGGCACACACGTGCACGCCCCACACAGAGGCACACACGCACCCCACATGCAGAGGCACACGTGCACACCCCACACAGAGGCACACACGCACCCCACATGCAGAGGCACACGTGCACACCCCACACGGCATGCACACACACACACGCACGCACGCACACCCCACACAGAGGCACACATGTGCACACCCCACACCAAGGCACACGTACGCGCCCCATACAGGACGCGTGCACGCACGCCCCACACAGAGCACACACATGCACACCCACACAGAGCACACACATGCACACCCACACAGAGGCACACACATGCACACCCCACAGAGAGGCACACATGCACGCCCCACAGAGAGGCACACACATGCACGCCCCACACAGAGACACGCACGTGCACGCCCCACACAGAGGCACGCACACACACGCATGCCCCACAAGCAGGCACACATGTGCACGGCACACCCAGAGGCACACACGTGCACACCCCACACAGAGACACACATGCACACCCCACAGGGCATGCACACACACACACGCACGCACACCCCACACAGAGGCACACATGTGCACACCCCACACCAAGGCATACGTGCGCGCCCCATACAGGACGCGTGCACGCATGCCCCACACAGAGCACACACATGCACACCCCACAGAGAGGCACACGCATGCATGCCCCACACAGAGAGACACACATGCACGCCCCACATAGAGGCACACATGTGCACACCCCATACAGAGGCACACACATGCACACCCCACACGGAGGCGCACGTGCACACCCCACACAGAGGTGCGCACATGCACATCCCACACAGAGGTACAAACACGCACACACAACACAGTAGTACATGTGTGCACACATGACCACAGTAGTACATACATGCACACACGTGGACACGAACACATGTATATATATCTGTACACATATGTATGTATACGACATAGGTGCACATGCTCATACAGGCACTTACATTTATTGGCCCCATCCACAGACACACACCCACCTACACAGGTGTGTGCACAAACATGTATGTACAATGACATACATGCTCACATAAAGACAGTCCATTCATGCATGGCATGCATGTGGGTCTGTATGTATCTACCACCACATCTGCACGCACATGTGTATCACACACACGCCCATTCGTGCACATGTACACATTGCCAGCCAACCCAGGAGTGCACACACAACCAAGGAGGAGGAAGGGCAGAAGGGAAAAGAAAGGGGAAGGAAGTGGAGCTGTGGCTCAAAGCAGAGCACTAGCTGTGAGCTGAAGAGCTCAGGGACAGCGCCCAGGCCCAGAGTTCAAGGCTCATGACTGACAAAAAAAAAAAAAAAGGGTGGGGGGAGGGAGGGAGAGGAGAAGGGGGGAGGAGGAAGGCAGACACATCATTCTCTCCCTCTCTTCTTTCAAACAACTTCTTGCCTTTGGCACAAACTTTTGTTTGGGCATCCTTTGTTATTCTTTTAGATCCTGAACAGGCAGGACTAGAACAAATGCACAAGGTTTACAGATGGGCTTTGTGGGTTCTAGCAGGGAATCTCCGGGAACAGAATGGCGTGTGGAAAGAATGTGGAGGCCTGGGGGGCCTCCCCCTTCCCTCCCCTGCAGGGAGACAGCACCCCCTCCCCCTCCCTCCCCCACCCACACTGGCTAGAAGCCACGCTCTTTTCTGTGCCTTTGCCCGTTGGGTGAACTTGGTCGATTTGCTCGCTGTCTCGGGTCCCTCCTGTATGGACTTTTTCAGATCGTGACAGATGGAGAAACGGAGGCTGGGAGTTCAGAGGGCCTCCTGGGCGCTGACGGCCACGTCGCGAAGCTTCCTGGGGGACTCTGCACGTGGGCTCCTCAGAGCTGGCTGTGCGGGAGCCCCTGGGATCTTGGCTGTAGCGCAGATTGGCTCAGGGGTGGGGTGAACTCAAGAGTCTGTCTAACAAGCTCCTAAGTAAACTTCACCTTTACTAGAAAGTTCTAACACTGAAGGCAAGGGTAGTTGCACTTGGCTTTCCTGGACCAGGCAGAGATGGATGGATGGTGTGGTGGTCTTTCTGAGTGGCTCTCCTTCCACTTTACCTCTGGATACCCCAGTACCACCTCCCCTTTCCGGAGCCATTTGGGGCTGGAGTGGTCCGTTGGCTAGAGGTGACCTGCTTCTCATAGCCCTAACCCCCTGGGGGCCGGGGGCAGACCTGTCTCCTCTTGGAGCCTCAGTTTCCCCATTTGTACAAAGAGGAGGCTGGCTGTGTCCTCAGCCCCGGCTGCCCCTCAGAGCCACAGGCAGGACTCTTGCCCAGCACTTGGCCTGGGGTACCACCTGCACTTTTACACACGTGGACCAGGTGAGCCCCCAAGGTGGACGTTTGCAAACCCCTGCCCCGGGGCATTGTATGGAGAGGTGGCATTGGAGGAGCACTGGAGGCCTGGTGGCTAGATCTGCACACAGGTGCGGGGCTCAGCTGCGGAGAACCTCCATGTGGCTGTTACACAAGCATGTACACACACACACACACACACACACACACACACACACACGGTGGAAAGGCTCCGGGAACACAGCTCGGGATAAAGACCCTGGCTCCAGGTTGAACTTTCTTTTCTTCTGACTGGCACTTGATGTGAGCCTTAATTAAAGACTCAACCCCACACATCCATCAGCAGCAGGGCTCCCCCGCCATCGCCACCTCCCCGCCTCCCACAGGAGGGCGGGAGGGCATCGCTGAGCTGCAAGGTGCAGGCAATGGAGGGCTGGTCTGAGGGGCTGTGGAACCTGGGGCCATCAATAGCTCGATCCTCCCTAGAGGCCTCACAGCAGAGCCCAGATGGGAACCATGAGCTTTCCTTAAAGTCCCGGGGTTTCCATAGCAACGTGCCCCGCCTGGCGGAGGCCGACCATGGTGGTCCCCACACCAGGGAAGCCGGGATGGGGCGAGCTGAACTTGTGCAATCCCAGCTCCGTGGTGCCTGCAGGTGGTTCGGGGCCTCTCAGAAAGGGACAGACTGGCACCAGGTACTCGAGAGCCCCACTCGCTGGCCCCCCACGGGCAGGAAGCAAGAGGACCGGTAATGGGACCTTTCCGTGGTCCCTGGCCCAGGCAGGCTGTGTGCTTCTTCCTGGTACCCACACCCCAAGAGTGCCAGGTTTCTCCCCCCCCCCCACACTGCTTCCAGTCCCTAAGAAGGCCCTCCCAAGCCTCAATCTCCCCACTGACCCGAGCAGGGGCTCTGAAGCTTGACCTGGGGAAGCTTTCGTCACCTCAACATCCAGTGTACCCCTAAGTTGTGCCAGGATCTCTTTGGGGAAGGACTCTGGCATCTGATTTTTTTTTTTTTGTTAAACCCAACAGCACAACAACTCTGCGGGTGGCTCCAGCGTTCAGCCAGAGGAAATCTGGACGCCTCTGTTGGTCCCTGTAAGGCGCCTGGGCCTAAGTCCTGAGTTGGAATCGGGGGAGCCAGAGGGGTTCAGTACGAGCTCACTTGCACCTTCTTTCTGCACCTGCCTGAGCCGTGCCCCTGGCAGATGCCAGGTGAGAGGCCTACCCATGGCATCTATTGTTGGTTCAACACACACACACACACACACACACACACACACACACACACACACACACACACACACTGGCCATTAGAAGCCACGAGCAGGGCTGTGCAGGGCTCTGAGCAGCCGGGAGAGGCTGTGAATTCAAGCTGAGCGTGGAGACCTGCAGAGGTGTTAGCTAGTGAGCTAGCAGGCGTGCGGCAATCACCGCCCCCCCCCCCACATGCCACAGATTCCTGTGGCCAGATGGTATTCAGTGGCCTCAAGAAGCCAAAAGGACAGGCCGCGGGGCTAATCCTAGGCGAGGGGACACAAGTGGGTTAGGGCCAAACGCCTTCCCCACCAGCCTGGACCTTGTGCCTCTATTCAGAAAGAAAAGAAAGCTGTGTCTCATAATCCCTCGATAGCCACGAAGATCCAGATTTCCCTCCCCCATTAGCTTGAAAACCCACTGACTAGCCGGGGTCTCGTGGCTCATGCCCGTAATCTTAGCTACTCAAGAGGCTGAGTTCTGGGGGCCATGGTTCGAAGCCAGCCTGAGCAGAAAAGTCCGTGAGACTACTTATCTCTCATAAACTACTCAGAAAAAGCCGGAAGTGGCACCGTGGCTCTAGTGGTGAGCACACAGAGGCTGAGGAGCAGCACCCAGGCCCTGAGTTCAAGCCCCAGGACCAGAAAACAAACAAACAAACAAACTCCATCGACACCAAAATGCCTTGTATTTTATATGCTCATGTCCTTTAAATTACCTGTAATCCCAGGCACACAAGAGGTGGATTTAGGAAGACTGCAGTCTGAACTCAGCCCAGATAAAAACAACACACACTATCTAAACACACACACACACACACACACACACACACACACACACACACACACACACACACCCCAAAACCAAAAAATGTGGATGGGGGTGAGCTGGAGATGGCTGAGGCCTTTCCTAGCAAGCACAAGGCTCTGAGTTCAAACCCTAATACCACCAAAAAAAGAACAGGATCTCAAATTTGCCATTTCTTTTGCTAACATTTTGGGCTGTTTCCTCATCATTTGATGTTTAAAAAAAAAAACAAACTTTTCTTTACCCTGACTCAGAGATCCCAGCTGCCTTTTGAGAAAAGCCTGAATGGACTGATTCACTGAACAAGCATGCTACCTACCCGGGCACCTGTGTCTCTGCTTGGCCCTTCTGGAAGATTCTCCTTTCCTGGAAGTGTGAGTGTTCTTTCCCACTTTGCCAGGCTGCCTGGGGAAGGCAGCCCAGTTCCTGCCTCTGAACTCGGGGAAGGAAGATGGGAGTAAACCAGGTAACAGCACACACTGAACCCCGAGCCCCTTCTTCGTCCACTCCCCCCCCCCAGGAGGCTGGGTCATTTCTGAAATGGGCGCGCGCGGCACAGCGTGCACACAAAGAGCCTTCTCCCCAACAGCCCGCCCGGCCTTTCATCTGGCTTATGGGGAGCTAAAAACATCCCCGCTCGTCCTTAGCTGTCATTACGAAGACTCATTTTCACAAACATCATTTTGGAAAAGAGCCATAGTAGGCCCGAGTGGGAGGTCGCCTCAGGATTCACACTTGCGGGGTGGGGGTGGGGGTGTGGGGGAAGGGAGAGGATATGTTCTCTCTGAGCCTCAGTTTCTCCATCTGCAAGGAGGCTGGACCAGATGCCCTCGTGTTACTTAAAAGTGTTATCTCTCTGCAATTGCGTGTGTGTGTGTGTGTGTGTGTGTGTGTGTGAGAGAGAGAGAGAGAGAGAGAGAGAGAGAGAGAGAGAGTGTTTCCCAAACTGTGTTCCTTCTTTGGAACCTAGTGGGGTGCGTCTGGGCCTGGGGGACTCCTCCCCAGCCCCCCTTCTCGTCCAGGACACCTGGCCAGGCTCTGTCCCCCCCGCTGGCCCCTCTGGCCTGACTCATCTCCTGGCTGGCGGCCTTCCAGGCCAGCCCCTTGCTGCTGAGCCTCACTGCTGCAGAGTGGGTACAGCCGGACTTCGCCCCCACCCTGCCCTCCACCCCGAGCGGTGAGCACACCGCTTCCACCTGCTTTCTTTCGGGGTCCTGCTCAAACCTCTCTGAGCTCCCCCCCCCCCACTCCAGCCCCCAGATCTTCTCGGGCTCAGCCTCCTGCGTCACCATCATCACCACCACCCTTGTCTGCGCCGCTGCCTCCTGAGTGCCACAGTGGACCCCAACCTCTCACGTGAGGTCAGAGGGCGACAGAGGGCGGACCCAGCCTGGGGCAGGCGGGGGGGGGGGGGGAGGCTCCTCTCAGCCAGGCCACCCGAGCAGGTGTCAGGAGCTGATTGGGGTTCCCCCCCACCCTCCGCCCCAGCCACGGCCACAGCTTGTGGCAAAGAGCAGTAGAGTGTGTGGGGTTTTGCCTGCATGATCTCCCCGCCCCGCCACCTTCACCCCAACTTCCAACGGAGCCTCCATCTCGCCGGCTGCTGGTGCCAAGCTAGGAAGCAGCGTCGCAAAGCCTGCCTGTAAAGAGCCCCGAGGAGCTGGGGCTGCTCCCGGAGGGAGAGCTGCCAGTCACCCCGAACTCAGCTCCTCCTCCCTCCCACGCCACCCCCCCCCCAGTGTCACATGCCTCCTGAGGGAGCCTGCGGGGGCAGGAGCAGGGAACCCTGGGAGCTGCACCTGTGGGTGGCCGGGTGAGGGGTGGGGTGAAGGATGCGCACAGGTTAGGGGCACATGTGCGCTGGCTCTCCTGCAGCTTCTCCCCCTCCCCAGGCTTCTCAGCCCCCCTCCCGCCCCCCCCCCCGCCCCCCTGCAGCCTCCAGGACTGGGCCTCCCACAGAGGAGCCTCCAGAGTCAGAAAGGGCAGGGAGCCTTGGAGGCCCCGCTCACGCGGTCTGGCTCAGACAAGAAGAAAATGGAGACCATCGTACCCCAGCTGAGGGGATGCTGGTGGAGGGCCTCCAGGTCCCTCAAGAACACACCCTGAGCCCGTCCTTTCAATCCCCACCCCCTGGGAGGGGGCCAGTGGCTCAGTGGTGACGGGCGCGTTCTAAGATCTGAGGGTCCCCAGTCCTCCACGCCGCCCCAGAAAGCAAGCCCTGTTGTCATCTGGACTTAGAGCGGAAGAAACCAAGAGCAGAGTACTTAGGTTACCTGTCCAAGGTCACACAGCTCTGCACATGATGGAGGCGGGATTTGACTCGAGAATCCCCTGCAACTCAAGCACTGTTCAGTGGCCTGTCTCCTGGGGAGGAAATACAGGAGTTGAGCTTAGCACCCTCCAGACTCACTGTCAGCACTCAGTATGTTATTTGTACTATTTAGCAGCTAGATCACAGCCCCCTAAAGGCTTTGGTAAAACTCCTGGCCCGTGGAATCTGGTGGAAGATTCCTGGGCACTGAAGGCGCTTCATGAGGGAGGCAGAGAAAGCGACAGAGGGGCAGAACAATCCTGGTGAGCCAAAAGCCACTTCTCTGACTCCCAGGGGAGAGAGAGGCTGCCTTCACTCTAATCAGCCAGGAGGATGAGCGGGGAGAGCGGGTTTTCTGATAAGCAGGCTTGAGCTCTGCAGGGCTGACTAGAGGAAGGAGTGCTGAATTTGCATTCAGAACCCAGACCCAAGTCCTATGTCACTGAGTGCTGAGAGCACGTGGCTCCAGCTACGTGCGACATCTGTGAAATGTCTCCCTTGGAAAGTTGCTTGTGCAGCTCAGCAAGTGACACTTGTCTATCAGCAGTTGTCAAAGGGGGGTGTGGGGGGCGGGGGCTGGTGGGAAGACTAAAGGAGAATGCAGGTGAGGCACCTGACAAAAAGAGAATGCTCTCAAGTTGTTAGCTATTCCTATTGACGTTACTGTGACAGTGCCAAGCATGTACCTCTGTGATGGTTGCCCAAATGGGTAGACAGGTGGACAGATAGACAAGCCAATCTGTCTGTTGACCAAGAGACCAGTGGAAGGTGAGGTAGATGGGTGAATGGACTGATGGGTAAATGGATGGATGAGTTGGTGGATGGATGGATGGATATATAGATGGGTGGATGATGGATGGGTGGGTTGATGAATAGATGGGTGAGTAGATGGGTGGATGGATGGATGAATAGATAGATGGGTGGGTGGATGGATGGGTGGATGGATTGGTGGGTAGATGGCTAGATGGATGAATGGATAAATTGGTGGATGAATGGATGGGCAGATAGATGGATGGATGTGTGTTTGGATAGGTGGGCGGATAGATAGATGAGTGGATGGGTGGGTGGGTGGGTAGAAGGATGGGTGGGTGAGTGGATGGATAGGTAAGTGAATGATGGATGGATGGATGAACCAGTAGCAACCAGACTGAAAGGCTGATGGGTGTTTAGACCAGTGTGTGGACATGTGAGTGTAGTCACTGGGTAGCTGGAGGGGAAGATGGATGCATGGCCAATGGGCAGGCACCTAGAGAGAGGACGCCTAGCAGGCGCTGTTGGATGGATGGAGGGGGTGAGATTCCTTCCTTCCCTTCTGAACGGAGGCTGGAGGCTCACACGCCGCTACAGGACCGCCATAGACACTCACAAGGAAGGGTGGGCGGGAGTTTCCTACTCCAGCAGGAAAAGTCTCATCACGTCCCCATGTCCACGCTTGGGATGGAGGCTTTGTGGAACATGGTGATGGGGACAGAGAGGAACTCTCAATCTGTCGCTGTCTGTCTGTCATCTATCTGTCCACCTTGGCCAGAGTGTGGAAGGTAGTGTGGTATCTACCGGCATGGGGTCAGAGGCCCCGCAGGGAAGGCCCGCCCATGGGCAGGACGTTAGCAGAGAGAGATGTACAGCCCGCCCCTGGGGACTCCCGGGATGTGGCCCAGAAGAACAAAATGTCCTGTTCACCAGGCTCTGCGGCAGGAGGGGGACCTGCTCTGGGAGGGAGGAGCCTCGGCTTTGACGTTGGTATGGCAGGCAATGCATGGAGTCAGCTTCCATGGGCCCTGGACCTTCAAGTCCTCCTTTCCTCATGAGCCTCAGTGTTTCCATCTGTGAAATGGGACAGTAACTGCCTTGCCTTGGTAAAGCTACCATGAGGATGTCATGGCAGGGGTGGTGGCTGGGCCCCCTGGGTATTGCTGTGCCATCTGTGTCTGCAGGTCCAAGGGCAGGGTGAGCCAGGGGACATTTTGCCCACTCCAACAAGCCCAGCCCCTCCCAGCCGGGGGGGTCTTAGGCTAATCCAGGATAATGCTGCTAACTGGCTGGGGTCAGAGGTCAGGCCTGTGCTGTCTGGGTCTCTCTCCACCCAGCTCCTCCGGACGGAAGCAGCCTCCTGGGAGCTTCTCTCAGCTCTTGGTGGGACAGAGCCTGGGAGGAGCCAGGGCAGGGACAGGAAGGCCTCAGAGTTTTCCCAGGCTGGAGGTCACCAAGGAACTGCTCTCCCTTCCCCCAGCACAGCTGGGCTTTGCTTCTGGTGTGGCTTTCCCAGACCTCGCTGGCCCCTGCCTGCTGGGGACAAACAGAGGAGAGGCTGGGGGAGGGGCAGGGGAAGGGCCTTTCGAAGAAGAGGCCACAGGGCAAGGCTAGGCCTCAGTTTCCCCTGCTGGACAATGGTTCTTTTGGTGCTGGGTCTGGGGCATGAACTCAGGGCCTGGCGCCTTCTCTTGGCTTTTTCACTCCAGGCTGGAGCTCTACCCCTTGAGCCACTCTTGCACTTGTGGATATTTCTTTTGCTGGGTAATTGGAAACAGGAGTCTCACTGACTTTTCTACCTAGGCAGGCTTTGAACTGTGGTCTTAAGATTTCAACCTGTTGTCTAGCTAGCATTACAGGCACCAGCCTATAAACAAAAATGAGTTTTGAATAGTGGCTTTCGCCAGGCTGCTAGTGCTGGAGCTGGAAGAGACCAAGAGCCTAGAACTTGACCAGGAGACCCCCGCCCCTCCCAAGATGTCAGCAATGGCTGTCTTGAGCCTTAGACTCTTGCTGTGCACAGGGCTCTGGAACCTACCATCTGCTCCAACAGGGAGACAGACCAGGCTGTGTGGGCATTATCTTCTTGGTCAATGTATATTTCCAACTATAAAAAAAAAGACAACAAACCTACAAAACTGGATGCCTGTCATTCCTGAAATACTAGCTACATAAGAGGCTGAGATCTGAGGATCACAGTTCAAAGCTAGCCAGGCAGGAAAGTCCATGGGACTCATCTCCAATGAACCATCAAAAAGCTGGAAATGAAGCTGTGGCTCAAAGTGGTAGAGTGCCAGCCTTGAGCAAAAGCTAAGAAATAGTGCCCAGGCCCCGAGTTCAAGCCCCAGGACTGGTACCAAAGGAGAAAAAAAAAAGACTATAAACTTGGGAGCTGAAAATGTTATGCACCCAATACCTTACAGTCTGAACGCAAGAGTCTAGAAGCAGACTCAAGGCTAATGCTACTGGCTGGCCAGGCTGCCTTTCTTCAGCTTTTCTAGAATGGGCACTATTCCACCCCGGAGCCTGTCTTCCTCCCTCTCCAGCCTCACGCTCTGTCTTTGCAGCATCCTGGAGATTACGCTGCTCCTCCCAGGGAGCCCAGGGTCACGTTGTGACCCCAAATTCTTCAAATAGTCACATCGACAGAGATCCTTTGGCCATATAAAGCAGCCCTCCCAGGCGTTTGGGGATTGTGGGGAGGTGGACATCTTTGGAGGCCCTCGGCCAATCAGCTTTCTCTTCTGTCAGCACGTGTATCTCGTCTCCCGCGAAGCTCAGTTTGTTCCCCAGTTTCTGCCGCGTTGTTGGCCGTGTGACCTTGAGTGAGGACCAAACCGCTCATCTCCTCGCTTTCCTCCCTGTAGGTCGTGGCTAAGGCTGAGTCGGGATGGAGGAAGGGGCATCTTGGTGCCTGATGTCACGGCTGAGAGAATGGAGTCACCGAGGACTTAGTTCGTGCCAGCACTGAGCTGAGTGTTGAGTTTATGCGATAAACCACACAGGCAGAAGTTCCCTCGGGGAGCTTCCGTAGTGCCTGAAAGACAGACTTAGGACATATAACCACACAAATCAATAGGTAATTACCAGAGAGGCCCCGTCACACCACTGGGAGAGAAGTGGGCAGAATTCACACCCAAATCTGCTGAATTCCCAAGGCCCTGGTTTTTCCATGACATTACCAGTCTCTTGAGGCTCGTGGAGGCCAAGGAGGGGACCAGAGACGGGAAGTGACTCGTCAGAGGTCACACAGCAAGAGAACAGCCAGATACGGATTCAGAGCACTAGGCATCCTGCCCAGAATTTGTCCTAGAGGAGACCCCCCAGGTGCGTGAAGCTGAAGTTGTGCGGGAGACAGCATGGACATCACGAGCACACTCACTGGGCTTGCTCAGTCCCCATGGTTCTGAGGGAGGAGAGGGCTGGTGGCCTGTGCCACAGATAAAGAGCTTGAGGTCTCAGAAAGGGCCTAGGCCAGGACTTGGCCACTCAGGCCCCCAGGACACTGACTAAGAAGAGGGCCTGGCGTGGACCCCACGGGCCCTGTACATCCTGTCCCCACCGGGGCGTTCTGTATGGCCGGCTCAGCTGTGGGATGTAGGGACTGTGGTCCTGGGGGATTGGAGGCGAGGTCGGGCGGGGGGACACTTCCTCCTGAGGGGAGCGATCAGGAAGACGGGTGGCCTGCGAGCGCCATCTAGTGGGCATGAGGAGACGCACCACGCCCCGGGGGCCCCACAGAACACTAGGAGACACGCTGGCAGGAAGTCCTCATCCTCCGCATAGCTGGCCTCTCCAGTCAGCTGACCACAGTGCACTGAACCAAATGACTCTCCTCATTGTGAGTGAGGAAACCAGCGAGGCCCAGAGAGTCAGGGGCAGATCCAAGTGGCTCGGGGAGGTGGGGCTTGCCCTGAGTCAAGCAGGGAGCCTGTGAGTCTTTGGGAGGGTAGAGCTACCGAGCGCTTGGATGGTCTCTGTGGAGGCAAGCCCTCTAGGCAAGGAGGAGACATGGGTGGTAGGACCGGGGTCATGGGCTGGCTAAAGGAGGGGATAAAGGAGACTGGCAGGTGATGCAGACTGTCTTGGCTGAAGTGATGACCAAGGCTTCTTCTCTACAGAGAAATCCCATGATTCTTAGGGCCACACACGGCTAGAGAAACCACATGATCCTTAGAGACAAACATGGCTGGAGAAATCCCATGGTTCTTAGGGACAAAGATAGCTGGGTAAATCCCCTGGTGCTTAGAAACAAACATGGGTGGAAAAATCCTATGATCCTCAGAAACAAGCGTGGCTGGCGAATTTTCATGATTCGTAGGGACAAACATTTCTAGAGAAATCCATGCTTTTGAAAGAGATCGTTTTTTATTTCAAGGACTGTTTCAAGCTGGATAGGTTGTACATTCATTTGTTCAACACACCCTCCCTGAGAATATACCCTGTGCTTAGCCCATGCAACACTTCTTGGGCGTCACAATCACATAGCCCAGCAGGTCACATAAAGAGAGAAGATGCCTTAAAAACTGACAGTTAGAGCAGTACGTCTGTATTTGTGGAGGCCCTGTCCTAAGACCCTTAGTGCAGGCTTCCAGAAGATCCGCCAGGGCACATAGAGACAGGGGTCTCTGGGGAGCTCTTTCTTGTTTGCACGAGAAAACATGAAGGAGAGACTTGCCTTTGGGTGTAATATGATGGTGTGTGCAGTCTGGAACTGTAGTGGCCATATTGTTACCTTGAGGAGAACTTAGGAGACCTATAGCCTGATATGTTCGGGCTACGGGCTCGACTGTAAATCCCTCATTCTGCGGCCTTCTTACCTCCAGGGTTTTAAGTATATTAAACTTTTACTCTCTTCTTTATCTTTTTTTTGCGGAGGTAGTACTGTGGTTTGAACTCAGGGCTTTGCATCTGTCAGGCAAGTGCTCTACCATGTAAGTCATTCTTCCGGCCCTTTTTGCTTTATTTTTGTCCAACAGGGTTTGACAGTTATGCCCAGGCTAGCCTAAACTGTAATCCTCCTATTAATATTTCCTGCATAGCTGGGATGACAGGCACACACTACCATGTCTAGCATTTTATTGGTTGAGAATAGGGTCTCGCAAGCTTTTCTCCAGGCTAGCCTTGAACCATCCTCCTCCTCCTCATAATCTCCCCTTTCTGTGTAGTTTGGATGACAGGCATGAGGCACTGTACCTGGCTACATTTCCTCACTTGTAAAGACAGTTTTACTTAGATTTTCTGTCGAGACTGTTGGAAATAGACGACCCTCCTGTGTCAGAAAACAAATAGACACACAGTTGATACAGGCGGTTTTTGTGGAGGCAATTTACTTGTGTGTAGAAGGACGCACTGCCCTGCCAGTCCCCAGAGCTTGGTGGGCACACAGAGCGGGTAACCTGTTCCCAACCTAGAGGGTAATGTTGTCCCTTCTCCTTGTTGCGGAGGGTCCCATTTTCCTTACAGCTGATTACCACGGTGGCAAGGCAATACGAGGAAGTTAGAAAGTAACCACTAGTGAAAGGTCTCTACTTGGGAGAGGGAGGGAAGCCGGTCTTTCTTGTCATGGCAGGCTGGGAACAAAGCTAAGAACAAGGGCTGCTTGTGATACTGTTGGAGGAGGTTGGAAAAGTCCGTGGAAAGTTCCCACTCAAGTTCTTTAACTCTGTTGACAAAGATTCCTGTGGCAGACATGGCTGGCTGGTCACGAACAACACAGATGATAGTCACAACTGAAGAAACAAAGAATTCCAGGAAATACCAATCCCGGGGAATATCGGTATACAGTAGCGACTGCTGACAAGATGGAGACATTTTAGTTTGACTGAAAAGATGGCTTCTTCTTGCAAGACTAGTTCGATATTCTCCATCTCAAGAGGTGGGTGCCACTAACGTGCCCATGTCACCAAGAGAAAACTGAGGTTCATGAACAGCAAGTAACATACCCGTTAGCAGTACGCGGGACCGTGATTTGAACCTGAGAACTCCGATGCTAAGGTCATACTGTGGACCACAGCAATCGTGTTCAAATCGTTACCTACCTATGAGTATCTTCCCTCTGTGAAACAGAGGGTAGGACACTGGGGCAGGAGGAAAGCATTGTTAGACACTGCTTGTGGTAAGCACCCTTTGGAAAGTTTATTTTTCCTTTAAATGTGCTGAGAGGCTGGGAAGACTTAACTTCCCGACAGCTGCTAGACCCTTTTCTGGGTCTGCCTTCATGCCAGCCTGCCTGTAGCTCCTGAAATCGTTGCCTTCAGCGAACAGCTTGCGCCAGACTTTTGCCAACACAGCTGCTACTACTTCTGCTCAGGCCAGTGTGAGACTCTGTACTTCCTTCCTCTTGGCCCAGTAGAAGAGGTGTGCTCAGTGACAGTGCCTGTGCTATGATTGGAGCAAACACCAGCCTTCATTTGCATAAGAGCTACTGTGATTGGAGCAAATGCCATCCTTCATTTGCGTGTGACCATCATGGTTGGTAAAAAACATCCTCTTTATGTGCTCTGCGGTTCAGCTCACTTTGTGAGTATCTGGGAGACCCTCCCTCCTGTGCCCCCTGAGGTTGCAGCAGCAGGTCATAGAGTCTTAGTGCTTGGTCTTGCTTACTTTTGGGTGGCTGAGTCTGTAACATGGAGAGAAGAAGCAGTAGCAGCAGGAGCAGTGGGGTATTGACAGCAGCAGTGGGTGGAGAGGGCAATAGTAAGAGTCTTCTTTCTTTCTCTCTTCATTCTTATTTTTCATTTCTTCTTCCCTCCATTCCTCCCTCCCTCCTTCCCTCTCTCCTTCCTTCCTTCCTTCCTTCCTTCCTTCCTTCCTTCCTTCCTTCCTTCCTTCCTTCTTTCCTTCCTTCCTTCTTTCCTTCCTTCCTGTTCTTGCTGGAACAGGTTCTTGCTATGCCGCCAAGTTGGTTTTGAACTCATGATCTTTCTGCCTTGGCCTTCCAAGTACTGGGATTGTAATAAACTACCACACTGGTCTGATGAAGTTTTGGTTTTTAAGATTTATGTGAAAGCTGTCAGTATGGTGTCTTAGAGTTTCTGAGGGATTGCAGTGTTCTCAGACACTGCCAGTGGCAGCCATTCACCCTGCTCACCAGTCTTGATGGTGTGAGGTTCAGACCCGACGGGCTGGATGTCACCCCAGGCTCGTGATCCCCGCTAGCCAGCACAAGGGTGCTCAGTGTCGAATTTGGTCTCCAGGTTCCAGCTGACAGATTAGTGAGCTTTGCTCTGAGCACCGCGTGGAGGGCAGTGTCTGCCCCAGGATGGAGCGCAGGGCTCCATCGTTCTCTGTACCTGCTGGTAGAGCACGTCCACCAATGTCTGCCCAATGCTAAAACCAAGGTTCTGGATTCAAATCTCAATGGTGCTGTTTCTCAGGTGGGTGGCCTTGAGCAAGTCCTCCAACTGACACTGTTGGCTTCTTCATGTATAAAGCAGGGATGATGCCTTAGTGGTCAGGGTCCTCAGAGAAACAGGCAGATGGACTTGTGTGTGTGTGCAGAAGTTTATAGGAAGGAATAGCTTAGGGGCTGTTGAGCATGACATCTCCTGGCTCCAGTGCCAGGCAGCCTGGAGGCAGAATGGCTTCTCCCTCGGGGAGCCCAGCTTTTCTCTTGAGTCCTTCCGCTGCCTGCACAAGGCCCGCCCTTATTCCCTTATTCTGGAGGTGATCTGTTTTCCTCACAATCTCTTTATTGAAATGTCACTCGCATCCACACAAAACAAAACCCTCCCTAGAAACCTCTAAACCTGTTGCTTACATAACTGGGCTCCCTAGCCTAGCCACGATGACACGTTGTTGACGACGACGATGATGATGATGATAATGACGGTGACATAACCCTGGCAAGTCCATAGAAAGGACTCAGCAGATTGGAGCGTGTGTGAGACTCCTCCAGTGTGCCAGGCCCCCCTCCTCCCACCAGCAGCCCCACGGCTTCGGCAAACATTCCAGGTAGCTTAACCCAGCAGGCTGATTGCTGACGGCCCACCCCACTGCACCTCCGCAGGCCCATCCGTGAATAGCATCCCTGCTCGGCCCCACATCCCATCCCGCCCGTGCCTGTCAGCACACCCTTGAGTCTCCTCCAGTGCTGAAAACCTTAAGCCCCAAATAACCCAGGGTCATAATAACCCGGGTCCACAGCCACCACCACTGCAGGCGCCGCGGCCCTCTGACCTCCGTGTGTTCGGCGGGTGAGTCACGGGAAAGCGACTTTGCTTCTGCGTCTGTGCAAAATGCCAACAGAGACAGAGCGCTTGGATTTGTCGTTGCTCTGTGGCCGACAGAAGCAATGGCTTTAAGACGCAGTCCTAGGCCCGCCTCTTCGCTGGCCTGGGGCCCCGCGTGGCTGCTAGCCCCGCCTCCCACCTCAGACCGCATGCGCGCCAAGATGGCAGCGGGCGGAACCCAGGGGGCGGTCCTGTGGGATGTGACGACTGTCCATAGAGGAAGTCCCGTGACGTCACTGTGATGGACAGCTCATAATCAGCCTATCGCCGTGCCTAGTTAGCCACTCCGAATCCCTCCCCTTCCTGCCGCCATTACTGCTGTATAAACCCCCGTCCTGAATTAAAATCCTTGGAGTTTTGCCTGACAGATCCCCGATGCACCTAACGGAGCGAGGGCCCTGCAGCGTAGGGAGAGTCAATGAAGACGAGACACTGAGGCTTCTTTCCTTTTACCAAGAAGTCTTTCCCTAACCTGTTTGCCGTGCACAGGGCATGAATGGCGCCTTGCAGGAGTCAGAGAGGGGACATAATGAAGTAGCAGATGTGAGACGAGGTGACCGCGTGCGTGCTGGCTGCCCTGTCAGTTTTCAGAGCCACAGCTCCCCGGCTCTGCTTGGTAAAGCTTTGTCACATCAGGCGCTCCCGTGAGCCACCATGGGCTCAGTAGGTCTCCGTAGATGGTGCTCACGCCGCCCAGATGGTGGTGCCCAGGCTCCAGCTTCTTAGTCCTCTCCGGGCCTCACGCTGGCTCCGCCCAGATGGCACAGCCAGGCTGAGTCACCCAGGCCGCCTCAGGGGCTCACGTGCCCTTCAGGGTGACGGAAACACGGGCAGGAAGCCGGGATCACACCTGCGAGGAGAGAGGGCACACTGACATTCACACTCCAGCACTGTCACAGGGGCATCCCACAGGAGGATGCGCACACACACTCTCACACATGCACGCATGTGCACACGCATGTAAACACATCACACAGACACACGTGTGCAGGTGGTGAACCCACACAGATGAGCATGGATGCCTCATGCCTACAATCCTAGCTACTCAGGAGGCGGAAGTATAAGGATCAAGGTTCAAAGACAGCCTGGGCAGAAAAGTCCAAGAAACTCTCATCTCCAATTAAACACCAAAAAAACTGGGAATGGAGCTGTGGCTCAAGTAGTAGAGTGCCCGCCATGAGCACAAAAACTCAAGAGATAACGCCCAGGCTCTGAGTTAAAGCTGCAAGACTGGTGTATACACACACACACACACACACTACTCATACAGACATGCATGCACATGTCAATGCATACTCATGACACATATACCTCCGTGCAGTCATGTACAAACACACACATAACGACACATGTAAGCCCGTGTGCACATGGAAATGTGCACACTCATGGTGACGCACACTCCGAGCCTACACTCCTGGACCGTAATAATTCTAGATCACACCACTTAACAGTGTAAGCATGCGGAACTGATCAAGCTGGGAAAGAAGGAAAAGCCTTGCCCAGGATGGCCGGGTGGAGAGTCACGGAGGACAGAGGTCCTCCCACGGAGACCACAGAAGGAGGCCATGGAGGGAGCACGGCAGGGGACATGTATGATGTGCACGTGCACGAGGCAGGCGCGTCGCATTGTGAATGGGTGTGCCCACGTGCACGTGCACCTGCTTGTATGTAACTGTGAGCACAAGTGTGCACGTCTGGGTGTTCATTTGTGCATGTATGGGAGTGCGTGTGTGTGCACATGCATGCACACGAATCATGTGCTTATGCATGTGCCTATGCACATCTGTGTTTAGGCATGATGTTGAGCACATGTATGTTGTATGGGTGTGGTGTGTGTGTGTATGTGTGTGTAAAACGTTTCCATCTGGTAGTTCCCCTGGGGAACCTGCGATATCCTTAGAGGCACAGGGGTTAAAGGCGTGGTCCCCAGGGTGAGCTGTTGGGAGGGAGGGGATGGGGTCCTTGGGGGTGGGGCCTGCTGGGAGTTTTAGGTTAGCAGGAACATGCCTTCCAAGCAGACATGGAATGCTGGATTTTCCCCCTTCCTCCTCCTTTTGGCCCAAAGCTGTCGGGCTCATTGACCATGGCCTGAAGACGCCAGAGCTCTAAAGCAAAATCAACCTCCCAGGGCTTGAACTCGGGGCCTGGGCACTGTCCCTGAGCTCCTTTGCTCGAGGCTAGCGCTCTACTACTTGAGCCACAGCGCCACTTCCGGCTGATTTTTATATATGTGGTGCTGAGGAATCGAACCCAGGGCTTCATGTATACGAGGCGAGCACTCTACCACTAGGCCATATTCTAGCCCACATCCACTTTTTAGTTAGTTGGAGATGAGTCTCACTGGGATTTTTCAGCCCAGGTTGGCTTCGAACAGTGATCCTCAGATCTCAGCCTCCTGAGTAGCTAGGATTATGGGCAGGGGCCCCCAGCTTTCAACCTCTCTCTCTCTCTCTCTCTCTCTCTCTCTCTCTCTCTCTCTCTCTCTCTTCCAGTCCTGGGCTTGGACTCAGGGTCTGAGCACTGTCCCTGGCTTCTTTTTGCTCAAGGCTAGCACTCTACCACTTGAACCACAATGCCACTTCTGGTCATTTTCTATATATGTGGTGCTGGGGAATCGAACCCAGGGCTTCATGTATATGAGGCGAGCACTCTTGCCACTAGGCCATATTCCCAGCCCTCTCTCTCTTTTAACCAACAGATTCTCACTTAGATGTCTGTGACGGTCACAGAAGGTTGATTAACACAAACCCTAACACCCTGCCTAGCTCTGTGACATTAAGCCATCATGATTGGGCCCCGAAGACCTCCCTCACGTTGTCCCTACACCCCCCAAACACCTGGGCACTCAGTTTTATCGGTCTCCAGGCTCCCCGTACCTGGAGTGGGCCTGGTTCCACTCTCCATGGCACCTCAGGGTCCAACGCACAGCAGCCCGTGGTAGAGATTTGTTCTGTGAGGTGTGGGTTCGTCCTGGAGTGGGTGGCGGGATTTCAGGACTCCTCCCCTGTACTGGAAACTCCCTTATGCTTTTGCCCAAATCTTCTCTGCCTCCCCTCCCCCCCTCAGGGCAGAGCAGGCTCTTGGCCTCTTCACTCCATTCTCTGGAAGCTTCTGCAGGGGCGGAGACCCTGTCTGCTTCTTCGTAGCGGTGACCTGCGTCCCGGTGTGGGGCCTGGCAATGCTTACTCAATAAACATTTGCTAAATTAATGAGGAATCAATTCAAGATGGTTTAAAAAAAAATAGTAGCCTCTATCTGCACCCTTCCTCCCCCCAACTTCTTTCTTCCTTTGACCCTCGCCTTCCCAGATAAGCAGGGGTTTCTGTGCCCGAGCCTCAAGGAACGACTTGGCAGTGGAACATGGAGCAAAGTAAGCAGCCTCGCACAGCTTGGTCCCGGGACAGCATTGCGGGGAAGCCGACAGAAAGGTCGAGGGAGCGGAGGGCTGGGAGGAAGTTGCTTTCTGGCTACTTCAGCCTTTTCTGAAAGCCACAGGGGAAGAGGTGGGAGGAGCGAGCTCAAGAGGAGAAAAGCCTTCTGACCATCGGCTCACAGAACACCCCCAAGGGCACCCGCTAGCTCCCCGAACGCCCCGTCCAACAGACGAGGAAAAGGAAAAGGCTGCACGGGTTGCTTGGGACACGCAGAGAACCATCAGTGCAGGACCAAGGAGGACTCTGTGCCTCACATCCCAGCAACCCTCAAGAGCATTTGGGGGTGTGGCACCCCCACCCACCCCACCGTGCCACACATTCAGACCGCCACATCCCCAAATCCTCCCCGGGCACCTCTAGGATCTGTCAAAGCCCGAGGAGACGGAGGAAAACCTCAGGTCAACTGAGATCAATTGAATTACGGCTGCCCAGGTGCCCAGTGCAGGCACAACGGAGGCTCGGCGAGTCGCAGAGGGAGGAAGACGCGGCCACCGGAAGCTGGGCTCCACCACGCACGCTTGCTCAGACGGCGTGGGAGCAACGACAACCCGGCTTTCTCTGCAGCCTTCATTCCTCCCCCCCCACCCCACATACACACACACACACACACACACACACACACACACACACACACACACCCCTCCCTGACAAAAATACCACTTGCCCAGGGCCAAACCTACTTTTTCCGAGCATCCTCCAAGTCTAGAAGCTTCTCTGCCTGACAGCCCTTCAGGTTACTAATTACACAATTGAAATTTCTCTCCAGGACCCAGGTTCTGCCGTCTCGCCTTCCCCTCCCTCTCCTCCTCTTCCCGGTCCTTTCTTCCCTCTTCCCCCTCCCCCCTCCCCTGCCCAGGCCCCTCAGGGATGTGTGTGTGGGGGGGGGTTCCCAAGGTTGGAGTGGAGGGGTACAGATGTGCACTCCAACGCAGGGGCTATAAATAGTCATCCCCGCCCAGCAGACCCGCCCTGTCCCACCCACTTGCTGGCCGCTCTCCTCTGGGTTCCCACAGCCTGGCACTGGGCACTGGGCACTGATCTACACATTGCTAAGGTCATTTGTCCCCACCCAACATGGTGCTCCCTGGGGGCCCAGAAGGAGGCTCCTCCCTCCCGGTCCCAGTTCTCAGTGTGTGTCTCATGCGAGGTGGTGGCCTTAGGAAGCCAGGTCCTGGCCTCTCCCCCCCCACTTTCTACCCTCTCCTCCTCTCCTCCTCCCCTCTCCCTCCCTCCCTCCCTTCCTCCCTCCCAGTGGCCACAGTGGATGGCCACCCTCCCCTCTTCCCCGAGGGGGATGCTTCCCTGGTCTAGGGGACAGAAAGGCCAGGCAGAGACTGAGAAGTTGCAGAGCCATTTATTAAAACCAGGCGAGGCACCCCAACACCTGAGAATGTATCTGCTGCTTCCCAATGGCTGTCCACTCCCCTCTCACTGCCGTGGGCCCCCCCACACTTCCTCTGGTGGGGGGGTGGTCAAGGGGCCAGCTATGCTGGTGAGTGGCTTGGATTGGGGGTGAAAGGTGAGATCAGAAGTGTCCACATTGGGACTTAGGGGACTGGAGAACTGCGTAGAACCCACACCGAGTCAGGGCTACGCACCCCAGGCGGTGACAGGGGGCGGGGTGGGGCCCCTGCCCTCCTCCTCTGCCCACCTCTGCTACGCTAGGTCACTCTGCACACTCTACACGGCTACGAGACGGTCGGTCCCCACCGGCCCTGGGCCTGGGGACACGGAGGGCCAGGGTGGCAGGGCCTAGCCCTGGAACCCCAGCTCCTTGTACTTGGCGGCGATGTCGTTCCGGAACAGCTCCAGAGCCTTGCTCATGGCGCCCTGGGCGTCGGCTCCAAAGTCCCCAGGGTGCTTGCTCTGCAGGACCTGGAGGATGGCTTCTGAGATGAACTGCGGGGGTGGGGGGGGGGAGAGGCGGATGGTCAGTGGGGGGGGGGGGCAAGCTCAGGCCAGCAGTGTGGTCTCCACAGCTCAGCTCCTTCAAACCCCGACACACCGAGACACAGATACCACCACCCTTGCTTTACGGATGGAGAAACCGAGGCATGGCGAAAGGAAGCCATATGCCCAGGCCATGGGGCCCGGAAGGGGTATTTGAACTTGGGGGTGGCTTTGGCACCCGACTCCCACCCCAGCCCCATGCCTTGCTGTCCAGGGTATGAGCCCAACTGCCACTGAGGTGAGGGGGAGATCTGGTGAGATCCGAACCTCCAGCATGGCCTGTGGGAAGGGGTGCTGTAGACCCTGCTTTACCCAGGATTCTCCAGTCAGTGGGACAGGGTCTCTCTCTCTCTCTCTCTCTCTCTCTCCCCCCCCCCCCCCGACAGCGTGCGTGATGCACAGTGATGCAAGCGTTCTAGGCTGACCAGGAGGGTGGGACGGGTCCACAGGTCCCCAGCTCCGAAGCCCAGGACCGCAGCGAACAGCCCGAATGTGAAATGTCACCAGGCTTCTCCACCCTGAATCAGGATCAGGGCCCCAACGGCAGCCCTGGCCGCCACACCGAAGGAGTGACATTTCACAGAGGGGACAGCCAAATGGCTGGCCCGAGGTCACGTAGCAGGTGGACGGCAGGGCAGCGTGGTGCCCAGGGGACTGGGTGAGCCTGTGCCAGGGCTGAGGCGGGGGTGGGGGTGGGGTGAGCACCAATGGTGGTCACACAAGTGTCCTCCTGACTGCACTTTCCTTACTATTAGTGTTGGTGCTGGGGCTTGAACTCGGGGCCTCGAGTTGATACTCAACTTTTTTTTGCTCAAGGCTTGCCCTCTACCACTTGAACCATGCCTCGACACACAGCCTTTGGCTGGTTAATTGGAGATAAGAGTCTCTCAGATCTGTCTGTCTAGGCTAGCCTCCAAGGGTGATCCTCCAGATCCCAGCCTCCAGAACAGCTAGGATTGCAGGTTTGAGCCACCAGTGTGGGGTCAGAGATGGCTATGGAGGCAGACCCTGAAGGCCAGCAGGAGAGGGACATCAACAGCTGGTGCCCGGTGTCCCAGAGCTCAGTCTCTCTACAGAGATATTGGAGTCCACAGAGCAGCCTCCAAACACCCCCAGATTGAGCTCATTACAGACCCCCGGCCACACAGGGGCTCTAGAAAGACAGAGACCTGAGGGAGGATTCTCTGCCACCCTCGTTGTGCCTCTGTTTCCTCATCTGTGCAGCGGGTGGGTAAGGAAAATGGAGAGGATGGGAGTTGTACGCCGGATATCCCGCCCTTTGTCCCCACGAGAACGGAAGACATGAAATCGGCCATGCTGTTTGTGGTCTGGGGGTCCCAGGAGGAGACAAAACAGGGGTTCCATCCACCGACCCGTGAGGAGGCAAGCTGGGACTTGAACCCCAAGTCCCCCGAAGGCCTTCCTGCCCTCTCCTGCCCACGGCCTCCTACCTCCAGGTACGCCATGGGGATCTTGTGCTTTGTGGCGTGCGACTGGGCCAGGGGCTTGATCTCGGCCTCGTGCTGCCCTTTCTTCTTCAGGATGCCGCCCAGGGCAGTGAGCACGGTGGTGCCGTGCTTCTTCAAGTCCTCAGACGCCTTCATCTCATCCTCCGACTTCAGGTTCTTGAACTTGTCGAACTTCTCCAGGGTCTCGGGGTGGCCTTTGAAGAGCCTGGGAGATGGAAGAGGACCAGCGTGAGCTGCGAGGTCGTGCAGCGGGGGTCTGCGGGTGGCCGGACTCGGGGACAGGCCCCGCTTCCCCTCCTTCCAGCTGGGTGACCTTGCACAATTCCCTGCACCTCTCTGGGCCTTGACTTCCTCGTCAGAGAAAGGAAGATAAACTGTCCTTCCCCACGAGTGCACGCTCTGCGCCGTCTGGAGGCAAGGGACATGTCTTCCTGGTCACTGCCTCTGAGGGGCAGAAGGACAAAGGCATCTCCGCCCAGGACCTGGGCTCGCCCCGTTCACTCCACGCTGTCTGGGGAGCGCCTGTAACAGCCCCCAGGCCCCCTGCCGGCCCTGCCCGGGCCTCCCAAACCCCCTCTACTGAGGGTGGGGACCCGCCAGAGCCACAGCCGCGGTGATGAGCCTTCCCCCGGATCAAACACATTGGTTTGTGCCCAGGAGTCAGATTCTGGTGCTCCCCACCCTGGCGGGGGGGGGGGGGGGGGTGGGGCGGGGAACCCCTATGGCCAGATACTGGGTTTCTCTTCATCCAACCTGAAAGCCAGTTCCAGTTACTGAGGGTCATCTATGGGGACGGTCAGCAGGAGGCCCAGGCAGGAGGATGGCCAGCGCGTGAGAAGAGGAACCAAAACCATCGAGTTCTCGTTCTCGGCACAGTTGCTTGCCGGGTCTCCACCGAGCAGGACGCAGGGAGTCGCTTTAGCCCGGAGGCTGAAAGGCTGGGCCTGAGCCCCGGCACACGGGCGACCACAGGACAGGTAGCGGAGGCGGGCGCTCCAGCTCCCTGCTCACGCAGGCAGCTCAGTACCCATGCTGGGACAGGCTGATCTTGCACCCGTGGGTGACCGATGTCATCCCAGAGACCCCCAGGGGAGAGGAGACGAGGCGAATCCGGCCCTCCTTCCACGTGCAGATCTCGCACTCCACGCAGACCGTGCCTCACGCCACCCTCGCTGCTTAGCCCACTTGGCGTGACTCTCCAGTCTGCGGATCCAACTCCCCAGGTAAGCACAGGCACAGGTGCGGCTGCACACGCCTAAGTCCCGCTGCCAGCGATCCTCAGCCCCCTGAGTTGGTACGGCGCTGACTGTGTACGCAAGCCGGGTGGTGGCGTTTCCTACGTAAAATCCTAGCTCTACGGGAGGCTGAGATTGGGAGGCTCTCAATTGAAGGCCGGGCCGAGGCAGAAATGGCCACAAGGCTCCGTAGCAACAGAATGAAGCGGGATATGTAGAGCTGGGAAGGTGACCTAGCGGTAGAGCGCTCGCCTAGCACGCACGAAGCCCTGGGTTCGATTCCTCAGCGCCACATAAACAGAAGAAGCCGGAAGTGGTGCTGTGGCTTAAGTGATAGAGTGCTAGCCTTGAGCAATAAAAGCTCAGGGTCAGCACCCAGGCCCTGAGTTCAAGCCCCAAGACTCATACCAAAAAAAAAAGGGGGGGGTACAAGGATAGAGGACTTGAGTTGAAAAACAACAACAGTACTACTGAAAGAAGGCAAGAAAGGAAGGAAGGAAAAGGGAGGGAGGGAGAAAGGAAGGACAAGAAGGAGGGAGGGAGGGAAGAACGAAGGGATAGAAGAAATGGGTGATGCAGCAGAGTTCATGTGAGCTGGGGAAACTGAGGCACCGAGGGCGCCTGTGACACTGGTATTTAGCCAGGTGGCCTGGCTTCCCACCTACACTGCGGGTGATGCTCAGGCGTGGTCACTGTCACACCAAGACGTTCACGTGCGAACCGAAATGTGCAGCCCCCCAAGTGTAGGCACGCGTGTTGCGCGGCTGCGCGAACACGCCCATTCTCGTGGGAAGAGTCACGTAGGCGGATGTGCGCATGTGCACAGGGCGTTGGGCGAGTGACGGGGTGCCAGGGATGTCCACAGCCGTGACCGGTGTCCCCGAGTCACACCGGGGTCTCGTCCAAAGCCACGTACGTCACTGACAGCTCGTCTCCGCCACTTTCGTCCAAGGGTCCCTGAGCTCCTGACTATTATTATCTGGCGACAATGATCGTTGGATTCGCGCTGACAGATGGGCGATCTGGCAGCCGGGCCGAGGCCCAAGGTCAGGAAGCTGGAAGGAGACAAAGGCACGGGAGGGCCAAGGACCCAAGGCCCAAGGCCGGGGGGGGGGGAATCTTAGCTGCCTGGGGTTTAGGCCCCCTGAGTTCTGGGCCCAGCTCCGGCTTCTTTGTGCTGTGTGACGCTGAAGAAGTCACAGGCCCTTTCTGGGCCTTGACTCACAAATAAATAAACCCAAAGGGCTGAGGAGGAGCCCTGGCGCCTGCTTCACCGAGGGAGCCCGGGCTTGCTGGCCAGCCACCGAGTCCCCAGCCCGGCCGCTGGGACCCGAGTCGCTGGGACAGCAGAGGTGGCACCGCAGCGGGGTGGGGGTGTCTCCAGGTTTTCACCGCTGCTCCAGCCACACATTCAACCCCATGTCCGTGGCACAACAGAGGTGTGGTCAGACACTCAGAGACGGGGGGTCGGGTGGGGGGGTGGGGGGGAACATGTCCCTGCCGTCTCCTGACTGGAGCCCTGAGCACTGACCCAGACCCACAGGAACCCTTTGGGTTCTCCTGGGAAAAGCCCACCCCAGGCAAGTCCCATCGGGCCCTGCCGCAGAACCCCCCCAAGAGCAGAGAGGCGCCATTCACGTGGCCTGCAGTCGAGTCCCCAGCCCCCCGGGCGCGGTGTGGCGATGATGAGTTCATCAAGGTGAACCCTTTGTGCAGGGCCCGGCAGTCAGCAGACGCGCTGACTCCATCCTCCCCTCTTCTCCACCTTTGTCACCCTTGAAGTCATCGTCATCATCACCAGCACCAGGAGCCTGAGGGCTGCCTGGAGCCCACATACATGGCCTGGTTGAAAACCGTGAGGCACAGTTTCCTAATAGGAGAGATTTGTGGCCACCAGCTGCGATTTCAAACTTTCCTGAGCCTTGAAATGTTTAGATCCCACAGAAATGCACACATAAATAAAGCAGAAAACGTCCAGCTAGGCGACAGTGAGGCAGGGGTCCGGGCCCCCCCCATAGTGCCCCTCTGCCCTTCCCTCAAGCCCCTTTTCTGGCAAGCTGGGAGCCATAGCCCTCACCCAGCGTCTGGGCTCTGGAAGCCTGTGTCCGCGGGCTGCCAGCAGGGCTTCAGCAGTTCACTAACCAGCAGTGTCGCAGAACCCTCACTGTTGCTAAAAGGCAGGGCATTGGGGAAATGACCTTGTCAAGGTCATCACAAAGGCCAGGGTCAGCACCTGGATCAGACCTAGAGGTCAGCTCCTAGCCAAGGCACCGGTGACTCACACCTATAACCCTAGCTACTCAGGAGTCTCAGATCTGAGGATCACGGTTTGAAGCCAGCCCAGGCAGGAAAGTCCATGAAGACTCATTTCCAATAAACTACTCAGAAAAAGCTGGAAGTGATACTGTGGTTGAAGTGGTAGAGCACTAGCCTTGAGTACAAAGAGGTGCAGGGACAGTGTCCAGGCCCTGAGTTCAAGCCCCAGAACTGGCAAAAATAAAATAAGAGGTCAGTTCCTGCCTGGAGTTAGCACCAAAGACAGTGGCCCAGAGGGGAAACCCTGGGGGAGAGGACACCCCCCCACACACACAGATTGAGGTGTAACAGGGTATGGCACCCCTTTGAACCTTCTAGAGCCCTCCATCTTGGGTGGGCGTCACAGCCCCACAGGTCCCTGGCTGCTAGAGGCCCCTGGCAGGCCTCTCTGCTCTGCCCCAAGAAGGGAGGGAACATTGCCAAGTCTCCTTCAGGTTGCACAAGTCTCTGCCTTGAGGCAGGCAGGAGCTGCCACCGCAGAGGACCTGCTGCTCCGCCTGCTCCGGGCCCTCCCCGGCCCATAGCAGTCCCAACTGCTGGCCCACAGCACAGAGGACAGACGATGAGCAGCCCAGCACCCCGGGGCCTGCGCATGGGGGATGGCTGGGATCTCAGACGCCTGACAATGCACTGCCTGGCAAGGCCTGCCGAGGCTGTGCCCTGTCTGGGAGCAGATGACAGCTCGGTGGCGTGGGGGGCCTGCCACAGCCCCATGGCCCTCTCACAGGGACGACAGGGGAGAAGGTGGAGGGGGGGGCCATCTAGGATAATAGCCAGACCCCAGGAAGCTGGCTCTCCTTCCTGGATTCTGCATGGAGCCCGGAGAGCTGTGACTCCAGATAACTTGGCCCCCTGTGGCCCCGGGGCAACAGGACTGCAAAGGGACAGGGCCTCCGGGAGTCAGGACGAAGACTGGCTCCGCTCACAAATGAGGAGAAATTTCTTTGCAAATGCGAACTTCAAGGACAAATTGGGGGCAAGCTAGGCTAGGACCGGCTTCCCCAGAGGCAGAACCATGGACCACAACCCAGTAGGTCTTTAATCCGAGTTACCCAGATGTGAGAGAAGGGGCAGGGGAAGAGAGAACCCTGCACCAGCATCCCCTACTCACGGAATTTGGGGTTTGGGGTTGGGGGGGGGTGTGCTATATTCAGAACTCCTCTAGATAAGTTTGGAGGCCACTTTATTCAAGCTTTCAAATTAGAGACATACCCAACACCTCAGGTAGCCAATAGGCCTCTCAGCCCTTTGCTAATTACAGGGCTCAGCATTTGTAAGAGTTAATGAACATTTCTAGAACTCATCGTATGCCAGGAACTGGATCTGCTCCTTCCAAACAGATGTAACGCTCACTTCTACTCTATAATGTAGGAATTAGGATTTATTTTTCTCTCATGCTACAAGAGAAGAAACTGAGAGCCAGAGAGATTGAGAATCTTCCCAAAGGTCACACAGTTGCTTAGAAATAGAGCCAAATCTAGATGCAGAGGGGCCTCACCTTGAAGACCATGTCTTTTTAGCCTGGACATTTATATACTAGTGAGCTTGTGATTTGGGGGAGTCATCTTTCTCTCTGAACCCTCAGTTAATAGGTAAGGTGGCTGGACAAGACCTGGGCTCTCTTCACTCTGACTACCCGCAATTTCAAGATTCATTCTGATGGATCTCAGGCTTGCAGGGTCTGAACCTCAAGTTTCTTCCAGCTGTTGATAGGAGTCTGAGTGGGATCCTTTTCCTTTCCTAAGTCCAATCCTTTATGCTTACAAGCAAAGGAACACAAGAAGTTCAAGAGCCTCCTCTGCCTGGGGCAACTGGTCTACCTGGGGCCAATTTCTACCCTTCAATTGAGTGTCTGTGCTCTCTGGGGTGTAGGTGAGAGGGACCCAGGGATCTCTTCCTTTTACCTGATGAGGACTTCCTGCCCATGGCCAGCCAGATCAGCCTCCACCTTGCCCCAGACGTTCAGCACCAGCTGCCACTCCCCGTCGCTGAGCCCCATGATGGCCTCTGAGGAAGACAAGAAGAGTGATATGGGCTGACTGCTCGGCGTCTGGGCCAGGCAACCAGGGTTTGGAGCTGCCTGGTCCAGAGGGGTTTTTATACCTTCCTGGATGCTGCTTTCAGATCACCTGATGCTGCACGCTCCCCTCCCCTTCTCCTTGTGTCCCCTGCCCTCCCCTTCCCCCAGGCTCTAATCTCTGCCTTTCTCCAGTCCTCATGTGGGCAGCTATTTCAGGACAGGTGCCATTGTGGGACGTAGGACAACTCGGGCCACGGGGGTGGGGTGGGTGGGGGGTGGATCAGGGGACCAAGCCACTGTCTGGATTCTCACAAGCCAAGGGAAAGGACACCGCAGAGCCCAAGGCCAGCAGCCTGAAACTCAACCCTCCCCCTGTCAGCCATCCCAAAGACCTGTCATGTTCTAAGCTTGGGCACAGGCACCCTGCTGGCCAGGACTGTTCTGGCCCCTGGCAGTCTTCTGTCTTACTTCCTGCCTCTGACCCCAGACAAAAGAGATAAGAAGGAGCCTTGCAGCCTTTGGACCTCTGAAATTCCTGCACCTACAAAGTGACCCTCGTGTCTCTGTGCCAGGCATCCACTGGGGTGAAGCCAGTGCTCACCATCTCTGCCTGCCACAGGCCGGGCTTCAGCACTTTACATCTGCCAGCTCCTCTAATCCAGGAGCTGTGTGTGGTGGACACAGACAGTGCCCCCACTTCACTGAGAAGAAGGTGGGGAGTCAAGCCACAGTCCCACAGCATCCTAGGTTTGAACCTAGGATGTCAGGCTTCCAAGGCCATGCTCTTGAAACTTTGCATCTTTGTTTTATTCATCTGTATCTCTTGGGCCCTTACACAGAGCCCTACACTAAACTTGAACTATATAGGGTAAAAGATAGATGGTAGCCTGGTACTGGTACAGGCTTATGCCTGTAATCCTAGCTACTCAGGAGGCTGAGATCTGAGGGTTGTGGTTCAAAGCCATCCTGGGCAAGAAAGTCTGTGAGATTCTTATCCCCGATGAACTACCAGAAAACCAGAAGTGGTGCTGTGGCTCAAGTGGTAAAGTGCTAGCCTTGAGCAGAAAAAGCTCAGGGACAGTGCCCAGGACCTGAGTTCAAGCCTCATGATTGACCAAAAAAATAGATTGATAGATAGATAGATAGATAGATATAGATGGCCTCGCAAGGAAGGCAAGTTGAGAGTGACTGGATTTAGTTTGTATCTATACATACCTCCAAACTACCCATCCATCCATTCATTCATCTATTATCTTTCTTTCCATTCATCCATCATTCATCTACCATCCACCCATCCATCATGTATCCCTCATCTCTCCTTGCCTCCCTCCCTCCAGCTATACCCATCCATCATTACCATCTGTCTATCATCCATCCCGCAAGCATTACAGCATATCCACTGTACGTCAGTCACCATGCTACATGCCGAGGATAACAAAGTAAAATAAAACATTTGTGTTCAAGAAATTTCCCACGTCCTTGGGGAGGTAATTCAGGGGGATGAAAATACAGGGGGGTTTCCTTAGTGCTGTGTTTGAGCTCCGCAGATGCTTCCTTGTCTCTTCACAAGGCGTTTGCATTTATTATTGATTCAGTGCCCCCTGGGAGGCAGATCCTAATTTCAGAGGGCTGAGTACCTACCTGCCTGGCTACCCTGGGTCTGCTCTGGCTGTGTCAACAATGATTGCCCACCCACGTGGCTCTTTTTAGGGACATGCCCCTTCTCCGGTCCTGCTGAAGTGTGAGGCAGGGCCAGCCACATTCGGGGACCACACGATTGTACCCCAAACCTGAGGTCAATTGCAGCTGACCAAGGCTGACACCTGACTAGGGGCAACCAATGGAAAACCTAAACAGCCAATCAGATCACCTCTTCAAACTGGAGCCGGGGGCCCCGGGGGTAAGGATTGGCCAGATAGTGGGAATGTGACATGAAAACAGGTGAAATTCATGGCCAGCTAGCACTGGGCAAGAAGCCTTAGACTTAGCACAGCCCTGACCCCTGCCCACAGGCTTTCTGGCCCCTGGAAGGCTGGCCAATGACCGTGCGAGGATTGCCACAGACTGGCCTTTCCAGAATGACCCTGGTATGTCCTTGCAGGGCATCCGATGCTGGCCAGTGAGTGAGAGGGCCCAAGGGATCTCGGGCTGCCCTTCCTGACACTCATTGCCGAGGTGGGCCAGAGCTCTCAGCCTGCAGGCCACGAGCGTCTGCCCAGCCGTAGCAGCACAAGACGCGCTAGCTAAAGGTCAGGTGGGTTTCTGGAGGACGGATTTCGGGCATGCATTCATTCACTTGTTCCTTTGTTCATTCATTGACTCCACAGCCCTGGACTGAGGACCTGCCCTATGCCAGCATTTGTGGGAAAGGCAAATTCATGGGCCTGCACTTGGCTCCGCTTCTGTGGCTTTGGTCCCCATTCTGGCTACCGGCTGGAGGGTGAGTCCAGGGAGCAGGGGAGAGGGGACAGAAAGAAGGAGGTGCAGCCAGCTGCCCCAGGCTGACCAAGGCTACCTGCGTGCTCCGTGTCTGCCGGGTCACCTCCTCGGCCCCCTGCCAGGATTGGCAGTGCTAGCTCCAGATTTATATCCTCCATGCTGGCTCTCGGGACACAGTGTGCTGTCTGGGCGCCCTCCTGGGGGCCCCCACACTAAACAAGGGGTGAGCTGGGCAGGTCCACTCACGTCTGGAGCCCTCCGCTCGTCTCTGTCTCCAGCCTCTCCAGTTGTCTGAGTGTTTAAAATCTCATCAAACCATTAGCGATGTTCAAGTGTTTAATGGGGCGCTGTCACGGGCTCGGCAGGTGCCCCATTCGCGGGGGAGGCGGGGAGGAGGCGCTCCGGGAGACCTGTGGCTTCGAGCTGATGAGCCTTTGAAGTCCTACCATTTAAGCTAAGGGGGAGTCGCCAACATCTGTGTGTACTTACACATCGCCACAACACGGCGCCTGCCTGGCAGTTGCTATGGAGACCCGGAGTCTCCCTCCCCCCCCCCCCCACTCTCCCCCAGCCCTGTGTGGAGGCTGTTATTCTTGCTGTCGGCCATGGCTGGGCAGGGAGGCTACAGATGGGCCCGAAAAGCCAGGCTGCTTTGGTGTGTGAAACTCCACAGCCTTTCACCCACACGTACACACACACACACACACACACACACACACACACGTTACTTTGACACTGAGGAGGGGAAGCGAGATCCTTCCCATCAGACCCACCCCACCCCCTCCGCGTATCCCAGAATGCTTTTCATCCCCAAAGCTGAGACTTGTGGAATGCAGCCCCAAGTCTTCAAAATTCTCCGGTCTGAGATCCCAGGATGAAAATTCTAGAGTGTCAAGCTTGACAAGCTGTTCATGACTCCAGAAACTTGGGTTGTAGATTCCAGGGTCATGGAGAGCTAGAGATGGAAGCATCTAGAACGGTCGTGCCAATGTGCCTCGAAGCTAAAGAGGCCTTCCATGGTTTCATACCCAGATCCCATTCAACGTCCCTCTCCCTACAGATCACTGTCCAGCAGCTGCTTGAACGCTGCTGGGAACCGTGAGTTCGCCACCCACCGCTGTACGAACTCTGTGACGCGGAGCTAACGGGCACCTTCTCCCCAGGCGCTTGCCTGGGTCTGCGGGCTGACCGGCCAGGACTGACACGCAAGGTATGCCACGGGCCCTCGGAATACACCAGGGCCCCCCCAGCCCCAAAGAGTGAGGCCAGCTGGGGTCTGGTCCCTTGGCTCTCTCAAGCCGTAGCTGATCCCCATAGGGCTGGCTAGCTCCTGCTGCACAGGTGTGGGCCGGACCTGTGTCGCTACCCCCGTCTTCTCCAGGGCCAAGAGTCCAGTCTGGCGGACCTGTGAACTGGGCAGCCCTGTAGGCAGCCAAGCGTACCCCACGGCAAGTCTGGGGGATTTTTCCATAGGACTTCACCGAGGGGGACCAAGGATGTGGGGAAAAAAAAAAAAGAGAGAGAGAAAGAGAACCTTGGCTTCTGAAGCCACAATTGAGGGGCTTCCATCTTCCCTGCCTGTCCCCTGCCTTCCTCAGCAAGGAGCTCCGCCCTCTCCTGTGCCCCGCCCCCGGGCCCGCCCAGCCTCTGCCTCCTGGCTGTCCTCCCTCCTGGGCCAACGCCAGGACTTGGGTGGGGGCTGGGCGTGGAGGTGGCAGGGGCTTCCAGGTCAGGGACCCCCCCCCCCGCCCCAAAGCTTGCTCTAGCCCCCAACTCAAGCCCGCCGCCCACAGCTGCTCCTGTCCAGCCCCTCAGCAGCAGCATACTGACCACGTCTCCCTTCTCCCCAGCTGTCCTCCCGGAGTGCAGCCAGGCAGCCAGGGCTGGGGGCGGGGAGGGGCGTCTTATAGGACAGGGGAGAGGCACAGGGAACTAAAAATACCGTTTCCACGCAGGCTCCTCCTTTCCCTGCAGGCCCAGGGGGCCTTATTAGAGAAGGGCTGGCAGGGACACGAGCCACATGCTCTGCGCAACAGGTGTGGCCTGGAGACGCCAGCCTCCCTCCCTCCCCTTCTCCCACCCCCTCCCAGCCCTGCCGCACCTGTCATCTCCTCCTGGAGGCCCAGCCCACCCCAGGACCCTTCCTCTTCCTCTTTTGGGGGGCCGTGTGCCCTCTTTAGCCGCAGGGCTCTAACGTGGACGTAGCCTTCTTGTCTCCGTGCTTTGGGATACAGCCAGGGGAAATGGCTTCTCCCCATTCGTACTCTGTGAGCACCTCATCCTTTTCTCTGGAATGAACAATTTGTGAGTCCCACCCTACTCAGGAAGAAATGGAGGCACAGGGAGGGCCAGAAAGCCGCCCCAAGTTGTCGCCGGAGTCCGAGCCCAGAGGCCCAGCTCCTTGGATTTCACATGCCAGGCCGCTGACCACTCGCCCCATCATGCCAAATAAAGAGACGAGCGTGGTGAAGGGCAGAGAAAGGAGATTTATTACAGGCACGGGAAGCTGCAGGAGGAGACACAGTGAGCACTTCAGCCCCCCTCCCCACACAGACGTGAGCTTTAAGTTGAACTAGACAAGGAATCTGGGCAGGAGTGAAAGGTCATTATTGGACAGCATGATTGGCGGTGGTGGCTTGTTCATCGTCTCCCGTTCCTTGCTGCTTGGTGGGTGGCCTGTCCCTTTCCGAGAGAGTCCCCTGTAAACGTGCTATGCATCAGAGCTCTCTTCCTGGAACCCAGGGGTATAGAGGCAAAAGGGGGGAGCTGATGGGTTAAGCCTTCCTCTTTCTTTCTTTTAGTTACCTCTTGGGCATTGATAGGCCCACTTGATGAGTTGGTGGTTTTCAGCAAAAGTAGTTGCTAAGCACCTGTTCTAAACTCAACACAGCTAGGAAGTGCCAGGCACCCTGTACCCAAGCACCCTGGCTCCAGATCTATGCCTCATGGCTCAAGAGTGGTCTAATTTGGAGATCCTTCGCCCTCGGCCTCTCATCTCCCGTCAGCACTAGCAAAGGCCAGGCCAATCAGCTCTTCCAAGGTTTATTTTATTGTCTGGATTCCGTCCAGGGCCCTCCCTGGCTTCACGAGGGTAAAGGCCGTGTCCCAGTGGCTGACAATGGAGAGGCTGCTGCCGCCATCTAGTGGTGATACGGAGAAGCGCCGCAGACTCTTGCAGGTCCACCTACCAAGGTTCTTTGTTCTTTCCTTCCTCATCTCTGCCAGCCAGGATCTGGTCTTTCTGGTCTCTCTGGCTCATGGCCCCTTGCTTAGAAGACTGAAGAAGGATTTCTAACTTATTACAAGATGAGGTGGGCGGGATTCTGTTCTCAAGTGTCTGCATGTCAAATGGAGGTGGCAGGCCATGTGGAGCAGAGGTTTGAGCAAAGGTCCGGGAGGGCTAGCAGGCCGGGTTTGGCCTACATGCAGAGGCTATGAGAGCGGGGACAGCTGGGTGGTTGAAAATACAAGGGATTGCAGGAGTCCAGAGCTGAGGTCACAAGCAGCCTGTGCGACATGTGAGACAGTGGATGTGGAGGGAGACCGTGAGGCAAGACAGGATGAGCTGGACAAGCTTGGGGGGTGGGGGTGGGGCTCAGGTCTGACCTTCAGTCCCCCACACACCGCTGTGGCCTGGTGCATGCCAGGCGCCGTGGAGAATCCATCTGTGGGGATCCTGAGTTAGGAAGCCATTCAAGCGCAAGGTGCCAGGCTACCCATGACCCTGGCTACTTAGGAGGCTGGGATCTGAGGATGACAGTATAAGGCCAGCTCAGACAGGAAAGTCCCAGAGATTCTTATCTCCAACTAATGACCAAAAAGCCCATAGTGGAGCTTTAGTTCAAGTGGTAAAGTGCTAGCCTCGAGCAAAAAATAAAAAAATAAAAGCCAAGGGAGAGCCCCTCCTGACACATGAGAAGTTGGTGACACACAGCCTCGCCTCCGGAAGTCAGGGACACATTGACCCTGCTTTCCAGGACTGACCACACCCCACATCTGCATGCCCTCAGCATGGTGCTCCAGCCATCCTCTCATCCGGAGGGGGCGTGTTTGCTCTGCCTTTGCTTTGCTTGTAAGAAACGTGCTCTTTCTCAAGTCTCCTCGGTGTCTGTCCTTGAACTCTTTCTCTGATGAGGTATGGCTTCCACCCACCCATTCATCAATCCATCCATCTGGCCATCCACCCATCTATCATCCATCTGTCCTCCTGTCCATCTGCCCATCCAGCTATTTGTCTATCCAGCTACCCATCCACCTCCCTCCATCCATCCATCTGTCCTTCTCTGTGGTGTTTCAAAATCCAATCATGCGCCACATAAGAACATTCCAGCCAGGCACCGGTGGCTCACACCTGTCATTCTAGCTACTCAGGAGGCTGAGATCTGAGAATCACGGTTCAAAGTCAGTCCAGGCAGGAAAGTCTGTGAGACTTTTATCTCCAATTAACCACCAGAAAACTGGAATAGCACTGTGGCTTAAAGTGGTAGAGCGCTGGCCTTGAGCAAAAAGAGTTCGGAGACAACACTCAGGCCCCAAGTTTTAGCCTAATGACTGACAAAAAGAAGAGGAAGGAGGAGGAGGAAGGAGGAGGAAGTGGAAGAGGAAGAAAGAGGAGGAGGAGGAGGAGGCAGAGGAGATTCCAAGTGTCAATGGTCTGAAGACACAAGAAGCCCCAGAGTTTTCTATGTTTTAACTGTTGCTTCTCTATGATCAAATAGAAAGCAGCATCATGTTACAATGGCTGCCAGGACTGGTGCACAGGTCGGAGGGGCAGTGGCCTCTCCCTAGGGGTGGGCAGCCCTGCGCACTGTGGCGTCCCTACGAGGACTCAGCTGTCTGCGCTGCGGTTCTCAGCAGGTGCCCGGCTCTGGGGCGCCGCGTGCCTGCTCACTGTGGGGAGAGCCTCTGCTCCCGGGAACATTCCCCAGGCTGTCAGTCTTCTGAGGCAAAGTCACACCTCATGTGCACGTGTGCTGGGGTTTGATAAACACACCTGGCTAACCCAAACTGTATGGAGATACGGAACGCTCGCAGGGCGTGCATGGTGATGCACACGTGTAATCTCAGCACTGGGGAGACTGAGGCAGGATTATTGGGAGTCTGAGGCCAGCCTGGGCGACATCCCCAGACCCCATCCACAACACACACCCCTCCCCGCAAGGAAAAAACACACAAAAAATGGGCCTCACACCCCCAGTTCCGACAGGATCCTCAACCCTGGCCCTGCCCACCTTGCACAGACCATCAGAACTGGACTGGGTTTTTTTTGGGGGGGGGGTGGGGATGAAGGTAAGGGGTTGCTGGAACTCAGAGCTTTGTGCTGGCTACCACAGAGCCACAGCCAGCCCCAGAGTTTGTGAGTTTCTTTTATTTTATTTTAGTAAATCATAGATTGGCCTGGGGAAGGCAGACATCAGAGAGCCTGCAGTGGGTATCGCAGCCAGGGTGGGGGTTCGGAGAAGCAGAGGGAGCCACAGACTGATGCAGGGTGGTGCCCGTGACTGGGGCAGGGGGGAGGGAGGCAGGGGCCTGCTGGGCCTAGCAGTCACCAGGGAGGCCCGGAGGTCCTGCCAAGCCCCACCCTGCCTCGCCCCGCCCTGCAAGGCCCCGCCCCCAGGAGGACAGGGCTGGGGGAGTCATCCCACTCCTCCTCCTCCTCCCCTTCTCTCCCCCTCTTCCCTGCCTTCCCTCCCTGTCCCTGCAGGCCAGCCCCCCACCCCCTCAGAGAGCTCTAGCCCCAGGATGTACCTCACCCCTCCTTCTGCCTGGCCCCCCAAAACGCCCAAACCAGGTCTTTCAAGGGCCCGTAGGTAGGTATGTGTGTGTGTGTGTGTGTGTGTGTGTGTGTGTGTAGCATTGTGATATGCGTGTGTACATGTATGGTATGTGTCTGTGTGGTGTGTACGCATGCGTTCCTGTTTTCCCATCAGCACGGCTTGATCTGGGGAGCTCATTCCTTTAATCTAAGAGAAAAATGTGTCCCCCTGGGCTGGCAGACTCACGTTACGCATGTAAACAACAGCATGTGTCTAGCTGGCCATTTGGAGGAAACTCAGTTTACCCTATCCAGCACAAGACTGGAAGCCTGAGCTGGACTGGCAGCCATGGGGGCTGTAAGTGGAAGTGGGGGGGTGTTAGGGAGAGGGAAAGGATGGGGGGGGCTTATGGGGGGGAGGGGAGCCGGGAGGAGGAGCAGAGGGAGGCTTTGGGAGGAGGGTGGAGGCTTAGTAGTTCTTAGTATTTCGCAGGGGCTCAGTAGTTGTTAGAGTGGTGGCAGCCAGGCGCTGGTGGCTCAGGCCTGGAATCCTAGCTACTCAGGAGGCTGAGATCTGAGGACCCTGGTTTGAAGCCAGCCTGAGCAGAAAGGTCTGTGAGGCTCTCGTCTCCAATTCACACCAACAAAGCCAGAAGTGGAGCCGTGGCTCAAGTGGTGGAGAGCGCTGGTCTTGAACAAAAAAGCTCAGGGACGGCGCCCGAGCCCTGAGTTCAAGTTCTAGCGCCGGCACACACGCGCGCCGAGGCGGGGTGGAGGGGGCTAGCTCAGGCTGGATCCTGTGCTCTACGAGGTGGCTTGGGGACTCCGGGTGCCCAGGTTCGCTGTCTCGGCTCGGCCTGGCACCCTGCCCGGCTGTGTCCAGGAGGCAGGGACTGGGCTGAATGTGGATGGACAAGATGGGGGTTCCGTGAGAAGCCTTAGGGGCCTCACCGAACGCTGTGCCTCCGCCTGCTCCCAGCTACCCGGTCCTCTAGCGGGGTGCAGACAAGGGCAGCAATCAGGACTGGGTGACAAAGCAGTGCATGACCCCGGGTCACATCTTGGATCTTGGAAGATGGGGAGAGGAGCAGGTGGAAGGCCCGGGGGGAGGGGGGGTGCTGATCACACTGGAAAACCAAGGAAGCTCTTCAGAGCACGGGGGGGGGGGGGGGTGGCGCGGGGGAAGCAGGGGTGCCAATGGAACATGCCGGAAGCCCTCCAAGGACCTGCTTGGCTGGGGTCAGAGGGTTGGTGAAGTGGTGGAGGATGAAGTGGAAATCAGGCTGACTAGACGGGGAGGGGTTGGGGTGGCTCTTGGGCAGGCTGAGGGGTTGCGTGGGGGTGGGGGAGGGGGTTGGGTGGCTCTTGGGCAGGCCGAGGGAGGGACTGCGTGGGGGTGGGGGTGGGGGAGGGGGTGGGGGTGGCTCTTGGGCAGGCCGAGGGAGGGGCTCTGCCATGACTCACCCTGGTCCGTTAAAATGAATCACAGCAAAGCCAAAAGCGTGGTGTGAGCTGCAGGGCCGCCAGCCCCCCCCCCCCGCCCCCCAGGGAAAGCTGTCTTCCTGCCTTGGGGAGGGGGTACTCGGGATGGGAAGCGGGGGAAGGGCTCTGTGCTACCCCAGGAGCCCCGGAGCAGGGCTGTTGGGCAGCGCCCAATCCTCTGACCTCAGCCACAGGCTGGTAGGAGCCCGGCCTGGGTGCCCGCGGAGCCCAAGATGAGCCCCAGGCCGAGGCCGAGCCGCCCCTGGCTCCCGGGACCCTTGGCTTTGCCTTGGCCACCAGAGCGCGGTTGGAACGCTGGGTGATGATTCAGAGGTTTGAAATCCCTCCCACCAATCCTCTCCATTTCCCCAGCCCGCCACGCACCCGGGCGCCTGCCCAAGGCTCTGGGGCCTGGAAAGGGAGGGCTGGACACAGAAGCCTTCCTGCAGATCCTCGGGGGTGGGGGGGGCTGGGAGGAGGGAAGAGAGGGAAGGAGAGAGGGAGGTGGACTCCTGCAGGGCCCCTCATCCCTCAGCTGCTGGGTGAGCTGAGGTGGAGGGCAGGGGTCAGCCTGGTGGGCGCCCCGGGTTCTCAGGACACTGGGGCCACCCCCCTTTGTGCAGGCCCATCACACCCAGCTCCCCATTGGGGCTTGTGGCTGGGTCTCAGCTCACAACCCTTCACGCCAACCCTGGAGGCCGGTGCTCCGGTCCCCATTTTACTGAGGAGGAACCGAGCCCCGCAGAGCACTGTCTTACCTTTAGGGGACCGGCCCCACCCCCCCACCCTCGCTGTGCAGATAACGGGTAATATGGAGAGAGGCGTGGGCACGACAGTCTTGGGGTTGTCATGGGGGACTAAATGACAGAGACAGGTGCTTCCCTCTCCCAGGTTTCAGCCTTGTAGGGTCACCTCCCTGAGTGGCCCCTCCAGCCAGCAGCTCCACAATTTGGCCAGCAGAAAGGGGAGGGGAGGGAAGGGAGAGGGTCCATCTAGGGAAGAGGTCCACCCTGCTCACACGCTATTGGTTAGAACTGGGTCACATGGTCCAAATAGCTGCAAGGGAAGCTGGGAAATAGTCCTCAGCTATGTGGCCCCAGCAGCTGTAGGGGGATGGGGATGCCTCCGGAGAAAGGCCCCAGCTCTTCCTGCTGGTCCCCCAGGGACTGGGTATACTCATGCCTGATCTAGAAAGTTCTTTGCATGGCATTAGGAGGAGGTGGAATTGTGGATTGGCTGGTGGCTTGGGACTTGTGAGCTCAGAGCACAGGGACTTAGCAACCAGACTGTGAACTCCGGCAGCCCCAGGTCTCTGAAGAGAGGCCAGGCAGACCTACTCCTCAACAGACAGGAAAACCCTTCAGGCCTCAGAGCAAACCTGACCCCCCGGAGCACAGAGCCAGGGAATGGTGCTCCTCCGTACCTCTAGCACCACCGTCTTGGAGAGAGGGAAACTGAATGACAGAGAACATACCAGAAAAAAAAACTACAGCACCACCAGATGGTTCATCTTAGTCCCTCCCCCTCCCTCCCAGCAGTGAGGGATAAACAAGGGGCAACATGGAGTAGCTGTCACTTTAATCATCTGGAGCCAGATTATCTGACTTTGAATTTCTTTTCCACTGCTTGTTTGCTGTGTGTTTGAGGAGGTTCCTTAGCCTCTCTGTGCTTTCCTTTTTTTTTTTTTTTTTTTTTTTTTTTTGCCAGTCCTGAGGGCCTGAGCACTGTCCCTGGGTTTCTTTTTGCTCAAGGCTAGCACTCTGCCACTTGAGCCACAGCGCCACTTCTGGCCATTTTCTGTATATGCGGTACTGGGGAATCGAACCCAAGGCTTCATGTATACAAGGCAAACATTCTTGCCACTAGGCCATATTCCCACTAGGGGTCCACTAGGGGTCTCCTGGACGTGTGTGTGTGTGTGTGTGTGTGTGTGTGTGTGTGTGTCAGTACTGGGGCATGAACTCAGGGCCTGGGCGCTGTCCCTTAGCACTCTCCCACTTGAGCCACAGCTCCATTTCTGGCTTTTTGCTGGTTAAATTGGAGATAAGAGTCTCTCAGACTTTCCTGCCCCAGGCTGGCTTTGAACCACGATCCTCAGAACTCAGCCTCCTGAGTAGCCGCAGTTCCAGAGCCGTGGACACCTCGCTGCGCTGAGGCTTTGGCCCTGAAACTTCAGCTCCACAAACCTCTGGGTCTGTGCAACTCTGAGCTGAGTTTCCGTCTCTTTCTACTGAAGGATTCCAGCTCCTCTCCCTTCCCCATAAGCGCCCCCCCCCCAAGCAGGAAGCTCCCTCCCTCCCTGTCCCCCCCCACCAGCCACTGTGTTGGCCTCTCACACATTAGCCCAGTACACATGGCTGCCTCGATTTTACTTCTGTCTGTACACACCATAGCCAAGAGCACACTTGTGCACACTGACACGCCCTCCCGTTGCGGGTGCAAGGTCACAGAAGGAAGAAACTCTCCTCACTCCATGCTCCCAGGAAAAAGCTGAGCTGTGATTCAAATCCAGGCTTGTCCAATCCCCACGACCGTGTTGGGGGCCCCCACATCTGGATCAGGGGGCTGAGGACACAGCCCAGACTAGAAAAAGAGCAAAGTTCTTGGAACCCATCCAACATTCAAGAGCAAAGGGGAGAGCTCCAGCCGGTGCCTCCCTCCGTCTTCCTCCTGCTCACTTCCTGCAATGCGCTCTCCAAAACACCTGCGCAGTGCGGGCACCTGTGCCCATCTTCAGGGGAAAGCAGAGGCTCTGATGGCCTGCCTCAACCTCCCCTGTCAGTGTGATGCGCATCTGCAATGGCGGCTGGGAGCCACGTTTCCCTTTTCCCTCCACCCCCTGGGCCAGGCCTGCATCCAGGAGCCCCTTTGTGGATCTCTGCAGTCCCCCCCATAAGACATTAAGACCCAGTGGGACTCCCATCCTGTGTCCTGCCTCAGGGGGTGATGGGAATTCTCTGGAAGTGGCCCAGTCAGGGCTGACATTACACCTGCCTGGCTGTGTGCCCCATGGTTCCTTCCCTGAGGCTTGAGTTTCCCGGAAACTGCCCTTCCACCCCAGCCCTGCCATCTGGGCTCTATCTATGGATGTCTCCCGTCGAGTTGAACCCGCACCCACACCGCGCTGCTGTCAGTTTCGAAACTCACCCACAAGCTGCACAGGGTTAGAGGCCGAGAGTTCAAGTTGCTCAGTGTCCTCTCTGAGCCCCGGGAAACCCCCAAGCCACATTCAAGCTTGTTTGCTGCCCAGGGCATCATAGCAAATGACCACAGCCTGGGAGCTGAGGACTGATTCACTGCTCACAGCTCACCAGGAGGAGCAGGGCTGCTATCCTGTGGGGGGTGGGAAGGAGAATCTTCAGGGTCCTTTCTTGGTTTCTGGTGGCTGCTAGTGGTCCTTGACCTGCAAGGACATTACTTTATATACACACTCACCCCACTTTCTCTTATCCCCACATCATTTCCTTTTCAGTCTCTCTCTGCCTCTCTGTCTCCCTCTCCCTCCCCCGCCCCTCTCTCCAGTATTGGGGGCTTGAGCTTGAACTCAGGTCCTGGGTGCTATCCCTTAGCTGTTTTGCTCAAGGCTGGTGCTCTACCACCGGAGTCACACTTCTACTTCTGGACTTTTGGTGTTTAATTGAGGATAAGAGTCTCACAGATTTTCCTGCCTGGGCTGGCTTTGAAATTACAGGCATGAGTCACTGATACCCAGCACGTTTTCTGTCTCTGTTTTGTGGTGGTGGTTGTTGTTGGCTAAGAGGCTTGAACTCAGGGCCTGGGTGCTCTCTCCGAACTCTTTTGTCAAGGCTAATGGTCTAAAGTGAGCCACAGCTTCACGTCCAGTTTTCTGGTGGTTGATTGGAGATGAGCGTCTCACAGACTTTCCTGCTTTGAACCACTATCCTCAGATCTCCGCCTTCCGGGTAGCTAGGATTGCAGCCGTTGGATTTCTGGCTGACCTAAATCTAGGTTGATTTCCTCTCAAAAATTTTAAGGCCCCTCCAGACCGGCTACGGTTCTTGGCCTGGGAAATTGCTCAGTGAGAAACCATCAGGAGTTTGGCTGGGCTGGGCAGGGAGCAGCTATGGGCGGGGACTCCCTCTCCTCTCCCGGTGCTTGATGGGGCCTGGGCTGGCAACTGGCTCGGCTCACACCCTGACCACGCATCCCAGCCCACAGCCTTGCCCTCCTGGTGTGTTCTTCTCGGGAGACCGGGCCTGATTTCTGAGAAGCAGAAATCCCTATCTCCAGCCAGCCCTTGGGAGGTTGAAATCAGGTTCATCACCCACTCAGTCCCAAGGCACAGCCCCTGGGCCCTCCTCTCCCCTCTCTCCCTCCCTCCTCTTTCTCTACTCTGTCTCCCCCCCTCCCCCACCCCCTCCATTGGGCATGTTTATTGCCTCTCCAGAGCCTGGAGATGGTATTGGCAGGCTAGGGCTCACTGCAGGTTGTGCCTGCCTGTCGGAGATTGGGGGTGGGGGTGACACGCTCCCCCAGGTCCTCTCAGCTCTCCTAAGTACATCCAGTCCTGTGTCTTCAGCACACAGAGAACCTTCGCTCTAACCCCTGGCGTACAGGACTCGGGGAAGCTGCCCCATCCACGAGCCCCAGGGCCCTGTGGTCCGCCCTGGTCAAGTTCAGGGCTCCAGTCTCTACTTGTAACTGATGCTGCTCCACCCAGCTGGGCCCCTCTGGGGCCGGCTCCCCGTCAAGGCCTGGAGGCGGGGGTGGGGAGGGAACTTTTGTTACACTTGGCACCCTGTACCCGCTGGCAGCGCCAGCTCACTCGGCCTGACCGGCAGCCAGGGAGAAGCAGAGGAGTTCCTGGAAGCTGAGATGGGCGGGGGCGAGGGAGGGGCGGGGAGTGCAGTCACTGCCCAGGCCGGGCTTCAGCCTGTGGATCCTCTGGGCCCCTGGGCAAGGCCTGAGCTGCTCCTCACCCAAGAGAGCCGGTGGTCCCGAAGTAAGTGCTGTGTGAGCGTGGCATGCGCACGTCCCTCGCAACAGGCGAACTAACAGGAAATGGCCCTTCGCCTCCATCCTAGCCTCAAACCCCCTGTTCTAAGCAAGCCTGCGGAATCCGGGTGTGTGGACCTGCATGCCTGTGTTTGTTTATAATTCTGATGGTTACAGAATGAGGAGATCTGTCGGTAATGGTAACACTCAAGGAGATGCTATTTGTAGAGTGCCCTCAGGGGCTGTGTGCCGGCCTCCTGCCTGTCCCTCGGGAGCACAGCATCCGGACTCCTCCCATCCCAGAACCCCAACCCAAGTCCCTTAACTGTACATAAATGGCATGGCTGACGCGCCCCCGCACTGGAGATCATTTCTAGATGACTTACTACTCATGTAGGAAATAACGATGGGAAAAGATCTGCGCACTCGTTCCGTTACAAACTTGATTTTGTTTCGGGTAGTCTGCGGTGGGTAGTCCCAAACTCACACTGAACTCAAGCATGCACCACCACACTAGCCAAGTAGTGTGGATTCGTGGCTGGTTGAGTCCCCTAGGCCTGCTCCACCACAGCGGCACAAAATGGTTAGTTAGATGAGGAATACGACCCGATCGTGTTTGTCCCCGTCCCCAGTCCTCTTGCTGGGGCCTGGATGGCAGAGAGAAGCAGCCAGTGCCAAGGAAAGGGAAAGATCATGGCAGAAACACAAGTCTGCACCTGCTAGAGGGCTGAGGTAGCACTGAGCCTAAGGGGCCTCCCGGGGCTGTCAGCCAGATGTCTAGGACCGAGAGAGACTAGCACCAGGGTGGTCCAAGGGCCCTGCCTATGCCGTTCCCAGACAAGGCTGGGGGCCATACAGGGGTTTGTCAAGTGCTGGACCACTTGAGCCACACCCCTGTTCCTTTCATATTTCTGTGTATGTGGGCTTGGTTGTGGGGCTTGAACTCAGGGCCTGGGCTCTGTCCTTGACCTTCCTTCTATCACTCTACCTGAGCCACGGCTGTACCACAGGCTTTTTTGGAGGTAGTGAGTTGAAAATGAGTCTCACAGGGCTTACTGACCAGATTAGCTTTGAACCTTGATCCTCAGATCTCAGCCTCCTGAGTAGCTAGGATTATAGGCGTGAGCCACTGGCATCTGGCTGCAGAGTTGGTTTTTTTTTCTTCCAAATTTGCTTTTGTTTTTGAGATAGGGTCTCACTACCTTTGCCTCAGCTGGAGTTTATAACTTGGGATCCTCCAACCATCAACTCCAAAGGGCTGAGATTACAGGTATGAGCTACCACATATGGCCCAAGAAAGGCTTTTAGGGGAAAGAAAAAGGGGTGTGTGTGTGTGTGTGGTGTGTGTGTGTGTGTGTGTGTGTGTGTGTGTGTGTGTGTGTACTGGGGTTTGAACTCAAGGCCTGAGTACTGTCCTTTAACTTTTTCATTGAAGGCTGATGCTCTAGCACTTGAGCCACAGCTCCACTTGTGGCTTTTTGGCGGTTAATTGGAGATGAGTCTCATGAACTTTCCTGCCTGGGCTAGTCTGGACTCTCGATTCTTAGGTCTCAGCCTCCTGAGTAGCTAGAATTATGGGAGTGAACCACCAATGCCAAGCTAGGAAGAAGTCTGAATAGAAAACCTGGACTTGAGTTTGCTCAACAGCCTTTCTGAAGCTTTGACTGGGCCCAGCAGTGGGTTACGCGTTCTGGGAGCACAAAGGACTTGCAGCCATTTTGCAGCTGTTCTGTCGGGTTGGAGTCCACAGAGGGAGGGCAGGTGAATGAGCCCATCATACTTCCTGTCTTCTGAGTTACAGAGAATGTGCTTCTTTCTCTTCGCTTCTCTTTTCTTTCTTTCTTGTGTTGGTCATGGGGCTTGAACTCTGGGCCTGGGCGCTGTCCCTGAGCTTTTTTGCTCAAGGCTCGTGCTCTACCACTTCTGGGTTTCTGGTGGTTCCTTGCGGATAAGAATCTCACAGACTTTTCTGTTCTCCAGGTCTCAGTCTTCTGAGTAGTTAGGATTATAGGCATGAGCCACCAGCACCCGGTAGCCAGAGCATGGGTTTTCTGTCTCGTAGTGTTTAGCTACAGAACATCTTGGGGGCCTTTATTTCACAAGGGCCACTGTGGTCAATGGTACCCTGGCCTGGCCCGGAGGCTCCAGACACAGCCCCTGGGCTGTTGTCAGAGTAGTTGGGTAGCCATGAACCCCCAGCGCCTGGCTAGGATTTCTCTTTTTAAGTATTGTCACAGCTACCACGTTGGCTGTCACTTATTCATAGGCTTCTTGAGGCAGCTCTGTTCTTGTTTCATAGATGGGGGCATCAAGGCCGGGGGTGGGGGCTGCTCACTGTGCAGCCATCGTAAACGGCCCCCTGTCCTCCAGCACCCCTCCTGGGCAGTAAGGACACAGCTGGGAAGGGAAGTGGGAGACTTGGAACCCAGAGCTTTGTGTTTCCCAGCCAGGCCCTACACCACCAAGCCACGTTCCCCCGGCCAGGCATGGGTTTTGACCCCACTCTCCTACTCAGGGGTGCACATGGGAGGGGAAGACATAGCAGCAAAAGCACCAGTTTCTGGACAAGCCTGGGGCTCACCGGAAGTTGACACTTGCCATGCCCAGCTGCCTCCCAGCTGAGCAGTCAACCTGAGCCCAGTTTCACAATGCCACGTGTTCACAAGCTTCTACGCGGGACCGTGGCCTGATGGGAAACTGCTGAGCTGCTGTCGCCTCTTGCTCTGTGTGGCCCAGACGCAGCTCCCAGCTCTCAGCTACAGCACAGGCTCCTGAAGAGGTGAGCGCAGAGCTCAGGGGTACCTTCTCCCTGGAGGCCCCCAGGAGGGTGGCGGGCAGAGGAGAGAGGAAGGGCAGCCTCCTAGACCTCTCAAGTACACGGTGGTCAGGGATGGGCTCTGGCTGCCTGGCTCAGGACACAAGAGCTATTTCCAGGATAACCAGGGTTCAAATCCCAGGCTGTGAGGAGCTTTATGGGCTAGGGAGGGGGCCCGGCTCAGCTCCTATGCAAAACCAAGTAGGAACTGTGCTGGTTCAGGTGCGGTTCTTGAGGGAAGCACTCAGTTGCACTTCATTTCTGATCTGGTTGGGGGATCCTTTCTTTCAGATAGATCACTTTTTAAACCCTGTAATTTTATGGTTATGAATTTAATTTTACAATTGGGAAAAAAATCACAAGGTAGATACTTTAAGAGTAGCTAAGCTAGGCATTTTGGATAGTGAAAGAGAAAGTTCTGGCAGGAGTTATGGTTCTTGAAATCTGTGAGTTGGTAAGGACCAGAGACGAGCTTCGAATGCACAGGATATTATATGGAAGCGAATGTCTGTCTATCTTCTGTAGGGAGAAGCAGCATCCATTCCCAGCTGGACTCCCTGCCGTCGGAAGCATGAAGAGAAGCAGAGCTGCCTTTCTGGACATTGCCAAAACAGATACATCTCCAGTTTGTGAAGGTGTGCTTCCCCTTTAATTCCCCCTCCCACACACTCCTGTTGAGCAAAATCAGCCATGCCTTTGTGGGAGGAAGGTGGGAAGAAAATGGCCTTGATGTTGGGAAAAAAAAAGTAAGAATGAGCCTTTGGTTTCTATCTTTAGACACACACACCTGTCAATCACATCTGACACACACACACACACACACACACACACACACACACACACACACACACCTGTCAATCACATCTGAACATCCCTTGGATTCCAAAATGTCACTCTGTTCTACCCATTGCTTGCTGTTTCCTCCTCTTCTACTTGATGGGTTTTTTGTTGTTGTTGTTGGTTTTGGCCAGTCCTGGGGCTTTGGACTCAGGGCCTGAGCACTGTCTCTGGCTTCTTTTTACTCAAGGCTAGCACTCTGCCACTTGAGCCACAGCGCCACTTCTGGCCGTTTTCTATATATGCGGTGCTGAGGAATCGAACCCAGGGCTTCATGTATATGAGGCAAGCACTCTTGCCACTAGGCCATATTCTCAGCCTACCTGATTTAAAAAAAAAATTATTTATGCGGTACAGAGGAATTGAACCCAGGGCTTCATGCTTGCTAGGGAAGCACTCCACCACTAAGCCACATTCCCAACCCTCTACCCGATTTCTCAACTACTCAGGCTCTGTTTTCCTTGGACTATGTTTTGCTCCTATTATTACTCTTCCCCTGGGATTTTCATCTAACCATTGGCATCTATCTGTCTGTCTATCTACTTATCTATCCTGGCTGCAACAGAGGTTTGAACTCAGAGCCTTACACTTGCTAGACTGGTGTTCTAGCACTTGAGCCTTACCTCCAGCTCTATTATGCTTCAGTTTGTTTTTCAGATAGGGTGTCCTGCATTTGTCCAGGATCAATCTAATCTCAAACAAAGATCTCCCTAACTCTGTGTCTTTAGTAGCTTGGATTATATGTGTGCATCACTACATCCAGCCCCAATCCATGGCCTTCTGATGACCACCAACATCAATTTCCCAGCAGTAGGGAACTCATCCAGCCACCGTCTCTTCTACCTCATGTGGATGGCTAACAGACCTCTCAAATGCAGCCTCTAACTGAACCATTACACCCCATACCACACATAGCCAGCCAACAATCTGCCCACCCTTCCTATAAGGGTTCCTATGCAGGGACCCTTGTGATAGCACTTTTTCATGATCCAAGTCTGAAGTTGTTCCTAACTCTGCCTTCATACCCCATCTGCACTGGGAAAGTCTATGGGCTCCCATGACCCCCACTCTCTTTATTCTTACATCCCTGTCCAAGCTACCACCTGAATTGGCTCTACTGACTGCTATGCCTTCCTGAGGTTTCCCCTGCTTCTTCTCTTGCAAAGTGAGATATAATAGAAATGCATGTGTTTGTCTCTGCCTCTGGTTCCTTCCATGGAGCTTGTAAAGTCTGCAGAGAGGGGCACCAGGAGGCTCTTTTTATCTAAGACCTGGTCTTGGACTCCAGTTAGCAATACAGAGCTTCCAAGACTCATCTGACCCAGAGCTCCTGATCCCCTGGTGTTTCCTGGGTGGTGAGGCAGTGGCTCTTGTAGACTCCTGGACAGGAGTTGGTCATTGAGAGACAAACCATGGCTAGACACATGGAAACTTCAGAGGGGGTAAGAGGGAAAGAGAGTGGATTCACAATTGGTCATGCTGGCAAAATATATCCCCCCATAAAGATCCCTGAAATTCAGGGCTTGGAGAGCTTTCAGGTTGCTTGTTGAACACAAGGAGATCTCTAAAGAGACACAGGGAGAAAGGGGCTTAGGGAATACCTCTGTTCCCTCCTCCCCACAGACCCTGCGTACATACCACTTCATCTGGTGTGTGTGTGTAGGCTTGAACTTGGGGCTTGGGTGCTGTCCCTGAGATTTTCAGCTCAAGGCTAGTTAGTGCTCTACCACTTTGAGCCACAGCTCTACTTTGTTTCCTGGTGGTTAATTGGAGGTAAGAGTGTCATAGACTTTCTTACTTGGGTGGGTTTCAAACCTTAATTCTTAGATCTCAGTTTCTCTAGTAGCTAGGATTACAGGTGTGAGCTCCCAACACCCGCTTCATCTGGCATTTTATCTGCAGCCTTTGCAAATCCTGTTCTAGCAAATGAGTCTACTAGGTGTTCCCTGAATTCCATGAGGCGATTTCATAAATCTATCAAATCCTGACAATGGAGTGTTAGGAATTCTCATTTGTAGCCTGTCGGTGAGAAGTTTGGGGGGACTTCTGATTGGCATCTGAAGTGTGGCTAGTCTTGTGGGACTGAACCCTTACTTAGCCTGTGGGAACCAACTGTCTCTGAGGATTTGTTTTCAGAATTAAGTTGGAATACTTGCCCTGAGTGTCCTCTGAAGAACATTCGAGGAACTTCCACCACAGGTTGTTCCTCGAAGAGTGCTGTAGCCACTCAAAGAGGAAAAAAGAAGCCAAACCTATTCGTTTTTCTGGTTCATAAACCTATAGTCTGTTTTCTAGCGTGAATCATCCTTCTTAACCCACAAGGGAGATCAGGCCCGTGGATGCCTTCATGATGTCTGTATTAGTCAGTTTTCTGTTTTTAGCCGCACAATCTCACAGGCTGGGCAATAGTTTAAAAAGGTTATCTTATCCAGGTGCTCATGACTCTTGCCTGTAATCCTAGTCACTCAGGAGGCTAAGATGAAGGTTCGGAGTCAACCTGGGCAGGAAAGTCGTGAGACTCATCACCAAGAAGCTAGAAATGGAGCTGTGGCTCAAGCGGTGGAGCACCTTGACCAAAATAGCTCGGGGACCGAGTCCAGCCCTGGGGCTGGGGGTGGGGGGAGATTATCTGGGTTTATCTTGACTTGGCTCTGAAGGGCCAAGGCCCAGGGCTGCTCTGACCATGTGTTTCTTGCTGGCAGAGTCCCAAGGCAATACAGGATATTACATGACAAGACAGAAGTTCTGAACATGCATATGTACTTTCTGGTCTCTGTTTTTCTAAAGCTCCCTGGATTCCATCACAATGACCTAATCACCTCCTAGAGTTCCCACCTCTCACAACTGCCCAGGGATGGGCAGTCTTCAGTAATTACTTCAAGTTGGGATTTGATGGTGGTCCTAAGGAGGGCCCAGAAGCCATCTCCTCTCTGATTTAGGGTCATTTCCTTAGGATTAAACTATATAAAATAAAATCCTTTCTTATCTAGAAGTACTTTAAAAATACTTTTGCTTTTTCAAAATATACCTTTTTATATGTGTATGTTTCCCTCCCTCCCTTCCTCCCTTCCTCCCTTCCTTTCTTTCCTTTCTTTTCTTTTCTTTTCTTTTTTCTTTTCTGCTCCTGGGGCTTGAACTCAGGTCCTGGGCTCTGTCCCTGAGCCTCTCTGTGCTCAAGGCTAGCACTCTACCACTTGCGCCACAGCACCACTTGTAGCTTTTTCTGTTTCTGAGGTATCAAACCCAGAGCTTCATGCATGCTACGCAAGTACTCTACCACTAAGCCACATCCCCAGCCCTTTATACACGTTTTTGTTTATTGGTCCTCTTTTTAAAAAAATCTCTTTTAAGTTTGTATTTAAAACAACTTTGATGGGCTGGGAATATGGCCTAGTGGCAAGAGTGCTTGCCTCGTACACATGAAGCTCTCGGTTCGATTCCCCAGCACCACATATATGGAAAACGGCCAGAAGGTTCGCTGTGGCTCAGGTGGCAGAGTGCTAGCCTTGAGCAGGAAGAAGCCAGGGATGGTGCTCAGGCCCTGAGTCCAAGGCCCAGGGCTGGCCAAAAATTAAAAAATAAAAATAAAACAACTTTGATAAAATTACTGAATTTAGACAAAAATTGCTTTTTTTCTCCCCAATAAGATAACTTTTAGCAGTCTTTCATTTATTTATTTTTGTGCTGGTCCTGAGGCTTGAACTTAGGACCCGGGTACGGTGCTTGAGCTTTTTTGCTCAAAGCTGGGACTCTATCACTTAAGCTATAGGCTCTACTTTTGACTTTTTGGTGGTTAATTGGAGATATGAGTCTCACAGACTTTCCTGCCTGGGCTGGCTTTGAGTCATGATCCTCAGATCTCAGCCTCCTGAGTGGTTAGGATTATGGGCGTGTTGTAGTCTTATTCTGGCTAGTCGTAGTCTTATTCTTAATGAAGAGCTAGGAAGAAAGCAATTTTATTGTTTCTTTTAATAACAATTTACAAAAACCATCACATTTTTAATAGACCCAAATATGTTCTAAAAGAAGGTTGAGTCCAAATTACACTTCGGACCAAATGAAACAGATTAAGATCATTTGTTTAAATAACCAAACTTGAGGATCCCTTTTGTAAATCTTAGTGGTGGTCTCAGTGGCTACTTGAGTTAAATGACGTCTTACCTCTCTTTGTTTTTAGTCCGAGACTGGGACTTGAACTCAATACCGGACACTTAAAGCTCATTGGCTAGTGCCCTATCAACTGAGCCATGCCTCCAACCTTCATGTCTTTCTTTTCTTTAGTCCAGATCTTGAAAGTTAACTCTTAAATGAGGCAAACAAACACCCAAAGACTAGCTACCTAAAGGGAGTCAATAACATCTCTGTAATTTCAGTCTAAGAGTCATCTTATGGCTCACACATAGGCGTACAAATGTTTTAAGCAAGCGTGTCAAACCTATCAATTTTGGCAAACACATGATGAGCTAAGAAAAATGTAGAGATTAAAATGACCACAGGTAGGTCATCATTTGTTTTTCTGGAAGTCAGGGACAGACTAAGCTTTGCCCCACTTTGTTTTAGGATTCACTGTAGACTTAGACCAGTAGATACAAATAGAATCACATACCCAGAAAAAAAAAAATGTCATTAGTGTGTATTAAGTCATTTATTTTTCCAGAGATTTATAACTAATCAGTTAGAACTTATTTTAGGGGACATCAGACAGCGTTAGCACTTTTGAATTTTTAAAAGAAATTATAATAGATCTTTTTAAATCTCTGTTTTGTTGTTGTTAAAACACTTCTTTCCTATAATTGCTAACAAAGCCGCAGAATCCATATTTTCTTGTTAGACTAGCTAGTGACTTATGCCTGAAAAATTATTTAATTTTTAGATGGCCAAAGTTGTGACTGGAATTTTGGGCCAGAGGTCCTAAGAGAGTCTAAGAGATCAGGTTTGGTCATATACTATTGTAAGGCAAAACGAAGTTTGTCCCTTGATTGTCCCCAATTCTTTAACATGCACCCAAAGAGAGAACTGTCAAGGACGTGGTCAGTATAAATACTGCCATCGGGGCACGAGGTCTGCTTCTAAGAAAAGGAGAAGAAAGGGCTGGGGATATGGCCTAGTGGCAAGAGTGCCTGCCTCGGATACACGAGGCCCTAGGTTCGATTCCCCAGCACCACATATACAGAAAACGGCCAGAAGCGGCGCTGTGGCTCAAGTGGCAGAGTGCTAGCCTTGAGCAAAAAGAAGCCAGGGACAGTGCTCAGGCCCTGAGTCCAAGGCCCAGGACTGGCCAAAAAAAAAAAAAAAAAGAAAAGGAGAAGAAAGAAAGACATCTATACAATCATTTAAGCAGCCCAACAGCCCATGCCTCCCACCATGCTGATCCCCGCAGACAAGGCCCGCCCACCCGGCTCTGACCACATCCTGGTGAGAGGGTGTCTCCGGTCTCCAGAGGCCAGCCTCTTGCTCCCTCTTTACATAGAAAATAAAAGCACTTCAGACAGAATAGACTGAATGGACGAGCTTGTCTTTAAGAATGGTAAGAATTTTATCTTGGTTGAAACGGATCCTATTTAGCCTTTTAAAATTATTCTAGAGGAGACTGAATGGATGCACACAAATCTTAGTTCATTTTAAGGGGATGTTTAGATTTGTGCCTTCCTCATCCTTAACTTTTAACCATTTAAAAAAAATCATAGTTATAAAAGAGAGGTCTTTCACTAAAGTCATGGTGGCCCTGCATAGCTTTTACTTACCAGCAATCCTGCTAGTTCCTCAAAGGGGGAAAGGCCTCTGCTTGTACAGGCAAGATGGCGACCAGACTGGGGAGTGGGTGCATCTAACTCACCAGCTGCCAATGCTCTACCAAGGTTTCAGCTATCCATGGTCAAGAATATATGTGGTTCACGGAAGAGGCAGAGAGGCCCAGGACCTCCACACGGACGGAGGTAGAGCTAAGCCCGGCAGAGATGGTTGTCAGAAAAAGAGAAATGCTTTTAATTATATTGAATGGAATATTTCAATTACAAAGTCACAGTATTAAAGTACTCTAATGCCTTTAGAAGTCACAATCCACTTCACAAAATTCTAATCGATAATCAGAAGCTTCAGGAAACATTTGTACACACATTTGTTGTTGCTGAAATTTTAATGTCTTGTCAGGGATCCTTTAAACAATCTAGCTTATACAGCTTGAATAAGAGAAAAGCACAGCAACTTAACATATTATATTTGATATACACAGTTAAAAGCAATTTTTGGGAAAATGTATTCATTTTAGATAAACACTAGTCTGACAGATTTGTGTGTATGATGAACTGTTAGAATTAAATGAAGTTAAAGGCTTTAATTGAATGACATATTCTTCCAAAAACAAATTATATAGAGCTTAAATACCTATGAGAATTTTTTTTATTTTATGATATAGGTAACTGAAAACTTACATTTCAAGTGACTGCCCTAATCTGCTAAAAATAAAGGAAATTAATAAATAATCATAAAAAGAATATATGTGGTTATATATACGTATGTACGTACGTATGTATGTATAGATTGTCAGTCACGGCCATTCACAGTGAAAAGTAGGCTGGGGTATGGCCCAGATTAACTAGAGGATAAATGTCCCCTTAACACAGGTCCATTTAATCCCTGTTTTATTAACTGGGTCTGGAGATTCAAGGTTGGCCTACTCTTTGAGCTTGGATAGGTGGCTGATGTCTGAGCAGCCTTGAAACCAAGGAGGGGCTCAGCTACATGTCCCTTGAAGACATGTATCCATCCTTGAGATAAATTTTATTTTTTCCCCATTAAACACGCTTTGTGCCAAGAGGAATCATCTTCCCATCTCCTCCCCTTCCCCCGCCCCAGGATAACTCTCTTTAGGACATCTTAGCTCAGTTTCCAGAGCACATGAATTATTTGGCCAAGTAGGCTAGGTCAGAGGGAGCACTGCTCCCTGCCTTTAAAAAAAACTACATGTTGCAGCTCAGGAGGGAGCATAAGGCTTAAAACCAAGAAAACAGTGCTTAGGTGCTATTAATCAAGCTAGTCCTGGCTACAGTGTTGGTCTGGTGATTCCTGGACGCTGTTCCCTGTGCCTCATTTTTCCCAATCTGTACTGCGCAGTGTGAGCAACTCCTTTTATTACTGGTTTGTAATTGGTCTGTTGGAGCCCGGTACAGGAGTTCAGTCCCAAACAATAACATCTTGTCATTTTTTTTTTTTTTTTTGGCCAGTCCTGGGCCTTGGACTCAGGGCTGAGCACTGTCCCTGGCTTCTTCTTGCTCAAGGCTAGCACTCTGCCACTTGAGCCACAGCGCCGCTTCTGGCCGTTTTCTGTATATGTGGTGCTGGGGAATCGAACCTAGGGCCTCGTGTATCCGAGGCAGGCACTCTTGCCACTAGGCTATATCCCCAGCCCACATCTTGTCATTTTTATTTAACATTATAAGTCACAAAATCAAACATAGTAGGACTATGTCCTTGGGAATATATAATTTGCACAGCTGCTTTATCCTGTCAAAATGAGCTTTCAATCATTATAGTCAATTTGCTCACTACAGCCCATGACAAGAAGCAATTCAAATAACGACAATCAACAGAAGAAAGATAAATCAAGTATATTTACATAATTAAATACTATGTCACAATTATGTAAAGTTATTAATTTAGTAATAATTATATAGTACTTGATTATAGTACTATCTATTACTATATAATAGTAATTGTATATAATTGCTATATAGTATTTAATTATATAAATATATTATAATTGTGTAGCTATATAATGCATTATATAACATATTATGTATGTAATATATATTAAAACACACACACATACACACATATTTAGTGCCAGTGCTAGGGTTGAACTCAAGGTCTAGGTGCTCTCCCTGAGCTTTTTAAATCAAGGCTCTACCACTTTGGCCATAGTTCCACTACTCCCCTTTTGATGGCTAATTGGAGATAATCTCTTGCCTTGGCTGGCTTCAAACTTTGATTTTCAGATCTCAAACTTCTGAGTAGCTAGGATTACAGGCACTAAGCTAACGGCGCCAAGCCAACTATAATAGCTTTTAGAACTGAGAACTTCCACTATGTAGATGAACTTCACAGACCTTACATGGAGTGAAAGAAGTCAATTAAATGGCTCAATTTGTATGAAGTTGAAGAATAAGCCAACTAATCAATGGACTCTAATGGTAATTACCTGTCAGAGTGTGATCAGCTTTGGAGTATTACTAAGGGGAGGAGTAGATCTTGATTTAGGTGGCAATTGTCTGGTATACAGACAATTAGTCATATGTATGTATGTATGTATGTATGTATGTATGTATGTATGTACTGTCAGTCCTGGGGTTTGGACTCAGGGCCTGAGCACTGTCTCTGGCTTCTTTTTCCTCAAGACTAGCGCTCTACCACTTGAGCCCCAGCGCCACTTCTGGCCTTTTCTGTTTATGTGGTGCTGAGGAATCGAACCCAGGGCTTCATGCATGCAAGGCAAGCACTCTTCTGCTAAGCCTCATTCCCAGCCCCTATGGTCAAGAATATTAAGTGGGAAATTCCAGAAACAACTGAGAAGCTTTGAACTGTAGAATGTTCTGTGCCTGATGAAATCTTGTGCTTCCTGTCCTGCTCAGGACTGGTGCCGCCCCTTTGCCTGGCGTTTCCACATAGTCTGTGATACTTACCCATCAGTCACTTAGTATAACGCAGTATGTACAGGGCTAGGTCTCAGTCGAGCTACTGTATCTGCTTCTTTATAATCACCTTTAGTCAAATATAATCCTTAAGCCAAAGTGGCATCCTTTCCCATCTTCCAAAGTAGATATTAAAATTTGTTGAGCTGAGTACTTCATTTTATGTAATTACTGTACGTTATATCTCAAACTAACATTTAAAAACAACAGCTGGGTTGGGCGCTGGCGGCTCTTGCCTATGATCCTAGCTACGTTGGAGGCTGAGATCTGAGGATCCCGGTTCTAAGCCAACCTGGGCAGGAAAGTCTGAGTTTCTTATCTCCAATTAACCACCAGAAAACCACAAGTGACTCTGTGGCTGAAGTGACAGAGCACTAGCCTTGAGTGAAAAAGCTCAGGGACAGTGCCCAGGCCCTGAGTTCAAGTCCCATGATGAACAAAACATAAAAATAAACAAACAGCTAGCAAACAGCCTGCCATGTGTTTTATTATTATTTAAATTTTGCATAACCTATAACCTCGGTAATGATTAAATTTCATAAGGTATATGACGTATATCATAATTTTGTTTTCCACATTTCTAACCAGAAGACCATTTAACGTGTGGGAACATGGATTTGGTGCAGGAGCAACTGCCTGCCACCCAGGCAGAGAGACAACTGGAGGCTGGCATCGATTTGCAAAGGTAACCCATGGTTTGCCCCATGGGGGAGAGGGCTGGGTCTCTGAAGGCTTCTGGTGTCTTTGGAATTAGGAGCGAGTGCCGTAGTAACTGGCTGCCAGGTACAACTCACCTCTCCCGGTCTCTGTTATAGTCTCCTAGGGAGAAAAAACAGACTCCGTCAGCTTAACTAAATATTTTTGAACGCCTGTTAAGATTTATTCAGGTGTGTTGGCATTGGCCATGGAACTTCATGAAGAGGAATTATCCCCCACGTGGGGCCCCCGTCCTCTGAGTCTCATGAAAGGGACCCACCAAGGAAGCTCTTTAGTGTTAATTGATTTAATGGATTAAAAGCTAATTATGGGGCTGGGGATATAGCCTAGTGGCAAGAGTGCCTGCCTCGGATACACGAGGCCCTAGGTTCGATTCCCCAGCACCACATATACAGAAAACGGCCAGAAGCGGCGCTGTGGCTCAAGAGGCAGAGTGCTAGCCTTGAGCGGGAAGAAGCCAGGGACAGTGCTCAGGCCCTGAGTCCAAGGCCCAGGACTGGCCAAAAAAAAAAAAAAAAAAAAAGCTAATTATGAGTCCAGCAACTTACCACCACCACCACCCAGCACAGCCTGGACAAGCAACTAGGTGAACTGTCTGTGCAGAGTTTCATAGAACTAGACTTTGATTTCATTCTAAGCTGGGCAACATGGCTGCCCAAGGAAGGAGGGTCTGGGGTACATATGAAGCATTTGGTTTAATTAAGAAACACATAGGCCAGGCACTGGTGACTCATGCTTATAATCCTAGCTACTCAGGAGGCTGAGAGCTGAGGATGGCGGCTCGAAGCCAGCCTCAACAAGTCTTTGAGACTCTTAAAACTGGAAATGGAGCTGTGGCTCAAAGGAACCTTGAGCAAAAACGCTCAGGGAGAGTGCCCAGGCCCTGAGTTCAAGCTCCCTAGCTGATAAAAAGGGAGGAAAAAATAGAGAAGAAGGAGAAACAGAAGGAGAAGGAGAGGAGGAAGAGAAAGAAAAGAAACACATGAAGCCAAGTGTCCATTGGCTTGGCTCTGGTGTATGTAGAGTATATGCAAATATGGTGCCATTTTCTAAAAGTCACATGGGCACCTGAGGAGATTGGTGTCCGCAGGGGTCCTAGACCCCCTCCTCCCATGGTACAGGGGAACAACTGCAGGAAGGGAGCTGGGTATCCGCTGACATCTGAGCTCCTTCTGGACCCGCATGGTCCCTTGGGAGAGTCCTCTTTCCTTTTTGGGCTGAAGAGTGAAGCAAGCAGGAGACTCTGCTCTCTTGTTGAGGACCTTGGACCTGGGTACCATTGCTGTCACCAGCCTCCTCTCATCCTGAAGGAAATGTGGGAGACAGAAGGGGCCGCTTTGCCCTTCCTATTGCTGGTCTTGGGGCTTTCCAACACCCCTCTCTACTCTGTCCTACCAAATGCTAGGGAGGAGGGGCCGGAAGCCCCTTGTCCCCCGTTTTTTTTTTTTTTTTTCCATGCAGGACCAATCCCATCTGCTAAGGGGCCAAGAACAGTGAGGAGTGAAGGCACACCCGTAGGAGCTAATGTCAAGTTTGTCCACCTGGGGGGATCTTGTCTACAATCAGGCTTCCTCCGCCCTCTGATTTACCTCTACACACAGGTCTCCTATTCCTTCCGATCATCTGACCTCTACCCCTCCTCCTCCCAGACCTCTCCCTCCACCTCTCCCACATTCCTTCTCTTGAGCAGGACAGCATTTCCCTGCATGGAAGTACAGAGCTCTTGTTCCTCTAAGCACAGACAGCAATGACCCCGCGGAAGAATGGGCCTGCCCCACCTATTTGTTCAGGACTGCTGCCACTCCCGCTCAGCTGTCTAGAGTCCCCTGTACCTCTTGCTTCTCTTCCGGAGGTCTGTGGCTTCCTGCAAAGGTTAGGCTTCTCAGTAACACCCTGGAACTTTCCAGGCAGCTCCACAGGGAGATGCAGAACAGGTTTGTCACCATGTGATGGACTGAGAGGTTTCCTCAGTTTCCCAGTGTCTATGAAAAACCACAGGGCCTTGAGCTCCATGCATGAGAAGAATTCCAGGAGCCAGACTCCGGGGGCTCACACCCGTTATCCTAGCTACTCTAGAGGCTGGGTTTTGAGGATCGTGGTTCAGAGCCAACCTGGGCAGGAAAGTCTGTGAGACTTATCTCCAGTTAACCACCAGAAAACTGGAAGTGGCTCTGTGGCTCAAGTGATAGAGTGCTAACCTTGAACAAAAGACTCATGGACAGTGCCTGGGCCTTGAGTTCTAGCCTCAGGGCTGACACGCCCATGTACATTTGTGCACTCTGTCTCCCCCTCCTCCCCCCAATTCCCTATCAATCCTCCCTCGGGTTCAAAGTTGGTAAAGATAGGACATCCCTGAGGCCACAGGGCTAGATGCACAGTTGGGCTTTTTTTTTTTTTTTCCTTATCCACAGGGACAAAGAAGATGAGGGGCCCCTGGGTGAAGCTGAGGAGCTACAAGATGAAGGTCTGTCAGCTGGAGACCAAACATTTTTGGAAGAATTCCCCAGATGGAAACAGGATCAAAAAAGGGCCATTAAGAAGCTCCGCAGACTTGCAGACGAGATCGACACAAACCACCAGACAGTCACCAAGAGCAAGGTGGTATCCAACTCGGCCGCCGTGGTCTCCGGGGTCATGACAATCCTAGGTTTAGCCCTCGCCCCGGCGACGGCAGGAGGAAGTCTCATGCTAACAGCTGCTGGCCAAGGCCTGGGGGCCATAGCCGGGATCACCAATATTGTGAGCAACGTGTTGGAAAATTCTCGAAATAAAAAAGCCCAAGCTCAAGCCAACAGCCTGGTGGCCTCCGATGACTGGAAGTTGCAGGCCAGAGGAGGGCAGACATCCTATGTCACAGCTGTGGGTAAGATTGTCTACGACTGTGGGAATGCCGTGGACAACATCAGGAAGAATGCCCAAGCCTACCGCCTCACCCAAGCCCATCCGCACTTGGCCAAAGCCGCCAAGCAACTCCTGAAAACCGGCCAAGTCTCAGTCAAGAGCAGCAGACAGGTGCAGAAGGCCTTTGAGGGCACGGCCTTGGCCATGACAAGAAATGCACGCATGCTGGGAGGGGCGGTGGCTGTCATCTCCCTGAGCCAGGACGTGGTGGCTCTCTCGAATGACCTGAAGCAACTGAAGGAGGGAACGAGGGCAGAGCTTGCAGAGGAGCTCCGGGACAAGGCTCGGGAGCTGGAGGAGCTGGTGGCAGAATGCACCTACCACTGCGACAGGCTGCGGCACAAGGTGAGGACTGGATTCTAGAAGGGGAGGGGGCTTTGAACTAGGACCTGTGGGAGTCAAGACAGAACTGGAGTGTGTGTGTGTGGTGGAGACTGTAGGGATGGCCCTCAGGATGTAGCTATTTGGACCAATTTGTACAAGTAGGATCAAATGATCTTTAGCGGAGGCCAGTATTGTACAGGCCTGGCCGTGCCTTCTTTAAAGAAAATTTCCCCTAAATTTCAAGCCTTTTTGGGGGGGGGAGGGGCGCAGTCCAACTTGGAGTTTTTGCTCAAGGCTAGCACTCTGGCACTTGAACCACAACGCCACTTCTGGTCGTTTTCTGTATATGCGGTGCTGGGGAATTGAACCCAGGGCTTCATGTATATGAGGCAAGCACTCTTGCCACTAGGCCATATCCCCAGCCCCTCCTCAAGGCTTTTTAAAACCCTCCTATTGGGAAGAGGGCCTTCCTGATTTTAGAGAGATACTGTGTTCTGGACTTGATTGATCGCATCCCATCAGACCCCCACTTGGAAATGCTAAGCCCCAGTGTGACCATGGTGTTTGGAGAGGGGGCCATCAGCAGGAGGGCCCTGGGTAGGAGGGATCCTGTCCTAACTGATGGGACCACTGTCTTTGAAAGATGCAAGGGGTGCTGGTAACTCACACTTCTAACCTGAGCCACACAGATGGCTGAGATCTGAGGATCACAGTTTGAAGCCAGCCCAGGCAGGAAAGTCCATGAGACTCTTATCTCCAATAAACCACCAACAAAAAGCCAGAAGTGGAGGTATAGCTCAAATGGTAGAGCACCAAGCTTGAGTGACAAAGCTAGAGGACAGTGGCCAGACCCTGAGTTCAACCCCAACACTGGCACACATTAAAAAATTGGCACATAATAATTGTATTGTATATGTGTGTGTTTTCTTCCAGAAACTCTTGCAAGAAAAAAGCTTCTGAGTGCCTGTTTGGAGGGAACCATGGAGAGGCCTCAGCCTCCCTCCAGACGTGGGCATGCAGAATCCCTGCGTGCAGGACGGATGAAGGCACGCTGAGGCCCAGGGCCTCTGGCCTAGTCAAAGGCAACCAGAGTGGGAGCCAAACGCTGGCAGAGGAGCTGCACAGAGACTTGCCAACTGGGAGGTCCAAGAGAGCTCCTTAGTCCTGGGAGGGCCTGCCAACCCTGGTAGCAAAGCTCCTTCGCCTCAGTCCCTTACCTACACCGCAGCTGTTGCACTTTGGACAGGTCTTGTTTCCTGCCAGCCTCTAAAGTGAGGAGCAGGAGAGGCCCTAGGGAAAGGTCAGCTCCGTGTCAGGTCACCTCTCTGTCCCCACCCTGTAGCTAGTGGCTCAGAGCACCCCCCCCCCCCCCCCACACACACAAACACACACGGAGGATGTCACAGGAACCTGCTCAACCAGATTCCATCCAGAAGGAGAGAGGCCCCCGACCCCCTCTTGTACGGGAAGTTCTCAGTGCCTTTTCAGGACCTTATACATTGTTGGTTGATTTCTCCCGGCTATCTGGTTTACCTCTTAATTTTTTTTTTTTTTTTTTTTTTTTTGCCAGTTCTGGGGCTGAACGCAGGGCCTGAGCACTGTCCCTGGCTTCTTTTTGCTCAAGGCTAGCACTCTACCACTTGAGCCACAGCGCCACTTCTGGCTTTTTCTATATATATGTGGTGCTGAGGAATCGAACCCAGGGCTTCATGTATACGAGGCAAGCACTCTACCACTAGGTCATATCCCCAGCCCTTAATTATTATTTTTTTTTGCATGTGTTTACTAAAGCTTGAACTCAGTGTGTAGGGATTTTTATCCCCCCAAGGCTGGCACTCTGTGGCTTGATCCACACTTTCACTTCTGAATTCTGTGTGTGTGTGTGTGTGTGTGTGTGTGTGTGTGTGTGTTCATGCCAGTACCAGTGCTTGACTCAGGGCCTATGTCCCTGAGCTTTATTTTGCTCAAGGCTGGTGCTCTATCACTTAAGCCACACCTTCACTGAGAGCTTTTGGTAATTAATTGGAGATAAGAGTCTCACAGACTTTCCTGCCCAGGCTAGTTTTGAACCACAATCCTCAGATCTCAGTCTCCTGAGTAGGTAGGATTATAGGCATGAGCCACTGGTGCCAAGCCACATTTTCTTCTTAAATGATGTCCTAATAAATCATCGTTTTTCCTCTTCTCTTTTCTCCTAAATGATTCTACCCACTAGCTGTTCTGAAATTCATCAGAGTGCCTATGCACAGTAAGGCATCAGGGAGACCTCTTTACACTTTGAAGTGTGGCCTATCCTTCCTGCTGTGTAAATGTTGTCGCTCTGAGGTTTTAAAAACTGTAATCCTGCACATGGATCTTTTATTTCCTGCTTCTGTTGCTCTCATTTTCTTGCTCATGTAAATATTCACAAGAATAATTATGAATGGTTTCCTCTGCATTTTATATTATTTTCCTAGTGTTTGAAAATCCTAGAAGACCGGGAAATAAAACCATATATTTACAGCTACAGTGGAAGAGAAAAAAAGTAGCCTCTTCAAAAACTGGTGTTAGGAAAACCAGGCATCCATATGCAGGAAACTAAAAGTAGATCCTTGTTGGTCACCAGGCACTCAAAGTGGATCAAATACCTCAACCTCAGACCTGAAACTGAAATTACTGCAGAGGGAGCAGGAGGAACAGTAGAACTCATAGGCAGGAACTGTTTGAAAAGGAGCCCCAGGGACATAGCAGATAGGAGACTTGACAAAATGGATTACATCAAAATTAAAAGCTCCTGTACAGCAAAGGATATAATTACTAAACTAGAAAGACAGCCAACAAACAGACTGGGAAAAGATACTTATCAACAATACATCTGACAAAGGCCAAATATCTAAAGTATACAAGGAGCTCAAGAAACTAACTCCTCTCAAAGCTAATAAACCAATCATTAAATGGACAAAGAAATTAAGGAGAGACTTCTCAAAAGAAGAGGTGAGAATGGCAAAAAAAGAAAAAGAAAGAAAAAAAAGAAGAAATTCTCATTATACCTGGCCATAAAGTAAATGCAAATCAAAACAACTCTGAGAGTCCATTTCACTCACTACAGTTAGATTGGCCAACACTGGGAATTCAAACAACGACAAACGTTGGAAGGCGTGTGGGGAAAAAGGAACCCTATTGCACTGTTGGTGGGAATGTAAAATAGTACAGCCACTCTAGACAGCAGTCTGGAGGTTCCTCAAAAAGCTAAAACCCTTGTATGTAAGGTAACAAAAACAGAATCATCAACAGAAGAAAAACAATTAAGAATCCTTTGTTTCCATATCTTTGGAGTTAATTTCAGTATGTATATTATTTTATATACATATGAAGAGGCATTTGGGTATTTGTTGTACCTTTGTGATTCTCTCCTAAGACTATCCTCTTTTGGTCTCACTATAAAAATAAATTAATAAAAATTTAAAAAACCCTAAATATAGATATTCCCTATGACTCCTGGGCATCTGCCCAGAACATCACATACCTTAGAGATACTTGCATGTCCACGTTTATTGCTGCACTATTCACAATAGCCAAGTTACAGAAATAGCCTAGTTGCCCTACAATAGATGAAGAGATCCCAAAAATGTGGTACCTATACACAACAGAATTTTATACAGCCATTAGAAAGAATAAAATAATGTCATTTGCAGGGAAATAGATGGACGTAGAACAAATGTTAAGTAAGGTAAGCCAAGCTCAGAAAGACAAATGACACATGCTAGATCTAAAATACATTGGGACACTGATAAATTATATAGGACTCTAGGCATTCACACATAGTAAGACCAAAGGAGGATATTCTTAGGGGAAGATCACAAAGGCACAATTCCTATGTGCCTCTGGTCATATAAAATAATGTTTATTGAAACAAACTCCAGGAAATGGAAACAAGAGGTTATTTCTTTGTCGTTATTTTTGTTTTCTTTCTGTCTTGTTTATCTGTCTTTGGGAGGATAAAGGGGACACAGAAATGGAGGGACAAAGGGTGAACAAATGCAGCAGTGGTACTTTGTGGAAAATAAACAACTTGTGGGTAGAGATGGGAGGGGAAAACTGGGAGAGCAAGGGAAGGAGTTAAGGAGTGACATTGTCCAAAAAGAGATATACTCACTGCCCTACTTATGTAACTATAACCCCTCTGTATATCACCTTTATAACAACATTTTTTTTAATATACAAAAAAAAGATACACCTTCAAAAAAAAAAAACCACCCCAAAACAACCAATCCTTTGGTGTGTGAATACTTGTCATATCCTGAATAATTATCATCAACCGTAATATCTGACACAAAGCAGTCACCCAGCTCTGGGCTTGGTTGGTGGAGAGCTGAACGGGGTAGTGGGGTTCTAAGAGTCACTGGTGACACTCTGGCCAAATCCCATGACTGAGTTTTGGTTTCTTTGGCTATGAAAGAAGGGTAGCCAGACTCAAATCTAGGAGTCCGTGTGGGCCAAGACTGACGGGGCCCATTTGTAGAAAATGTCATCTGGGGTACCTATGAAGGAAATCCAAATCCTCGCTGGGGCCCTTGCTTGAGGCCATGCCAAAGTAGGCAGGAGAGGAGCCATCTTCCCACCACTCCTCCCTCCTGCTCCAACTCTGCCTTTGGGCCTCTCCCTCTGCTCCTTGTGGCTCTTCCCAACTCCTGGCCCAGCCAGCTGTCTGCCTCCTGCCTTCCCCACTTCCTCCCCTAGCCTCTCTCAGGTGTGCCCCCCCTCTTTCTCTCCCCAGCAGTTAAATAGTCGCACTCCTTCCTGAGAAACCCCATAAACGATCCCACGCTATAAAACCTTCGCTCAGTCCTGCCCAGAGAACTGAGTACACATGACGCCCTCTTTCTAGCTGCCACCCACCATTTTTTCTTTAACGATGTCCTAGTAAACCTATTCAGGGTCGTCCCGCCTGGGTCCTCAAGATTATTCATGGGGCCTCTGAAGGAATGCAGACCAAGCCACCATGGCCCCATCTTCAGTCTGAGATGTAATTTTATTTTGGAACCCACTCATTTCCCATGGGGAAAGCTCAGGCCCTGAGTTCAAGTCCTGGTTCCAACACCAAAGCAAAACAACAAAACTAAACCATTACTAAGCCAGGTGCCTGTGGCTCATGCCTATAATCCTAGCTACTCAGGAGGCTTAGATCTGAGGATTGCAGAGCAGTTCGAAGCCAGTCTGGGCAGAAAAGTTCCCAATGAGACTTTTATCTCCAACAAACTACTTAAACAAGCTGGAAGTGGTGCTGTGGCTCAAGTGTTAGAGCGCTGGCCTTGAGTACAAAGAGGCTCAGGGATAGCACCCAGGCTGAGTTCAAGCTCCAGGACCAGGATATATTACTAGAAATACATTACTAGAAAATAAGGGAGAATTAGAAAATAAATGATCCTTAATTTTACAGAGAGATGTTAAGGTGATTAGCTAGCAAGGTCACAGCCCAAGACTGAGACGGGGACCCATGAGCTTTTGTCAAAGATGTGCCAACTTCTCATTTCACTCATGCAACAGATTTTAATGAATCGAGGCCGAGGATAGGGCTGAACATTTAGGAAGTGGTTGAAGGTTACACTGACGTACCTGAGCAGCTTCCATGCCGGTCAGAGTGTTGCTGGTGGCTCATGTCTGTACCCTAGCTGCTACTCAGGAGGCTGAGATCTGAGGATTGCTGGTTAGAGCCAGCCCAGGGAGAAAAATGTGGGAGAATTTTATCTTGCATTCATTAACTAGCAAAAAGCTGGAAGAGCAGTTGTGGGTCAAGTGGGAGAGGGCTAGCCTTGAGCAAAAAAAAGCTCGAGGACAGGGCCCAGGCCCTGAGTTCAAGCTCCAGAACTGGCACCAAAAAAAGAAGGAAAGAAAGGGAGGGAAGGAGGAGGGGAAAGAGGGAGAAAGAGGGAGAGAGAGGGAGGGAGAGAGAGGGAGAGAGAGAGAGACAGAGAGAGACAGAGAGAGAGAGAGAGAAATTCTATGAGTGGGGGAGGGCCCACTCCCAGAAGTGGGGACTCAGTTGGGCTGGGAAGGACCTGGACTATTTTCAAAAGATAGGAGGGGTGTTCTTTCTACTCACACCCGGGGTATCTCTTCCAGCTTCTCAATAACCAAGGGCAGATGAGGAGACACTGGGGCTCCTATCCCGGTGTCTGTCACGGATCCCCAGCTTAGGCCAGTCTACCTTGTGACATTTAGGAAAGGGTGATTCACACAGTCTCTGCCCAAATAGTGCTTAGGGCCCGAGAAGCCATTCGTGAAGGGAGGAGGGTCAGGTATGTTGAGAATCCCTTACTTATTCCTCCTGGGGTGCAGTGGGTCTGGGGGATTCAGAGGGGTAAGCAGTGAGGAGCAAAGCTGGTCCCTGGTGACGGGTGCCACCTGTCACATGCCCCTGGGCTCGTGCCTTGTCACCAAGCACTCTGCATTTCCAGCCAGATGGGCTATTCATTCTCTCATTCATTCTGTCACTTGGTGCACAGATGTTCGCTAAGCACACCTCTATGCTGGGCGCCCTGCCAGGCCCAGCAGCGACTAAGACAGACATGGCAGGTGTGGAAAGTGAACAACAACCTCCCTTCAGCCCGACACCATCTGGAGACTCTCTGGGCCTACTGACTAGTGCTGATTATAATCCTAAAAGACACGCTCCTCAACACCGTAATCCTGAATGTGGAAATCCTAAAAGATCCCTGTAAGTCTAAAATCCCTGAAAATTAAAACGTTGAAAATCCAATCTCAAACACTGAAATCCCGATAACGGCAATTTCTGTTTGTAAAGAATGCTATTTGAGGGTCAAAATGTCTAACTCTGAGACAAGGAGTATTAGTTCATTTCTGGTTGTATGCAGGAGAGTTGCTGAGTTGCTTATTCAGTTATATATATATATATAACTATATATACATATATATGTATACATATATACATATTTCTGCTTTTTACTTGTAGCCCCAGGCTTTCCTTCAAAAAAATGACTGGCAGTTAGGGTCTGGTGGCTCTTGACCACAATCCTAGCTCCTCAAGAGGCTGACATCTGAGAATTGTGGTTTAAAGCCAGCTTGGGGAGACAAATCTGCCAGACTCTTATTTCTAATTAACCACCAAAAAAAGATGGAAGCAGAGTTGTGGCTCAAGCAGTAGAGTGCCAGCCTTGAGCTTATTAATAAAGGTAAGCAAGAGGAGGCCCTGTGTTCAAACCCCAGTACCCACAGACACACAAATATCAGAAAATAAAACTAATTTGACAAGCTAAATGACCTTCTAAGACAAGTACACCAATACATGAAATAGTCCCTTGATTAGGGAGGGGCTTCATTATTACTATAAGATTTCTTGCATTTACTACTAAATCTAAGCTAGAAAACTAGTGTGTGCTTTACTTTTTCTAATGGGTAGCTCTTTTTTTTTTTTTTTTTTTTTGCCAGTGCTGGGCCTTGGACTCAGGGCCTGAGCACTGTCCCTGGCTTCCTTTTGCTCAAGGCTAGCAATTTACCACTTGAGCCATAGCGCCACTTCTGGCTGTTTTCTATATATGTGGTGCTGGGGAATCAAACCCAGGGCTTCATGTATATGAGGCAAGCACTCTTGCCACTAGGCCATATTCCCAGTCCCTAATGGGTAGCTCTTTAAGGAAGATCTTATTTTTCTTTTGCCAGTCCTGGTGCTTGGACTCAGGGCCTGGGCACTGTCCCTGGCTTTTTTTTGCTCAAGGCTAGCACTCTACCACTTGAGCCCACAGCGCCACTTCTGGCCTTTTCTGTTTATGTGATGCTGAGGAATCAAACCCAGGGCTCCGTGCATGCTAGGCAAGCATTCTACTACTAAGCCATATTCCCAGCCCAATCTCAACTTAAAAAAAAAGCCAAATATAAAAAGTGGGGTGCCAATGGCTCATGTCTATAATGCTAGCTACTCAGGAGACTGAGTTCTTAAAGATTGTGGTTTGAAGCCACTCTGAGTAGGAAAGTGTGAGATTCTTACCTCCAACTAATCAGCAAAATGATGGAAATGGAGGTGTGGCTCAAGTGGTAGAGTTTTGCCTTGGGCAAAAAAGCTAAGGAACAATAAGCACTTGGGCCCCAATTTCAAGCTCCAGTAACAGCACAATAACAATAAATCAAATACACAATTCCTGCTGGACCCAAATTTCTAAAAAACTTCTACTCATTATGTATAAATTACTGGAAGAAGTGAAGAACCTAATAAATGCATATATGAAGATTTCATGGGCTTTGCAAAATAAAAAGGATTTAAATTCTCAAATGGTAAGACAGATTTGGAATTAGGTGCAATCAGAGCTTCTAAAAGTTCATTTCAATGTGATATCAATAAGTTTGGCTTTTTGTTTTCCAGCGGATTTGCTAAGACAGGGCAGAGCTGGTAACTTCTGTTTTGTTTCTTATTTACAGTGACATTCCTTTCAGCTTGGAAATTTCAAAGGCTTCTAAAGAATTAAAGTCCTATTTGCCCTGAAGAAGTAGCAAGGTTACTAGCTTATGTTTAGATTATTATGTGAATGAAGTAGATGCACTGGCTCAAAAATTAACTATGAATAGGATAAGAAGGTGCTTAGAAGTGGGATTGTTGTTGGTCTGTACATGAGTGCATGCGGAATGAATTCCTATGTACCCCAAACAACACACAAGCGTGGCCCAGAGATGGGAAAACATAATAGGGAATGCTCATGTCAGCCTACATAGAAATCAAAGAATTTCCTAAGAGCAGCAACTCATAGGAAATGAATATGAATGCTTTGAAAGCAGCCATGTCAAATACAAAAAGAAAAACTCCAAAACCAAACTGGGTGCCAATGGCTTACGCCTGTAATCCTAGCTACTCAGGAAGCTGAGATCTGAAGAGTACAGCTGGAAGCTAGCACTGGGCAGGAAAGTAGTTACAACTCACTCTCACATCAATCAACAAAATGCTGGACTAGAGGCATGGCTCAAATGGCACAATATCAGCGAAACACCAGCAAGTCCCTGAGTTTAAATCCTAGTATAAGCACAAACAAACCAGCTATATATACATTGGAATGCAAGACTTGGGGTACAAGACTTCACATTGCCTCCATGCAACTGTCCACAAATGTATCCTGTACTTTCTCATATGAGGCTGAAAAATGCTTCCCCCCACCCCTACTTTAAGTTGTTGGCATTACATTTACAACTGACTGAGGGATCTGGGTATTTCACAGTCGCATAATTTCTAACACTGGAGACATAGGTTGTAGAGACTTCGGGAGAACTTTGGTTTTATGCATTTTTTTTTTGTTTTGTTGCAGATTTGACTGCAATAGCAGTTTTTGTAACACTGCATATATGTGAACATGTTGAAGGTGTCCCTTTTGTATGTCATTGTTGAAGGACAGTTTGTTGAGATCTTGGCTCGGAGTGATTGCAAAAGGTGTTGAGAGCTACTGCCATATTTGGTCTAGCTCATCAGGAGCCAGGAATAATCTCTTCTCATATTTCAGGTTATCAGGGAGTAACGAAGCACAGTGCCACGTGTCTCTTTCTACCTTTTGCTTTGAGACCTCATTCTTTTTGAACATAGTTACTCTGTGCACAGCCATCATATTCTTTTGACTGTCATCAGCATAGCTGGGGGGTGGTATATTTGTGAAAATACATGTCTTCTTTGCTTGTGTTATTGTGCAACAGGCCTAGGAAGTGTACTGTTTTTCTTAACTACACTTCTCTCTTTCCTGCAGTACTGAGAAGTGAACCCAAAGCCTCATGAATGCTAGACAAGTTCTCTACTACTTGAGCCATGCCCTAGCCTCTGCTTTCTACAGACATTTTTCATTCAGTGCAGAGGCTGCCCCTACTCACCTGGGTAAGGATTCAGAGGGCAAGTAGTAGGCCTGGGGAATGTGGATACTGTTGAGAAAAGGATGAAGGCCAAGAGGTGAAGCCTGGGCTGGGCCTTGCATGGTGGAGGGCAGTTTCATGTGCTGCGAGCAAAGGTCAGGAGCAAGCAGGCATAGCTTGCCAAGAGCAGAGGGCATGGCAGCGCATGAGGGCAAAAGGCTGGAGCTGTGGAGCACCATGCTGAGGGTGAAGAGGATAGGCGATAGAAGGAGAAAGACCCAAGAAGCAGAGGACAAAGCACTCACCCTCAGAGAATAAGCTGGCCTGGGATCCATTCTCCCCAGTAGACATTCATGGGCAAGTGGGATGAGAAGCTGACAAGCATTCAGAAGTGGACTAAGATGGCTGCTGCCCCAGTGACAGGTGCTGAAGAAGAGGTCTACAAAGTGCAGGAGGGTGTTGGGGATGAGCTCACGGATCAAGGCTTCCTGGCAGAAGGCAGTGCTCAGACAAAGGATGTAAGATGGGAATAAATTTGGCTGTCAAGCAGTGAGGGATCAAGTGCAGTGAGCGGCGGGAGAGAGGAGATCCAGGAGTGAGCCAGACTCTGCTGAGTTCAGGTGGGAGGAAAAGCAGTCAGGGGAAGCCCCTACGTGGCGTTAGTGCCCTGCCCTCTACCACCACACTGAAGACTGGAGAGGGTTGTGGTTAGGAAATGGGAGAGCCAGACAGAATCTGCTGGTGCTTTTGATTTGAGGGAGAGGTAGGCCAGGAGGCCTATATGGAAGAGGAGGGCTAGTTTGGGGAAATCCCACAGGCATGTTGTGAGAACAGCACCATAAACACTAGGGCTAAAGTCAAAGTTATACAATGGGGAGGGGAGCCAGACAGCCTGGGATTGGATCTCCCCCCCTACTCCTCCCCACCCTTACCCCCACCCCCAGTCCCCTTAAACTCAGGGCCTGGGCACTGTCTCTGATGGCAACTCCCCCCCCCCCCCCCCAGGCTAGTGCTTTACCACTTGAGCCACAGCACCACTTTCCGCTCTTTGGTGGTTAACTAGAGATAAGAATCTCGTGGACTTTCCAGCCTGGGCTGTTCTTGAACCTCGATCCTCCGATCTAGGCCTCCTGGGCAGCTGGAATTAGAGGTGTGAGACACTGGTGGCCAGCCAGACAAGGACTGTTTTTCAGCAGGCAACACAAATATCTGTAGTGCCATGGCCTGCGTGGAGGCCGCACAAGCAGCAGCTCTGTGCTGGGGCCAGGCGCACTGAGCTTAGGGAACCCACCTCAGCACAGTGAGTAGGATGCCAGTTCAGAAGAGATGAGGCCACACAGCCGGGGAGCTGCGGAAGTCCTCTGCACCTTGGTCTGACACAGACTGCCTTTAGTGGAAGGGCCAGCATCACATCAGAGCGGCTGTGTCCCTGCCCTGGGGGCCAAAGCATCAGGTGAGGGGTTCCAAGTGGAGATGGCAGTCAGAAGAGGCTCATTCTGTTCGTTTGCCATAAGAAGAGAACATGGGATCTGGCAAACACGCAAACACACACACACACACACACACACACACACACACACACACACACACACACACTATTTAAGCATATTTCAATGCCACAATGACCCTGGAGAGAATGTTAACTACGCAAAAGGGAAAGGCAAAGCCCCAAAGCTGAGAAAGCGTCAGGCACGTGCTGCTATGCAGAGCATGGGGTACGGGTTTGCTTGTGAGCTGACGCAGGCCTCTTCCATGAGAACTCAAAAAAGGAGGAAGAATGGGTGGCATACAAGTAGGCTTGTGACACTGACAGCACAATGTGAAAAGGAGACCCTATGTGATGGCCCTATAATCTTCACAGAAAAGGAAGCAGGATGACCTCATGGGGTGATGTTAAAGGAGTGGGAGATGGAGACAGGATGTTAACTTCAGACATTGGGGAGTTATTGGCCATGAAACCAATGTAGTAAGGGATGGCTAACAGGTCCAGATAATAAAGAGGAGGTCTCCTAGGACACATTCCCATTAAGGTAAATGCAAAGGAGCTGGCTGAGTGGCAGGCAGCTCAGGGGGTCAGGGGAGGGTGAGGTGGGGTGCAACGGCAAAGAGATTTCAGAACTTTGTAGTTGGGAGCTCACTGGCTGGAGACGCCAGGCAGGAGCTGGTGGTCCCATCTATCTCCTAGTTTACCTACCACCTTCTGCAGGAAGAGCTGTGGGTTTCCTTCTTCCTTTCACCATCCTGCAAAGTCAAATCCAGGGTGCACCTTTTAAGCTTCGGGTGGAGACAATGAGGAAAGAGGATCAATACACATAGGCCAAAGGTGGTGTTTCTCTCTTTTATTTAAAAACAGTGCTTCATTACCATTCGCAAAGGCTGAGGCAGTCCCCCTCCTTTGCTTAGAGTTTATAAAAGCCAGCAACATGATCAATAATTTATACACATGGAGAGTAATACAAAAAATAAGGAAGAAAAGCTAAAGATCTAACTACTCCGACCTTCACAATTCCAGCTACTTGATAATAATAGGAGTAACCCAATGAATACTGTATGGTCTGAAAGCTACTATACAATATGATTCTTAAGGAGAAGGGAAGGGAATTAGAGACTGTCACAAAGCCCTGGGGTGCTTCTCTGGAGTTGGCAGGGAAACAGGGTCCTGGGCAAGCGGCTTGGGTGTCCTAGGAAGTGAGTCTTGGGGGGGACGGAAGGGGAGGAGGCAAGGCCTGGTGGTCAATTGTACAAACATCCCATGGGCACCCCCAAGTCCCCGAAGGTACCTGTTCTGCCCCTGCAACGGGAGGGGTGGGAGGATCCATGGTGCGTGTGGGGCCCGGCCAATCCCTGCCATGGGGTGGGGAGGAGAGGTTCTGCGGCAGCGGCGCTTTGAGCCTTGCAAAGATCTGGACTGAAAAGCTCAGAGCTTCAGGTAGGTCGGCCTGAAACTCCTTTGGCTCTCTCCTCCCTTTGTAGCCCTAGTGTCAGCCCAGCCTGGCTCCAAATATTCACAAGCAGAATAATGTAAGAAAAAAAAAATTCATGTCCTTTAGGGGGAAAAAAATAGGATCAATTCATCACTCGGTATATAATACAGCCAAAATGAGCTGCCAAGTAAGCACACGCACACAAAAATACCATGAACAGAAAATACGAGGAAACGAAGAAGCTGGGAGTCTTCATGGGGTGCAGACATCACTTAAAGCACTTATCAGTCCCCAGTAAAAACAAACTAAAAACATTTTTTTTTTTGAAAATTTCAAAAACCTCACATGCCCCCTGGGGGTCTGGTGTTGGTAATGGGCAGGGGGAGAGGGGAGATAAAGAGAAGCTGGGTTCCCTTTTTGCTTGCCAGGGCGAGCTGAGTCCTCATGTCACTGGCAGGTTTATCACCACCAGGCAGAGGACCATGGCCCTATGCTGGTGGTCTCCGTAAAGGCAAGGTTTGAGTTTTGGCTGTTGAGCGGTTCTCAAGTTACCAATCCCTGCCAACCAGCACTACCATGGCTGAATTGATCTACCGTTTTCCTGAGTAAACTGTAACTGGTTACAGTTTCGGTAACATGCATAAGAACTCGGCTACTACAGCCACCTGCAATACTTCAGGGGTCCCTCCATCCCTCGGCTCCTCATCCTAGTGCCTCTCACTGAGAAATGCCATAAATGGTAGTCTGGTCGGGTGAGCTGTGTTTTCAAAGCAAGGCGCCAGAGACTCTACTCAGTGACTGAGAGGGCACAGACTGGTTTAGGACACCCAGAGCCAACTTGGAAAGAGCCCTGTTTCTTGCTCTAGCTCCTGGATGGCTATTGCCTGGCTGATCAGTTAAGCAAGGATGAAGGAAGTACACAGGAAAAGGAGAGGGAGGGAAGAGGCTTTTGGACAGTAACATTTCCAAAAAAATATAGTGTTTTATGCAACAGAGAATCAAATGTCACTGTTGTATACTACAAAGAGTCAGACATTCTCAAGAGCATGACAAAATAAAACACACACGTTTACATCTGATGTTCACCTTGCCCACTATTTTTTTCCTATCTTAAAACAGTGCAAACAGGTAACTTATGCTTTTTAAAACATCACGACCCCTTCCCCACCCTCCCCTCCCAAAGTCCCTTTCCTCCTAATATCTGGGGGGAAAAAAATCTTCAGTTCTGCAAATGTCACTGTGCTAGAGATTTGCAAGCAGCAGAGAATCGGCTAACCTGGGCTAAGAGGGGAAGTTCGTCAGTTACCTCTTTCCCTCTCGAAATGTCCAGGCGCAATCCAAATGGTCCCTTGGCTGGCCTTGTTCCTGTGCCAAAGGGAAGCACATCCCTGGGGCAGCTTCCACCCCATCCTACAGTCCGTCCTATCTGGAAGCTACGTGAGTAGTTACTGGATGGTGGCGATAACCGAAGTCTGCTACATCTCTAGTAAAGCATACCCTAAATTAAGAGCAGTTCAGCCCCTGAGGAGTCCACATTCGAGAAAAAGCTGCTATCACTGATTTCTATTCACTAGATAGCCACTAGGTCCCCTTGAACTAAGAGCTGAGCCCCAGTTGACTTCTTTACAGACAGAAAATATATCGGCTCCATTCAGACTGAGGCTGCTGGAGGATGATGGTGATAGGTTTTGTTAAACCTGAGAGCCTTAGAAATGATGAATCTGAGTTAATGTAGTTGAACTATGGAATGCAGGAATTCTAGAAAAGACCTAAGGGCAGCTCTCTGGGATGAAAAGAGGGATATCCAATGAAGGTTTTCACTAGTGGCCTCCCTAAAGGAGGCCAACTTCTAAGAATAAGATGCCTAGTATAGAAAATCCAGGTCATGGATGAGAGCCAAGTTGAGAAGACCATCTCTGAACTGTGATTCAACATCAGTAAGCCATTTGAAGTGATCAACCTACATCCTCTAGTGAAGGTATTCATAAGACGCCAGCCCCTCTGGCCGTGTCAGGAACCCAGAAGCACTGATGCCTTGACTCTGATGGGAGGGGACCTCCAAGCTCTGTGGCTGATGGGGAGAGGCTGATACTGTGGGATCAGGCTGGCTGAGAGCGCCTCGATCCTCAGTGGTGACCCTGGAAACCAGAGGGCCCTTGCATAAGAAACAGAATCCCAAGTGTTCTGTCTCAGGAAAGGGAGCTGGAGAAAGCGACAGAGAAGAGCACCCCTGGCAAAGCGGCAAGAACACCCTAGAAAACAGAGCTTGCCTTGGAGGCCTCAGCCAGAACCAGCTGAACTGAAGTGCACAAAGGCTCCTCAAACCCGGACGCTGCCTCTTCCAGAAGGCTATGGGAGGAAGCTGCCTTCTCTACCTTGCCAGCCATCCTTATTCTTATCAAAGAAAAGAGAAGAGAAACGTTCTCACTCCTCCGCCACAAATATCACCAGTGAGGACGAGATGGGGTCTCCACCGGCTTAAGTGGCTTGCCACTTTGGGAGAATGATTCAAATGTCTGTTTCTTTAGTCAGCAGATATTCTCCCTCAAAACAAAAGCAAAAGAAAGATCCTCCCTGCCCCCATTCCCTAGAACTCTGAAAGCCCCCAGCCCTTGTCCTCTCCTAAAACATTTATATACATACAATTAATATTGTCTTAACAGCAATAAACCTAACTTTGGCTTGGGGGAGGGGGAGGCCCTTTGAAGGGCCATTTGATTGAATAGTTTTGTCTTTTACTCTATGTGCGCCCCCCCGCCCCCGAATCCACGAGTGCACCAAGGTCTGGAGTTTGCCATCTCCCCAGGTTATTAGGGAAGAGGGTATCTGAGGAGGGACATGTCTCCATGTGGCAGGCCAGTGCCCTCCCAGACAGCACTGTTTACAAAGAACGCTTGATACTATCACATGTCAGTCATTTTAATTCAGGGACATGAAATCAGTTTATCAGAAAAGAATGTGTGGAGGCAGGAGTTAAAAAAAAATCAAACAAAACCCATAATAAAGCAGAAGCTCCATGTCTCTGACCTACTCCCTTTAGCAGCTGTCCCTTGGGGTGGAAGTTCACCCTAGTACCAGTGTGAGCAGAGCAAGGAGCCCGCAGACCATGCCTGCCCACTTCCTAATGCATTTTGTTTTGGAAACACTGTCAGACTTTTGTCTTCATTAGTTATAGCCCAGAGCTTTCTCCCCTACCTTACTAACATAAAAGTGAAGCCAGACAGCACCTGCAGCGACGCACTGCCGTGGAGTCTGCGGGGACCCTTGCCGTTGGATGGCTTCATTGCTTCTTTCCTTGGCGGGCTCTACATTTTGCTTCCTGTAGTGTTAATGTGCACCATGTGGTTCAGGTGCTCAGCTGGTGTCTTTGGAGGATAATGCAAAGCTGGGTGGAAAGACTAAGAGAGCTAGACACTGTGGATAGAGAAGTGACTCACAGAGGCTCTGGAAGATGAAAATTCCTATGGCTTTGGGGTGAATACAAAGTGCCTCTGCCTGTTCTCACATGTCCTCATCACCAAAACTCCCAGGGGCAGCAGGCCTAGGGGCTTGATCTTTCCCCAACAGATGCTTTTATTATAAATTGTACTTTCTGTTGCAAGCAAGCTAAGGAATATCAGGCTCAATATTCCCTTTTCTCTTCTGAACCTTCCTTAATGGCTCTCAACAATTTTTATTTTTAATCTTCAAGCTGTGTCAAGATACCTGGAGGAAATCTGGCCACTGGCTATTTTATTCTCTGTCCCTGGATACTAAACTCCTGAATTTTGAGGACACGGGAGCAGCATGTTACTAAAGAACAGATGAGCTACATGGTGGTTGTTACAGGAAAAGCAGCCCAGCAGATGTGCTAGGATTATAGGAAAGAAAAGAAATGAGTGTTTTCATACTCCAGAGTTCATTCTGAGATAGGTTTCCTAATGAGGTGTTTATTATCCACAGACTGAGAGCATGTTTGGAAATATCAACACTGTAATTCCAAAAGCTATGCCAACTGTCTCAGGCTGGGTGTGTAAGATGATTGTAAAAAGAATGGAGAAGACAGGAGGAAAGGAGGAGAGGAAAAGTGTCTTTTAATTCTCCTGCTTTGCAAGCACAAATTCCTCTCTAGTGGCATGTGGATTCCAGCCACACAGCCTATCAGAATCTCCTGCCAAAGACCAGAATTCAGAAGACTAGAAGAATATGCCGCTGCAGAAAGATCTCTTCCACTTCTGTTGTCCCCAGCCATGCAGCACCAGATACACTTTGGTAATTCTGTCTGCCGATTTCCGATCAGATGCATTTCTCTGCTCCTAGTGTCTCTCCTTCCTCATCAACTGCCTTTTCCGTGACTGACAGAATAAGCTAGGCACGGACATATAGACATGGAAATGCATTATCTTTTTTTTGTTTGTTTTTGTTTACCACAGTTAAAAAAAGAAAAAAAAAGAAAAAAATGCACAATCTTTGGAACAAAAGAATTAAAGGCAGAAATTTAAAGGAAAAAATACATATTCAAAGAACATAGTGAGGTATAAAAAAGTATTCTCTCTTTTTTTGTGTTTTTTTTTTTTGTTTGTTTGTATTTCCTCTTCATCTTGCTATAGAGTTCCTCTACTAGTAAATATTGCAATAGCCAGGCCTCATGAACTGGGGGCTGTCCCATTTGCAGGGGTCTCACGTCACTTCAGTAGGGGGCAAATCGGCTGTAGCCACCTCGGTATAAACTCGCCTGCAGTAATTAAAGACAAAAAGAATTAGACAGCTGATGAGAGAAGCATTATAAATGAAGAAACATGTATTGGGGAGGGATTTGGGGAAACGGCTTCCTCTGAATCCTCAGTGAAAGGGGTCACATACTGCCTGGTGGAGCCAAGAAACCAATTTCCTCCTTGAAAGCTGTGCCAACCAGAGCCCAACACTCCTACTGCGGCTTTACATGAATCGGCTCAGAAGGGAGACAAGTTCAAGCTTAGTTCCGCAAACAGAATGATTTTGACCAGAATGGGTCTTCCTTTACCTTGATACATCATTACAATCATTATTAGAGACTCCTCAGGTGCATATGTTACTTCTGACCATTATTGTTGGCGTGTGTTCAAGTCACAGCCCGTGTTTGAAACAATACTCTGCTTCAACCTAAGTCCATCTTTGAACTACTAAAACCTATTTCTTCTGCAATCTATCTATAGGATTAATTCTACACCTGCCCATGGCTACCAACATTGTTGGATACTCCAATCCCTTATGTAAAAATGGTTCAGTATTTGCACATCACATATATATATATATATATATATATATATATATATATATATCCTCTCTATACTTTTAATCGTCTCTAGAGTACTTAGGATTCTTTGCCCTAGTATTTCAGTTGGTTCTATGGATGTGGGACCCACTCACGTGAAGGGCTGACTACACACTGATTAGCTTGTTTCTTTCATCTTGATCAAGTTCCCCAGAAATCTACCTTTCCTTGGCTCATTTTTTTTTTTAAATATAGGATTTTTTTGGTATATTATTTTTGTCATTTGGCACTAAATAAAATATTAGGAACATCCATTGCTGCTCCCATATCACTCTCTCTACTTCAATTCTAAACACATATTCCCTGAGAACCTTCTCTTTTCTGTCCCTAGACCTTCATCAGCAGGCTTTCAGTAGGGGAAGCGGCAGGCTTTCATCTTTTATACCCTAACTTTACTTCTTCCTGCTTCCCTCTCAGACAATGTTGTCCATGCATGGAGGTGGCTGCCTAGCTGCATTCTGGGTTGGAGAGAGTGACTGATGTTAGGAGGTCCCACTAGGGAAAAGCCTGTCTTTGCTGTAACCAGTGAGCCCCATTCACTAGAACTAAAGATTTTCCAACCAGGCCCAAGAATATTGCAGTAAGGACTTTGGCTAGGGTAGATTATTCTAGACAAGCTCTAGGGACATCTTTCTTTTTTTTCCCATGAGAATATTACTTTTTGTCAATGATAAAATGTTACCAATAGAATAGTATCTATCAGAAGACTTAGGAATTAGCAGAGACATCCTCTGGCATCTGCAATTGAAAATAATACATATTATCATCTTTGGAAAGCCTATTCTCCTGTCTTTGCCAGTATCTATCAATAAAACTGTGCTACTGGCATGTACCTCACATAGCCGATACACAGATAAAGACAGTGACATGAAGTTTCTAGTGACCTATGAGGCTCTCACATTGTGACAACAGATGAAGGACTGAATTGGTCATTTTGCTAGACCTTTTATAGTCTGTAGGTAAAAGTTAGAGGGAGAAAAACTGTTCAAAGAAAAATGTATATTCACTTACCACAGCGCCAACTCCATAGCTAGCGGCAGGGGCAAGGGCATGGTAGGGGTCGGCTGTGTACACCCTGCCATAACTGGAAAAAAGAAGCACAATCAGAAAGAGAAGGGGAGGGTTTACTGCGCTAAAGATGTGAGTTACTTGGTCTTGAATTATTACTAGGAAAATTCTACCTGAGTGCAGTCTGAAATATTCTCAAGTACTAGAAAATGGCAAGGAAGGGAGTTGAAAAGAGGAAGGAGGAGACTGCAGTGGCAGATCCAAGAAGACAACAAGACAGTGAGTGGGGGAGGGGCCCATGGCTCCTATGCTGGCACAGCGGAGGCCATGCAGAGCAGACCTGCAGAGAAACTCGGCTGGCAGGAAGCCCAATGGACTAGGCACTGCTCTGGTAATGGTGAGGAAGAAGAGGACGACGCTGTCCTCTGGATGGTGCGGTGCCTGCCCTTGTGATCTACATACCCGTCGCTGTAAGCGGCTGCGGCGGCTGCAGCAGCTGTGGCTGCGGTTGCAGTAGCAGGCTGTGCATATCTGTAGGCTGCATATCCACCCTACAGGAGAGAAGAGAACTGACTTTACAGATACCTCTCCCCCGGGACACACACGCACACCCCCCACCCAACAGACACACAAGTGTAGACACAGGGACAGACAGCAACACAGACACACATGGGAAGAAATGTTTCAAACTGCATTGGTCTTCATGTTATTCCTCTAAAAGGAAATTAAGCCCCACCCAATGTAGGAATTTGCTTTCCAATTTGGGAAAGTAACAAAAAAAATAAATTATATAGGTAATACCTATAAATGTAATTTTGGATCTGTCTTCACAGTATTTGCTGAACTTTCAAAAAGAAAAAGTCACAGAATATTGGAACTCTAACAGGAAATGTAAATTATGGAGTTAAATATGTTACATATTTGGATTAGTTCATTCATGGCTACAAGACTACGGCACACCACTGGACGTCTAACCAGGTCTCTGCTCTGTCTGGTCCTACCACACATTTGTCAAGATCATCAAGCAGTATTTAGAAGGAAAAGACAAAGTAGGTTAGGACAAGTGAACTTCAACTTGTGAGGCAATGAAGCTTGCCACCTGCTTTTTTTTTTTTTTTTTTTTTTTTAAGTAGTTGTGTGCTGGGTGCTGGTGGCTCAGACCTGTAATCCTAGCTCCTCAGGAGGCTGAGATCTGACGACTGCAGTTCAAAGCCAGACTTAGCAGGAAAGCCTGTGGGACTCTTATCTCCAATTAACCACCAGAAAACCAGAAGTGGTACTGTGGCTCAGAGTAGCAGAGCTCTAGCCTTCAGCAAAAAAGCTCAGGGATAGTTCCAGACCCACGATCACCAAAACAAAACACAAACAAACAAACAAAAAAGTAGTTGTGACAGACTATTTGGCTTAAACAAAAATAATTTATCAGTGGGCCTTTTACAGAAAAGTTCACCAACTCCAATCAATATTTCAGATCCCGGCACATGAGGAGCACTAAGCACTTAATGACAACTGCTTTTTTTTCTTTTTTTTTCTTTTTAATCTTGTTTTTCCTTCAAAGAGATTGTGTGGTTCTTACAGCTTCATTTTAAGTTCTGAGAGTTTTCCTTCCAATGGTTCAAATACTCTGTAATTTCACCTCCATTTATATGAATCAATTATTCAAAAGGTAGTATGAGTGTCTCAGTGAATCATGTCCTATTTTAGAAAAGACTTCAAAAGAGGACCACCACAACCACCACAAGATAGGTGACTAAAAAGTGGTAAGTCATAATTTCCCTTATCCTTCTAAATTTCCTATTTAACTTAGGCCAAATTCAAACAAAAATTATTATTTCTCTTCTTCTTCCAAAAGTAATTGTGTAATCCTAGCTACTCAGGAGATCTGAGGATCAAGGTTCTATGGCTCAAGTGTAGAGTGCTAGCCTTGAGAAAAGACACTCAGGGACAGTGCCCAAGCTCTGAGTTCAAGCCCCAGCACTGGCGTACTCGCACACACAGTAATTGATGGGTCATTTGGACGCCATGTAAGTCATGAACAAAAGCATGCTTATTTTTTGTAGTCTGTGTCTACTTTTCATGGATATCTGAAGTTTTCCACTGTTTATTCCTTCAAATGTTCTACTCTTGCCAAATCTATAAAAGAAATTTCTCATTTATTTCTGTGTCATTGCTTAGGATTGAAAACAAGTAGTTTCATTTTTCTTTCGTTTTGGTGGTACTGGGGGTTTGAACTCAGGCCTCCATACTTGCTAGGGAGGTGCTTTACTGATGGGGCCACACCTCCAGTCCTTTTTTGTGCTGGTTACTATTGAGATAGGGTCTTGCTTCCTGTATGTGCATGCACCTGGGGGCAGTGATTCACCTATTTAGCCTTCCAGTCATAGCTGGGATGACAGGTACATACAACCATGCTCTACTATTAGTTAAGAAGGGGTCTTTCCTCTTGAGTTAGGAGGAAAAGGCTCTTGTAAACTTTTTGTCTGGGCTGGCCTCAAGCAGTGATTCTCCTGATAACCTCCCAACCAGATAGGATTACAGGTGTAAGCCAGCTGAACACAAGTATTTTTTAAAAATGAAACCCTTGCTCTCCTTGCTATCCAATACAGCAGCTTCTCACTTATTTCAAGGCCTGGGCACTGTCCCTGAGCTTCTTCTGGTCAGGGCTAGGCACTCTACCCCTTTAGCCACACAGCCTCACATTCAGCTTTTCTTTTTCTTTTTCTTCTGGTAGTTTATTACAAGTAAGAGTCTCACAGACTTTCCTGAGTGAGTCGGCTTTGAACTATACTCTCAGCCTCCTGAGTAGCTAGGATTACAGGCATGAGCCACAAGTCCCTCGTATTTTTCTTTTTATGTTTTATGCTTCCTATAATTGATAAAACTGCAATGGGAGGGCAAATGTACTCTTGCTTTTCAAGTCTACAGCGTGTGAGGCCATCTGAAGTAGCTTCGAATATATATTAAAAACAACCTGATTGGCTTTAGCAGCTATGTAGTTATTCCTTTAAAGTACAATTTCCTTCTCATTCACAAATTCTTCTATAAAGATGATGCTACTAAGTACTACCAAACACTGGCAGTGAAATGGTAATGGGTAAGAACATGGCAGGAAGTATCTTCCAGGGCTAGTTGTGCCAGTGGTTTCTTGGAATTCCAACCAAGTCTATGGGAATGGGCAGGCCACACTGATCCCTGGCAAAGGTTGCAAGGGTTCACCAAAGTATTTTACTTTGGTTCTTCATTTTTTTGCTAGTCCTGGGGCTTGAACTCAGGGCCTGGGCACTGTCTCTGGGCTTCTTTCGCTCAAGGCTATCACTCTACCAATTGAGCTACAATTACCACTTCTGAAATTCTTTTTTTTGGTCATGGGGCTTGAACTCTGGGCCTGGGCGCTGTCTCTGTCCCTGAGCTCTTCAGCTCAAGGCTAGCACTCTTACCATTTGCGCCACAGCACCATTTCCAATTGTCTGGTGGCTAATTGGAGATAAGAGTCTCACGGACTTTCCTGCGCAGGCTGGTCTGGCATTGAACCGGGATCCTCAGATCTTAGCCTCCTGAGTAGCTAGGATTACAGGAATGAGCCACTGGTGCACGGCCCACTTCTGCATTTTTCTGAGTAGTTTATTGGAGATAAGAGTCTCAAAGATTTTCCTGCCCAGGCTGGCTTTGAACTTCCATCTTCAGATCTCAGCCTCCTGAGTAGCTAGGATTACAAGTGTGAGCCATTGGTACCTGGTTTATCTTGGTTCTTCTTTTTTTTTTTTTTAGGGTTTTAAAGATAACACAAAGCAATAAAAGCACTTATTATATAAAGCAAAAGTTGATTAGTATGACTGAATTTTTACTGTACACCAGAGGCTCAATTTTTCATAATATTATGACTTGATTTCATTAGCTTAGAATTAAAGCCAGGATAGAGTATGTAGCAGGGTTATTTTAGTAAACTTCTTTATAAGCAAGAACAATATAGCATTATGTAGTTTATCCTTAAAAACCTAAAAATCTAAGCTAAATAAAAGCAGTTAATGTTTGATTCTTGCTTATCTAGGTAAAGTACTACAGAATATATAGTCTCCTTAAAGTCTTCCCAGGCCCAAGAGTGCTCACTGAGGATGGCTTCAGGCCTTAATCCCTGGGAACATGAGTGGAGATACTGGGACTAACTACTCTTAGTATGCTTTTTCTCCAATCACAGCTCTGATCTGGATCCTACTAATTCTGAGGTTCTAAGTGAGGTTACAGACAGTAGAAACTCCCTACAGCTCCTGTGGCCTTCAAGAAGCCCAAGGGCCCCCTTTGTTGAGAAGTTATGTTGCTTTGAACCCACAGCATCCCAAGTGATGCCAACTGTAGTAAAGTCTCTTCCTTCCTACTCAGAAGGAAATAAACATTCTCCATTGGTTGTGGTTTCCTTCTTTTGTAAGTGAACTTGATTTTGAAGTCTGAACTTGATGAGGCTGTCTGTGCTCCAAGTGTAGAAAAACAGGACAGGAATGAACTATTTTTCTGATAATGACAGGCTCAGGAAGAGTGTCAACACCAAGGGGGGGAAAACCAACATTAAATGTTTTTAAAAATCAGATTACCTTTCAGATTTACTACTCTCATAGACATTATGATACGATAATGACACTATAGAGAAGTCCTTCAAAGGAGGGCTATGGGTGGGTAATAACATAATGAAGCAATTCACCAATTACTCCAAATTAAAAAATTAAATTGTCTATTATGGACTTATTCCTTGTAGATATTTATGCCAAGTGCGTCTGGATACTTGACTGGATATTCAAAAAAATTTTAACAAAATGCATGAAAGAAACCCACCTAGATATATTTATTTCTATTCTGGATTTCAGAGTACATTAGGATTCCAGGCTGAGCAGCTATGCTTAGCGCTTATTTATACCAACAATCTGAAAGTTTTTATTGAACATGAGAACAAAGTGCAGTTTGAAACACCAGGTTTTCATTACTGTTTCTTAAAAATTTTCAAAAAGAATAAGGTGGGAAAGGAGTAGGAGAGAGGGATCAGGCGTGGGGAGGGGATATGGCGCCACATTTATTAATCACATTAAAAACTAAGCATGCCAACATCTGGAGCTAAAACAACCAGCAAAATCACCACGTTCAGACTCAGTATTGGCTAACTCTATCTATCCCAGCATTCTCTTGGGACAGCGGTTTGCCCTAGGCTCTACCACAAGCTCGGTGAAGTACACAGCCTCAATTACTAGAGCGTGCAGCCACAACGACCTGGTATTACGGAAACAGTCAGTCACCACTTGAGTTAACATTCCATACCCTAACGACTGACCCCTCCCCAGCCCAAGGGAAGAGTAAATCTTGCCCACCCAGCCCTGACCCACACCACAATGTTAATAATTATAACAAGCAGTAACCCATCTGTTATATCAGAGAAGGGAACAGAGACTCCACTGAGAGATTTAGAGTGAGATGTTAACATTTCTTCAGCTGACTGCACAAACAAACAAACAAAAAAAAAGAGGAGAAATAATTCATTTGGAGATATGAAGTCATGAATAGCTGATGTGTATTGCTTTTAACCATGCACTGATGCAAAACTGAAGCAACCATTAATAATAAAAATTAAAAAGGACATATGTATTTACACACAATCAGACCTGTTTGATCTGAAGCAGTTTGCAGATTCTATCTGTGTGTGATTTGAAATAAAACAAAAATGGGGATTAGCATGGCCACAGCACACCCTAATGTAGGAGGGCACACACGGACAGCTTTCTGGAACTCTGAGAGCTGCCTAAATTTGGCTGTCTAAGCCTGATTCAAATACACACATGCCCCTTGAAAGATAATTACTCTCTAATTATTTTGTAATTAATTCTCAGTAACACCTAGTGTTCCCAACTGGAGTAGTCCAGTGCTGTCTCACTTCCTATTCAACCTGCCTGACCCACAGTACTCATCTGTCTGTTCACCTTTTGGCAACAACTGCATTTCTGATTTACACTGTTCTTCCATCTTTCCTGCATTTGAAAAATTTATTTTCCAATTACTATTAACATCTGTGTCTTTCCAGTTTTTAAAGGGAAATGCTGTTGCTCTGAGATCCTTTTCTGCAAGGACTTCTGAAGCGGTTAAAGGAAAGCCTCAGTTGCCCATGGCCTAGTAGTGTCATCCCCTTGGGATTCTTTCTCTGAACTGAATCAATTTTATTATTTAGTTCACCTTATACTCTTGCCATAGTGACTACAGTATTCTTCCACACAGTTCTATAGCTGTGTTTTAAATGAGAACAAGACAGAAGGGTATTAATATTATCCTTCCTATATCTGAGCTTTATCTGACTATTCATTAGTTTTATCTCACACTGGCTTCGTTAACCTTACACTGATAGACCTTTATCTTGTCTTAATTTTACCCTTGCCTTTAATTTATTTTTGTTTTAGGTTTACATTAAAACAGGACTTTGGTGAGCATGTGATGTCAAGACACCTTCTTTCTACCTGAAAGACAATGACATGTGACACTGAGGAGGAGAGTGTATATTTCAAGACCAGCAGACAAAAATGAAAGCTTGTTATCTCCATGTAGTGCATAAATCAACAGAACAAGGTGTGTGTATACGTGTGTGTGTGTGTATTGTGTGTGTGTTTAGGTAGAGGAGATGGGTAGGTGTGATGACTAAAATCATTACAGCAGAGATCTATTCTAATTAGTAGGGGTTTAAAGCTAAGCCTCTTGGAATCACCACATCTGCTGCTCAGTGATCCTAACTCCTTCTTTTCCCTAATTGCCTCTCCACTCCAGCTGAGAACACTCTGGGAGACACCATTGAGTTCTTATGTGGTAACATGGCCATCTTTGAGTAAATGTAAATAACAGATCAGAACACAAAAATTTGTCATTACTACTTTTCTGACTGAGAAATCTACCTAAGTACTTGGTAAAGTAGTATTTAGATTTTATCTTAATGTGGTATCCTCGACCTATCACTTCTATGATGGAAGAGATATGATCTTTAATGAATCAAACTTTTCACCTACTTGACTAGTCACACCTCTCCAAATTAGTTCATTTCCAAAATCTCACTGGGTAGCCACATAAAATAACTACGTTACGAAGTTGTTGGCTTTCCCACCTTGCACCCATCTATCCATCAGCACACCTCCTAACAGTGAGTTAATCAGTATCCAAAGACATTCACTGATCTACTCAGGTGAGAGGAAGTGAGAGAAATACTTCTTAGTTTTTTTTTTTTTTGAGTCCCAGCATGTTAAGATTTTTTAATTTCGAACTTTTTAAACTTCAAATTTACCTAGTATAGCACAATCTAATCACTATTCAATACAGGGTCTCCTGGGGAACTTAATTTATTTATTTGTGTGTGTGTGTGTGTGTGTGTGTGTGTGTGTGTGTGTGTGTGTGTGTGTTTCCTGGGGCTTGAATTCAGGGCCTGGTCCTTGTCCCTGAGCTTTTTTGCTTAAGGCTAGTGCTCTACTACTTGAGCCACAGCTTCACTTCCAACATTTGGGTGGTTAATTGGAGATAAGAGTTTCACAGACTTTCTGTTCAGGCTGGCTTTGAACTGTAATTCTCAGATCTCAGCCTCCAGGGGTGAGTCACTGGCTCCTGGCGGGACTCAACATTTTAAATCTTATTTGGGTGGAGTTCTACTTTCTCCCTTTTCACATTTCTTTCACAGTAGGTACAAGTGTCCCTTTCTGCTAAAATCTTCAATATCAAAGACCAGTTTAAGTGCCATAGGCAAATGTGATTGACAAATTACAAGAGGCAGCAGTGATCGGACAGTGCACGTAACACGTCTGGTGCAGCGATGTAGCAGAGGGGAAGGAGCACTTATTTTGGAGGAAGTGCCCTTAATGTGTGGGATGTGACAGTGTGCACTGCTGAGGTAGCAGGGCTTAGATCACACGCTCACAAGTCTTGATTGTCCAAAAAAGCCTCTGTTCCCATCTCTAACGTGGAGCTGGAATGGTTAGTATAATTCAATTTTTTCACTGCAATCCACAATCTGATTGATTGGCAGGTCACACTGGCACTCCTACCTGAGGTATTTTAGCGCTAATGATTGGTTCCTGTAAGACTATTCTATAACAGAACACAGGAAGAGCAGTTCAAAAAACACAGCTGTGGAAGGAAAACAATCATACAAAAAGCCCACTATGGGGCCCACCAGCCTTTTCTTTCCTTTGGATGCAAGCATGCTTTTCACAGGATGAAAATTTGGAGCAGTTTGTTGCCCCACTTAGAAGGTAAATTAGGGTGAACTATGCCTTTTCTACTGGGCAAAAAGGAAAGGAAGAAGTAGTAGACACATGATCTGTGAGCCACATGCCCCAGCCCTATCCTGGCAGGTCTTTATTCAAACTATGGACACAAGTGCTATATCAAATCTTCACAGAGGACAGTGCCATTGAGAAACAGAAAGAAAGAAAAGTGGCTAGCAGAAGTCAATGCCTAAGAGTAGAACAGGAAAAGGGATCATAAGAAATCCTCCACAATTAACGTAAACAAAACCAACACTTAACTCTTCTGTCCTGTGTCTTCTCTTCAAACTCTGCTCTCAGTGCACTTTTTAAGTGAGATAAACCCTTCACTCATTTTGTCCTAATATGTATTTCTGAGGAAAAAGGAACTAAACATATACTGATAGATTTCAAAGATGGAGAAAGGAGCAGAGAGAATTCAAGGCAAAACTACGGTGGGGTTTTTTTAGAAGTATCCTTTGCTATCTCCCATATGCACTACCCAGTGTAACAACTACAGTTAGAGTAGGCTTAACTCAACAGTTGCTCAATGGATGCTTGATTTTCAGTAGAGAGCTTGGTAATAACATTGCCACTAAGTACTTTAATCAATAAGAGACCAGGTTACTGAATTACTTGTTTGGTTCCATAAGGTTATTAAATTGAAAAATAATCAAGAATATTTTCTTGACAGGTACAGAAAAATCACCTCAATAAAATTTTATGTTGTAAAATAGGGAAACAGAAGAGCCATAACAAATATTCTTAGTAAGGTGACAGTAGGTGGTATTCAATAAGACAAAACTAGAAAAAATGCCCAAATAAGACACTAAAGAGAGAGAGAAAAAAAAAAACAATTTTACAGATAATCCAAATGGAAAAGTCCACTCTACTATACAAGATTTCAAGAAAACAAATAACAAAGATGAATTTTGTGAGAACATGGATAGTAATACATATGAGAAAATGTACATGCTAATATCATATATAAAATATGTATTTAGAAATGTGCAACTTGGTGTCAGAGTAAAACATATTTTTCCAATCCTCAAATTTAACTGTGAACAGGAGGGGAAGAAAGGTATTATTACTTGCTGAAAACCTTTTGAGGAAAGAAGTGGGTTTTAATTAATATACAAAGAGAGATAATGAAATATGGATTAGGTGTATAAATAATTTATGTAATTCTGACAAGTTACAGTCTAGGAAACATGCCTATCAAGTTAGAGCATTGGACCACATTGTAAGTAGTTGTTAAGGCATACTTTGAAGGCGTACACTAAGTAGCACAGGTGGAGTCACTTGTACCTCGTAGGACAGTGTTACCTGAAAGCCTCTGAGGACATTCTGGCTCATCAAAAGGTCCTCTCATAGATACTGGGCAGCTAAAGGTAGAGAAAATATTGCTAGGCAATGATAACCTATCCCCACAGAATAATTCATGCTGACAAATTTTCTTATAAAAATATTTCTTAGTGGGCTGGGAATATGGCCTAGTGGCAAGAGTGCTTGCCTCCTATACATGAAGTTCTCAGTTCGATTCCCCAGCACCACATATATGGAAAACGGCCAGAAGGGGCACTGTGGCTCAGGTGGCAGAGTGCTAGCCTTGAGCGGGAAGAAGCCAGGGATGGTGCTCAGGCCCTGAGTCCCAAGGCCCAGGACTGGCAAAAAAAAAAAAAATTTCTTAGTGATTTCAGTGACTAGATTACACTTACATTCAGAAAATGGCCATTTGAGAGGGCCTAATAAAAGATTTCAAAACTCAAAAGCTTTTCCTCTTTGTTAGTTTGATTACTTTTAAGTAGTATGTGACAAATCAGTCATGGATTTTAGCTATAGCTAGATGAATGAATAATGGACTAAGGGTGATTGTGGCTGGTGGAATCAACAAGTCCTGCAGGATAATTGAATGACTTCAACTCTGCGTTGCTAATTACACTGCTTGTTTCTCCCTGAAGCTTCTGAGGAAAGAGACTCATGGGCTGTGGACCTTTGAGTACAGAAAGGTTTTAAATATAGACTGTCTGGTGTCCTCTTATTATCACGCAGTCTCCACTGGCATTAGTTTCTGTGTTTCTTTCACAGCCTATGTTCTCGCTTAGTATGTAAAAATCAGAAAGCACACAGTTGAGGAAGTTTAGTGCTAGCTATGTAAATAAAAGCTCTAATGATCTAAATAGGGATGAAATGAGAACAGAAGCAGAAACAGTAGAATTGGTACAACAAGGCTAAGCTAGTCCTGTTATTTATGTATGCAAATGACACAACAGTAATAGAAGACTTTAAACCTGCTGATCATCTCAAAAATAAATTAGGAGATAGACTGCATATTGTGGGCACAGGGAAGGGAAAAGAATATGTCCAGTAGACTGACCCTCGCAATGATCAGGAAACCCAAAGGCTTAGTTTTTTGCACCCAGGGGCAAGCGCAGTGGCAGAGAAGCATGCTTGCATTCTTAAATATATAAATATATATATATATCCACAAGGAAAAAGAAAATAAAAATTAAATAAATTATACTTAAAAAACAAACAAACAAACAAAAAAACCCAAAGAAACAGAAAAAAAAGGCTGGCTTGTCAGGGGATGGGGTCGAGAAGGCCCCGGTGTGTGTACTTACATAGAGGTCAGCACCGTAAAATCCGTCCTGGTAAACCACACTGCAGAAAATCCACACAAAAACAAAAACAAAAAAACAAAAGAACAGAAACACATTCCGGTTATTGAGGACGGCAGCATGCACATGCGCTCTACACAGGCAGGTGATGTATGAATACGGAACCTGGGCGTGGGGCCATGGCAAGTCAGTGAGCAAATGTCCAAGTGCACATGAGTGTTACACAGCTCCAGGACATGCTGGAAGAGCTAAAGGTGTGCAAAAGAGGGCCAAGCGTCTGGCTGTTTAGAAACTTTAGAAAGGACTAAAATAATCAACAGCATCCCCAGGAGGGCCTACAGTCATCCAAAGCCTGCTGGTTTGTAGAGATCCACATTTTTATCCGGAGTATTTTTTAAAGTTAAGTTTTCCCCAGGAGGAAGTTTTTCTTTAAAGAGCTCACAAAGGGTAGAGGAAAGGGGTTTAACTTGAAAAAAGTGAACCCCCGCCCCTCCATCGCCCCAAAGAAATTCTTTTAGGGCAGGATCTATATGTAAAGAGTGTTTCAAACTTATGTTTAGTATTTTGTTTTCCATCTCATGGTGAAGTGTATTTTTTTTCTGATATCCATACATCACCTGCTTTTTACCCTGCACATTAGACATGCGATAAGATTTGGCTGATCACACGAGCATGCAAAGTATTATTATTCAGCATTTTTAAGAACCAATGCAACACCTGGGGGAAACAAGTCAATCAATTCTGACCAAAGTAAACAGAGAAATGTAATTAAAAAAAAACAAAACAAAAAACCAAAACAACCAAAAATACCCACAATGCATTGCTTTCACAAGCAGAGATAATGAGCTAAAGGTTAAGGTGATTGGTCCAAGGTCCAAGAATTGAAAGGTGCAGTGGGGATCCCAGATAGTAACAACATAATCCAGAGTGGGAAGGAGTATTGGAAGATTTTAAGGGTTCTTTTTTTGAAATGAGAGTATTTGTGGAATTCTCAAAACTACACCTAAAAGCTGAAGTTCTGGAAATGATCAAGGATCATCTCATATTATTTAAAAGAAAAAAAAAAACTTAGAAGGCAGCTGTTTAGGAACAGAAGGGTTTACTTCCTGCTTAGATAATGAGTTGGTATGTAACATTCAATACCTCGTCTTTTCTTCTCCTCAAATCTAGAGCAATGCTATACACTGTTAGTTTTAAACTATAGACTTTCAACCTTTTATGCTATTTTTGTATATATATAGGTTTTCCCCAAAGCATTACTTTTGAGACAAAAAGACATGAAACAGTAGTATAGGTAAAGGATAAAAACTTTTTTTTTCATGTTTATTAGGTAAAGATTTGGCTGTATTATATTAGCTAATGTGTTTATTCTTTATTCAACAAAACAAGACAGAAAGTTTCACCACTACTTTTTCTTTTACATACAATAAAGAAGCTAGTAAGGTCAACAAATCATACTAATTTAACTTGAATGTAATGAAACTTATTTTAGGTAGCTGAAGTTTCCCATTTCTATTTTTAATGTCCTTTGCTATATTTATAGGTTAGTACTGTCACACTTTGCAGTGTCTCAAACATGTTATGCCTTTGTACTATACAACAGACAAATCAAACTTGTCTTTGATGCTTGTTTAGCTAAGTCTTATCCATTTTTAGTCTCCATTTGCAGTTACAGTCTAATATTAGAAAGTAATCTGCCTTCCATTGTGTGTTAATAAAAAATACATATAATGAGGAGGCTGATCAAATGGAAGGTACTGAGACCAGGTGGTAACAAATTAATCCTTCAATAGTTTCAATAAGAGGCTATAAGCAAAGATTTAAAAGCATTCTTCCATAGAGAGGCACTGGCATCAAGAACAAATTCATTTTTGCCTTGAGTCAAATCATTTAATGGGAATATTCACCTAAATGCTAGAAGAATTCCAATATTCCCTGTGTTAAATGCTATAAGGAGACTAGAATACAATAAATAATGATGGAGTTAGTTTACTAGGCTGAAAGCAATTTTAGGTCATTCCCCATAAAATACTGGACTTATTCCTTGCCATCTTCCATGTAAACAGGTGGTTTAGTTTTAAAAAAGAAAATATGAGAAATTAGTGTTTGATGTAAAGCAAAGAAACTGATGTAATTAAACAAAATACCATTTGAGTAAATATATACCTGACATTGGTACAGGATAGACTCAAATTTGGCCAATATACTAAAATGACCTATACCAAACAGGAATGAATTTTATAGAGTAACTGATGAAGGTTCAAAATAAGGAAGTCCCATGTGTCTCTGAGAATTCTCTCTGCAAATGTGACAGTAAACACTCTTAGCAATAAAGGATGCTTTCTGAGCAGTTTTCCTAACGTGTAGAAATTTCAGAAGGTTCATTTCTGAATCATACTCAAGTATTTCTTGATAAAACAACACTGTGCCTTTGTTCACTTCTTTAAAGAGATGCCAGAGGTTGAAGGTCAAAGGTCAAGTTGGGAGAAAAAGGATAAAATTAAAAAGTAAGTCATGGTAGAAGATGGAGATGATGGAATGCATGGAATTTAAATATCTATATATTGCAAATGAAAGTTATTTTCTGAAGCAGTTCCCTTCCAGGGTCTATTTGAGTCTGCCCACTTCAGCATGCATACTTGCCTTGTCTAATAAAAATGCTTTAATTCTGTGGCATGGAGGACTCCTAATCGTATGTCCGTTTGGTCTATGAATGAATGAATGGTAAATTAGTATACCTCTGGGTGAAGCCAATTTTGTTGTCACAAAAGGACTTATGAAAGAGGCTGTTTCCCTTTATAATTTGACTAAGTAGCAGCTAATAATAAGCTTTTCTGCCACTGTTTATATTGCTCCAAAAGAATATAGGAAAACAAAACAAAATCTGTCACAGGCAGAGAAAAGATGAAGAAGAGAAATGTCACATCTCTGAAGAGAAAAAGACCTTGGTATAACTAACTTATAGAAATCTATACTCTGGTTTCTCTTCAGATCGCATAAATCTTTCGCCTTTTACTAACTTATAGAAGTCTACTTTTTATAAAAATACACATTTTAAGGCTGACCTGGAGGAACAACTAAAAACAAGCCTGCCATCTTCCCTCCTCCCCATTTGATAGCAAAGGATTTATTTGTTGCTATGGAATCATTCCACTGCATGAGACACCCTCCACACAAAATCGAAAGGTGAAGGATGCTCAGCTATATCAGCTATTTACCAGACTCAGTCATCAACTGCAGCTTAATTCCTCCTACTTCTCCTTTACTCCCTTGATTCAATTGGACTTGGCTCATCTTTGATTTAACCTCTTTTAACCTGTTTCCTACAAAGAAAGCAAATCCATTGTGGGTAAGTGGCTCTGCTGCTCACCACCCAGGCAGTGAATACATGGGGAAGGCACGTGTGCCAGCCTCTGCCCCAGCACAGGGTGGTGAGAGGGGGAACACAGCAGATACAATCTGGTGCTACAATCTCCAGCTCCTTTCTTGGTTCTCTGCAGTAGTGTTAATCCACACCCGTGCACTGCTGAGTGAACCATGCCAACACACTGCTAGTAAACACAGGACGGTCTGGCTACTGTCTTAAGCGCTCACCATGAACGTTTAAGGTAGCCAAAAAAAGATTTAGGTAATGAATTGACATTTGGTTACATTCTGATGATGGTGTGTTTTAGTTATTTCTTGTCATCTAATCCATGAATTTGCAAATATTCATTATTCATCTTTGTGGCACAGCAATGTCCCAGAAGTAATGAAAAGACCATGGCATTCTGTTTTAGTCCAGTTGCTTACTGTAGAAACACAGTGATTTTGGCATCTAACACTTACCCTGGATAGGCGGGGATGGCTGTTGGAGGTACTGCTCGGACTGCACCATATACTGTCCGCCCTCTGCCCCTCAGATGGGCTCCTCTGAAAGCAGCTGCCGTGGTGGCTGCAGTTGGGTAAGGGAAGCCAGGAACTAAAGGGAGACCCAAAATATGACAGAAATTTCAATCTACATTCAACAACAGGTGTACACTCACAACTTGTGAAATAATTATGAAAAAGGTATATACTGAAATCTGTCCTAAATACACGGCACACATATTATTCAACACATTTCCTAATCTGAGTCTCACAGTCAAAATTTGTCAATGCCACCCCTTTTCTAAAATATTTTAATGTGAAATCTAAGGTGAGAGGTAAAGCATTCCTCCCTAGTCACCTGTGTCCTTTAGGAGGTAGATGCTTTCTAAGAGCCTATTTTGAAGTGTGCCTTGTTCTGGAAAGCCCTCAGAGACACTAAGTCCACACCCACTGACTCTTGTTTAGTCATGCCTTCTTCTGTAGTAAAAAGGCTCAGGTCAAAGTGACCTGAGAGACAGTAAGAGCTGCAAATAATCAAGAAGATTGGTGGTGCTTTGATGGGATACTCCACTGGGAGGGAATGAGCAGTACACTCTTCATAGGCTCATGCTTTTTAATTAATTCCTTATTAGCAAGTACAGTCTAGAATAATATTCATACTTGCTTTTCATGCTGGTTCTAGGGCTTGAACTCATCACTTCTCTGGGTGTGAGCCACTGGAGTCAGCCACACCTTTTCTTTTCCAACTATTTTTGTTTTGTGCCAATCTTAACGTTTGATTAGGAAGATACCCGCATGAGTTAACAGAGTATTTATCACTCTCCTCAAAAGTATATCGTTAGGCTCAGTGTCCATGGCTCACATTTGTAATCCTAGCTACTCAGGAGGTTGGATCTGCAGATCAAGGTTTGAACCCATCCCAAGAAGGAAAGTCACACACACACACAGAGTATATCTTTGTCAGTTACTATTATACTAAGAACAGGAAAAAACCCAGCCAACAAGAATAGCACTGTTTAGATATAATAGTTAAAACCCATGCCAGGTCAACATAGGCTACTTACTGATTAAAGGAATGTAGGTGTTGATACCCCCTCTTCCTGATAGGGGCACAGCCGCTTCATTGCCAAGGGACACATCTGCTTGAAAGCTGGATGCTGGTGGCATTAAAAAAATTAAAAATTCAAAAAGATTATAAAGGATAGCCAACTGAAAACCCTCAGATGCTGTTATAGTTAAATAGCACAAATGGAACATGTTAACTTAAATACTACCTGCATATAACTCAGGGCCATATACAGCTCCAACTACTGGACTTAATTTCCAACCTAGAACAGAAAAGAGGACAGTGAACTTGAAAGACTACAGAGGAAAAGTGATCAATGCACATGAAGAAGGCTTCACACATCTGGGTTGTCAACTCCTCTTTAGAATGCCAGTTTCAGGTAGACATGAGAGAGTAATCACCTATGCATAGCTGGAGGGATAGTGAAACAGGCATGAGTATGTGTGAAAAAGAGGAAGAAACTGGGGAGGAAGGAGAAAGATGGAGAGTAAATGAGAGGAGGAAGAAACAAATAAACCCTAGGGTTTGGTGGAGGTGCTTTTATAGCCCTACCCAGATGACCTGCTCTGAGTTTTTTTGGTGTTTTTTTAAAAAAAAAATTTTATTAATTAAATTTTGTTGACAAGGTGTTGTGCAAAAGGGGTACACAGTTACATAATAAGGCAGTGAGTACATTTCTTGAGATATCTTTTTTTTTTTTTTGCCAGTCCTGGGCCTTGGACTCAGGGCCTGAGCACTGTCCTTGGATTCTTTTTGCTCAAGGCTAGTACTCTGGCACTTGAGCCACAGCACCACTTCTGGCCATTTTCTGTATATGTGGTGCTGGGGAATCGAACCCAGGGCTTCATGTATGCGAGGCAAGCACTCGTGCCACTAGGCCATATCCCCAGCCCCTTCTTGAGATATCGTACACCCTCGTTTTTCTTTCCCTTCCCTAGATCAGGTAGGCATATATAGACAATACCCAGTGTACCAAAATTATATACAGTAACAACGTAGCGTACACCAAAGGATATTCACTTAGAACTTTAAATGCAACGTCAATAATAGAATCCTCCTGTGTCCTTCTCTTGGAGTTGTTTTTGCTTATCCTTGTCTTATATGATCATATGTACATAGCTGTTGAGCTACTGTGATCCACTGATAGGTCTATTCTAGACCTTTTTATGTTTAGTAGTTATTTGGTTTTAGATACATAATGTAAAGTTGCTGACCCAAACCTGTGGAAATGCCATTTGAAAAGAAGTTTTTTGTTGCTCTGAGTTTTGAACAGAAAAGGAGAATGTGTCATCTGGTAAGTACCACATGACGCTGCAAGTTCTCACACATAATCTTAATGTTGCTTACTACTGCTGCTGTTTTATAAAAGTATCCTCTGTCTGAATGAAAATTTGATCTGGACCTTTGACTGCATGTTCAATTATACCACTCCACGTTTTCTGAGTAAACTGAAAATCTCTTCCCATTGGGATTTCATTGGGGTTCACTATGTAAAAGAGGAAAGACATAACAGTAAAATTCAAAGTATCCCCCCCCAGCTTCACGGTGTGGCTCTTAAGTAGTGTGTGTGTGTGTGGGGGGGGCTTGAATTTAGGGCCTTAGCTTTTTCACTGAAGGTTAGTGTTCTACCAGTTGAGCCACATCTGTACTCATGGCTTTTTACTGGTTAACTGGAAATGAGTTTTTTAGATTTGGCTGCCAAAGCTGGCTTTAAACCTGGATTCTCAGATCTCAGACTCCTGAGTAGTTAGGATTATAGAGGTAAAATACTGTGGCCTGTCTTTTTTTAAAGAAAAATAACGAATTTATTTAAATTCAACACATTTAAATTAGGTAAAGGATTGATGTCAAAGATTAGCTTCTAAACTTTGCTGTTCTAAAAATGAGTGGAAAGAAGAAAAAGATAACTGCATTAAAATTCCCAGATTTTGCTTATTTTTTTCGACAGACTTCCTAGGCTGACCTGGAACTTGGGATCTTCTTGACAGCCTCCCAAGTGCTAGTATTATAGGCATGCCACTCCAATCCCCCTTCTTTCAGATGAATTTTCTTGTTATGTTCTTATTTTACATGAAATTTTGACAAAATCAAGGTTCAAATCATATTTGACTTGCAAAAGCATGGCTGTTTTCAAGTCAAATATCTAAGTTACACAGATAACAAGGGATTCCAACAATATAAGAACACTGCTTAAGAATTTACCAGAAGGCTCACTGTAGAATTTACCAGAAGGCTCTTCAGCCTTTAATAGAGCAGAAGCAGCAGTTGTTGTTTTCCTGACTGTCAGGCTTGAATATTAATGTAGAGAAAACTCAGAATGGTCTTTTACCTCTCATCAACATCCTGAGCAATTCCCTTTATTTTTATTTATTTATTTATTTTGTCAGTTGTGGGGTCTGGGTGCTATCCCTGAGCCTCTTCATGCTCAATGCTAGTGTTCTACCACTTGAGCCAAGTACCACTCCCAGTTTTTGAGTGGTTAAATGGAGATCAGAGTCTTACAGGGACTTTTCTGCCCAGGCTGGCTTTGAACCCTGACCCTCAGATCTCAGCCTCCTGAGTAGCTCGGATAATAGGTGTGATAGCCTAGCTCCCTTTAAATTCTTACAATGACATGTTAACAACACTTTGCATATGTTTAGTTCTGTACAACTTATAGTGGATTATCCTAGATGCCATCTGACCTTGCACAATACCGAAACAAGGTGAGAAGCACTATATTTGCAGCTTTCAGTACACTTCTCTGGGTCTCATTTGCTAAGTAATAAATAAGGTGCAAAGGTTGGGTTTTGAAGATTACTAAAAAGCGTACTAGTACTAAAAATCTGCAGTTGCTAATTTATATTTAAGCAAATAGAATCAGACAAATGAAGAAACTGGTAGAGTGTCACAAAGGAAATTTCTGCCTTTTGAAAAGTATGCAAGGGCTTTTTCTGGATCCAAAGAAAATTTGTCGTGTGTGTGTGTGTATGAGAGGGAGGGAGGGAGAGAGAGAGAGAGAGAGAGAGAAGGGGGGAGGATAGACAGAGATAGACATAGAGAGACAGCTGAATTAAGGGATTATTTAGGCATTAGTATGTACTCTACCACTTGAGCCATGCCCCTTTGGCTTTGGTTGATTTTTTTTTTGAACAGGGTCTCTCTCTCTTTTTTTTTTTTGGCCTGGGCTAGCCTGGACCACAATTCAATGTATGTTCCCTCCTGTAGTTGGGATGATAGGCACATGCCACTGTGTCCAGTCTTTTTATTGACTGAGATGAAGTCTCTCAAACTTTTTGCATAAGCTGGCCTTGAACCATCAACTCCCAATCTTAGCCTCTCAAGTGGCTAGAAAGACATGAGTAAGCCATAGAGCCTGGCTTCTTATTGTGGTTTTATCAAAAAGCAAGGGATCTAGATTTAGAATTAAAAAGTGATCTTTCTAACATCTTCCACTCGTGCTAATTTGAGGAGGGATCAGTAGCAAAGGCAGACTTCGTGGGTGTTAGCCTTTCAAGAGCGGTAGGAACAATACTAACAAACTACAAGGAGCTATACCAGCTGAAAAAAGAAGGTGATCCAGGGTACCTAATTTGGAATAAGCAATCTTGAATGGGATGTTTTGTACTGTGTAGAAAGTAGAAGTTACTGAGATGAAAATATTTTAGTAACTGAAACACTTGGCTTAAAATTCTAAAGAAAAAGTTTATAGGTAAAGAAGACATTCAATATACATTAAATAAACTTTCTTAAGGTTGAAGTAAACAGGTTCTTTGAAATTTATGAAAAGTTCATGTTTATACAAGTGTCAGTGACATCCTCTGGAAGATGATTTGTAATTGCTTACCATTCGCATATGGTGTGACCATCTTCTTATTGGTCATTACACGTGCTGTAGCATTATTAACCTAAAAATAACATACAGAAAAAGGGACAGGGAGGGAATAGATTATATTAGCAAATATCAATTTGATCATCTAGTAACACAGTACTTAACTTAAAACATAAGCTTCTGGTAGCCTTTAGATAACATAGCAATACAAAATATATTTACGTAAAAATTTAAGTGCTTATTAAATGAGGCTAACAAGAGTAAAATGAAGTTTTTTCATTTCCAAGTGGAAAACTAGGACTATTTTACCACTCAATATTCCAAAGGAAAAATACATCTTTTAACAGGAGTCTCTGTGTTAAGGAAAATATAGAAACAAAATGAAGGGGAAACAGCTATATTTACAAATGAAATTTGAAGTTCATTAGTAAAACAGGTTTGCCACCTGGGTTATAAAGTAGGTTTATAGAAAAATGATAAAGTAAATTTCACCTATCCTATGTTCTGCATCATGGACATTTCTTTAAAATTATATTGAGGTTAGAAAATGTAGAACTTCATTTCCGTATGTCAATAGCATTTAGGGCTATTCTAAATTTTCTAGACTATGTAGCCCATTCACTTAAGAGTTAAGTCTTCAGAAGGACTTTTGAGTAAGCACTTAAAAATCTATGTGAACATAAAGTAACTAACGATTCCTTTTGTTTTATGGTTCACGCCACCTTTATCACAAAGCGTATTATTTGCTTTTTCCAAGGTAGGATGAACATATCTTAAAAACACAGCAGATATGAATGAGGAAGAATGAACTTTGAAGCCAGAACACTGTAGGCTGGCATCGTGTTAAAGCTCTGGCCAAGAGAGGAAAGCTTCTCCATAGACTTGACTATATACAGTCAAGTCGTAAGACACAGGTCATAAGACATGTGTGCTTTAAAAAGCTATTTGCCTCTTGTTATATACATTGTGCCAGATTTTTGTTAAGAAGACCAATTTTAGACAGAAGTAGAATTAAAAAAACCTTCATGTGTCATTTAAGATTTGTACAGTGATCACCCTTCCTGTGTGAGGACAGTCTGAAACTCCATTTGCTCTAGTTTGGCCTCCAAATAATATAAACATTTCACATTTACAAAGAATGAATGGGAGACAACAATGATGAGACTGAGATGGCATGCAGTTAACACACACACACACACACACACACAAAACAAAAGAAAGGAAAAACAATCAATTTTGGAAAGAAGGAAGAAAGTGAATAGCAGGATTAGAATAGAGCAAGAGCTCAAACCAACTGCTAGAGCAGAACACAACCAAGCAATTAAAAGGAAAAATGGCCAGATCAGAAACCACCAGTCAGTGAAAGACCAACAGTGGAGTCAAACAGAAGGGAAGGGAAAGAAGAATAGGGAAAAGTGCAAGAGCAAGAGTCTGAGCAAGGAGAATAATGGGCTGGGGAAAAATAAGAGAATGTGAGGAAGGGTGCTCCAGGCAGGAAAGAACTATCAGGGTGAAGAAAAGCTACAAACAGTGGTTTGGAAAAAGGGAAAGTGGGGGGAAATAGGGGCAGGAAGTGCATTAATAAAACTAGCCAAACTGGAGTTCAGTAACTCTGAGTAAGATGTGCAAGGGAATAAAAATCACCATGAAGTCATTAATCAAACAGTTCAGACTGCTACAAAACAATATGTACATCCAAAGTCCAGGCGGCATTACTCAATAGCATTGAAAATAAAAAGGAGGGGGAAAGGAAAAGGAAGAACAACAAGTCAAATCACATTTTGTAGTGTTAATGTGAGATGGCAGATGGGACTTTTTCTTTCTTAATTGTTTTGTAATTACATTTTAAAAAGCTTCTTCTCTAGTGCTTTGGTTTCACTTACCGCCAATGGGCACCATCGCCAGCTTTGTGTATAGTTACCATGGAAAGAGTGAGTCAATTGAAGGGCCCTAAATGCTAAACCATTGGAGAGGGGGAAAAAAGCAAAATATGCAAACATCTTACTCAAATGGTGGCTTTTATATTGAATACTTTTAAAAACTGGGAATGGGGAAAGGAGCCAGTTAACCTTCAGTGCATTGATATAAACGGCTGGTGAACCCGGGGGTTCACACGAGCAACCACAGCACACTGGCCAGACAGCCATCAAACCTGAAGAATTAACTGCTAAAATTCTTGTGTTGAATATAAAATTCTCCCGAGTTTTGGATGCTATTTCCTCCCCACAACCTCTACAATCATCTATTACGTGCTTGTCACATACACATGGAGGCAAACTGGCCTCCCAAGAGAAAGAGGGTATTGGCTGGCCACATGATTCACTACAGAACACAATGTTAGAAGCAAGATAGTTTCAGGACATTTTAAAAGTTAGTTTTTTTTATTTCTTTTTGCTTTTTATTTTAGGTCTGATTATAAGAATTCAGAATCTTGCAAACTGAAGCAAAGGAAAAAAATCAAGGAACAGAAGGATGAACATTTTGGAAAGGGGAAAACATAAATGGAAAACAAACACAAACACACACACACGCGCGCACACACACACACAATTAAAATACCAAATAGCCAAAAACAGAGGAGGTGGACAGAAGCAGTTACTTTTACATAGTTGAGTGCAAGAAAGTGAAGAACACAGATGCAAACACACACATGTGCACTCACACAAACAAGACAGGGTCCAAATGTGAAATAAGTGAGGTAATACAAAGAGAAATAAAAATAGAAACCAGAAATTGAATTATTGAAGACATGCACCTCGATTTTACGGCCCTCTACCACGGTGCCGTGTAATTTCTCCCTGGCCCTGTCTGCATCAGCACTATTCTCGAAAGTTACGAACCCGAATCCCTGCATGCAGCGGGAGAAGGGGGGAAAACATGCACATCGTTATATTGAAATACTGGTCTCTGGTAAATAGAGAAACATTACAGTATGAAACTGACATCAGCAACAACTCAGCAATACTCTCAAAGTCACAGTTTTGGTCCATGCATATTTTGTAAAGGGAAATTAAACTCAGTAACAGAATAAAGAACTGTAATGATACCAATAGTAATTTAATTAACAATAATAACAATAAATAAAATAAAATATAAAGCATGTGAGGCCAGACCAAAACTAAGGCATTGAGTTACTCGGGTCAAACTATTCAACCAAGAATGTACATTTTTCAATATCCTACCTTTCCTAGTTCATGATGTTAGCACCCCAAGTGTAGCATTAAACATATTTAACTCACCAATATTGCAAGCCTGTTATTGTTCACTGACTTCTACAAAAAAACCCTAATATTTAACATTAATCATTTATACAGTGAGTTTTTTTTTAAAGGATGTCTCATTATTTTAGCCCTACTCTGCCTGTTATAATAGTAATAATTTAAGATAGAGTTTTTTTGGTATGGTGTGTGTGTGTGTGTGTGTGTGTGTGTGTGTGTGTGTGTGTACTGGGGTTTGAATTTAGGGCCCGAAGCTGCCCCCTTAGTATTTTTGCTCAGGCTGGCATTCTACCACTTATGCCACACCTCCACTTGGAGCTATTTTATTCTTTCTTTCTTGGTGGTTAATTAGAGATAAGAATCTCATGAGCTTTTCTGCTGGGGCAGATTATACTCTGCCTCCTGAGTTGCTGGAGAGTCGTGATGTATAATTCTATCATTATCAAGTATACAAGCAGTGAAAATATTATTTCAACTCAATGCAATGGTCAATTATAATCTCTCTCTCTCTCTCTTTGGTACCAGTTCCAGGACCTGAACTCAGCACCGGACACAGTCCTTGAGCTTTTCTTGCTCAAGGCTGGCACTCTACTACCACTTGAGTCACAGCTCCATGCCTGTCTTTTTGGTGGTTAACTAAAGCTAAGAGTCACATGGACTTTCCTGCCTGAGCTGGCTTCAAATTGGCAGTCCTCAGATCTCAGCCTCCACAGAAGCCAGGATTTTAAGTGTAAGCCATTGGTGACTGACGTGATTTTTCTTCAACAACAATTTAAAATGGCCAGATTGGCACACTAAATCAAAAATAAGTAATACTGAATTTCAGGAAACTGCTAACACAAATTTACAAAGATTCCAATCTGGATGTCCACATTACTATTATTCTTATTAGCGATTTCCTACATAAGGAGAAAAAAAGAATAGTCAGTGGGAACAAGATCTACATTAGCGACACTAGCCATACATTATTCAATAAAAAAAAAACAATACCAGAAAATAATACAGTACCTATATTGAGTTGGGATTCATTTCATTTTTCCATTTTACTTTTTAGCAGCCACTATCCAAATAGAATGGAGCTGTAACTCATTATGTAGACAAATGAGACAGGGAGTTAACCCTGTTCATGACACCACCTTATTTCCTTCAATGTGAATAGGATTTACTACACACTTATCTATTTCATAAAACTTCATTCTTCATCCTCAACCTTCCATTCTACAACTACAGTTTTATAAGCAATTTCCCAAGCTATTTAACAACTGCAGAATAGCAAATACATGGGTTTTTTTTGGAAAGTCATCTCTTAACAGCTTCATTATCCTTTCCTCTCTAGCAGTTTTTTTTTTCCTATTCTACTGTAGGATAGTTTAAAACCATTTGTTTATTTATTTGTTTGTTCACTTATTTGTGGTCCTGGGGCTTGATCTCAGGGCCTGGGCGCTGTCTCTGAGCTCTGTGCTCAAGGCTAGCATGCTACCACTTGAGCCAAAGAGTTACATCTGACTTTTTCTGAGTAGTTTATTGGAGATAAGAGTCTCACAGACTTTCTTGCCTGGGCTGACTTAGAACCATGATCCTCAGATCTCGGCCTCCTCAGTAGCTATGATTACAGATGTGAGCTACCAATGCCTGACTAAAACCCTTTACTTTAACTGAGGTTTTGGCCTTTTGCTTAATAGCAGACACCGAGATGGTAAACAGTGTGTGCTGAGCAACATTTGATAGGAGTACTCCACCATTGTGTAGTGACTGATTACACAGTACTCTAAAATGATCATATGGATGGGTGGTATTCAGAAGATTTTGGTAGATTATCTCTATCCACAAAATGTGTAGCATTATAAATACTCTCAGATGCAAACGCTGAGGTGACAGAAAATTTACATGCATGATGTTTACTGTGGAATGCTATGGGTAATTTTAGTTAATAGTTTCCTAAAGCATGTATAAATTTCTTAAAAATATGAACAGGACATATTTTGGGAAACGTATTTTGATATGAAAATTTTTGTTTTGTTTTGCCAGTCTTGGGGCTTGAGCTCAGGGCACTGTCCCTGGCTTCTTTTTGCTCAAGGGTAGCAGCACTCTACCACTTGAGCCACAGTGCCACTTCTGGCTTTTTCTATATATGTGGTGCTGAGGAACTGAACCCAGGGCTTCATGTGTATGAGGAGACCAGGCCAGATTCCCAGCCTGATATAAAAATGTTATAGCCATTATGACACCTCAGAGTACACAGAACAAGAAAACAATTAAGGATACTACTAGTTATTCACATTAGCACCTGCTGAAGACAAGAAGCCAGCTTTCTAACCCTAGAGAACCCTCCAGTGGAGTAGTGAAACCTTTTAAAACTTACAATATAAACCATATTCCAATTGATTCTTGTAATAAATGTTTTGATTTGGGTTAAAAACTTATAAATCAGGTGAGTTACTATTAACTTAGACTCATAGGCTTTTCATTATGGCATTGTGTCTGGCAACAGATGTCTACATGCCTACTTACAAACCATATATACTTCTGTTTGTAAACACAACCATGGGGTTGCAAGGGCAGATTTGTTGGGTTCACTTTGAGGTAAATAAAGGGAGTTGAACCCAAGATTATAAGCAATGATGAAAAAAATTAATCTCTGCAAACCTAATTGCTGAATTTATTTACTAAAGTGCTTTAGTCAGAAAATCCTTTCCATATTCCCCCCAAATCTGATTGTGAAATGTCTTGAATAGCCTTCCCTTTTGGAAAGTGTTTATGGAACATGAGTGACACAATAGGTACACCAGAAGAATGCAGGATTATCACAGCACTGACAAGTTTTAGTCAGCAAGTGACAAAATTTAATGTAATGCTTGTTGGAGTTTTTCTTAGTAATGACTTTATTCTGGAATAAAACTGTATTTCAAATGTTCCTAAAAATGTTTTATAAAGAAAGATGCTTAAATGCATAAGGAAGTTCTAATGAAGATACTAAAGACATAAAAACCATCTTTATAATAAGCTTCTTTTCCTAGGGTGACAGGAGAAAGGTCTGCTTCGTGCTATGGGATTCTCTAACATAAAACACAGAGGTAAGAGGATTTATTTCTTCTCTTTGTAGATAAATAGTCCTGTGGTAGGCAGAATAATGGCCCCTGAAGTTGTTCATGTCCTAATCTCTGGAACCAAAGAATATGTCATCTTACCCAGCAAAGGCATTTTTCAGATGTGATTAAATGATCTCAAGATAGGGAGATTACCCTGGATAATCCAGGTGGGTCCAATGTAATCCTCAGTGTATTTATACGTGAAAAGAAGAAGGAGAGTCAGAATCTGATTGTAGCAGCTTGAGAAAGACTTGATTGGCCATGGCTGGCCTTGAAAACAGAGGAGACTAGAGTCCAGTGAATGTGGGCTTGAAACGGCAAGAAAACATTATCTGAGTCTTCAAGAGCACTGCAACACTGTGATTTCAGGCTAGTATGATGGATTTCAGATTTCTGACTTCCAGAACTATAAAATAATTAATGTGTGGTTTTAAGCTGCTGGGTTTGTAGCAACTTACTCAGAACCGTAAGAAATGAATACACATTTTATTTCACCGCAAAATGATTACATAGTATTAAATGTTGAAACATAATAACTAATCTGCACAGTTATAATATGTAACAAACATATCATATAGTCTGTAACATATAGATTTAGCCTCAAATGCTTAAGGAGAGGAAATAGCTCAGGCACATAAGATGAATTTTATTTAAACTGATTTATAAAAACATGACTAATGAGGTGTATATCATTCTTTATGGTACAGCCTTTGAAGTCTTGTGAGTATCTTTCACTTAGGGAACATCTCAGTTTAGACCCCCTATTTCTAATGCTCATGTGGTCACTGTACTGGACAATGTACTGTATATTCCTATTAAGGTTTGCAGTCCCCAAGTCTATGTTCATAGTTGAAACATATCAGTGATAAATCCATGATTACCAGCTCTATCTGCTAACCAAGAAAGCAAAGAAAGGTTTGTTAGGTTGTGGTTAAAGCTTCTATCTGGATCCCCATTTCTCATCAAGGACACAGAGGAGCCGAGTAACTGTTACCATTTTAGTCTGGCCTCAGGCTGCAATAAGTAACAAGCAATAGGATGAGCATTTTAAACATGTTTTTAAAACTTGTATAATCTTTAAATTTTTCCATCTCAGAAGAATGAGAAAGAAAATTTACCATGTAACTTTTAAGGGAGAAATCAAAAGCAGACGGATCTCCTGGGTATGGCCAGAACACAGGAATTAAAAAATAAATAAAAGAAAACTAAAAACTCATAAATGGTAACACCAAAGAAAAGTAAGTCCTTTGGAAATACATGCATTGCTAATTCAGTTTTAAGTATAATGAAAAACATTTCAGTATTTCCTATGAATTTTACTGAAATTACAAAGACCTACTTAGTGCAGCTTCAAGGAAAGTATTTTGAATATATTTTGAAAGGAATAAGTAACTTCCCCTTTTGTGAAATAAAAAGTCATGGTATGGGCAAGAAAAAAATCAGGACATAGATAGAACTTTCATCTGAGATAATTTAAATGTATTTTTATGAGTGTGTGTGTGTGTGTGTGTGTGTGTGTGTGTGTGTGTGTGTGTCCCTCTTATAATTAGGTAAGGCAAAACCAAATGAAGACAAAATAAAAGAGGTCAATAATGAAAAAGGAGGAAATTAAGTCCTTTGTGGAGCCCAGTGATTCTACTCTGTAGGCAGGAGCTGGATGAGGTGGAACTCTGGCAGCAGAGCGTGTGTGGATGTGGCAGTACAACATGGTTTATTTCAATCTCATAAAAATAAGATGGGACCTGGGTGCCTATAATCCTAGCAACTCAGGAGACTGAGATATGAGGATCATAGTTCACAGCTGGCTTGGGCAGGAAAGTCTGAGATATGAGGATCACAGTTCACAGCTAGCTTAGGCAGCAAAGTCTGTGACTCTTATCTCTTAATTAATTACCAAAAAGCCCAAAGTGGAGTTGTGGCTCAAACAGGAGATCAGTGATGGCCTTGAGCAAAAAAAGCTGTGTACAGTGCCCAGGCCCTGAGTTCAAGCCCCAGGACCAACACACACACACACACACACACACACACACACACACACACACACACACACACACACACACACACACACACAATGTGGGGCTAGGAGTAGCTCAGTGGCATAGTGCTTGTTTAACATGTACAAAATCTTGTGCTTGGTCTTCAGAACCACACACACACAAAATTTATGGTAAAGAGATGCTTTCTGTTTTGGAGCAATCTGATTAAGAACTATCTCAGATTTATCTCAGATTTATTTTCTGACCAGTTTTTCCCATGCTGCTTCAAAAAAAAGTCAATAAAGCTAATTTTGGAACAGAAAAACACTATTTAAAAGTCAGAATAGGGCTAGGAATATTGCCTAGTGGTTGCCTCCTACACATGAAGCTCTTGGTTCGATTCCCGAGCACCACATATATGGAAAACGGCCAGAAGGGGCGCTGTGGCTCAGGTGGCAGAGTGCTGGCCTTGAGCGGGAAGAAGCCAGGGACAGTGCTCAGGCCCTGAGTCCAAGGCCCAGGACTGGCAAAAAATAAATAAATAAATAAATAAAAAAGTCAGAATAACTCCTAACTAAAACAACAGGACCATAGTGCCTTCTTTTCTCTGGTTTGACATGCTTTAATTTTATAGTCAACCTAAAACATTTAAGAGAAATGAGATATTAAACTTAATTCACAAAAATAAAAGCATTCATTAATTTCTCTAAGGAGGATCTCAGAGAAGGTATTTTTGTTGGTTCTGGCTGACTTCAAAGTAAACTTCACTGGGAGGCCTCAAAACACTTCCAGAGAATTCACTCTGGGAAAGGTTTATTAGGCTTTGTTTTTCACATACTGTCAATTAGCACATCATCTACACTATTGCAGCCCAAAGAAACCAGGGGCAGTAAGGACACCATATATACCTTCAGATTCCCCAGAAGGAAAAGGAAGGCCTGTGTTTTTATTTTGAAATGAAAATTATGTGGGAGAAGTAACTGGATAAGGTAAATTTGGAGGCAGACAAATCCTCAAAGTCAATGAAAGAAGCCTTAAGATCAATTTCCTTTGCTTCACAGTAGTTCAGTCAAATTGTTTTCTTGATAAGGAGTAAGTCTTCAATGCTTGATGAAACTGTATTGGGCTTCTGGTAGTTAGAATCTAGTTAGGATTACTTATGTGTGTGCACTCAAAACCAAAAATATTTAAAATTACTACTGCATGTGAAGCATGGTCAATAATCTCCATCAATTTGTTTCACACTGATGTATTTCTATTCACTAAACCACATCATCTTCTTACCTTGTAGCTGACCACTTTATAAAAAATAAATTTGAACTAAACAAAGGACTAGAAATCCACTGTGAGAAAATAACAAGCAGATAGGGACAATCAAGGACCATACTTTTTACTGGTTGAAGCAAACAGATTTTACTTTAAAATACTTACCAAGTAAAGTGCTGGAGAATATTCTGCATAGACATATTACTTTTTTAAACTGAAAGCTGAAAATTACCTTTTTAATAATTAACAAATAATTGTTCTAGCCAGAATTAAACATTTTTAGTGTTGACACATTCTATAAGGGAATAATAATCAGAAACATTAGAACAATGTATTCATTTGTGTTAGTACAGAAGGGACAAGGGGTGCACACCATCCATGTATGTTATCAATTCCCAGAATGTGGTGATTTGGAGTAGGAAAGTGAAGGGAGGTAAACATAACTGATTTATTGAGAGTTTACTTAGCTTTCTTTCTCAAACTACATACTTAGGAGACTTAATCAGATTATAGCAAAGAACTGTTTTCCAAGTTCAGCAGATATGACCAGCTGAAAATTAATTTAAAATCACTAATAGGAAAAGTAATTTTTAACTAAGAAGGTTAGTTCTTATGTAAAACATACTTGGAAAAGAGTACACACATCAGCTCAGTTTACACACTGTGACTACTTTTTGTTAAGTCTAGCTGTGTGTGACCGAGTGCCTCCATATCCCAAAGCTTACCCACCTGGGGGGGACTTACAGTGGAAATGGTACTAGTGAACACTAACTCACTACTCATTGGGAGCCTTGTCAAAATTTACTACAAAGTGAACACAAACAAATAACTGAAAGAAATATCCATTAAATTTGCTCTAAGTATTCCATTTCAAAGCTGCATTTTATAGAGCTATGTTGTTCTGACAGAAGTCACAACATAAAGCTTCACTTTCCTAGGCTCCTTTCTTCTGGTGGCCTGGCCTAGGCTGAATCTAAGGCCAATCAAGGACCATGCTGTTCTGCCTCCTGTCCTATTTCCACACTTCCCTCCAAATTCTCCATTTCTTATTTCCCTTCCAATTTGAACATCAGGATACAGTCTGGCCATGTAGCAGCCTCTTTTCACACTCAAAGTGGACACGTGGGATACTTGCATACAGGCTTGAAAAACTACCTATGCTTTCTAAATATCTACTGTTTAAAACAAATATCAAAAAGAAATGAAGCATACTTGATGTTGAAAGAGATCTTACCTTAGAACCACGCTCATTAAAGATTATTTCTACATCTAGGATTTTGCCAAATTGCTGTAGAGATAAAAATAAAAACATTTATTTATGGTGAGCTTTTTATTCACATAAAACTTTCTTTTCTCAAATGGAGTCCCCTCCCCCCCACCCCGCCTTATTCTTTTAGTATGTACTTAGCACTCATGTTTCTATGTGTCAGCAGGTCCCAGTGTGAGTTTCTGGCTTATCCCCATCACTGAGCTGGTGGTTTTTCACCTCTACCTCTGCTCCAGTGTCCTCTTCATCCACGTCTATGTGTGAGCACCACTGCTGGGAAACACTAACGGGAACTCACAGTGTTGCCCCTATTATGTGCCTGCTTCATGTCAGCAAGAATAATGATTTCTATAATCGCCGTGCCAATTTTCTTTTAAAATTAAATCCTAGTAAAATAAGACATACTACTGAAGGCTGTCATCCCTATCACATTAAAAATTATATAAGAAAATAACATTCATTGTATTAAAAATTACAAAATATGAACAGGGAAAAGGAAAATAGAAAATAAAGTTCATGTGCAATCCCACCATTTTCGCTTTGGTTCATGGCCCTCCAGGCTTTCTCACAGGCCCAGCTAATTTGCACATACACATACACACACGCACACACACACACACACACATGCTTGATGTGTATTTGTGTATCATCATACCATAATTAGGTAAGGCAAACCTGAATGAAGGCAGAAGATATATAGTCTCACATTTCCTAGAGACTGGCTTGAAATTCAAATACATAATTGGTACAAATTTAGTACTCTGTGATGTGAGCCAGAAAGATACCTGGATGTTTACTGCACATACTTGTCCATCCAAGTAATGACCAAAGAAGTTTGATCTCAGCCAGGTGCCAGTGGCTCACGCCTGTAATCCTAGCTACTTAGGAGGCTGAGATTTGAGGGTCACAGTTCAAAGTCAGCCTGGGCAGGAAAGTCCATGAAATTCCTATCTCCAATAAACTACTCAGAAAAAGCCAGAAGTAGTGCTGTGTCTCAAGTGGTAAAAGTGCTAGTCTTGAATACAAAGAGGCTCAGGGACAGTGTGCAGACCCTGAATTCAGCCCCAGGATCGGCAAAAAAAGGTTCTGTTTCCATACACAGATCTCTCCTGAAAGTGCTCTCAGACTTTGTGTAACTTTTTTTCCTTTTAACAATTTTACTTATTTATTTTATTTTGCCAGACCTGGGGCTTGGACTCAGGGCCTGAGCACTGTCCCTGGCTCACTCTACCTCTTGAGTCACAACACCACTTCCAGCTTTTTCTGTTTATGTGGTGCTGAGGAATCGAACCCAGGGCTTCATGCATGCTAGGCAAGCAATCTACCGCTATGCCACATTTGCGTAACTTTAGTCTACTATTTAGCTACTGGTTTTGGTTTTCATCTCTGTTTTACCCTTCAAGTGTAAAAATATTCTTACTGTAGAAATATTAAAGGAGCAAATAAATGGAATCAGCCTTTATGTCAGAAAATGTTTAATGAAATATCATATAGCCTATAGAAATGGTAACATAGATGTGTACTTGTCATTACTAAGTTGGATTACTGCTCATAGCCCTTGCTAAAGGTAGAAGTCTTACCTTTCAAGGAATGGTCACCTGTGTGTCTGACAACCTGCAAGGCTAATATTCAGAGCAAAACAGATGGCAGAAAAAGGTTCTTAAGACTGGTAACAATATTGATTTCTCTAAAGACCTTACTCATTTCCTTTGCAGTTTTATTCTAAAATACTAATGATTAATAATAACACACATGGTGGATAAAATTCTATTTCAAAATCCACAGAAGGAATTCAGTGACTTACCCCAAACATTTGCCGGAGGTCAGGGTCCCGGAAGCGAAAAGGAATATTAGAGACATGAAGTCGCTTGGGGGTAGATTTACTCTCTGAATTTTCATTACTTTGTGTCTGTGACTGCTGGCCATCTGTCTGCGCTCCACCGTCTGTCTGCTGAAAAAATAAACATAATTACTCCTAAGAATTATGTAAAATAACTTAGGTCTTTCTTTATCACAATCATTCTCAAAGTATGTGTGCCAGGTGCCAGTGGTTTGGTTTGTATCTGTAATCCTAGCTACTTAGGAAGCTGAGCTATGAGGATAGTGGTTCAGAGCCAGGATGGGCAAAAAGTCCATGAGAATCTTATCTCTCTCTCTCTTCTTTCTTTCTTTTTTTTTTTTTTTTTTAGGCTTGAGAACAGGACTCGCACCTGGTATTTGACATGCTTACTGGCTAGCATTCTACCAACTAAGCCATGCCTTCAACCCTAGTTTGTTGTTGTTGGTCTCGGGGCTTGAACTCAGGGTGGCACTATCCCTGAGCTCTTTTGCGCAAGGCTAGGCTCTACTACTTTGAGCCAGTGTCACTTTGGTTTTTGAGTAGTTTGTTGGAAATTAAGAGTCTCATGGACTTTCCTGCCTGGGCTGGCTTTGAACCACAATCCTCAGATCTCAGCCTCCTGAGTAGCTAGGATTACAGGCGTGAGCCACTGGTGCCAGCACTCCAACCCCCTTATCTCTAACTAACTACCAAAAAGCCCGAAGTCTATGGCTCATGTGGTATTGCATTAGTCTTGAACAACAACAACAACAACAAAAAACCCATAAAAACCAGTGCCCAGGCCCCGAGTTCAAGCTCCAGGACCAGCATTAAAAAAAAAAAAGTGTATGTGCAAGAAAAATTATAATTGTCCCTTCAAAGAGGAAAAAAATCCCTAAAGTTATCTGTGTTTGAAATGTTATAGTCTACAAACAAAATTTATATTTTAAAAATATTTGTAGTAAATTAGTAAGATTGTAATACAGACACAGATATACTGACTTGCTGAAGATCACAGGAAGTGTTAGGCAAAATGGAGAGGTGAAAATAGTATTATTAGATTCTTAGTAAGTCTTCCTATTTTTGAGACCTTTCTACTTTGGAAGCAAAGTCTGTTATCCTTGGTTCTGAAGGTCAAATCTTGATCTACCTCATGCTCTTAAGAAAAATAGCATTTTATTCTTTTATTCCCTTTATTCTAGCTTATTACTGCTCAGTTGTCAAAGTACATAAAGTTATTTATGAACAGGAGAAACACAGTGGTGACAATATGCCTAAAAATGGAATCAGATTCTTGTTATCTTATAAAACTTATACTCTCCTTGTTTCTGTCCCAGTTGACTTGGGTACAGATGACCCCTCCTCTTGTGCTGAGGAAAGGTATAGTTAAGAGTCTAATCGCTGGTAAAGGTTAATCTGCCATCAACACATAAACACTAGATTTGTGCCAATCCGTAGTGAAAGAGTTATGAGTGAGGATACATTTTGAATCACTAATCTTTTTTGCAAAATCCTAGGCAGGTTTATCTAATTTTCCCCCATTAAATCCTCAAAATAATTGTTATGTTCATAAATATTTTTTAACAAATATCTAACAGGTGTGACATATTCTAGCTATGCGAAAATACATTTATTTTGAAGTATTCCTCTCCCAATTTGAGATCCTTATGTTTTCATCATTCTCTGTGAAGTGCATGTCATGCTGGATGGCTTGTTGAGCTGATTAAACCAACATACTTTTAATGCCAGCGTAGAACTTAAGATGGAATGAAGTCCCTAAAAAAAAATTGTGGATGACACAGGACAAATTTCTTTTTGAACAAGTGACATAAAAACAGCAAAAGGTGGGTCGGGGGAAAGCTATGAAGCCATGTTCTGAAAAAGTGTGAGGTTTCTAATAATCAATTGGAGCACACCGAAAACAAAACCAATATGAAACCCACTAAGTTTCAAAACTAGCATCATGAACACTAGGCATGCAGTCAAAGCAATAAACATCATGTATAACTAATGCTCAAACCTGCTTTTGACATGTCACAGCTCAGTCACATAAAACTCTCCCTTAAACTTTAAAAACATCAGATGTGTTCTGTGATTTGTCACTCAGGGCCAGGACGCTGTCCCTGAGCCTGTTTGTGTTCCAGGCTAGAGCTCTACCACATGAGCCACAGCACCCTTTCCAGCTTTTTCTGAATAGTTTATTGGAGATACGAGTATCATAGACTTTTCTGCCAAGGCTGGCTCCAAACCACAATCCTCAGGTCTCAGCCTCCTGAGGAGCTAGGATTCTAGGTATGAGCCACTGGTGCTAGCTTCCAGGACATTCTTTTTTATCTTTTTGTTCAATCTGTGAGTTCATGATGGTGAAGGATGGGCAGAACCACCACCAGAAGCACAGTGCAGTGCTACTGCCTTGATTCATGCTCAGGCACACTGGTTAAGCTTAGAGCTTTAGGACTGGTGATGAAAGTCAATATGTGTGGTAAAAATAGCAAGTGCTGTGTCAGTATTATTATAGAAATAGTATGACTGGATGGCCCTCATGAAACTGCCTTGGGAACTGTCAGTGATCTGTAGTCACACTGGAAAAGCACCGCTGTAGGCCATTTCCCCAGCCTGCTGCACATTCACCAAGGAATGGAAGAAGCAGCACCTAAGTCCTAAAAGCATCTCTTAAGCACCCATGATGAGCCCCTAGCACAGCAGTGCAGTAGAGAATCTAGGTGGATGATTCCCTGGGCTTTGTTCCTCTGTTCATCTGATTTACATTGCAAGTGATCATCTTCTGAAAGCCCAAGCTGCGCACTTTATTTCCTCGCTCCAAACCTACCATAAAGTTCCTGTTTCTCAGCCTGGCCTTCAAATACTCTTGCCAACTTGTATTCAAGTGACCTTTCTCTCAACTTTCCCCTAACTAGTCTCAACCATTCAAAATTTTGGCCAAATGAAAATCCACACTTTTATCCCAAGACACTTTGATTTTTCCCTTCTCTCCAACTCTACTTTGAGAACTGACTTTCCTCTTCTCTTTACAATCTAGCTGGTCTGAATTCCTATCATAATACAAGGTTAGAGCAACACTAACCTCACCAAGAAGCTTCAGCTCTCTCCGTCCTGAGAACTGCCAGCATGCACCTATACTTTGCTTCATATTTTCTTCAAAAAGCATTTACGTAACTATCAATTCCAGGCAGGCACTTATCCTGATATGTCCACAATGCAAAGAAGAATACAAAAGAACTTTCACTTCAAAAGCTCACAGTGTGGGAGACAAAAGTGAATTTAAAGCTTTTAAGTTCCACAAAAAATGATGAGTTTAGGATTTTACCAGATTCTAAATGAGAATCCTAAACCTTTGACTAGGAAGTCAAGGAAGGCTTTGCAGTAGATGTGACATCTAGTCTAAGTGGGACAAGATGCTCATGGCCTGATAACACGAGTAATACACACACACACACACACACACACACACACACACACACACACACAGTGTCTTCTTTCATTGGGTTTGAAAGAGAATCACAGTTGTAGAGTGGGGAGTGTGAACCTAGAACTGCCCCTGCCGCTCCCCCCCACTGCCCCCTGCAACCGTATCACAAGGTTTTTATAAGCCACAATACATTCTATTTGTGGAAGTAATTTTAAAACTGAAATTAAGATAACATTAACAAATTTGCAAATAACTGCTTTCATCTACTTGAGCATTTTAAAATTCACCATAAGAATGGATAGATCTTTTATAACACATAAGGGAATGGTAGTTTAATCTAAATGTTGTTACATGTGTTTTTTGTTGTTGTTGGTTTGCTTGAGGGGGGTGCTGGTCCTTGGTGCTATCCCTGAGCTGATTTGTATTCAAGGCTGGTGCTCTACCACTTGAACAACAGCTCTACTCTGGCTTTTCTGTTGATTAACTGGGGATAATCTTGGACTGGCTCTGAACTACGATCCTCAGATCTCAGCCTCCTGAGGTTTATAGGCATGAGCTACTGGTACCCAGTTAGATCTGTTTTATGATATACTACCCAACAAACAAACACACACACACACACACACACACACACACACGTTCTCTCTAATAAAAAATAAATAGCTTAAGGGCAGAGAATTCAGAATCACATCCCAATGTACACTTAAAAAACAGAGTATAATCAGAGGTAAATAAGTTTTTCTTTTATTGTTAACAACTTCCTAAAATTAGAGAAATTGTGTTATTTTCTTCGTAAGTATAACTGAAAGGATTTTCTATTTTGTCCTCAGCTATTTATACCATCAGTGAACTCACAATCTATGAATTCCTATTTTTATTTCAACATTTCTTTGAAAGTTCAAATTGTTTATTGTATAAGATTGTATAGTGAACAGTTTTTGATATGGATGTGGAATATGGTTTGAACTGCATATGTTTATATTAAGAAGCAGCGCTTGCCCCTAACCATACCATTGTTACTAGACACACACCACCTGAAACCTGAAACAATGGGAAACAGAGGTAGTGAGTGAGAAATGGTAAAAATGAATAATTGAAGGAAAGGACTTCTGACTTCAATGATCAGTGAATGAAGATTTACATCTTTTCCTCAAATCAAAATGACAACTGAGCAAAGTAATCAAAAACATCCATTTCAGGTTTCTGCAAATCAGCAGAAATATTTCCTAAAACGTACTAGAATTTAGAGCATGATCAACAGGACCTTGTAGACTTAATGCCTGGGCTTTGAAAGATAGCAGCTTTTGCTACTAGAAAGGGAGAACTGACTTGAGAAAATATGGAGTAGGAAGGCAGAAACAGAAAACGTGTGACTGTCAGCCCAAAGTCGCAACCTTGGTGAGTACCCAACAGGAGAACAGTTTTTCTAGCTTGAAATTGTGGTCTTATGTGGTGGACCAGCCAAAATTATGGAAGGTAGATTCTGAGGGGAAAAGAACCACAGAAGAATTAGACAGGCTTTCCTTATAACCTTAGAAGGACAGCTCTAAAACCACACGGGTAAGAAGAGATCTGAGAGGTCTTAACAGAGTGAAAACCTCAAAGCACACTTTTGAACTGCATGAACTTTGAATGTACTTCTCAACATCCAAGTAGTTGGACAAAGAGTGGCAGCTCTAAAGTGCCAGGCACTCAAGCCCAGTCTCTGCCTTACATTAGATTGTGTAGCCATGAGAGATCTTCTCTTGGCAAAAGTGAAACGAAGAAAAAAAAAATCACTGAACAGAAACATCAATGTCATACTGGGTAGGACACTGGGTAGGAGTCAGACTTCAGTATGGGCACATTGCATAAAGTACATACACACTTGCTCTCATTTTCTCTTTCAGAAGAATAAATAAACCTTCAGTCACCAAGTAAACCATTTTCATTAAAAAATTTATAAGCCATGCAAAGAAACAGGAAAGTGTAACACAGATTTAGGAAAGCAAGCAGTGACCAGAAAGAGACTTAGACCTAGGTGTTGAATAGAGCAGAGGACAACAAAGTAGTAAATACGAATATACTCAAAGACCTAAAGGAACACATCACGAAAGGTCAAAAAAATCTTAATAGAGAGAAACTGTAAATGGAAATTCTAGAGTTAAAATTATAACTGAAATTTATCAGATGAGCCCATCTGCAGAGTTGAGATGGCAGAACAAAGAATTAGTGAGCTAAAAAAACAGTGATCAATAGAAATTATTCAGTTTAAAGGACAAAGGAAAAAAGCAGAAAAAAAATAAACAGACATTCAAGTTGTGTACATCTATATTAAATTTTAAAATGAAAAACGACTCTGGGAAATCACCAAGTATCTCAATATAAGTGTAATGAGAGACCCAAGAAGAAGAGGAAAAGAACAAATATTTGTAAAAAATTAAGGTCAAAACATCTCAAGTTTGATGAGGAAAACACGAATCTATAGATCCAAAAATCTCAAAAGACCCCAAAGTAATAAAAACTAGATCTACTCCTAGATGGAACACAATGAAGCTCATCTTCTCTCGCTCAATTTGTCTTCCAGTTCCAACCATTTTCCTGTACATGGCTTGACCTCATTTTTCTCTGGCTGTGTAATATTCCCTAGTGTGTGCATGTGTGTGCACTCGCATGTGTGTGCACTTGCATGTGCATGCACACACATACATGTGCACAAGCACAATTTGCACTGTTCCTCAATTGTTATATGAACCTAGGCTGCACTTAAAAAAATAAGATTACTTGAATAATTATGTTGTTGTATTTCTACACATATATATACACTATATATCTGCTACGTGTATATATACATAAACATATGTGACAATACAGAACAGAGAGTGGAGCATGGAGCTATACTGTAGCAAAGCAGCATTATTTTGCCAGAATAATACACACCTCCATAGGTTATGGTAAATCAAAACTGCAATCTTTGACCAAGCATTAAGAAAATACAAAAACATGGGCTTGGAGACTTGCTTCAGGAGGTCAGAGTGTCAGCCAATGAGAGAGAGCTTCAGATCAAGTGTTCAAATCCTGGTCTTGAACAAAAAGAGAGAAAAGAAAATACAAAAACAATACAATTGAAAAGCTAAGTGTGTGTGATAGTGCTTGTCTAGCATGTGAAAAGCCTTGGGCTGAATTTCCAACATCACAAAAAAAAACCTGACCTAAATGCTTCCCCTCAAAAAATAAACAACTGGGCTGGGAATATGGCCTAGTGGCAAGAGTGCTTGCCGTGTGTGCATGAAGCCCCAGGTTCGATTCCTCAGTACCACATATATAGAAAACGGCCAGAAGTGGCGCTGTGGCTCAAGTGGCAGAGTGCTAGCTTTGAGCAAAAAGAAGCTGGGAACAGTGCTCAAGTCCCAGGACTGAGTTCAAGCCCCAGGACTGGCAAAACAAAACAAAACAAAACAAAACAAAAAAACAACTAATAAAAAACACATAAAGGGATTTAATGGACACAATAAAATTTTAACCGAAATCAATAAAGGAAACAAAAAGACACAAGATATAGGAAAATGGCAAGTCTACCTACCTGTATTAATAATGCAAAACATAAATGAACTATATGTACCAATAGAAAGGTGTAAATTTTCAGACGGGGGGGGGGGGAAGAAGACCCAGTTGTATGTACGTCTGTTAGCTTATTTGTGTTTTTTTTTTTTTAAAATAAGATGGACTTTAAATGTAATTGAAACAGGTGCTTGAAAAAGAGATTGCAAACAAGCAAGCTCCAGAAAGGGCCAAAGTGAGGGCTGGGATGTAGCTCAGTGGCAAAGTGTTTGGCTAGCAAGGAAAGTCCTGGGTTCAACCCCAAGTACCAAAAAGACCAAGAAAGAAGAAAAAGGGCCAAAAGTAAAGCTGGACACTGCTGTAATCCCACCCAGGAGGCTGAGATCTTGAGAATCATGGTTCAAAGCCAGTCTGGGCAGAGATCATGAGACTCTTATCTCCAATTAAGCATGAAAACAGCCAGAAGTGGAGCTGTGGCTCAAGTAGTAGAGCACTAGCTTTGAGTAAAAAGCTCAGGGATGGGGCTGGGGATATGGCCTAGTGGCAAGAATGCCTGCCTCATATACATGAGGCCCTGGGTTCGATTCCCCAGCACCACATATACAGAAAATGGCCAGAAGTGGCGCTGTGGCTCAAGTGACAGAGTGCTAGCCTTGAGCAAAAAGAAGCCAGGGACAGTGCTCAGGCCCTGAGTCCAAGCCCCATGACTGGCCAAAAAAAAAAAAAAAAAAAAAAAAAAAAAGCTCAGGGACAACAACAAACAAAAAGGAACAAAGTAATCTAGGAGTAAAGGTGATTACAAGCCTAAAATCCTAGCTACTTTGGGAGGAAGAGCCAGGAAGACCTTGAGGTCCAGACTAGCCTGAACAAAAGTAGTGAGGAAATTTGTTTCAAAAAAAGAAAAGAAAAACACTAAAAGGGGGAGGGGATATGGGGGTGGTAGCTCACAGGACAAAACACTTGTTTAGCATTTGTAAGGCCCTGCATTCAATCCCTAATAATTCATTAAAATTGGACATAACAGACCTTAAGGCAAGAACTATCACTCCAAAGGACTTCATACTGATAAGAGGCCAAGTGGTTGGGAATGTCTTGTGGCTTAGACTCTCTACTAATACATTAAAAAAAAACTACAAATATGCCAAGTATGTTTCAAATCATAAGAGAAATTAATTATAAATAATAAAAACTTAGAAGATCTTTTATTTATTTATTTGTTTGTTTGTTTTGCCAGTCCTGGGCTTTTGGACTCAGGGCCTGAGTGCTGTCCCTGGCTTCTTTTTGCTCAAGGCTAGCACTCTGCCACTTGAGCCACAGCGCCACTTCTGGCCATTTTCTGTATATGTGGTGCTGAGGAATCGAACCCAGGGTTTCAAGTATACAAGGCAAACGCTCTTGCCACTAGGCCATATCCCCAGCCCAGGAGATCTTTTAAACATTTGAAAAAGCTCATTTTTATTAGTTCAAGATCAAAGAAGCAAGGAATGAGATGAAAATGAAACTATAGTCTGTAATCTCTTATGGGATCCAGCTAAAAGGATAATTAAGGATAAGCTTTAGTTTCAAGCATAGAAATGAAGAAAACCTAAAATCAATCATCTTAACTTCTAATTCAAAGAGCTATGAAAATAAGACCAAATCAAACCCAGAGAGGCATCAGGCAACAAACTGTAAAGATCAGAGTGGAAATCAATGAAATACGAACCAGAAAAACAACAAAATAAAATCGAATGGGGAAGTGGAGAAGGAAGGGTGGGAAAATCCAACCAATGAAACCAAAAGCTGGTTTTCTAGAAAGATTTGCAAAATTAATGAATCTTAGTTGGACTGACTTTAAAAAAGGAGAGAAGAGATAAATTATCAAAAATAAATCATGGGGGCTGGGGATATGGCCTAGTGGCAAGAGTGCCTGCCTCGGATACACGAGGCCCTAGGTTCGATTCCCCAGCACCACATATACAGAAAACGGCCAGAAGCGGCGCTGTGGCTCAAGTGGCAGAGTGCTAGCTAGCCTTGAGCAGGAAGAAGCCAGGGACAGTGCTCAGGCCCTGAGTCCAAGGCCCAGGACTGGCAAAAAAAATAAAAAATAAAAAAAAATAAATCATGGGATATTACTATAAGGCTACAAAAAATCAAAAGAATTATATATTATTATGAATACTTTTGTACCAACAAAACTGTAAACTTTTAGATAAGACTCCTAGGAACCAACCAAACAACCAAACAACCAAAATTAACAAAAAATAGGCAACAAAAATAAAAAAATAGGAAATATGACAGCTAATATCTAGTACAGAATTAGATTTAGTAGTCAAAATACCTTGGAAAGACTCAGATACATAATTTATACTTCTTTCTCATTTCTTTAGTTGAAATCGCCAGGATAGTTTGAAAATCATTTGGAAATAGTGCCTACCACATATTATACATTTGTGATGCCAAAACCAATGACATGGAATGCCTCATCTGTTAACTTGTCATGATTAGACTGCAAACACATTGTTACAGCCTATTAATAAGTATAAAATTATGTTCTTAAAATAATTTATCACCAGTGGGAAAAAATAAGTTTTCAAGAAAGAAAAGTATTTCTTGGGAAGGAGCTAAATATCTAACAAGAGAAAACCTCTGTCATAAAGATAAATCTCTATCTGGAAGTAAATATGATCAAGTTCCTTAATTTGAATAAAGCTTTCTTCGAATAACCTGAAATAGAAAAGCAAACATTAAATCTAAAAACTAGAGATAGCTCTTCTGAGAGTACAGAATCTTTTTATTCTTGGAACAAAATTCCACAGACAGTACGATTTACAGAATGAAATGTGGCACATATCTATACAACTTAGAACATTTTCTTTCACTTTATCAAGTAAGTAGTAAGAGGTGAGGTCAAAGGGGTGGGGTAGGACTAGGGACTAGAAAACCAAGTATGAAAACCATTAGAATGAAGCAGGAAAATAGCATGATTAAAAAACAAAACCTATCTTAGCTGTCCTGTGGAGTAACATAGGGAAGATATGATACAGTCTGGACTAGAGTGATGACGATGATGATATACACAGTACCTGAATCAAAATCTCCAAACAGTCTCTTGTGGTAGGTACTGTTACCTTCATTTACCTTCTCAAACCATGGCACAGAGAGATTAAAGAATTGTCTTACCAGTAAGGAGGGGCCACACTGGTGTTAGACCCCAAGCAATCTGGTACAGAGCTAAGCTATCCCACCTGAGGTAAGATGAAGAGAAGAAGGTGAAGTAGTACAATGTTTTGGAACTTCAGTTGCCAAGACTTGTTAAAGAATTAGAGGTAGAGGGGCTGGGGATATGGCCTAGTGGCAAGAGTGCTTGCCTCGTATACATGAGGCCCTGGGTTCAATTCCTCAGCACCACATATACAGAAAATGGCCAGAAGTGGCGCTGTGGCTCAAGTGGCAGAGTGCTAGCCTTGAGCAAAAAGAAGCCAGGGACAGTGCTCAGGCCTTGAGTCCAAGCCTCAGGACTGGCCAAAAAAAAAAAAAAAAAAAAAAAAAAAAGAATTAGAGGTAGAGATGAAGAACATTAAGAAAGACTTGCCAGGTTATCCTAGATACCTATGAGGCTGAGACCTGAGTAGCCATTTTAAAGCCAGTCTAGGCAAGGAAGTCCATGAGACTTTTATCTCCAATTAACCAGCAAAAAGCCAGAAGTGGTAGAGTGCTAGCCTTGAGGCGGGGGGGTGGGGAGCTAAGAGACAGCATCCAGACCTTTAGTTCAAGCCTCAGTACTGACTGGTGGATGGAAAGGAGGAAGGGAGGGGGGACGGACAGAGGAACATCTATGTTCTTAGGTGTTGCTTGAGCAACATTAGGCGATATAATTACAGAGAGAGAACACATAAAACAGGAAAAGGGGTTCCATGACCCAATCTTGGAGCACTGCCAACACTTAACAGTTGAACAGAGAAGGAACCAGCAAAATATCCAGTGCTGTGAAGAAAAACTGAGAGGGCACAAAAGTAGAACAAGAAGAATTTTGAAGCAAGGAGGGAAGAGAATGCTCCTTGTGAGATAGAGAAGTTGTGGGATTTTTTTGCCCTGTGGAGGTTCTTGGAGAGGCAGAAAAGAGCAGATACCCTAACTTTACTTTCATTAACATATATAACGTATTTAACTTGTATATATCATCTATCACTTTCTTACTGAAAACTCTTGGGCAACGACTAGGAGGTTGGATTCAAGCTCCCTATATTCTGATCACAATGCCTGGAGTATGCATGTAGGCTATGAAATTGAATATAAGCGTTAGATTAATTCAAGGGGGTTTAATTCATTTTAGTGATGACTTTAGGGTGGCATCCTTTTACATCCACCTCCTAAGTCACCTACCGTGAGAGATCCATTTTGTGTGCTGGGTGAGTTGCTGCTCTGTTCTCCGTGGGCTTGTGTGCTCCCGTAGAGTGTTAGGTTATGCTCACTGGTCTGGCCGGCATAGTCCTGAGTGTGTGGCACTCCATATTCTGTGGGAATTCCATTCTGTGGAGGTGGTGGAAAAGGGATGGTAGTAAAAGGCTGAACCATTGCGTCAGGAGTTGTTGTTGGCTCCTGGTTACCCTAGAAAAAGTGAGAGAGAAACAGAGAGTAACTTTATTTAAATTCTAATTATAAATTACTCTAAAGGCGAATATACAAAAGTCTCCGAATACTTACTGCTTCAGGTTGGGGAAAAATTATTATACATACCTGTGCAGATGTGCTTAAGTAGACACACAGGCACATTCCAACTTGTGCCTATTTGTGGTTATCAGAACTTCCATAACTACATTAAATTTGATCAGATGCCATAAGTAAAAAATTTCCATAGCAGTATATGCTTGTAATCCTAACTACTTAGAAGGCTGAGATCTGAAGGATGGCAGTTTTTTTATGCCAGCCTGTACACATAAATCCACAAGCCTCCATTTCCAAAATAAACAAAAAGCAAGGTTGGAGGTGTGGTTCAAATGGTACAATGCCAGCCAAGTAAGCAAGTATAAGGCCTTAAGTTCAAACTTGCATTAAAAAAAATCCTTTAAGCCAAGTTGAAAAGAAAAAAAAAATACTTGGAGCTAAGTTTGCCTTAAGTGACAGTGCATTTGTCTGGTAGAAATCTTGGTTCAATCTCAACATTGGGGTGGTGGAGATTTCTCTTCCAAAATAAGCTGCAAGTGGGGTCTAATTCTTTAGTGATTCTTAAAGAGGAAACCAAAGAGAAACAAATTCCAAAAATTACAATTCATAGCAACTGGTAGACTGTCACTAAAAGGCCTCAAAACAAGACAATATGGACTGCAGACTTCAGAAGATTATTATTAAAAATTAATTTTTAGGGGCTGGGAATGTGGCTTAGTGGTAGAGTATTTGCCTAGCATGCATGAAACACTGGAAGTGGTGCTGTGGCCCAAGTAGTAGAATGTTAACCTTGAGCAAAAGAAGCTCAGGGATAGTGCTGAGGCCCCAGGACTGGCAAAAAAAAAAAAAAGAAAAAGAAAACAAAGATGATTTTTAGGTTTCAAGCATCACAGTATAAAGGAAAAAAAAAAAATCTGTCCCTTAGCTTTCTAGCATTCTACCACTTGAGTCACTGCTCTACTTAGTGCTTTTTGGTAGTTAATTGGAGACGAGAGTATCATGATTTCCTGAGCCTGGATGGCGATGGCTTCGAACCACAATATTTAGATCTCAGCTTCACGAGTAGCTAGGATTTATAGGCACGAGTCACTTGGCTTCCAACTAATGCTATTATTTTTTTTTAGAGGTGGTTTTAACCATTATTACAATGTGCATTCTGTGTAAAATGAAACAAATTTATAAAGGCTGTTATAAATGAAAAAGATAACACAATTGTGGATCAAAGTACTCAATATTCTTAAGATGGCTAGCACTCCCAGAGACCCATCACAACCTCACAAGCATTTTTTGCTTGAACTGACAAATGGTTATTAAAATGTATATGGAATTACAATAGAATAGCTAAAATAATTTTCAAAGAGAAGAACAAAAGAACAGATTCTATCAAAACAGACTCTACTACTAGTTTCAGGACAAATATATGAAACAGAAAAGAATCCAAGAAAGATACATACACATACTGTATATATTAAGGCATCAAATGTCTAATGTAAACCACAAAGTAATGTAAAATAGAACTGCTATTCGTCCTCCAAATAAATATATCCCTAATGTCTTTCCCAGCCAGACGGAATGTCTGGGAGAGGAGGTAGATGAAACATTTTCCTAATTTGTACAGAGAGAACTACCAAGAAAGTTTAGGGGGAGGAGAAGGAAGGAAGCTGGCTTGAAAATGGGGTATGATCTATCACCTATTAAAACTATAAACAGTAAGATCATATACAACGTTATCAAGAGTACAATCTAAAAACAGATAAAAATTTATACAGAAAAAAACAGAAGAGCCAGGTGCTGGTGGTTCATGCCTATAATCATAGCTACTCAAGAGGCTGAGATCTGAGGATCATGGTTTGGAGCCAGCCCAGGCAGAAAGGTCCCAGTGAGATGCTTAGCTCCACTCAAAAACCAGAGTGGAGCTGTGGCTCAAAGTGGTAGAGCACTAGCCTTGAGCAAAAGAGCTCAGGCCCCAAATTCAAGCCCCACAACGGACAAAAAAGTATTTATCTTACAGTATTTACAAAAGTTATCTACGTGCCAGCAATAAATAAAATTAGCACCTCAGTTCAACCACCATACCAGAAAATCCCAGAAGGAATAAAATCCAGTATAACTAAAAAATATAAAATCCAAGAAAATAAGAGGACAACTGGGATATGTGAAGTTTTCAAGACCAGAAACCTAAAAAATAGGGAAAGAAAAATGACAGGTTTAGATATATTTTCTAAGATGGAAAAAAGAGGCTAGATGAGTTGACATATACCTGTAATCCTGCTAATAAAAAAAGATGAGAGAGACAAGATCACATCTCAACCAACAAGCTGGGCATGTTGGTGTGCTTTGTAATCCTAGCTGTGAGAAAGGCAGTAGGTAGAAGGATCTTGACCCAGGCCAACCACAGGCAAAAACATGAGACTTTCTCCAAAACTGGCTCCAGTAATTATCCCAAACTGGCTTCCTGCTTATTAGGAAGAGCAAGGACCTGAGTTCAAAACCTTCCTACTACCAAATGAATGAAACAAAAAATCAAGAGGGTTGAAACATTAGCAATAGGTAAGAAAGAAAATAAGTTAGCACCACTAATTCCTAATTCAAGACAGATACACAAAAATGCACACACTGACAGAAAGGGATGAAGGATGTAACTGAACAACTCACACAGGATGAATTACAAATGGCTCAAACACAGTAGCAGTCATGGAAACACTTATCATAAGGATAAGTCCATTTTTCTTGTTACTAAAATAAGAAAGGAATTTTAATATAGTTCTATTGAGGTATAATGGTCATTCATTAAAGTAAACTCTTTTTATTTACAATGTCTAATTAAGTAAGTTTTGACACATACATAAGTATCCTCATGACATCATCATCATGATCAAGGCAGGAAATGTATCTACCCAACCCCCCAGGGTTTCCTGATACCCTAAAAGCCCATACCGCTTTGTAATAAAATCTACAAATGATACTGCTTTTAATGGCAAAGATAATGACAAAACCACCTAAGCAGCAAGGGGACATCAAAGTGCTAATCAGTGAATTACTGTGCTGATCACACAAAATACACCCCCCCACCAAAGCCCCAGTAGCTTATCTAGAAACAGTCCTGGTTCTCCATTTAAAAGTTATACAGGATATAATTTCTGATATATATGATTTTTCCACAGATATTTTGGGAGTCCTAGGAGAGAAGAAAAAGAATTCTTCCCCTTTTCCTGCAAATTATTTGGTTGGTGCTTGATCTGTCCCTGTTAGCTATAAGGAGCACACACAGTAATTCAGGTCTGAACAGATGTGAAAAAGAAAATAACCAAATTCAGGTAGGTTTAGAGAAAGAACAGAAAAGGGTCTGTGGATGTGTGTCCTCTGACACATAAGTATCACCTCTCAGGAATCTTTTGGTAGTGCCTACTAAACAACTGGAAGCAAAATTTTCAAGTTAGCATTCACACAGCCAAGGGGACTTGTCTCAGGCTCTAACTCCTGGCTTTGACTTTTGTCTCCGTTTTCTACCCTAGCCTGCTGGGACTGTGACTATAGCATACAGCACAGAGTAAGAATTCCCCCACTGGGCCAGTCTTGACCCAACTGGCTCAGTCAACTGAATAAACACACCAATTAGCAATGGGAGATGGGGAAACAGGTAAAAACATTTTTTATGATCCATCTGAAGCCCAGGCCCTGTGTAATTTGCTCAAAAGCAAACCAGGCTAAGTGAGGCTGTCTTCCTAGAAGGGAAATGCATACCTCTATTAGGAAGTCAAGAACACTTTATAGAAATGCCTTTTCATTTATAGCAACGTTGTAAACTTTTTATGTTATAACAACAAATATGTGTATACATGAAGAATAAGCTTGTGATAAAGAGTGACTTCATTCTGTCTCACTATATAGTATGAATATTTCCCCAAATATACTATTATTAAAAATCTCAAATGGTCTGACTTCTATTAAATTTGCAGCTGCATTCCAAAGTCAAAGTTTTCGCTCTAGAAGCAAAGAACAATAGATGAATTCACCTATGTGTTTACATGAAAATGTTTTGTTTTGTTTTTTTTAACAGTATTAGCTTGTCAGTAGCTACTTCACATGAGAAAACAAATCATGAACTTTCTCTTGGAGCTATAAGAATAGGTACAATAACTTTTCCTGAACTTACAAATTTCTAAACTTGTTCCTGGTTTAGGGCTTGCAGGATCTTCTGTTCAGGCAATGTCAACAAATCATTTAATGGGTGCAAGGCATTCAAAGCCTAAAACAACACATCCAAACATGTTTTCTCTCCTCCAGTAGATTAAAAGACTCATCATGGTGGGTGAGGACTATCTTGAACAATGTAGAACCCCACAGGCTATCTAAAAATAGGTATTAAAGAAACATTCTGAGTAAAGGAATATTGAAATAGAAAATCACTTCAGCAGCCTGCTTTGTTTGGCTGGAGTAGAGAACAGAGTGTAGAATGAAATAATGTTGCTTTCTTGGGTTGTGTATATGAAGATGTGCATGTGCTGAGTGCATATGATTTCCTTTCATCTTAAAAGTAGAATTTAAGAATGTTGGCCTGCTGGGAGTGAAAAACAGGTATAATGAATAATTAGTTTCTGAGAAGGGCGAAATCTAAACTCTTGCCCACAGCAATTACCTACCTTAGAAGTGACTTCCAGATAGTGCTTAGGTCTAAATGTTCCCTTTCCCCCCAACTTTCACAGGAGGTTAAGATTAAAGAAAACATGATGAATTTGAAGGACAGACTTGAGCTTACATCTTGACTACATCTTAGATGGACTATTAATTTCAGAGGGTTGTTGTGAAGATTATATGAGATAGCAAGTAGAATTGACTGATTTGTTTTGCTCCCTAAGTAGTCTCTGGATCCTACTAAATTACTCTGAATGTTTCTTAAATCAATTACATGTAACAATTAAGCTTCTAGAGCATACTAATCTTTAAATGGAGAGCTACAAAGACAAATGCAAAACTGCGCCTTTGTAGGACAAATTTATTAGATGAGAAAGGCACACTATAACTAATTGATGATATTTTGCAAAAAATAAAGCTTTACATACAGTACATATATGATAACATAGAGAATGACCCAAAATATAGCTGTCTTCATTTTTCTAAAACCAAGTCTGTGTAAGAGAGGTATTTTTATTCATCTCTTCTCATTTGTTTTTTTTTTAAACTTCATCCTAATTCCTTCCACTTGTATACATATCTATTCCTGTGCTGTTTCTTATCAACAAAGCTGCAAATCCTGAAAGTTTTCCACATTCACATGTGCATTATTCTGGCAGAGCCTACTCTCACCAGCTTCTCACCACTGACAAGGTCCCTAGTCAATCTTCATGAGGTTAGGGGGAATAGAAATTCTTTCTCTAGAATAAAAATAAAATATTTGTACTTTCAAGTGTTTTACAAATTATATTATTTTATTTATTTTTATATTTATACATTATATAAGTTTTGGATTTAGTAGCATAGTTATTAAGCAAAAGCCTATATATAATTCAGATCTGCTACCAGAGCAGGCTTAATTGTCTATGGCTAGAGGAAAAGAGCAGCAGCTACCTGTTATTTTGGAAAGGTAAGAAGAGCCACACCAGATCTTATCTGAGGATCATAGTTCAGAGCTGGCTGGGCAAACAAACCTGAAAGACTCTTTTAATTAACCACCAAAAAGCCAGAAAGGAAGGTATGGTTCAAGTGGTAGAGGACTACCAGCCTTGAGTGAAAAGTTAAGGGAGAGTGTTCAGGCCCCAGTACTGACACCAAAAAAAGAAAGAAAGAAGCTGGTATAAGGGAATAAGAATGTTATATTATAACCCATGGAAGCCAGGTGCTGGTGGTTTATGCCTGTAATCCTAGCTACTCAGGAGGCTGAGATCTAAGGATCATGGTTCAAAGCCAGCCTGGCAGGAAAATCTATGAGACTCTTATCTCCAATTAACCATCAGAAAACGGGAAGTTGTGCTGTGGCACAAAGTGGTAGAGTGCTAGCCTTGAGCAAAAAGGACCTCAGGGACAACATCTAGGCCTGGAGTTCAAGCCCCATGGTGGACAAAAACAAACAAACAAACAAACAAAAACCCAAAACCCATAAAACAAACAAGCCTTAGGGGGAAAAAAGATTAAACAATAATAATACTGCAAAAGCCTGTCTTCAAGATACACACAACCTTTGGCAGCAAACCACATGTATATCTAGATAGGAGCTCACTCTATACAAAAAAGAACCCCAGTAGAAAAGCCCCAAAGCCAAGACATGATCGACTCTTGCTAAGAACTAGAAACATGGAGGCCTTGCCCTCACTGGAGTGAGTAAGAATGCAGGAGAGGAAGTGAGGAGGGTGACTGGCAGTGGAGACAGAGTAGTATCCTGGAGAAAGCCAGTAAAGCTTACAGCCAAAGGCAGGTGTTTTGCCCATTATAATGCAATAGAGCTTTGAGCAGACAAATGGCAGGCTCAGACTTTTAGGTTTTAAATAGCTCACTCAGCAAAGGTGAAAGGCAGTAGGACCATTAGAAGGTTAGTACAATACTCCACCCAAGTGACAAAAACAGCTTGGCACAGGCAGAACTGGTACTCTAATTGGTCTTAACTCTTGAAAAGACCCTTTGTGTGGCTGTTAACGTTCAGTTTCTTTTACACTTCTATTCTTTTTTTTTTTTTTCAGTGCTGATAACTGGACTTAAGCTCAGGGCCTCATGCTCTTGCTTAGCTTTTTTGCTCAAGGAGGCATTCTACTACTTCAGCCACATCTCCACTTGTAGCTTTTTGTTGGTTAACTGGGGATAATAAAGAATCTCATGAACTTTTCTGTCCAGACTGGCTTTGAGCACCAATCCTCAGATCTCATCCTTCTTGAGCAGCTATGATTACAAGCAGGAGCCATCAGCACCCACCTTAAACCTCTTCTTTCTGCTTTCTACTCAGTTGGCTAATTTGCACATACCTTTAATATGTAGTTCATGTAGTTCAACCTCTAGGCCTCTCTAGGCTTCTGATTCACCAAAATAAGGGAGTTTTTTTTTTCTCTTATCCCCCCTCATATTTAACTCTATTGTCCCACTTGTACTCTATCTACTATAATTACTTATTTGTGTACTTATTAACATACCTGGTGCTTTTTACCGAATATTAACTCCTTAAGGTCAGGTAAATGTCTGGGTCTAATTCTCAATTTTTTTTGAAGGGGTGGTACTGTGGATTGAACAAAGGGCTTCTCACTTGCTAGACAAGCTCATTTACCAGTTGCTATATCCCTAATCCTCAATAAGTATCTATTAAAGGAATTAAAAAATATGTTACAATCCTATGGCATAAAGAACAGACTTTTGTTATTTTTTAAAAATTACAATCAAAATGATCATGAAAATACAGGGAGACAAAACCCAGCATGTGGAAACACAAGTGACCTGAGGAAGAAAAGACAAGGAAGCCAGTTGAAGAATGCTAAAAATTATGAAAGGGCTCATAGTGAAGATATTAATGATAGCAGGGAGAGAGAACCAGAGGCCTTGTGGTGAAGGCCATCCAAAGAGAGAATCAGTAGAACCTGCCTGCTTATAGCAGCAAGGATGAATAACCAGGCACAAGAAAGAAAAGGCATATGAATTCAGGGAACTGTTTAACTGAGTCAGGAAAGAAAGGGCTAGGAAGCAGAATGGACCAATTCTAGTGGTCCAATGCCAAATGTATTTTAAAAGATCTTTGATTATTTTCCCCCTAAGTTGTGCTTAGTGATTCATTTTTTCCTTCTCAAATTTTACTTTTTCATCAATTTATATACATGTTCAGAATAGCAAGTCAAACAGTACAGAAGGGTTTATGATGAAAACTGTAGTGCTTTATTCTGTTAGTTCTCTTGGGAGTAAATCTCTTTTAATACCACTGAAAAGCAGAGGTTCCAAATTGCCCACAGCATTGAAGTTAAACTTGTTGGACAAGCAGAGATTTAGGTACCCAAACACACAGCTCAGTGGAGACTGGCGCATGTAACTGCAAAGGATGAGCAGAGAAAGGCAAGGGCCAAGGTGAGTTTGCTGTATGTGAACTGACCAACAGAAAGAGGAGCAGGAGGTGGGAGGAAACAGAACACCTGTTAGGGCACCCAGAGAAGGATCCTTGTTTTCCCTGAAAATGTCTATCAAAGCCAAGGAATAAGCTATGGCTGGTACAAAGCTTGTACAGCTTTTGGTCTTGATTCACTTTTCTCCTTGCTTCCCTGAGATCTTTCTCACTGATAAAAGTATTAGCAGGCAAGATTTTGCTTTAGACTCCAATTTCTAGAGAATACAGGCTAGAAACTCACTTGTGTCTTACCCCTTCTATTTTTCAAAATCTTGGTGTCAAAATCTCTGCATTTTGGGAAATATCTTCAATTATGTTTTCCTATAATTATACTACATTATGCTTCCCCCCCCCCCAAATGTTGTTTATGGACAAATATGCTCCAGTTACAGTAATATGTAACAACATAGAACAATACATGCTGGGAATAGTAGTGCATGTCTGTAATTCTAGCCCCTTGAGATGCAGAGATAGATAGGAAGGTCATATATGGGCCACTCTGAGGCCACTGTGGACAAAAGCAAGGCACTGTATCTGAAAAACGAAAGCAGAAAGGGCTTGCTAAGGATGTGGCTGAAGTAGCAGAATGCTTGCCTCTCAAATATAAAACCTTGAGTTCAAACTCTAATATATCAAAACCAAAAAACTAAGCAATCCCCCTCCAACCTCACCCCTATTAAACCCAATACATACAGGTCAATGAAGCACAAAGGATTACCTCTGAAGTAGAAAAAGTCTAAGCTCAATATTTAAATATGGGGAAAAAAATCATGGGAGAAAAAAGGCTCAAAATAATGATTTATGAAAAAGAATATATGAACAGTTACAAGATATAACACATGGCATATGTGAATTGAAAACAGTTCAGATCTGGTGTTATGTAGGAGAAGAGTAGAGAAAGGGGAATATACATATTTTCTGGGGGGTAGGGAATGAAAATCAGGGGTTTCATTCTAACAGGGATTCAAGATGGACTATGGAAACTGCTCAAAAGTAGCCAGGTGCTGGTGGCTCACACATGTAATCCTAGCTACTAAGAGGCTGGGATCTGAGGATCCTGGTTTGAAGCATCTGAGAAGGAAACTTCATGAAAAAATCTAGAAGTGGAGCTGTAGCCTTGACCAGGGACGGCACTCAGGACTTGCATTCAAAGCCTCAGGACTGGTACAAAAAAATGAAACAAAACAAAAAGCTTGCTTAAAACTATGTGCCTGTCATCAGGCATATATTGGGAAAACCTAACTTATGCTAAAAAAAAAAAAAATTAGCCAGGCCTTGTATCTCTCAGGGGTTAGCAAACTATGGCTCATGGTCCGAAAAATTTTCATATAACTTGAAAGCTATGCTTGGCCTTGGCATTGCTGAATAGCTGGGGGAAAAAGCCCAAAGTAATAATACTTAATAACATATACAAATTACATGAAGTTCAAATTTCATTGTCTATAAATAAAGTTTTGAACACAGCCACACTCATTCTTTGAGGTAAATTTCTATAGCTGTTTTAATGCTATGGCAGCAGAATTTGAAGAGACAGACTAGCCTGCAAAGCTCCAAACAGTTACTATTTGGTCCTTCCAGAAAAATTGTATGGATCCTTTGCTCTATGTTTTTTTTTGTTGTTTTTTTTTTGGCCAGTCCTGTGGCTTGGACTCAGGGCCTGAGCACTGTCCCTGGCTTCTTTTTGCTCAAGGCTAGCACTCTGCTACTTGAGCCACAGCGCCACTTCTGGCCATTTTCTGTATATGTGGTGCTGGGGAATTGAACCCAGGGCCTCATGTATACGAGGCAGGCACTCTTGCCACTAGGCCATATTCCCAGCCCCTGCTCTATGTTTTAAGTCCTTAAAAATCTCATTGCTTCCATTTACAGAACTAACACTAGGTGTAATTATAGCTGCGTATGGTTCCTCAAGTCTGTAATCCCAGCTACTTAGGAGGCAGAGATTAGAGGCTCATGGTTTGAGGTCTGCCCAAGCATAAAGTTTACCAGACTCTATCCAATGATGCACCAACAGAAGGAGTGCAGTGTAGGCTGTCCTGAGCATATAAAGCAATACCTTGCCTCAAAAATAACCAAGAAGTGGTTCAAGTGGAAGAAAGCCTGCCTAGCAAGTGGAGGGCCCTGAGCAGATTCAATCTCTACTATTGCAAAAACAAAATAAGTCATACATTTTGTGGATACAAAAGTATTCATTAATAATTTTACAAAACAAGTATTCGTCTCTATTGCTTCTTTTAATATTCCTTGAAAAATGAAGTACATAATTTCAAGCTGTTTGAGATAGGGTCTTGCTATGCTATGTAGCCTAGGTTGGCTTAGAACTTGACATCCTCCTATCTCAGCCTAACAAGTGCTGGTATTATAGGTGTGATTATGAAGCTCACATATCAGATCATAATAAAAAAATAGTATTAAGAACAATATGTCTGTTTCTGTTTCCTGAGGGGTTAACTAAATAAGGAATGTTATTCTAAATCCAGAAATTTACGGCCATTTGACATTTAAGGGACACGATGAAAATAATGTGCTAAAATAAGCTAAACAACATTTCCATGAGTTTTGCTTTGTAGTATTATTGGTCAGAATGTTTTTGAAGGGTCTAATTAAAATTTTGTTGTTGGTGGTGGTGGTTGTGGGGCTTGAATTAGGGGCCTGGGTATCCCTGAGCTCTTTTTGCTTGAGTTTATCACTCTACCACTTTGAACCACAGTGTCACTTCCAGTTTTCTGGTTGGTTAATTGGAAATATGAGTCTCATGGACTTTCTTGCCCTGGGTGGCTTTGAACCATGATTCTCAGATCTCACTCACCTAGCTTATTTTTATTTTAAACAGAAAATGTTATTAGGTTTTTACCATTGCTATTGATCTAAAAGGTTCTATAGAAGGTTCTTTCTATCTAAAAGGTTCACACCTGTAATCCTACCTACTCAGGAGGTTGAGATCTGAGAATGAGGATTGTGGTTCCAAGCAGGAAACTCTGTGACACTCTTCACCAATTAACTAGGTCCCCCCATAAAAAAAAAAACAAAAATGAAAACAAACAAAAACCAAACCAAACCAAAACAGAAGTAGGGCTATGGCTCAAGTGGTAGAGAGCTAGCCTTGAGCAAAAAACTTCTGCACGTGGGCCTTGAGTTCAAGCTCCAGGACTGGCACCAAACAAGCAACCAAGCAAAAAAAGGAAAAATGTATTTGTAATCAGTTAAACACTACATTCTCAGTGATAGTTCTAACCTTTAAGGAATTAGGACAAGATTCAGGGTTAAAGGGCAGATTCTTGCCAGTAAGTTGATGGGATGCTTTATAATTGAAAAAAAAAATACTCTAGTTAAGCGAAAAGGGTCCATCATATTTGAAGTTGTAAATTGCTGCATGAAATCCACAAGCTATAAAAACTAGATTAAAGCCAAACATGGTATCATAAAAAACTTACAGTAAAGATACTTATAGTTGGTATATTATGTAGTAAACATAAATAGTGAATGACTCATGTATAAATGCAACTACTCAAAAACAGTAAAGTTTCTGGAAACCATTTTCACATCTATAAAGCAGGAAAAGTAAACACAAAAGAAGATGTATTTGGTTTTTACATAGAGTAAGCCCCTGTATGTGATTGCAAATGATAGGTTAGAGAGTGAGAAAGCAATAATAGAAACAGATTTCAACCCACCATAAGAAAAACCTCTTTACTTTTTAGCAAGGAGTAACGGAACTAGTGAGAAGCTATTAGATTACCTAATCTAATAATCTAATGAAAGAGCACACCAATTTTGAATTAAATGATCTCAGGTTTGGAATCTATCTTGGTACCCAGAGCAACTGGTTGTCTGACCTCTATAATCTCAAACAACAACAAAAAGGGGGGCGCATACCTAAACTATACATACACCTTTCATATACTGGCAAGCAATATCTAATACGGATATGATCAATACATTTAAAATGAGGTATGTATACGATATTAGTATGAAATAGATATGCAAAACCAAAAAGTTTTTTCATTGATAGTTACTGTTAGTGGTGGTTAATAGGGATGCTGTATAAACTCCTTGGGTTTAACAGAAATAGAATATACTAGCCACTGTTAAAGATACCACTAATACAAGACCCCTGACCTCACTTAAGTGCTAGGGAAGGGGAGAAATAGATAGTAAACAAGCCAACAATCATATAACAAGCTATGATAAAAACTAAAATAAGTGATAAGTGAAGGCATATGAGAGTGGGGGTAGGAGTGGTGAGGGGTTGCTAGTTTAAGAAGGATAATTAAGGAAGGACTCTCCTTTGAGAAGAAATGTGTAAGTAGAACAAGCCATCTGGATTCTGAGAGAAGAGCATGATACACAGAAGAAAAGAAAAAAAATGAGGAGGAGAAAGGGGAGAGGAGGGGCTGGGAATATGGCCTAGTGGCAAGAGTGCTTGCCTCCTATACATGAAGCCCTGGGTTCGATTCCTCAGCACCACATATATAGAAAAGGCCAGAAGAGGCACTGTGGCTCAAGTGGCAGAGTGCTATCCTTGAGCAAAAAGAAGCCAAGGGACAGTGCTCAGGCGCTGGGACTGGCAAAAAAAAAAAATAAACAAAATAAATAAATAGAAACAGGAGAGGAAAGGCTTGGAGCAGGAAGGTACAAGGAATTTTAGGGGACCAGCAAGGAGGTCAGTGTCACTGCAGTGAAACATGGGTGACAAAAGATAAGGTTGGACATACAAGTTCTACCTGTATCAGGTAGCCACAGAAGTTTATTTTCAATGGAAAGGAAACAACTATTAAGATTTATGCACAAGGTTGACAAAATTAATCTTAAGTGAATCACCCTGGAAATGTTTTAAGTGAGTCACTCTGGAAATGACCTCCAAGGAATCACTGGACTCCACAGTTAGCTGAATTTAATCATTCTAATAGCAACAGAGGAAAATGTAAACAGCACACTGCATAATAGGCTAGGCCTTGATGGGAGTCCAATAACAAAGGACTGCAGGAGAGCAGTCCACTTGTGTGATTGGCAGAGTTCACATACATAGCACAGAATGAAGAAATGTGTAAGGGAGATTTGATAGGAGCTTCGGAATGCTGGGGGGGGGGAGGAGTAGGGTAACAAATCACAACTCTAGCAAGAAGCACTAGGGATACTAACACTGTCAGATCTCAGAGACAAGGGGCAGAAAGACTAGGTGGGCATAAGGATTATATCATCAGTATGACTGATCCCTGGGGGGCAATCTGACTGTCACAAATAGGTGAATGTGAAAGAAGGAAAAGCATTATGTGATGAGAAGTTAACATTTAGACCTTCCATAAACCAAAAGTCAAGAGACATGAAATTGTTCCTAAGTAGACACTTACGTAGGTGTGACTTTGGTTTTTTTCAGGGAAGAATAGAAAGCTGAAAGAACAAAATCAGGAATTTTCACTACTGGGAGGAGCCCAGCCTCACTTCCAAACCTAAGGAGAAAGATGAAAGAAAAATAATACAGAGAAATATAAAGAAATAAAAGTGTATGTGTGTGACTGAAACAAATTACCACATAATGAATTAAAATTGCTCACTTTTAATAAAAGATCCATTTATGGAATTCTGGGTATCTTTTCAGGAAAGCTAAGCAATTTTTTGTAAATAGTGTCTTTTTTTTCAAGAGGCAAGGAAATGGTTAAACTGAAGATATGAAGCAATGTAGAAGAATTCAGAAGAAACCAAATCGCTGGAAAAAGTGAGGGTTTTTTTTTGTTGTTGTTCATTATAAAGGGACATAAATTTAGCCTCCAGCCCACAATCCCTTCCTATCCTCTAACTTCCCCAGAATCCTGCAAAGCCCATAGAGGGTGGAAAGTATGCCAAAACAAACAGTGTGAGCTCTGCTCTGTGGATGGAGGGTGGGACAAGGTCTGGGTGGAAAGGAGTGTGACTGGCAGGCAAACGAATGGAACCACTTTAGAGCAAGGCCACAAAATGGAGACTAAATAATGCGCGGACTTCCAGACTTCATGGAAAATGGATATGCTTAGCAAAATCACGTAAGAGATTTCCAACTCCAGAAAGCAAAAACAGAAAGAATGGGAGAAAATGAAACAAAGCAAACATACCTGCTCTTTTATCTGTCTTTAATTTAATCATAAAATACCCTCCTCCCTCTTCTCTTCTCCCAACCACCCTGGAACAGAACAGCAAACTGGCAGCAGCTCAGGTGAAAGACTTCAGCCTCCCAGCTACAAAGGGGGAGATAGCAGACAATGGAACTGGTGATTCATTACAAAAGAATACACTCCACAGCGGCCGGCTGCCACATGGGCTCACAGCACTATTTAAAGGAACAGCACTCCCTTTCCAAACTCCCTTTTCTTAACACCTTCCCTCCTCTGGGTTCTGATGGAAAACAGATTTTGAAGAAAATGCCAGCAAAGCACTGAGCTGTCCAAGAAAGGGAGGGCTCGGTCTGTGCTCCGTAGGAACTGGCAAATCTTACGCCATAACAGAGCACGAAAATCTGCATTCACATCCATACTGTAACATCTTTCCCTCTTTGCCTAATGCAGTTTACCCTCAACAATAAATAGTATAACCAAGTTTGTGTCATTTTTCTTAAATTAGAGGAAAAATATTTTTCAATTTTATTTTTGTAATTTGGCTCTTATGAGTATGATTTTTTTCTTTTTCCTTATTTTTAACCCTACTTTTTTATTTCCATACATGGGAAACACAGTATTTCTGAGCCCGTAAATCAAATTAAGAGGGGACATCAATTAAAAAAAAAATCCCTGCAATATACACACGAATAAGAGATCAAAAGTTATTCTTTAGAATATCACATAAGCATTTTTGGTTACTAGATTAAATTTTGTCATAAAATGGCCAAACACTTATTATTTATTGTAGATGACAGGGAAATTTGCTAATTACAACAAAAAGCTCATATAAAACTACAGCATATATAAGAGTTGAACATACTCTGGCCAAATACCAACATGGAGCTAGTAATGGACGACGAGAGTGTCATCACCAGAAAAGCCTTCTACAAACTGAGTGATGGAAATAGCAGATATGGAGGAGACCTAGTGTGAAGATGCAAAGAACCTAGATAGTATCATAAGGAAACATATCTGTATCTCTTTCATAATATTCTAGTCAAGACACTAAATACTGTAATAAAACCATTTAATGTTGGAAGTCCAGCTCTAGCCAGCAGTTTACATTGGCAAAAGCTTATAGACAGGTTTTATTATCAAGTGTTTAGATTGGGTATCTTGCCTAAAACCAAAAGTCAAAACACTAAACAAACATCATACAACACAACTAAACAGAAACCTAAATGATACAGAAGGGCAGGTAACAAAAAAGGGCCCAGCCCTTTCCTTTGACTATGTTTTCTAGATTACTAATAACTATGCAATGTATTAACACAGAGAATGTATACATGAAAACAAATATGGTGGATGACTGAAAATTCACATTTTTATGAGGTGAGCATTTTACCACTAGGCCATATTCCCAGCCCAAATTCACATTCTTTAAAACTCCCAGCTGTATATTTTTTCAGCATGGGCAAAAATGAGTTAGTTCTTTCCTTTGGCATTCAGTACCTTCTGAGAAAATTTAAATTTAACTATTGGAATTCTTAACCACCAAAATATGCCCACCATTTTTTCTACTTCATTCCTAACATTATAGTTTCCTTTAATACTGACAACTAAGGCCATATTAAATACACATGAGCATTACATTTAGCATACACATACTTCAGCTCTCCTATAAACTAAAAGGAAATGCTCCATGAGACAGCAGAAAACTGAGTACAAAAATTCCTGGTTTAGATAAGTCTCACTAGTTTAAAAGTACACATAGTAAAAACTCAAATAGTTTAAGACCCTTCAGTGAGAGTCCAGAAGGGAGCTATTGCCCTCTAATATTGCCAGTTAATGAACACTGACTGAGAGCTACAAGGTTCAGCAGGTACAATCTCCAAACCAAGTAAAAGAACCAGAAATAAATAGGTAGGTTTTCTCTTTTATGGAAATTTTTTTAAAAAGAAAGGATATTTCAAAGGACTCTACAAAAGGATATGAACTGTAAGAGAAATATTTCAATTGTTTCAAGGGTTTCTTGATAATCTCCAAACTCTGAATTGGTGAAAAAATACTTTGGGAGGAATTATTCTTTGACACTTTTCCTTCCTCTGGATCAGGATAGGTGTGTTTCCCTATAGGTTCCTCTCCATCCACATACTACTGCAGGTTATTATATAACATTTTAACTGAACAGGATTCCCGTTCTGAGGATGAAGCATCTTTCCTGATAGCTAGCTGCCTCTCTCACCCTCTGGTGGTGACTTGGAGAGGAAAAAAAAAAGGAGATTCAAAAAAGGCCACCCTCCTTAAAAGGAAAGCACTGTCCAGAGACGAAATTTCCCTACTCGGCATAAAAGCCTAGAGTGAAACCCATCCAAAATACGAGAGCAAAGGGTTTGAATGTTCCAGCAGGTAAATTATTCCCTCAGAATCAATCCCAGCCTCCTCACTCCTTCTCAACCTATACATAAAGAAAAAAGTCTCAAGGAGCACACGGAAGGGGTGAAATAGCCCTACCAGGGAATCTATGTAGGAGCTTTCACCTTTCCATTAGTCGGGAATGACTTGCTAAAATACAGAGTAGACATTGCCTGACACACCACAGAGGGAGAGAGAGAGGAGGGGCGAAAGAGGTGGGGGAAGAGAGAGGTCTTCCATTTCCTACTCCCTCTCCTTCAAATGTCTTTTAGAGCTGGGTAATTGTCATTTAAACATACAGGTTTGCTCCGGTCAAGAGAGCTCTACCTGCTTCTGCTTCACCTGGATGCTCCTATAGGTACCCACCAAAAACATTATTTTCTCAGTAACAAAGCCATGAAAATGCAGTATTTCTTCTCCCTCTAACCTTCAATAAGCCCTTTGCAGAGAAGGCAGCAAAACTGCAATTCCATAGCCAATCCTGAGAAGCCATAGTGAATCAGGCATCAGATTTCCCTATAACACACATTCTTCTGCAATTCTTAAAAGGAAGTCACTCCCTCTCCCCTCTTTTTGGCAGTCTCTCTTCCTACCTCTGCAGTCTTTCTCTCCCTCCCTCTTCTCAGAACCAAGACAAAGAGGTAGACAAATCCCCACAGGGTCTTCCTGAGCTACAGCTGCACAGTACAGGAAACGGGAATCTGCTATGGAGCTGGGGGTGGGGAGGGGATGGATACACAGCACACACATACACGCTCACAGACAGGGACCAACACTTCAGCTGATAACAATGCATCTGGCCTTTTAAGAAAACAACCCTAGTTTAAGCTATTCTCTACCCCTAAACGTCCACTCAGATCCCAGAGACAGAAAAGAAACCTGCCGAAGAAACACAAATCTTACCTGAGTTACCATTTTCTTTTTCTCCATAAACCAAACGGAACAGATGAGCAACCGTTCAAAGCCGCCTGGCTGGGGCACACCTCCACGGCTCTCTTTTTCACCCCTCCCCCCAGCTAGCTAAAGGTGAGAAATTGACGGCCCTTTGCACCGTTTTCTTTCCTTTTCCTTTCTACTGTTTCTTCCTTTCTTTTCTCTTCCTCTCTGGCAGTCTCTCCCCCTCCTCCTTTCTCCAGCTCCCTCCCATATCTCAGGCAGATGGCTGAAGGAAGCCCCACCCCTGAATGCCTAAGGTAATTAATCAGAGCAGAGCCCCACCTCTTCCTCCTCCCCCCCACTCCTCCCAGCAGGCTGACAGTTCCCAACTCGAGAGGCCAGACTGCTGGAGAGTGGCAGATTGGTGGGTGCTTTGCCCACGCATGTGTGTGACTGCATGTGAGTGTGAGTGTGTGTGTGTGTGCATGTGTGTAGAGGGGTAGGGGAAGTGTGTGTAGGGGAAAGAAGGGGAGACTGAGGAAGGGACCGGCGCCATGTGCTGGCACATTTTAAGGATGTGATGGTGACATTAATTATGGTGCACTGGAATCATTCCTTGCAATCTCCAGCTAATACAGATTTAAGAGATTATCGCCATAATAATAATAAGAGCTGATACAAAATCATCTTTAATATTTTGTACCCATGTACAGTTTAAAGATGCAATAGATTAAATGAAAAGTGTGATTAAAAAGCTGTTCAGTGGCCACTAACAGAAAGGTTTTCAAGGGCAGGAATATGCAAGGATCCACTCCTGCTAAGGCAGAATCAGCCTAATGAGGGCACAAGGTAAAAGAGCGAAGGGACATCACTTATTAAGTACCTATTTTTTTCTGCTGTGAAAACCCTGGGGATTCTGAAAAAAGGTGTCATCACAAAGATGACCGCTGAAGAAACTTCAGGCATATACAAATTTGGCTGTTTAAAACTTTCAGCTTCATTAAAAATTTTAGTTCCTTGCTTTTTTGTGTGTTTCAGCCTCCAGTGACAGAAGCAAGCCCTTTCTTATATATACACTGGCATCCATGTCATTACTGTAAACAGTAACTGTTACTATAGAGTGCTATAAATATAGAGAGTTTAGCAGGATATTTATTAAACACAAGAGCTTTTTTTTTTTAAAGTTCGATTATTAAAGATGTGGTTCAGTCAAAAGTTTTGGTCTGATTCTGTACTTTACAAGTGATCTTGGGAATGTCTTTGATTTCTGAATATAAATTTCACAACCTCCCTTCTTCATTAAAGACTCAAATGAAATTATGTAAAGTTTAATGAGTTCATAATTTTTGCACTTTGTCTCAAAAGATGAAAATTTCTGAACATCTTTTAGTATTCTGATGGGTTCTCAATCTAAGAACTATACATTTAGATTCTGCTACATTTACTATGTGAACACCTCTGATAGACTATGCAATGATCAAAAGAATTAACTGCAAAAATAAGCTTCCTGTTTTAAAAGCATATACACCAAAAAAAAAATCAAAATTGAAAATTAGTAACCACAATTAGAACTCAGTTCTTAACTGCCTCCCTCAGGGCTGTGTTGGCACATAGAATCAGGCTTTTTTTTTTATTATGCACAGATAACAATATTGGCTGGCATTTTACCAACACACCATCATTATGGTCTCCTCAAAATTTAGAATCTTTTTGGGGGGTGGGGGAAATGGGCAATAGTTGAATTTGAACTCGGGTCCTAGCACTCCCCTGGCTTGCTTGCTCTGCTGGCACTCTATTACTTGAGTCATGTCTCCAGCCCTGCTTTTTGCTGTTATTCTGGAGATGGAGTATAGTGAATTTTTCTGCCCAGGTTGGCTTCTAACCATAATTCTCTGGATCTAGGCCACCTGAGCAGTTAGGATTAGAGGCATCAGTGACCAGTGGCTGGCTAATGATCTTTTCTTTTCTTTTCTTTTTTTTTTTTTTCCTTTTTTGCCAGTCCTGGGCCTTGGACTCAGGGCCTGAGCACTGTCCCTGCTCAAGGCTAGCACTCTGCCACTTGAGCCACAGCGCCACTTCTGGCCGTTTTCTATATATGTGGTGCTGGGGAATCGAACCCAGGGCTTCATGTATAGGAGGCAAGCACTCTTGCTACTGGGCCATATTCCCAGCCCCGCTAATGATCATTTTAATAATTCCAAAATGAACACAGAAAGTACAAAACCACCTGCAGAATCTTAATCACAGCTATTTACTGAGTATTTACAATATAGCAGGAGTTATTCTGGCAGTTTACTGATATTTGTATATTTTTAGTACAATGCACAACAAAGAAATAGATGTTAGAATGAAATTTTCAACTAGTAGAAAAAAATCATGAGAAAAGGAATAGATAGGTACTAGGCTTGTTCTTATCTAACACTTTTAGAAATCCTTGGGATTTCCAAATGAATACAATCACATTTTCTAAAAGACAAAGTAAGTTAGTAGAAAAAAGGTGGGTGAAAACTGAGCCACAAGCCTCTTGCAGGCAGGAAGATCAAGACCAGCCTTGGCTAGCTGCAGAGTTCCAAGTCAGCCTGGCATACATATTGAGACCCTGTCTCAAAAAAACAAAACTAGAACCAGACTTTGTACATGCCTATAATCCCAGCACTTGGGAAACTGGGGCAAAAGAGTACAGAGCTCCAGGCCACATTGAGAAGTGAGTTTCAGACCAGAGCTACAAAGTAAAACCCTGTCTTAAAGAAACAAAACAATCAAGCAACAATCAAAAAAGAAAAGAAAGGGGCTGGGAATAAGGCCTAGTGGCAAGAGAGCTTGTATATATGAAGGCCTGGATTCGATTCCCCAGTACCACATATATAGAAAATGGCCAGAAGTGGCGCTGTGGCTCAAGTGGCAGAGTGCTAGCCTTGAGCAAAATGAAGCCAGGGACAGTGCTCAGGCCCTGAGTCCAAGGCCCAGGAATGGAGAAAAAAATAGAAAAAAAAGAAAGGTAGATGAGTTTAAGAGAAATTAGTATACCAAAAACAATGTACTTTCAGGGGGAAAAAAACTCTATATGAGTTTGTGAGATAAATATGCTTTCATTTCTAATACAACAGACCTAGACATCAATGTATACCATTCTTCAAAACCATTTGGCCACTGTATTTTATTAGTCAAGCACCAAGTTACCTTGATACCTGAGGATAATTGAGGCCTCCAGATATCATGGCAAGAAACAGAGTCTCAAGGGAATTTGTTTTTTAATATAAGGCAAAAGAAGGATTCCCACCCCTCTGTATAACTAAAGTAAGCTAATAAAAAAATTCTAGGACAGGGTAGGATAAATATATCATGGGATCCTGGATTATTGCTGAATTTTATACTTAGGACCCATATTTTACATCGAAAATGACAAGCACATTTTTATGCTTATTGTATATATTCAACATATTTGTCTGTATTTTATTATGAATAATAGCATTTATTTCCATAAGAAAAAGATGGCTATACAACAAAATTTAAACTATTTTTATAAACTCACTGAATAACAAGGGCCGTAATGAACACCAGACAACATTTTGAAGTATGTCCCAGACTTTAAAGGCTGGCATTATAGAGGACAATTTGCTCCCCGGTGCCCCAAGAGAGAAAAGCAATTGAGCAGCCTGAGTCTGACCTTGCAAAACAGCTGTACCCTGGTGGCTGAATGTCCCCAGTAATGTACCATGAGAAAGTTCTTTCAGGGTCTCTCCTTCCCTCCTTTCTCTTCCCTTTCTCTTTCAGTCTCCCCTTCCTTTCTTTTCCTGTTCTCCAAATTTCCCCTATTATGTCTGGTTCCTCAGGTTTCATCCACACAGAATTTGTCTTTCAGTAAGAAGGGTGTAGCACCTAGATTGATCCAAGGCTGCAACCAATGGATAAAAAGCCCATTCCTCACACCAGAACCTGAGGGCTGTCACCAGAACTAAGAGTGATTTCCAGGCAGACCAAACCCACATTTCTCTTCCACAATTGCCAAAAAGTTCATTTTTACCAAATTGGGTCAGGTTTACGTAGCTGAGTCCAAAAGGCTCCGCAGAAGTTTCTGGATTTATTGATAAATGTATAGATGTTTGTCTATCTAATTTTTTTTGGGGGGGGGGTGGGCAGTCCTGGAGCTTGGAATCAGGGCCTGAGCACTGTCTCTGAATTCTTTTTGCTCAAGGCTAGCACTCTGCCACTTGAGCCATAGCGCCACTTCTGGCCATTTTCTGTATATGTGGTGCTGGGGAATTGAACCCAGGCCCTAATGTATACAAGGCAAGCACTCTTGCCACTAGGCCATATCCCCAGACCGTATCTAAATATTTTAATTTTCAGGACACAAATGAATCAAAGGGACACTCTGGGCTAGTTGGTTCCCTCTGCATTTCATGTAATCTCTTAGAATCCCAGATTCATTTCCCAAGCTACTTAACTGAAATTTGTGTTATTGAATCACCAAAGACGTTCAAATGGTAGCTAGATTCAATGGTCATTTTATATATTTATCTGTGGAATTTGCTTTCCTTGCTTTCAGAAAACTCTCAGCTTTAAGATTCAAATGATATCACTCTTTCCTGTTTTTTTTTTTCTTTCCCTACTTCCTCTGCCCCCTCTGAATGTTGGTATTGGAGGAGGTGCCATTGTTACAACTCTTTTTATTGTATCCCTTAAGTTGGCCACCCAATATACATAGTAACACCCACAAATGTGTCCTTGTTGTTTTTTAATAGAGAAGATTCATAGTATCCAGTAGATTCTTAGAAGACTTCAAACCTTACAGGAAATGGTAAACATTTTGTCTAGAGGGCAGCCAGGCTAGCAAGCAGCAGCACCCATATTCAAGCTCACAAGCAGTGGGTTCCTCCTTCTTTTTAATACCATATCAAGTCAGAAAAAAGTCCTTTAATTTCTCTGGGTCTGCTCTATCTTTCCATATCTATCACCACAGATTCAGTCTGAGCTTTTTACCCTATGTAGTTCCTAGCTGATTCTTATCTCCAGTCTCTCCTCATGTAAGTTTCTTACTATTGTCAGAGTAATCTTTTTGAGCATAAAATTCATCAATACAATTCCTGGTTAATATCCTCAACTGATTCCTACACCTTAGAAGGAAGTAAAGTCCTCAATCTTACGCAAGAAAGTAAAACAATCTGTTTCAGAATATCTGTCACACTGATGGAGTGTAATTACTCTTCAACAGAAGTGTGTTTCTGTCCCTTGCACCTTCAGTGCAGTCTTCTACAAGGTGTCCTCTAAAGTCTTAGGTCCTATAAGGGTCCTTCAGGAATTCTCAACTCCAGAAACCTTTTCTGACTCTACTGGCTCCCACATCTGAGTTAGGCATCCCTTATTTGTGTGTATAATTTACCTTAGCAAAGCAATCCATGGGCTAGAACCTTTGGAGTTATTATTTCTGTATAACTGACTAGTCTGACTGACTGAGTATTCTGAGGGTAGAAATCATGTTTCATGTCATACCCAGTTCTTAACCTAGTGCTTGAATGCACCATAAATGAAAAACATGTTGGCTGAGATTAACAACAATGTCTTGTTTTCTATCTGTAGCCATTACTAGGCATATATGAATATAAGAATGCAAAGTGCCTTGGAAGTTTTTATCGAGATACTATAAAGCACTCTTCCTTCTATGAAAATGCTTAGAAATAGCTTCAAAGTTATACATTTACTTCAGAATCTCCTAGAAGGCTGAAGTGCATATAAAAAGATAAAACTGGAGAAAGGCTTAATTTTCAACTTTATTAGAATAGTTCAGATTCTAGACAGACTAATACTCACTAATTAAAAAATCACTTCAATGCTTTTGCTAGTCACAATTTTATGGTTGTGACTCAACTTCCTTACCTTCCACCCACATGTCAACAATGCTATAAAAGCAGATCCAAGAGTCCCTGGGTAGAGGCATGGCTCCCTCATACTTTCCCAGGCGGCCTCTGACACCCAAGTGAAAAGGGACAGCATTTCCTGTGCTAATAAAAACTTGCTAGCGTAAAGGTCTTTATAAGACACCTCCATACAATAATGCTAATCAAGTCTAAATAACAATATACACTTTCCAGAGGAGATTAAATACAGCCCCATCCCCAACAAGCATTTAAAACTGAAGCTGTGCTACTGTAATATCACTTGCCCCACCATTCTCTTTAATAGAAGTAAAGCCAAATCAGAGCTAACTCTGCTACAGCTTCTTTTGCTCTAGTTTAGCCAGGGTTCAGTTAGGCAGAGGACCTATTCCTATTCCAGAAAAAAAAAAAAATCAACTGTTTTAAACCTTGCATGTGTTTTCTCTCTCCCCATCCCCCGCCTCCTTTTCTTCTCATGCTTACTTCTGGTTTAACATTTAGAACAAGACCAAAAGTGATAAATACTAAAATAATAGTGGAGAAATCAGAAATATTATTTGATTAAATAAAATCAAAGCCACCTTTAGAAAAATTAAGTTTCTAGACATATACTAAAAGGATGGGATATGGACAAATGTGTCAACAATTGGATTATTAAAAAAAAAGAGTTGGGTGGTGATGGCTAACAACTATAATCATAGCTACTTAGGAGGAGGAGAGAGGAGTGCAGTTTGAGGCGAGCTTAGGCTAAAAATTTTGCAATGTTCTCTTCTCTACCTATAGCTAGTATAGTGGCATGCACCTGTCATACCAAGCTATGATGGAGGCTAAAATTGGGAGAACTGCAGATCCAGGCTAGGGCAGAAAAGTCTTTGAGACTCCATTTCTATGGAAGGAAGCTGGGTGTAGTGGTTTGTGTCTGTAATCCTAGCAATGATGGAAAGCCTAAAGCAGATGGATAGTGGCTCAGATGTGTAGCTGAGGGGGAAGAGAGACTCTAGCTCAAAAATAATGAATAGGGGGCTGGGGATATAGCCTAGTGGCAAGAGTGCCTGCCTCGGATACACGAGGCCCTAGGTTCGATTCCCCAGCACCACATATACAGAAAACGGCCAGAAGCGGCGCTGTGGCTCAAGTGGCGGAGTGCTAGCCTTGAGCGGGAAGAAGCCAGGGACAGTGCTCAGGCCCTGAGTCCAAGGCCCAGGACTGGCCAAAAAAAAATAATAATAATAATAATGAATAGGGGGCTGGGAATATGGCCTAGTGGCAAGAGTGCCTGACTCGTGCACATGAAGCCCTGGGTTCGATTCCCCAGCACCACATATATAGAAAATGGACAGAAGTGGCGCTGTGGCTCAAGTGGCAGAGTGCTAGCCTTGAGCAAAAAGAAGACAGGGACAGTGCTCAGGCCCTGAGTCCAAGGCCCAGGACTGGCAAAAAAAAAAGAAAAAAAGAATAAAAAACACAGAGCTGGAGGCATAGCTCAAGTTGTAGAGTATTAGCCCAGTGAGCACAAGATGCTGTTAGAAAAGGGCTTGGTCTTGTAGTTCATGCTTGTGATCCCAGCCTGCTCAGAAGTTGAGATCAAGACTTAAGGGAGAAGAAGGAAAAAGAGGTGAGAGAAGGGAGAGAAGAGAGGATTCATCGTGAAGGGCTGAGGTGTGGGTCAAGTTATAGGGCGCCTACCTAGTAAGCACAAGGTTGAATTCAAACCTGAGTACCATAACAAAAATAGTAACTTGTAAAAACTAAACTGTGAAGCAAGGGAAGGGGTGACGTTCAAAAAGAAATGTACTCTTTACCTGACTTATGTAACTGTAACCCCTCTGCGGTCACCTACAGGCGTTATTACCAATACTAACAATAAAAAATGAAAATAAAACTAAACTGTGGGGGCTGGGAATATGGCCTAGTGGTAAAGTTGTCACCTTGTATATATGAAACCCTGAGTTTGATTCCTCAGCACCACACATATAGAAAAGGCTGGAAGTGGTGCTGTGGCTCAATTGGTAGCATGCTAACCTTGAGCAAAAAGAAGCCAGGGACAGAGCTCAGGCCCTGAGTTCAGCCCCAGGACTGGCAAAAAACCAAACCAAAACAAAAAACTAAACTGTGTTGTTTCTCTAATACCATGCTTGCTACTACTGGATACTTTGCTGGCTTGCTCTTCACTATATCTTTGTGCCTGGCATAGTACCTGGTACACAGCAGGTGTCTAAAAAACATATGGAACAACCCAAGTATTTCAAAATGAGAAATTAAAGCCATAGGTACATAGAAAATGAAGCCATATGTATATATCTATCTCAAGGCCATCTCCCCAAGAGGAACTTAATGGCATTTTCTCCAGCATTTTGCTAAGCATATTTCACTACCTTTCAGAGAAGAAACTTGTTGCAATCTTCCAGAAGCTTAATCTTTAGAAGCAGTGCCAGTCCTTGGCTCTCCTAAACCCTCAAACCAGTACACTTAGTTATATCTCCAAATTTCAGACCCGATTCATCTTCCTCCAACTACAACCATGTCCTGTGTGGGACAAGTTGAGGAGTCTTAAGTGTGATAATAAACAATACCTCTAGTTTGCAACAATAGTTACTTTTTATTCAGCTAGTCAGAGGAGTAAGATGTTTAAGCTAAGTATCTATTAAGAATAATTTGAGGAACATTTTCTCAAATGTATATTCCTAGACTGGAAGAGTATAGTTAATGTCTTTTAAATTATGTTTAGCAAGCCCCCATCTGCCTGTATTTTAAACAGATTTGGTCTAGATTGAGTTTTGCAAAGATTATAACTAATAAATCCCAATGGCATAGTCTTAAGGCAGACATAATTTTATTAACAGTAAGGAAAATGAAAGGTCAAGTACGTGCAATACTTTATTGGCTTGTTGAAAACAACTCACTTTGTTTCATTATCTCAACACTAGTAATTCTAGAAATACTCAATTAAACATAAGTGCCAATCCTCTAATTAAAAAATACTATCCTAAAAAAAAATACTATCCTGTCATGTCTTCAAACATTTTCAATTGCATAATTCACTAGTGTACAACCTTGAGTATTATGTAACATATACAAAAATATACTTATGCATAACATATGTATAACATATATTCTTACATATGTACATATATTATTATATAGCCATATATATGTACATATATTCTTGTATATGCTTATTATGGGTAATAAGTAGATTCTTATACTTAGTTAGAAGTATAAAGCTAAAAAGATCATTTTATAATCATAGCTAAAACAGTTATAGAAGTAAATAACCATCTATTACTCACAAGTGCACTGAAAGAAAATTGTGAGTCTAACAGAATAAATAAGGTTATAAAATACTTTTGAATTCTTTAATTTGGAGCTGTTTTTGTTTTTTAGGGCTAGGAGAGTAACTCAAGGTATACAGCACTTTCCTAGAAAATGCTAGGTCTTGAGTTCAAACACAGTACCATCACCATCAACAAACAAAAACTAAACTTATTTTTTAATCCTATTAATTTGTTGACGTAGTATGAGGAATATACCCTCAACTTTCAGTGTCCTATTTCTCTTCCTTTATTTCTGTTACCTTAATTTCAGATAGAATAAATCTATTAAAATGGCCCAAAGCCAGCAAAGCATAGTTTCAAATACTGAGTATTACATTTTTATCAGTAGTAATCTTAATGGCTAGTGGGTTTGGAATGGCCAATTCATCTTATTAGGAATGAATGAAATCTCTCTGCAAAAGACTTTATCAAACTATCTCAAGATTTCTGAAAAGGAATTCTTTTGTTGCTAGATGTGCTGGACATGGAACCCAGGGTCTCAATCATGCAAACGTTCAACCATTGAGATAAATCCCCAGTCTCTGAACTCTCTTTAATCTTCTCTGCAATTTTTTTTTAGGAGGGTGATGGATTTTCTATCTGAAAAAATTCATTTACAATGCTAGTTTTTTTTATATGTCCTCCAATATCTCAATTTTCTTAGGAAACTTTGTCAACTTTTCCCTTGGACAATTTTATGTGTGTTACAGTAGTTAGCTGGGTCTCAGAAGCTTACTTTTCACAGATGTTTCTTGTCAAAAGTCTATCAAGACTTAACTTGTAAAAAGATTTGTTTCTATTCCAGTCTCATGATACTTCCAGCCTTAAGCTTTAAAAAACAAAAACAAAAACAAACAGGAGCTGGGAATATGGCCTAGTGGTAGAGTGCTTGCCTCGTATGCATGAAGCCCTGGGTTCGATTCCTCAGCACCATATATATAGAAAAAGCCAGAAGTGGTGCTGTGGCTCAAGTGGTAGAGTGCTAGCCTTGAGCAAAATGAAACCAGGGACAGTACTCAGGCCCTGAGTTCAAGCCCCAGGCCTGGCAAAAAAACAAAACAAAAACAAACAAACAAAAAACACCAATCTACTACCTTTCTCAGTAGAGAAATAGTCCCTAAGTGAAATCCACTAATATATCAAAATTTTATTATGGATAGAGGAGAATGACAGGAGTGATATTCATTAAGACGCATTGTACTCATAAATTGATATGTGAACTAAAACTGCTTTGTACAACTATTTACAGATAATGAAAACATTTAAAAACTTTATTATGGTAAATGTAATAAACACAATCTGAATGATAAAAATAACAAATTTGGATATACAGTTCATATACAACACAAATGTTAGAATATAAAGAAAAACAGAACTGCAAACCCTCCAACTGGATTCCAGTCCTGATAGCCTGAATAATTGTGAGTTTGTTGTGGAGATTTTATCCAACAGGACCAATTCAAAATACACTGGTTTGGTACCTAAACCCCATCTTACTATTAAGATGTACTCATTTGTCACTTCTTTTAACCTTATACTTCCTTGTTCAACCTGCAACTTAAAAGCAAATTACAAGAAAAATAGTAGCTTGAAAGAAAAAAGACGAATTAAGAGAGATCAATTAGTATTTTATAATCCAGAATTGTATGAACTTTTATTTTCCTACTGTAGGTTTCAGTACATTCAATTAATATTTCAAATAACTGACCACTTCATATTGTAGGAAAATGAAGTTCTGTGGGCAGAAATATGGGGGTGATTACCATAGCTGGAACTAGAATCCAGGGCTCTTCTGCTATGTTGCTACTAATTAAAAGGCAAATGGATACTCTGGAATGTACTTGATAATGGCCTAACAGTTGGTTCTGGGCTTCAACAATTTGATAATTAAAATATCACTAATTCCATTACAAAATAATGTGTCAGGCTAAAAATAGTCTAAGCATGGGGAAAATGACCTTTATCATATATTACCTTTCTGAAAAATATAGCAACATTTGTACAGTACCATTCATGCCTGTCATCTGCCCCAAAGAGATAGAAAGTTTACTATAACATGGTGGCTTTATTATGTTATATTTATATTGTCCAGCCCATCCTACTTCACACATACACACACCTCTGAAGCTTCAAAACTTCTAAATTGTAAGCTAACTTTTTCTGGTAGGCTACCAAAACTATAAAATCCAAACCTTGTGTGACAACAAATTAGCTTCATAAGTCTTAAGACATCTATACTCTGAACAGTACCAGGTCAAATGATAGAAAGCCTATAAACATTTCATTCCACCATAAAAGCTTCACAGCAATCAAACAGTAGTTAGAAAACAAACAAAAGCTTACCTGGACAACAGGATACTGATAATCCATACAATACACACCATACATAGCAAAGGAAAAAAGCAGTTTTGGATATGGACAGCACAAAAAGTGGTTAAGTTTTTTGCCTTGTGTGATCTGGCTATCCTGTCCAAAGAAACTAGGAGCACTAAAAAAAACCTTTGGCTGACTCCCAGTCTACGAAGATAGGTACACTGGCTAAGCTGGTGAAGTTGGAGCTTGGTTTAGAGCAAGCCACCACCCCAGCAGCATTCGGAAACAGAGAAGAGATGTTCAGGGAAAAGCAAAAGGCTTCAACTGAGTTTCAGACTGAAAACTACACGAAAGATTTGTTCTTTCTCTTGGCCTTAAACTGCCAACTCCACCAGAAATTCAAGAGGCAGAAAATGACTGCCAGGGAAGAGATCATGGGATCCTTAAAGTGACACAGGAACAGTAGGAAGTACGAGGTCTCCAGGAGCCAAAATAATATGTATGTCCCAGGCTTTAAATGTGTCAGAGGGAACACTGTAACCCCGGACATAGAAAGGCAGATGGGACTGGTATTATTTTTCTGTTCCTTCTTGGGTAGGAATACGCATGCGTGCACGCACATGCATGCAAGCACACAGGCGCGTGGACACACACATACACACACACACTTCTCATTGTCTCCAGCAGAGACAGGTGTTAGGATTAACAGCATAAAACCCTTCTACCATAGAACGGAATGGGAGAAGAAAGTCACACTAATACATGCAGTAAACGGATCTCTTTCATGACACTGTATGTTTTTGTATCAGCTAACACCCCCTCACTGTGCTTTAACAGAAGCGAGGACAGCTGGCAGGATCAGCACTAGAAAAGAGGAAGGTGGCCCCACTCCGAGGCAACATGAGTCCACTGGAGGCCTGTAGATATGCAGGCTACAAGCTCTCAGCTGTTCCAGTCAAACTTGGAGGGATTAACTCTGGCTGCCTGCAAGAAGGTGGGGGTGGAAAGGTCTTTTCAGAAAAGCCAGTTGCTTTCCCCCTTTTAGGAATCTGCTAAACCCACCCTGCCATTATCTACAAACACACATGCGTACACATATTTCCAAAACTGGTTTTAAGAGCAGTAACAAATGTGGACAGGTGTGGGGTTAGCCTGACAATGCATGGGAGGTTAAAGAATCAGTTTTCAGAGTTTAAATGGCCCTTCTAAAATCAAAGAATACTCCTTAGAAAATAAGAGAGTGAGCAGAGTGAAGTGGTTATAAAGAAGCACATTAGTTGTAACAATTGCTTCGAAGAAATCCCTCTATCTAGGATAAAATGCAAAATGACAATTCTAAATTTGTTTCAGAGACCATGACTGCTTAATCTTGGAGAACCAGCTATGTCGCCACATGCCTTCACAGGATTAAACACAGCAACTGTGAGGGCATCTGTAGAGTGTAAGAGTTACCAAGCCACCAGCTCCTAGCTGTCTACAGTATAACTTTTCTCCTTTTATGGTCATTGAAACTTATTTAAGATTCTTCAGAAGAAAAAAAAATTTAATGGTCGAAATAGCTTTAGCACATTTAAGGATACTGCTCCGGGTTAAATGTTTACTGTAAAATCAGTTCTAAGTAACTAAGAGGATCTTATAGAATGCTAGATTATCTTCAGATTTCCTGATTCTTTATATCATACACAGAAGGAACAAAAATAAATGAGCTGGGCACTGGCAGCTCATGCCTATAATCTGAGCTACTCAGGAGGCTGAGATTTGAGGACTGTGGTTCAAAGCTAGCCTGAACAGGAAAGCCCACTGAGACTCTTACCTCCAGTTCACCAACAAGCTGGAAGTGGAACTGTGGTTAAAGTGGTTGAGCACTGGCCTTGAGCATAAAAGCTCAGGGACAGGGCCCAGGCCACGAGTTCAAGACCTAGTATAGCATTACTGGTCACACATAAACTTGTAAACTATCTTAAGTTACTATTTAAGTCTTCTAAGATTCTTTTGCGATGCTTTATAAACTACAGAAGGACCGTAATAATGAACTATGGCTGACAACTTAAATCTTCATTTAAAATTTAAAATTCAGTTTAATATCTGGTGAATTATAGAAGATAAAATTTGATGGGGGGTATGGAAGACAAACTACAATTCAAGCTCTAAGGTAAATTATATAATTTAGGCCTGAAGCCGTCTCCAAATATGTTGAATAGGGAACAAGTCTATTTCTAAATATTTAACCCCCCCACACACGGTAAATAACATAGCTGATGTATTAAAGTGAAAAGTCATGCTATGAAATAGCTTGTGAATGAAATTTTATTTGTAAATAAAATTATACAGGCCTATCCATGTATATATCTAAGCATATGACAATCTATAAGTTGTGCATTAAGTTGGTAAACTTGTAAATCACATGTGTATGTATAAATATACATCTATAACTTGTTAGATGACAAACACCAATAATATGCTATATATACTATGTAACTTAATATATTCCATCCATATTATACACACATCCATATTAGAAACACACACATACACAAACAATCTCTCTTTTCTCTCTCACCTCCTCGAAAGTATAATCAGTAGCCAGGTACCCATGGCTCATGACTATAAATCCTAGCTACTTAGGAGGCTGAGATCAGAGGATTATGATCGAAGTCAGCCCTGGCAAGGAAGTCCATGAGACTCTTTATCTCCAATTCACTTTCAAAAAGTTGCAAGTGGAACTGTGGCTTGAGTGGTAGAGTGCTAGCCTTGAGCAAAAAAGCTTAGGGACAGCACCTGGGCCCTGAGTTCAAGTTCCAGGACTGCACCAAAAATAAAGTAAAATAAAATAAAAGGATCAGTATCTTAGGGAGACAAGATGGGGAGATGATCTGGTTTTCACCTAAAGCTTCAGCTATATTATAATCACTCTCTCTCTCTCTCTCTCTCTCTCTCACACACACACACACACACACACACATACACACAAAAGGGCAATTGTTACTCTTCAAATTTATCTTGTTAAAACCTTGAGGGAAGCAAAACAGATTTTACTTTCAGTAGCACGACTTTAAGAATTAATAACACTAGGTTAGGAGCTCAAGTGGTAGAGCTCTGCAAGTGTGAGGTCCAGAGTTCAAAACCTTAGTACCACCACAAAATTAACAATACTCTTGATATCTAACTTGAAGTGTAACATTCACTTTACCAATTATGCTGATCTAACTATATATAAACTCCTGTTTAAGACTGGAGAACACAGATATTAAGCAACATTAATCAAGTATCTTACTTAGGTTCTGCCTTAACCATGTCCAAAAACTGCACAAATAACCAGCCCTTCAGAAAACTGACAAAGTAATTTAATATTTAATTTCCTATATAGTTCATGCTCACCTTTTACTCATCTTCTCTGTAACAATGTTTAAACTGGAATAATTTAAAGACCAATAACTTAGTCAAACCAAACTGCTATACAACACATACAAAAATAACAGAAGAAAGGCTTAATTTTTCATCTGAAAGACAAAAGTATCGAACAAAAATCAAATTACAAATGTTAGAGTTATGATACCACTCTCTCTTTTCCTGCTACACTTTTTGCACAGAACAGCATTGCCTAAGCTATTGACAAGAGGTTTCATGCATGGATCAGAAGCTTAACATTATTGTTTCAGTATTTTGTGGATGCAATCTCAAAAACAGAAACAGCCAAGGAAAGCATTTCCACCTCAGAAATTACAACAGGGATTCCTCCCCTTAGAACAGACTGGATATATCCTTTGTTTTAAATACTATCATATCCACTCAAAAATTGCAGAAATAAAAAGATGCTTTCCACAGTAAGCTCCAGAATTATTTTTGATTATGTGAATTTACCCCATCTGGAAAAGTAGATATTCTGCAATATTATGATGCTTTTATGGCATTACAGTTCTTGAGTAGAGATGAGATAGAAATACAAATGTGGAAAACAGGTTTTCATGTACAGTTCTATATATCTCATTACCAGAGTATCTATGCCCATTCATTTTTCAATGTAAGTTTCAATACTTGGCATACATGGACCATTACTAGAATATTAAAATATTGACCTGCATGCTTTTTCTTTACCCTGACTTATTCCTTACATGTACGCTCAATTTTTTTTATTTTTATTTAATTATTTAATTATTTATTTATTTTTGGCCAGTCCTGGGCCTTGGACTCAGGGCCTGAGCACTGTCCCTGGCTTCTTTTTGCTCAAGGCTAGCACTCTGCCACTTGAGCCACAGCGTCACTTCTGGCCATTTTCTGTATATGTGGTGCTGGGGAATCGAACCCAGGGCCTCATGTATATGAGGCAGGCACTCTTGCCACTAGGCCATATCCCCAGCCCTTTTATTTTTTTTTTTAAGTACTGGGCTACTGGTTCCACAAAAGCCTGAGAAACAACTTTGTAATAATCAGGATGTTACCCAACTGTATATTGTATGCTTTATTGTAAACAATGGTGAACAGCGGTCAATAAATAATTTTATATTCCTTAAAAAAAGTTGCTTGGAATATTCTTGGTCCTTGGAATTTTTATATATACATTTTAGAATTGTCAATTTTTTACAAAAATCTTGCTGGGGTTCTGAGGTTATACTGTCACTGCTGATCATGTAGTTTGGGTAGAATTAGCATCCAGGGGCTGGGGATATAGCCTAGTGGCAAGAGTGCCTGCCTCGGATACACGAGGCCCTAGGTTCGATTCCCCAGCACCACATATACAGAAAACGGCCAGAAGCGGCGCTGTGGCTCAAGTGGCAGAGTGCTAGCCTTGAGCGGGAAGAAGCCAGGGACAGTGCTCAGGCCCTGAGTCCAAGGCCCAGGACTGGCCAAAAAAAAAAAAAGAATTAGCATCCAAGTATACGAAGTCTTCCGGACCATGAGCCCTGCATATTTTTCTGCCTCACTGTACTAAAATCTAATGCTCTATTTGAGGTTTGTGATATTTAACACTTTTATTAAGTCCATTAGATCCCATAATATATTCCTATAAGAAGAGGTCTTGTTGCCAAGAGAAAAACAGATCAATAGAACGTAATGGCAAGCCCAGAAATAGCTTCAGAGATGCAAAAGTGGTACAGTGGAAGAAGTCTTTTCAACAAAAAGCATCAGAATAACTGAATATCCACACACAATAAAGCTGAATCTAAACCCATACCCACACATATATTAATTTTAATTCCAAATAGATTATGCCATCTAAAAAAGAAAAAACATAAAAGATGAACCTATAAAACATGCAGGAGGAAAACTTCTATGACTTTGGGTTAAGCTAAGATTTCTAAACTGACACAAGGCAAGGAGTATTATTCAGTGACAGAGCATATACTTAGCATCTTTAAGGCCCTAGATCTGATCCCCAGTGCCAGAAAAATACTAAAAACAAAAATCATAACAGAACAAATTAACAAATTAGACTTGATTAGAAACTGCTGCTTATCAGGACACTATAAAAATAAAGAAAAGAACACTTGTATCTAGACCAGAGTACAGGAGATCTTGCAAAATTCAGCCATAAGAAATACAACCCAGTTTAAAGGAGAAAGAAAAGCTGGGTGTGTTTGTACATACCTGTAATCCCAGTATTCAGGAGACTAAGAAAGGAGTTTGGGTCGGATTGAGTTACACAGCCAGACCCTATGTTCCTCCAATCACTACCCAAAAGAAAAAAAAAGAAAAAGGACGAGGAAAATTTGAACACTTGGTAAATAAAGGGTTATAATAAGCACATAAAAAGATGCTCAATAACTTAATTGATTTTATTTTCTTCTTGATATTTCTTTGTGTTTTTACACTTTTAGCAGTGCAGTACACATTTGTTATTTTAAATATTCTATCTACTACTAACATAATTGTCTTTGCACAAAAATGCCCAGTACCACATGATTTGTGTGAAATACCTGCTTCAACAATTTGCATGCTGGATTCTGAGACTGTAAGAAAACTACAACTTTTCAGCCCATGGATTTTCCTGTGTGTGTGTTGGGGCGGGGGGGTAATGACAGCATCTTAAATTTGTTTAATGCCAGTAAAGTGGTTTGAAGATGAAATAAAATAAAATAAAAAGATGCTCAATATCACTATGAACTAGGAAATTAAAGCAACAATGTCAAGTACAGGCCAGTCTGTGGAGGAACTGAAAGTCTTATATATAGCTGATTATAGCCAATGTGGAAAGTTTACAAATTTCTGAAGACACTATATACCTTCCATATGATCTATTATTTTTAAGTATTTAAAAATAGAAATGAGAACATATAGCCATATAAAGACCTCTACACGAACATTTAAAGATTCCTTATAGCCTGTAAGTAGGAACAACCCAATTACCTATCAATAGATAATGCTGAACAAATTGTGATGAACATACAAATAAATACTACTTAGCAATGAAACTAAATAAACCATCAATTTATAAAGCAACATACGTGAATCTCAAAATAATTAGGCTGGGTGAAAGAAGCCAGGTGAAAGGGTATTCACTGCACAATTCCGTTTTCTATAAAATGCTAAAAATTTTTGCCTACAGGTGTAACTCAGTGGTAAAAGTGTTTATCTAGCATGTACAAGGCTGTGGATTTGATCCTCCCCATTGTAAGAAAACAGCAAGTAAGTAAGCAAGCAAACTAGAAAATGCAAACTAATCTACAATGACAGAAAGCAGGTCAGTGGCAATATGGTTAGGAAGGGGAGATTGAAAGGATTACAAAGGGGCACAAGGAAGTTTTGTGATATCATTAATCTGTTCATGATCTTGGTTGTATTGAGGACTACTTCATCAGCGTACAAATATATCAAAACTTAACAATTTATGAGCTTTAAGTTTATTGTATGTTAATGATACCCCAATAATGAATTCCTTAGTGCAGTGAGCTTTGGGAAGGTAAAGAGAAATGGGAAATCACTTTGTCTTAAAACACTACAGAGAAAGCCTTATAATAAAGGATGATTAGGAGTATGAGACAAATTAGTTTTTGTGGGTTTTTCTGAAAATGACTTCAATTCCCAGCTGTTTCCCTTTGAAAAGGTTATTTAGCATCTTCTTTGCCTCAAGTTCATCTCTAGAGAAAGAAGATAGTAATAGAACCTACTTAGTAGGGTTGTTGTAATGGCTTTATCACTGTAACAAGGAATCCAACACACACTGGTTATTATAGCGAAGCTGTTATTCATCATTGCCATAGTCACCATCACATCATTTCCAATAACTCAGGAAGAATATTTAAAGGAAATGAAGAATTGTCTGAATTACAGGGCCAGACCATATCTGAGGAGTAAGTGACATTAGCAGGAAGCAGACATATGTAAAGAGCTGCTGAATTGTGTTAGAAAGGAGAAAAGGCAGCTGGGAATGGGAGTGTGGGGCTGGGACTGTGGTGGGGTGCCTGTATATATCTTAGTCTAGGGCAATAAGTGTGTCACATACAATCAGGTGAGAAGAACTGGCTTGAAAAAAGGAGAATACTAATGCACAAAGGAACTAAGAAAAAACAAGCGATGTATGCTCAAACAAACCTCTTTATCAAATAGTACTTAAATACAATGAGAAGCATCACCTGTACTCAATGTAAAAAGCAAACTGAAAGGGAGACCATGGTGTCTTGAAGGTGACTGCCTCTCTTACTCAATCTTGCTCACCATGCTCCGGGCATTTAAGTGCACCTGACTCTTAATCCTTCTGGGGACAGGGGCACCCTGATAGCAGCTATGCAGCAGTGTGGGAATCCTTGGGTTGGCACCAAACCCTTGCTCTATTCAGACCTGTAATCTCTTCTGACTTTGATTTAATACAACAATTATGGGTAATGTGGTTTGAAGGAGATAAATGCCCAGTGTAGCTGGCTGTCTCTTACTCTGCTCACGGTGCAAGAACATTTTAAAATGAAAATTCCCTTTATGATAAAGGAGTTGCTTCACTGAATGTTTCTGTGCAGTCCTGATATGAAGCTTCGCCCAAAGCGGATTAGAAATCAAAGTTGCCCCTCCTCACTTCCAGCAAAGCATGCACCTATACTTAGATTTCCTTACCTCCGAGGTTCCCTCCATTTATTTAATTATGTTCCACTAACTTCTTTCTACTGTACAAGATCACAGTGTCAGTACTAGACAATTTGATTAATGAAGACTCATCTTTCCTTGTGGCAAAGAAATTCCTTTTTAAATAAATATGCAAAGTAAACACTCAAAAATATACTTGCATAGAAAAATGTCAGCTGTCGGGCTGGGACTATGGCCTAGTGGTAAAGTTCTTTCCTTGTATCCATGAAGCCCTGGGTTCAATTCCTCAGCACCATATACATAGAAAAGTCCAGAAGTGGTTCTGTGGCTCAAGTGGTAGAGCACTAGCCTTGAGCAAAAAGAAGCCAGGGACAGTGCTCAGGCCCTGAGTCCAAGCCCCAGGCCTGGCAAAAATAAAACAAAACAAAACAACAACAACAACAAAAAACACCTCAGCTGTAGGGCTCACACCTGTAATTCCAGAAATTAGGGAGCTAAGGCAGGAAGACTGCAAGTTGGAAACTAGCCTGCTATATATATAGTAAGACCCTAACTCTCCAAAAAAAGGCTGTAATCAAAAAAATAAAATAAAATCTTGGGTTTTTTTGTTTTGTTGTTGTTGTTGTTTTCTGCCAGTCCTGGGGCTTGAACTCAGGGCCTGAGCACTGTCCCTGGCTTCTCTTTGCTCAAGGCTAACACTCTGCCACTTGAGCCACAGTGCCACTTCTGGCCGTTTTCTATATATGTGGTACTGAGGAATCGAACCCAGGGCTTCATGTATATGAGGCAAACACTCTTGCCACTAGGCCATATCCCCAGCCCAAGAAAAAACTAAGTTATGTAACCTAGGATTTATCATTTTGATTGCCTGGTCAGTGACAATTATCTTTTGGAAAAGAAATGAACCACAAGGTCCCAATCAATTACATTCTGAAAAGTAGAAGCAAAAGCCCCAGAACTAAATGTGTAATTTTTTTCCCAATGCCATTTCAGCTTGATGGTCAAAAGTTAAGAACTGATTTTCTGGCCCACTAGAGGAGACTGAGTAATTCAACTAGCATTTTTTGACTACAAACCTATACTCAAATAACATACTACTTTCAGGAAAGTACCATGTGCTTTCTCTACAAAATTAAGACTAGATTCCCTCTTAGAAGGCCTTGCCAAGACCCACTTTAATCTTAAGTATAAGATTACAGAACTATTGTATGTGGTGGCTGAAGCTTAGGCCAAAAAAGTGGTGGGGGAGGGGGAGGGGGAGAGTTTGAGAGACTCATAACTTAACCAATGGCCTAGGTGCAATGGTGTGGGCCTGTCACTTCAAGCTATGAGGGAAGGAAGCACAACTGCTGAATGTAGTGGCAAGCCTCTTATACCAGCCAATGGGGAAAGCACAAACAGGAGGACTGCAGTCCAGGCAGGACCAGCTATAAAGTGAGATCCTATGTCAAAAATAATCAACACAAATAGGGGCTGAATAAGGGCCTGACTAACAAGGATACCCTGAGTTGGAAAAAAAAAAAAAAAAAGAATACAGAACTGCTATCCTTGCAATACAAATATGACTCTGGAGAACTAGAGGGCTCTGTAGCTCTATGTGGAAAAAAAACTGAAGTTGTCTTGAAAAAAAGATGGACACAGATCTTTACAAACATACACACATACATACACACACACACACACACACACACACAATCACCTTTGAGAAAACAGTCCAGCATAATTAATAAGATTAAAGAGGATTTTCAATAAATAAGATGAAAGTCTGATCCTTACAGGATTAAATCCAAAATCCTAGTATGAATCCAACAATTTCTAAGATCAACACCATATAACAGGATTAAATCAATAGCGGCTTTTGTTTTCATATTGGAAACAATCATGGTTGGCAAATTCAGACCTATAGCATCTTCTCATTGGTTAAGCTGAGGGGAGTTTAGGCTAAAAGTAAGGGCTTTTGCTCTGATTAGGCTTTCTGACTACCCTACCTACAGAGGTCTAAAACCCCTTATCTAGTCCCACAATGCAAAAAGCATAGAAAACTAAATTTCTTTCTTCTCCACTCTCCTGCTTTTAAGTGGCGGAGGGATTCCTTTAGTGATAAATGCAACCTAAACTGATATGGATTTAAGGCTATTATGATGTTACTATCCAAAAATATTTAGCTGCAAATATACACATGAGTATCCTAGATAGAATTATATGTACTGCATATATCTTTGTAAAAATCCAGAAGACCCAAAAATCTGATTCCTATTAAGGGTTTCAGTTTAAGGCTTATAGACTTGTATTCTGTTAACTTTCCAAATATGATCTTTCTTCTTCCCTCTCCCAGATTTTTTTTAAAGAGATAAATCCATGGTTGGGCAGAAAGTTTTTTATAAACATCAATTAGGTCAAATTGATAGATAACATTGTTCAAAACATTTAAATACTTACTGATTTCCTGTTTACTTGTCCTATAAATTTCTGAAAGAAGTATATTGATATTTAAAAAAGGGGAGGGGGAGGGGGAGGGGAGGGAAGAAGAAGAGGGAGAGGGAGAGGGGGAGGGAGAGGGAGAGGGATGAACTCTGCTGTGTTGCCAAAGCTGTCCTCAAACTCCTGGATTCAAGCAACCCTCATGTTTCAAGCTCCCCACCAGCTGAGACTACAAGTGTACCATAACACAAAGATGTTGTTCTTTACCTTTAAAATGGTAACCATGGCATGGCATGCACAACGGCAAATCAAGAGAAAAAGCCGAAAGTGGTGACCTCATAAGCAACCACATGCCAAATAACGTCTACCCAACTGCAGCAGTGCGTGTCAGGTAGACATTTACCAAGGATAATTAGAAGGACCAGAGACCCAGCTGCTGGAAACCATGTATGCTGCAGATGGATCCTGGAGTTTTTCATATGATCATAAAGCCAGTATGTTATAAAAAACAAAAAAGCTCCCCCCAAACTGAAACAAATAAAAAAACTTCTCACAACTTTGGTTTGAATAAGTCTATAAAACTTGCCCCAAACAAACAACAACAAAAATTTTTATGGGATATACCAGGAAAGATAGAACTGCGTAAATAAACTACTATATATTCTGAATATCTTTGTAGCCTTGTGATTTTTAGAATACTTATTCCTAAAACAAAATTAAGGGAGGGGATAAGGTGGGAGAAAAACGAAGGAGGAGGCAAAAAGTTTGATAAGAAATGTACTCATTGCCTTAGGTATGTAACTGCAACCCCTCTGTACATTACTTTGACAATAAAAAAATCAATAAAAATTAATACAGAAAGGCAATTTGGAAAACATTATGTGTTCCACTTATTTCTCTTGGAACATTCATATTAGTAAATCAGCTTTCATGATCACAAGTATATTTATAAATTAATTTCAACCTTATCTACTACCCTTGAAGTGCTTATATGTTATTATTTATGCACCTTTCTGTTTGACACAGCATTCAATTAACATAAAACATATGTTAATGGAAAATGGAGGACATATATTTTCACTACTATTCTGCTAAATACACTGTAAAATGTAGGTTTTCTTTTCTTTTGTGAAAGTTGAGAAGAGTGGTTAACAATTGTTAAACTAATCTGGCTTCAAAGCTTCACACACAAAAATGTGAAGTCACGAATATATTGCCCTATGGTCATGACTATATTTTCTTCAAGTTATCCCACATCATTCAGTCTGAACAAGTTCTAATGACATACTTTTATTGCAGATTTCCCAAAGTAGAAAGTCTTCCAGTCACTTGGAGAAAATTAAAGACTCTAAACCAGTGTTTCTTAACCATTTGTAAACCCCTTGTTTTATAATGCTTACTTTTATCTTCTGAATCTCCCATCAGCCCACAGTGGCATGTGCCATCTACTTTCTGAAATGGTTATTATGAGTTAGAGGCTTAGATATTCTTTTTGAACTATACAGTTTCTCATACTCTAATCCTTGATTCTGGCTTACACTTCCCTCTCATTCATGACTGAGATCATGATCTAAGTACAGAAAATATAAATACAGATTTTTGTGGCAAGACCTCTTTAAAGGTTTCAAAACAACAGTCTACATGCAAAATATGGACAAGAAAACAACACTACTATCTTGTAAAAGAAAAAAAAAACTGGAAGTAAAAAGAAAAAGGAAACCCCAAGAGCTTCTGGTTAGCTGAGAACTGAAATATGTGGGAATCAACAAAATAAACAGAACTACACTAAAAATATCTGCATCATGACACGAACACTGATTATAGTGCAAGAACATATGCTAATAGTGTAGGGGATGGTTGGAATTTTAAAGAGCATATGCTTCTTTAGCTAAATAGTTGATAGAAGGGGATCTCAATCTCCTCCAAAAGCAATAAGGTATATTTCAGATCTTGACAGACTATACTTGTTTCACATTTTATTCAAATATTAGCAAAATGGAGTTTGTCCACTTACCAATACACTGAGAGACATGAGCATAAAATTGAAAGAAAACAACTTATGGGGAATTAATGTATTATGAACTGCCTTTGACATTATTTTTAATGATATTACTAGCATTCTTTTCCATGTTAGAGAAAGCTCTTCCCACTGGCCTTTCTCTTTCTTGCTTCCATTTAGTTCCACACTTTCAAACTTGTTTATTTTAAACATTTACTGTTCTTGCTCTTCTTCATGCCAGTTGGCTTCCCTTCAACAGTCTCCCGGGGGGAGCTGGTATGTTGGCTACTTCCCTTGAAAGATATTTTAAAGGTCACTATTTTCATTTGTGCTAATTACCTGGGGAGAGAGAGATGAAGGGAAACTGAACTTTGCCAATGCATAAACATATTTCCAAGACCCATGATCTGATATATAACTGGGTTTCCACAAGTAATGTGTATTGCACAGCTGGAGGAGGGGAAACAAATGTGAAGATCAGAAAAGGGAACAAAGGAAAAAGGAAAGCAGGGAGTTATAGAAGTCCACTGAAGAAAGGAAGACATGGAATAACAATTAGGAGGAACTTCAGACTGAGTGTAGCCCCAACATGCAGCAATGGAAATACAGGGAAGTCCTGAGGAGAGAAATTATGATGCTTTAAATAAAGCGCCATAATTGGATGGTTAAGATAGAAACTAAGATTGATCTACAAGACAAAAAGAAGCCAACCTGGTGCTGGCAGCTCACACCTGTAATCCTAGCTACTAAGGAGGCTGATATCTTAGGATCACAGTTCAAAGCCAACCTGGGAAGGTCCCGAGACCCTTATTTCCAATTAACCAGCAAAAAAACTGGAAGTAGAGCTGTGGCTAAAAGTGTTAGAAAACTAGCCTTCAGCAAAAAAAAAAAAAAAAAAGCTGAGGGACTGCACCCAGGCCCTGAGTTCAAGCCCTACAATCAACTAAAACACAACAAGATCCAACTGGGCAATTCTTAAGGATATGTCACACTAGCCTACTTTTGGGAAGAGGATAAAGGAAGGTCTCATTTTTTTTAAAACCTTAAATACAAAGGCAGGAATAGCATCAGACTCAAAATAAGAAAAAGGGGCATCAAGCTACAATAAGCTCAAAAAAGGAGAAATTAAAACATACTTGAGAGTTCTTTGTGAAAAAAAGTGGCTTCAGTGTTAGTCCCAAGAAAAACTAGAGTTCAACTACCATGCACCAGGAGGGAAAAAATGGTCCAGTAAGTTAAAAAAAAAATCTAATAAGGGCAATGTTTAACCCCTAACTATATGAGTAAGAAGGCTGAAACTACTGAATGGTTTAGCTGATTGGTGTAAAGTAGTTTCTTAACAGAGGCCAGACTGAACTCTAATTCAAAATAGAAGGAGTTAGGCTTGACTACCTTCAGCATCCATAGCTGGGCAAGGCAGGGGCAAGCACAGACAGACAATTTTAAGCAAAACATGTCAGAGTTCAAATCAGTTCAGCATCCAGAGTACCTGATATGTGTCCAGAACTATACAAATGCTGGAACATGGAGATCCCATTCTTGCCTTTCAAGAGTTCATAAGAGAAACTAAATGGCCTGCACATGACCACTTTCCATGGGGCTGCTCTCAGGGATCAATATGCTGATGACTGCAAAGAGCTTAGAGTTAGACATTAAAACAGAAGTTGGAGCCTAGCACTGGTGGCTCACACCTGTAGTCAGGAGGCTGAGATCTGAGGATCTAGGTTCAAAGCCAGCCCAGGCAGGAAAGTCCGTGAGTGTCTCAGCTCCAACTAACCACCAGAAAACTGGAAGTGCTTCCATGGCTCAAAGTGGTAGAGTGCTAACTTTGAGCAAAAGAACCCAGGGACAATTCCCAGTTCCTGAGTTCAAATCCCATGGCTGATAAAACAAACAAAAGCTATCAGTAACCACCAACCAGCATCATTATAATAATTATCATCACATAGTATCACAATACCTGTTACCATGTTATAGAGGTTATAGACTTCTAATTCTAAAATTAAAAGTTTTAAATTATGAGCTGAGTGCCAGTGACTCATGCCTGTAATTCTAGCTACTCAGGAGGCTAAGATTTGATGATAGCAGTTCAAATCCAGCCTGGACAAGAAAGTCCATGAGACTTTTATCACCAGTTGATCACAGAAAAAGCCGGATCTGGCACTGTGGCTCAAGGGGTAGAGGGCTGGTCTTGAGCAAAAGGAGCTCAGGGACAGAGCCCAGGCCCAGAGTTCAACCCCAGGATTGGTTTTTAAAAAAGTTTTAAATTATGTAAAATGTATTACTGAATGGTTTGTTTCGTAAGACTGTGACCTTTTAGTCAAATAATTTTTTATTAGAACTAGGGCAAGACATCTCCCCACTCATGACATAGTTTCAACAATAGTCTTCATCCTAGTGTTTTTGGCAAACTTTCTCAATCAGCCAGGCAAACATTAGCACCAACTCAGTCCCACACTTGTTATCCAAAGTTTTCGCATCCTATGTAGCTAACTTTATAGCTTGCTGACAGTCCCAAAAGGAGAAAAGCTACCGAGACTGAGACTACAAAAACACTTTCAAGTATCACAGATCAAAAGGAAATGAGAATATTTCCTTCCCTCAAGAGTGGAAAATTCATGACCTTCACACATCAATTCCTACTTATTGATCTCCCATAATAAACTAAATGCATTAAAAGAATATCTCTAACCTCATCTGACTACATTTTAGGAAATAATGTCCTGGGAGGGTATAGAGGGGGGCACAGAAATGGAAGGACAAAGGGTGAACAAATGCAGCAGTGATGTTCACTAGATCGTATATGGAAAACGAAGAACACAACTTGCGGGTGGGGATGAGAGTGAAAAACTAGGAGTAAGCGAAGGAAGGAGTGACACTGCCCAAAAAGAAATATACTCTTGTTGGCATCAGTAATCATAGCTACTTAGGAGGCGAGGTGTGAGGATAGCAATCCCAAGCCAGCCTAGGCAGCAAAGTCGAGAGACTCGTCTCCAATTAACCACGAGAAAACTGGAAATGGTGCTGTGGTGCTGTGGTTCAAAGTGGTAGAACATTAGTCTTGAGCAGAGGAAACTCAGGGACAGCACCCAGGCCCTGAGTTCAAGCCCCAAACTGACAACAGAAAGAAATGTACTCTTTATCTGACTTATGGCACTGTAACGGTTTTATCATCTTTATAATAATAATTTTAAAAGTTAAATATAAATAATATAAAAAAGAAATAATGCCTTGAGGAAAGCTGCATAGCAAAGAACAGTAGGCAACAGGAAAATGTACCACACCTGCTCTGTAGTGATTAAAAAGCATGTACCTAAAGTTTAAGGGTTTTCTGTTAAGTGTAACAGAAAAACAAAATATTTCAGCTACTTCTTTATCTCTTAAAGAGCCAATAAATAAAGTAAACTTGTAACTCCTTAGAAAAGAACATCTAATTCAGGGCAAAGGGTAGAGACAGAGAATATAACATGAGACACATACACCCCTCCCCCCAAACACACACACATACAAAACAAACATAGAAGTCAGGCCTGGTGGTTCATGCCTATAATCACAGCTCTTCAGAAGGCAGAGATTAGGAGGGTTACAGTTCAAGGACAACCTAGGCAAAAAAGCTAGCAAGACTCCATCTCAACCAATAAAAGCTGGGCATGGTTATACATGCCTGTCATCCAAATTACAGAGGAAGCATAAATAGGATGGCCACAGTCCAGGATGGCTTGAGCAAAGATATGAGAGTTATCAGAAAAATAACTAAAGCAAAAAGAGGTAGGAGCATGGCGGAAGTAGTAAAGCATCCAGAATTGAAACACCTGAACACGTAATAGTAACAACAAACCAGGAAGACAAAGAAGGATAAAAAGAGAAAGGTCACTTAGCACAAACCTAACTACTTTAGGGGAAGAAAAAATAAGGAAAGTAAATGCAAATGGAACTAAGTGATCAAACATAATGAATCATAAAAATTATGACCAGGCAAGGCTGAATATTTTCCTTGAGGTATATAACTATATAGTGGGAAGTCTATCAAGGTGATTACAGTATAATAAGTACGTTTTTTTTCTCCTCTCCCCTCCCTTCCCCTTGCAATCCCTCTCCTTCTTTTCCCTTTCTTCTCCTCCTTTCCATGAAGGCCTGGAACTTGATATGCAGCCTTGACCTCATGAGCCTGTTGTCTCAGTCTCCCAACTTCTAGGATCATAGCCATATATCACCATGCTCAGTTACTTTTTTTTTTTTTTGTATGTGAATTAAAAAGTGTTATGAATTGAATTTCTGAGTCCCCCTCCAAATTCATATTGTTGAAACCCTAACCTCTTGATATGTAATATTAAGGGATGAGGCCTCTAAGGAAGTAATTAAAGTTAAATGAGCTCATGACAGATAGGGGAGGGGCAGTGCCTAGTTTGTATCCTTATTAGAAGAGACACAAAGATCCAGTCCTTCCTCCCCACTTTACCCTTACATACAAAGGCAAAACAAGTGATGGTAGTAGGCTGCCAAGTCAGGAGAAAGATTTTAGTATAAAACCTACCTTGTTGAAATCATCTTGGACTTCCAAGGTCAAATTTTTGGGAAGTCATCCATCTGTGTTGATTTGTTACACACACCCAACTGACACTGAACATCAAAGACTTTTTTTCCCCTCCGAAATGCAAAAGCAAAGCAAGGCTTTATTCAAGTGAGCCGAAGACTTTTTTTTGTTGGTTTATTTTGTCAGTACTGGGATTTGAACTAAGGGTTCATGCTTGCTAGGCAGTTGCTATACCACAGAGTCATGCCTCCAGGCTTGTTTAGCACTAGGTATTTTTGAGATGGAGTTGCTCAGGAACCTGCCTTAACCGTGATGCCCATAATCTGCCCATAATCTGCCCATTTTAAGCTTCTTGTTGCAGCTGGAATGATAAGTGCACATCATCACACTTAGATTCTTCTGTTCAGACAGTCTCTTGAGCTTTCCAGGAACCAGGATTCTCTCTCTCTCTGTCTCTCAGTCTCCCACAAAACTAGGATAATAGGCATGAACCACTATACCCAACAATGTGTTGAGAAGGAGGATCCCATGAATTTTTCTGGCTGAGCTGGCATTGAACCATGATCCTCCTGTTCTCAGCCACTGATGTTGCCAGGATTACAGGATGCCCAACTCAAGTAATAATGTTTTTTTTTTTTTAGGGGGGGTGGTGCCAGTTTGGGGGCTTGAGCTCAGGTGCTGTCCCTGTGCTTTTTTTGCTCAAGGTTAGCACTCTACCTCTTGAACTACAGCTCCACTTCTGGCTTTTTTTGGTGGCTACCTAAAGAAAAGAAACTCATGAACTTTTCTGCCTGGGCTCAGATCTCAGCCTCTTGAGTACTTAGGATTACAAGCGTGAGCCACAAGCACCCAGCTCAAGTAATATTCTTAAAGTCAAAGCTTCCTTACAAGGTGTCTATACACAGACACATATAATTGATGAGTATAACCATATAATTAATGAGCATCAAAATCAATTCTGTATGTAGAAAACATCTTTTACCCAATTCACAAACTACTAAGCACCAACAATTATAAATATGCGACAGATAGATACACAGAGAGAGAGAGAGAGAGAGTATGTGTATGTTAGAGTAGAAAGTGTGTGTGTGTGTGTGTGTGTGTGTTAGAGTTGTGTCTTTGCCATTCGAATTTAGACCATGACGTTACAAATCTGGACAAGTCTCCAATACCCTTGTCCAACTACCCGTTCCTTTATTTTATATTTATATTGGCAAAAAGGACTTTTCTATCAAATGAGGTCTTTTATTGCCTAGGGCCAGCTTTGGACTGCTGTTGTCTTAACCTATTTTTTTTTGGGGGGGGGCATAAGTGGGATTATAAGTATGTGCTAACACACCCAGCTACTTGTCAAAATGGCGGTCTTAACTTTTTGCCTAGATTGGCCTCAAACCTCAATCCTCCTGATCTGTCTCAAAGTAGCTGGAAATACTGGCATGAGTCACTCCACTTGACACTTTACTATCAACTTTTTCGTTTACTTACGCAAAAGAGGTAAACATTAAATGAGAAAGGGAAATGAAAATTATGGAAAAATACAAATTATTACTAGAGTATATGTGTCCAGAAAAAAACTATAACAAGAAAAGGAGGCAGAGGTGTACTGTTCTTGTAACATTTACTACGTAACAGCACAGCTCACCTTACAGATGAGAGGCCCTTAAAGTTTTAAAATAAAAACTCCTTCAAATGCATGCTGAAATGAGTTCACCTCCTCTGCTCTAAAGGATATCACATAGCCATGATATAATCTGCCTAAACTTTGCTAAATGAGTCATATTCTAAAAATGCATTTTCATTTGTTTGAACTTTGATTATATTTCTTCATTTTGTGTGTGTGACAGAGACAGAGACAGAGGGATAGCTGGGTTTCCAGAATGGCCAAGACCACACCAATGCATTGTGGGAATGCGTGAGCATCTGTAAATTAGTGATGCATCTGAACTACTACAGAAAAGAACATAGTTCCAATAGCAGCAAACAAGGCTGGGATGTAGCTCAGTGGCAAAGTGTTTGCCTAGCAAGTGCAATGTCCTAGGTTCAATCCCCAATACCAAAAAAGAAAAGAAAAAAACTACATTAAAAAAAAAAAAAGCAAACAGCAAGTAATGCCAACTTAGTACACAGGAAATTAATTTTCTCCATATCTTAGCATGTTGGTTGGTAGAAAGCAATGTGAATTAACTAAGAAAGTGAAGGTTTGAGGACATTCAGCAAGAGGAGTAAGAGTACTTAAGTATCAAGGGTTTTAGTGATTTGTACAACATTTGCATTGTTGAGAGAGGGTTTGTTCCAATGGTTAAAAAATAAGCTCAGTTTTCAGTGCTGACAACATTTCCATTTTTCTCTGATACAAATGTAATTCAGGTCAATCAACCACAATGAAGGCAATTTCTAAATTTTACACATCAACAAAAAATTGGAAGCAAGGAAAAGTAAAACATACTAAGATTCAGAATAGAATGGAGAAAGGACAAGTCATGATTAGCAAATACTTGCTAAAGGACAGGAGGGAAAAAAGAAAAGGAACACAAAGATATGAAAAGCAACTGAATGTAAAAACAAAAGTTTAAGCACTTTTAATAAAGAGAGGAAGCTAAAGAGTAGATGGGGTTGGGGCTGAAACACCTATTATATTTTTAAAGTAGATGAAAACAGGTGGTAAGATGGAGACGTAGAATTAGATAGCTCTCAGTTCTGTCAACTTGGGACCTCACTGATGCATGACAGCTGGTTTGGGTCTAGAACAGTAACAATGGTAAAAGCTAACATTTTGCTGAACATTTACTGGACAACTATTGTGAAAACTTGTTCTTAAGAACAACCTCTACAGTCAATACTATTCTTGCTATTTTATAAACAAAGTGCTGTAATCTACCCACTATCATTCAGAGAGAATGAATCGGAACCCAGGCTGTTAGGTTCCAAAGGCTGTGCCATTAAAAAAGTGCCACTGCTACCACTCTGTCCCTTTTCTCAACCCCCATTTACACACACATGCAGGTGCCCAAGCCCTTGTCCCTGTAAGAGTGACTGGTGGTATCAACTGGAGAGAATTTTACTATTACAGACCCATAAAGTAACCAAGTGTTCCCTGTGAAACAAAACGTCCCTGGTAGACAACCTCAGGAGCTGAGCAGTCATTTGCAAATAAAATACCTTCTGAGAGCCACTCACAATGCTAGGCACTAGGGACATAGCACTGATTAAATCAGACAAAAATCTCTTTAGGACAAGACATAGTTAAGCAAAAAGATAGTTTATAATATGTAGAAAATGGTAAATGTTAATAGAGAATTTAAAATAGAATGGATTTAAAAGGATTACATTTGAACAAGAATTTGAAGGAGAAAGGAAGTAAGATGTGGGGACTGGGAGAAGCTTGCTACCGGCAGAAGAAAGGAGTACATAAGAGCTGGCAAGTCTGAGAAACAGCAGGAAGGCTAATGCAGCCAGAGAAGAGTGAAACAGAAAGAGGAGCCAGCCTGATTAGACCCTCAAAAGGACTGGAGCTTTTTCTCTGAGTGACACACATCATCAGATTTTGAGCATAATCAGATTAGCTGAAAAAAACTGTTTCAGAAGCTGTGATCAGAATGAACTATATAGTGTGGAGGCAGGAAAACCAAGTTGGAGACCCTTATGATAATCCAAGCAAGAAAGGATGATATAATCAACCAGGAGAGAAACAGTAGAGTTAGTGAAAAAGACTTGGATTTAGATTATTTTTCAAAGTAGGAACCTAAGCAAATTCCTAATTAACAGAGCTGGCATGAAGGAATTCAGGATGATTAAGGTTGGTTTTACTTTTTTTTTCTTCTCAAGCAACAGAAAGATGTCATTATCTGAGAAAAGCAAAGGTATGGGTCCAGCATGTCAGAGGGTGGGAGGAGGCAAGCAAAGACTAGGAGTTTACCTTTGGACATGCTGTTTGAGGTAATAACATATGGAAATCTCAAGTAGACATTTAGATGTAAGCTTTCAGGGAGAGGCCTGGCCTTATAGGCATACATTTAAGAGTCAGTAGTGTCCAGATGGTATTTAACCCTCCAGTTATTCTCAGAGCCTACAGAGTGAGTCCCCCCTTCTTTTCTGGAGAAATCCTACTTGTGAGGATGTACGTTTTATAATTTATTATTTCTTAGAACTAGTTCCCCCCAAACACTAACAAAGTCACTTAATAAAAAAATAAATAAATAACTTCTGATGGCTCACTTCTATAGTCCTAGCCACTCAGGGGGCTGAAATATGAGGATCAAGGTTCAAAGCCAGCCTAGGAAGAGAATTTGTTAAGTCCAATTAACAACCAAAAAGCTGGTAGAGATGCTGGGGCTCAAGTGGTCAACTAATAGCCTAGAGCAAAAAAAGATAAGGGAGAGCACCAAGGCCCTCAGTTAAACTCTAGTACAAGCACACATGCACAAACACTAACATAATTTTCACAAATTTTAAAGGGGGAAAAATCAAGTATATCATTTTTATTTTTCCTTTTAAATTTCAAAGAGATGGGGTGATTTTGTCCTAGGACAAACTACTAACAATCTTCTTGCTTCAAAGTACTCTGAGATTAACAGATCCAAAAACTTCATTAAAAAAATATTTAGGCCAAGGTAATATAGCTTAGTGACTAAGACCTGGGGGTTCAATATCCAGAATCACTTGGGGATATTTAAAAAATATTTTTATTGTTATTATAAAGGTGATGTACAAAGGGGTTACAGTTACATAAGTCAGTAAAGAGTGTATTTCTTTTTAGACAATGTTACCCCGTCCCTGTTCTCTCCAGTTTTTCCCTCCTATCCTCACCCACAATCCATATAGTTCATTTTCAATATAGTATCTAGTGCTGCATTTGCTCACTCTTTGTCCATTTCAGTTCCATTACCTTACCAAAGAAAGATAAATGAACAAGATATAAAGATAAAACAAAAACAACAAACAAACTTGTTTCCATTTCCTGGAGTTAAATTTGATATTATTTTATATGATCAGAGAGGCACATAGACATTGTGCCTTTGTGTTCCTCTTCTAAGAATATCCTCCTTTGGTCTCACTTGTGAATGCCTAGACTATAACTTATCATATTCCAATGTATTTTAGATCTAGCTTCCACATATGAAAGAAAACATGCACCATTTGTCTCTCTGAGCTTGACTCACCTCACTTAACATGATTTGTTCTATAGGTCCATCCATTTCCCCGCAAATGACATGTTACTCTTCCTAATGACTGTGTAAAATTCTATTGGGTATTGAGCCACATTTTTTTGGATCCACTTACCTATTGCAGGGCATTGGACTGTTTGCATAACTTCGTTATTGTGAATAGTGCAGCAATGAACATGGACAAGCAAGTATCTTTACAGTATCCTGACTTGTGATGCTCTGGGTAGGTAGATGCCCAGGAGTAGTATGGCTAGGTCATAGGGAAGATCTATGTTTAGTTTTCTGAGGAACCTCCAGACTGCTGTCCAGAATGGTTGTACTAGTTTACATTCCCATATTGCCACCAACATTTATTGTTTGTCAAATTCATGATGATGGCCAATCTGCGGTGATATGATTTTATCATTCGTAGGGCTTGAACTCTGGGCCTAGGCGCTGTCCCAGAACTCTTCAGCTCAAGGCTAGCACTCTACTACTTGAGCCATAGTGCCACTTCCAGTTTTCTGGTGGGTAACTGGAGGTAGTCTCACAGACTTGCCTGCCCAGGCTGGACTTGAACCAGAATCCTCAGATCTCAGCCTCCTGAGTAGCCAGGATTATAGGCATGAGCCACATAAGCTGGGCATGTGCCCGGCCTCACAGTTGTTTTGATTTACATTTCCTTTATTGCCAGGGATGAGGAACATTTCCTCTCTTTTTCTTTTTATCATCCTTACCTCTTCTTCTGAGATGTCCCTCCTTAGTTCCTTTGCCCATTTAGTGATTGATTTATTGGCTTTATGAGGGGACTTGTATTTTGCCTTTTTTAAATAAAATAAACCTAAGTGATCTTGGATCTTGTACAATAATAAAACTAAAAGAGGGGGTGGGTAAATTGGTAAGATGGCCAGAAACTATACCTGCAAAGGAGTAGCTGGAGACTAGTACTTGAGATACATTACAGCATTGATATTAGTGCACTAAATGCTTCTGTTTTCTAGGAAAAACTTCACTAATGGGTAAATAACTTAGGGAGTTAGGAAATAAACTAGAAAGAATATAGAATCCTAGAGGAGTGTCTTACCTTCTCAATTAAATGCACAGGTCTCACAGAACACAGAGACAGAGGGTACATAAAAAGAAAACATAAAATGTTACAAAAAGGATTTTTTAAAAAGAATAAAGGTAAGATATGTAGTTCAGGGTAGAGTGTTTGCCTAGCACCTATGAAGTCGGGAGTTTCATCTCCAATACTTCAAAGTATCAACAACAACAAAGAGAAATAGCATTCAAATTATATAGGACTCTAGGCATTCACACACAGTGAAACACAAGGAGGATCCTCTTAGAAGAGGAACACAAAGGCCCAATGACTATGTGCATCTGATTACATTAAATAATATTTATCAAAATAAACTCCAGGAAATGGTAACAATAGCTTTTTTCTTCACTGCTGTTTTCCTTTTCTTTTTGTCTTGTTTGTTCATTTCTCTGTCTTTGGAAGGGTGGGAGGTACAGAAATAGAAGGATAAAGGGTGAGCAAATGCAGCAGTGGTACTTACTAGACTATGTTGAAAATTCACTCTACAACTTGTGGGTGGGGACAGAGGGAAAAACTGGAAGAGAACAAGGGAAAGGGTGACAGTGTCCAAAAAGAAATATACTATGTACCTGACTTATAAAACTGTAACCTCTCTGTACATGACTTTTATAAACAATACAAAAATTAGAAAAAGAAAAACAACATTCAAATGTGATTTATAATGTCTATAGAAATAATATGTAATACTATATATCATATATAAATTATATATATGATTTTTTAGGCAGATTCTCACTATTGTAGCCCAACCTGGCACAAGAGCTTGTGAAAGTCCTACTGTCTTCACCTCCCATGTGCTAGGATTATAGGAATATGCTACGATATCTATTATTTCTACTAGAATTGATTTTCACTATCATATCATTCTTATTTCTTAGTGAATACTACAAAAAATAAAAGGACCCAATTCAGAGGACGAATGGTTCTAACAATTTTTTTCTGGTCAACTGAGAGCAAAAGTCCTGAGGGCAGATAAAGATGACTAAATGAAAGAAAATCAAGAACAGCAATCTGAATCTATCTATTAGTGGCTTATGACTATAGTTCTAGCTACTCAGGAATCTGAGATCTGAAGATGTTGGGGCTTGAAGCCAAATCTAAGAAACTCTTATCTTCAATTAACCACTAAAAAGCTGGAAGTGAAGGTGTGGTTCAAATAGTAGAATAGCAGCCTTAAAGAGAGAGGGAAAAAAAACAAAACTAGGCCTTATGTTCAAGGCCCCATATTGGCATTAAAAAAGGAAAAGTGGAGTTGGTCTAGAGTTATTATAACTCTAAAACTGAGAAGTAGAAGCATCTAATATAGTAAGAAGAAAATAAGTAGCATGTGATTTCCTGAAAGTCAAGTATACTAGAAGAATGTATCATAGTGGGGGATGCCAGAGATAATGATATTCTATAGATAGGTCGGGTAAGATGAGGAATAAGACCTGGCCAACCCGTCTGGTAGCACAGAAGTTCTGGGAACCCTGACAAGAGCTTTTCAGTGACAAGGTGAAAATAAAAACCTGTCTGTGTGGTTTAGAGGAAATCAGAGGAAAAGACCTCAGCAGTAGCTGGCAGCATAGTGAAGGCCCCAGAATCACTTCTTTTGTGCGCTGGTCCTAGGGCTTGAACTCAGGGCTTAGGCATTGACCCTGGGCTTTTTTGTTCAAGGCTAGCACTCTACCACTTAAGCCACAACTCCACTTCCAGCTTGTTGGTGGTTAACTAAAGAAAGGACTCTCACGGACTTTCCTGCCCAGGCTAGCTTTGAACCACAATCTTCAGATCTCAGCCTCTTAAGTAGCTAGGATTATAGGCACAAGCCACCAATGTCAGGCCAGAATCACTTTCAAGTAGGTAAAAGAACAGCAAGGTAGCAGGGAGTTAACTTACGCTGATGACAGAAGGTGGGAGACATGCTCTGAAAACGATGGGAAACAAATGCCAGAAGAAATAGACAACAGCAGGCATGACACTTTGGCAATCTGGCCTAGATGGCATGGTATCAGAACACCTTTCTCAGTTATCCTCCTGGTTTCCATTTTCTGAAATCTCTTATAATTATCAAATGATGACAATTTTCCTTCAAAGGGGATGACAAATGAGAGGCACTGCTCCCAAGTGCTTCGGAAATCTAGCTGAGCAGATTTAGAAGCTATTTGGTTAAGTCTCGGGGCTTCAGAATAACTTGTCCTTGACTTTTACTTCTGACACCTAGGCTCTAGTTCCTGCCTCTGAGACATGAAGGGTGGCATGTGTTAGCAGCAAAAAAGGAAAGTCTGTTTCCTGCCAGCAAAATCTTAGGGTTATTCAGTGCTCTCTTTTCATGATGCATTCATTTTTTCCCTTTTATCCTAGTGTCCTAATAATCTCTCAGCATTAGATAAAACTATAAATACAAATATTTTCTAAATATTAGGCTGTTCTGTACCTCAGGCTCTTGCTACAATGGCTACAAGTTCTGCTGTTCAACTGAGAGCCTCTACTGGGAATGGATAGTACCCTCAGGCAATACCTTTGGTTGTTCTGAGACCTTGCCAAAAGATTTATAGTCATATGCTGGGCTTCAACTTTAGATCACTGTTCCCTTGACAGTGCCCTTGAACTGATTTTTGCTAGGAATCAATGTCTTAATTTTATCATCATTTCGCATCCAGAAACTCTGAGAATGTTCAAAACCATCAAGTTATGGCACCATATGTGTTTAATAGTTTTCCCCTCAACTTCTTTCCTCCACACACAAGCAGCAAGAAGAAACCCAGGCATTTCTGTGTTTTGCCTGGACACCTACCAGTCAGTCCAACAGGCACATTTTCTGCTTCCCACATTATTACCAATGTAGTGCTGTTAAACTTTCAACCACTATGCTTCTTTTTAGCATTCCTATCCCCCACCCCCAACTGAGGACCCAATCCAATTCGGAATACTTTTCCACTGAGTTAAATCCCAAACCCTCACGCTAGCTTCTTTCTTTAGGCCCTCATTGTAATAGTCTCAAACTCCCAAATTTTAGTTAAGATACTCTGATCTCCCCAAAGTCCAATACTCTGGCCCAAAGTTACTCTCACATTTTAAACTTATGCTGTAATGCACCTGACTATTGGTACCAAAATCTGACGTAGGCTACTCCTATGTAACAATTCCTTCTCAAACACAGCAGCTTAAAGCAATACTTATTATCCAACAGTTCATGTGGACAGGAAATTCAGTTAGACTAGCTGGTTGATTCTAGCTTATGGTCTTTCCTAAGGCTGCAGTATAGGTGTTGGCAGTCAGCAAGAGTCATTTGACAGGAATCCATTGTCAAACTCACTCATCTGGCTGCCAGCAGGCCTTAGGTCCTCATTAGAGTGGCCATGTGGCCTTTCCACAGCGCTATGTGTTAGTCCACTCGCCCCATGTACCATTTTAAGAGAGAGAGTAAAAGAGGACAAGAGAGGGCGATGAGGACCACTGGAGAACAGATGTGGCCACAGTTAGTTGATAGCACTATGGCATGTTGGTTAAGAACACTGACTGGGGGCTGGGAATATGACCTAGTGGCAAGAGTGCTTGCCTCCTACACATGAAGCTCTCAGTTCAATTCCCCAGCACCACATATATAGAAAACCACCAGAAAGGGGCGCTGTGGCTCAGGTGGCAGAGTGCTAGCCTTGAGTGGGAAGAAGCCAGTCCCGGTGCTCTGGCCCTGAGTCCAAGGCCCAGGACTGGCCTAAATAAATAAATGAATGAATGAATGAATGAATGAATGAACACTGACTGAAGGATGACAGCTCAGTTTGGATTTTTTTTTTCTTTTTCTGAGATGGAGGCTGCCTCTACTTAACAATACTGCCTTAGCCTCCTGAGTGCTAAGATTATATGTATGTGACACCATGTCTGGTCTAGGTCTGAATTTTGCTTCTCCATGTGAAGACGAAATAAGATAATATTCTGAACACCCTAGGTCCCATATACGGGAGACAATGAGTATATGTTTCCTTCTCTCTTTCAGTCTCAACTGTCTTTAACATTAAAATCATCAAGATTGATAGTGAATGTCATCTGCAAACATTGAATCAGAGCAATGTGGTATTGAGCAACACACAAAATGATTATGATTTTCAATGAATCCAGGAAACTTAAAAAGTAAATTTAATAAAAGTGAATACAATGTACATCACCTTTATAGTAATTTCCAAAACCTCTACTCAGCAAAAAACAATAATTTTACAGAAATGCATCAATTCTTAGAGAAGTACAAACTGCCCAAACTGAACCAAGAAGAAATAAATCAACTAAATAAACCAATAACTTACGGTGAGATACAGGAGGTAATCAAGAACCTCCCTACTAAGAAAAGCCCAGGCCCAGATGGATTCACCAACGAATTCTACAAAACCTTTAGTGAGGAGCTAATACCAATACTCCTCAAACTCTTCCGTGAAATAGAAACAGAGGGAGAAATCCCAAACTCATTCTACGAAGCTAATATCATACTCATTCCCAAATCAGGCAAAGACCCAACAAAAAAAGAGAACTACAGACCAATATCACTAATGAACACAGACGCAAAGCTCCTCAATAAAATATTAGCTAACAGGATCCAGAAACTGATCAAGAAAATCATACATCATGACCAAGTAGGCTTCATCCCTCAGTCACAAGGATGGTTCAACATCCGTAAATCAATCAACGTAATTCACCACATAAACAGATCTAAAATTAAGAATTACATTGTTATCTCAGTCGATGCCCAAAGAGCCTTTGACAAAATACAACATCCATACCTATTAAAAGCTTTGGAGAGAACAGGAATAGATGGAACATTCCTCAAAACAATAAAAGCCATATACAACAGACCAACTGCTAATATCATATTAAATGGAGGGAAACTTAAATCATTCCCCCTAAACTCAGGAACAAGACAAGGATGCCCACTCTCCCCACTTCTGTTCAACATAGTGCTGGAATCCCTAGCCATAGCAATAAGGCAAGAGGAGGACATCAAAGGGATCCACATCGGCAAAGAAGAAATCAAGTTATCCCTATTCGCAGACGACATGATCTTATATCTGAAGGACCCAAAAAACTCAGTACCCAAACTCCTACACCTAATAAACCAATTTGGCAAAGTAGCAGGATACAAAATCAATCCACAAAAGTCAGCAGCTTTTCTGTACACCAGCAATAGACAAACAGAAAAGGAAATTATGGAAACAATTCCATTTACAGTAGCCAAAAAAAGAATAAAGTACCTAGGGATCAACTTAACCAAGGATGTGACGGACCTATTCAATGAAAACTACAAAAATCTAATAAGGGAAATCAAAGAAGACACAAGGAGATGGAAAGACCTCCCATGCTCATGGGTAGGCAGAATCAATATAGTGAAAATGGCCATATTGCCCAAATTGTTATACAAATTCAATGCAATACCTATCAAAATCCCAGCCACATTCTTCACTGAAATAGAGAAACCAATCCATAAATTCATATGGAACAGCAAAAAACCTAGAATAGCCAAAGCAATTCTAGGCAAAAAAAAGCAGTGCAAGAGGTATCACAATACCAGACTTCAAGCTCTACTACAAGGCCATCATAACAAAAACAGCATGGTATTGGTATAAAAACAGATCGGAAGACCAATGGATTAGAATTGAAGACCCAGAAATAAAACCGCACTCTTACAGCCAACTGATATTCGACAAAGGAGCTAAAGACATACAATGGAATAAACATAGCCTCTTCAACTACTGATGCTGGGAGAATTGGGCAGCCATATGCAGAAAACTCAAAGTAGACCCAAGCCTATCACCATGCACCAAGATCAACTCAAAATGGATCAAGGACCTCAATATCAGACCTGAATCCTTGAAACTACTGAAAGACAGAATAGGAAAGACACTAGAACTTATAGGCACAGGAAGGAACTTCCTGAATAGAGTCCCAGGGGCACAACAAATAGGGGAAAGACTTGACAAATGGGACTACTACAAATTAAAAAGTTTCTGCACAGCTAAGGTCATAGCCACCAAAATAGAAAGACAGCCAACGATATGGGAAAGGATATTTACCAGCACAGCAACAGACAAAGGCCTGATATCGGTCATCTATAGAGAACTCAAAAAAACTAAGCCCCTCCAAGCCCAATAAACCAATTAGGAAATGGGCAAAAGAGCTAAAGAGAGACTTCACAAGAGAAGATATAAAAATGGCAAAGAAACACATGAGGAAATCCTCAACATCCCTGCTAGTAAAGGAAATGCAAATAAAAACAACCCTGAGATACCACCTCACCCCAGTTAGAATGGCCTATACTCTGAATTCAGGAAACAACAAATGCTGGAGGGGCTGTGGGGAAAGAGGAACCCTTCTCCATTGTTGGTGGGAGTGCAAATTAGTACAACCACTTTGGAGAACAGTATGGAGGTTTCTCAAAAAGCTCAATATAGACCTACCCTATGACCCAGCCATACCACTCCTAGGCATCTATCCTAAACAGCAAAACCCAAGATATCAAAAAGACATTTGTACTTCCATGTTTATCGCGGCACAATTCACAATAGCCAAAATATGGAAACAACCCAGATGCCCCTCCACAGACGAATGGATCCAAAAAATATGGTACTTATACACAATGGAATACTACATAGCGATTAGGAATGGTGAAATATTGTTATTCGCAGGGAAATGGTCAGAACTCGAACAAATAATGTTGAGTGAGACAAGCCTAGAACACAGAAAACAAAGGGGCATGATCTCCCTGATATATGACTGTTAACAAAGGGAGACGGAGAGACAGTAGAGACCAAGTCTGTGAATACTGTATATGTTCTTGATACATTGTATATTGTATATATGTCTACCTGACCTAGACAAGGAATAGAAAAACAGGACGTAAGATATCACAAGAAATGTACACACTGCCCTACTATGTAACTGTACCCTTTTTGCACAACACCTTGTAAAAAAATTTATGTTCAATTAATAAACAAATAAAAAAATTCAAAAATAAAAAGGAAAAAAATAAACACCTATAAATAATAAAATCCAGCAGAGGCATATGCACAAAGCAGCTGCTTCTCCTGAAGATGGGCTCTGACTTCTCACCCTGCTTTGGCATCTACTTATCCAATTTAATGAGATTTTTCATTTAATTTTGACCTAAAACATTATGTTCTAACCTAACTGAAATCATAAATATAATAAGCAGAATAAATCATAGAGAAATTTTTTAGCTAGATGTCAGTTTTTCCGAGAAATAACATTCAACAATGCTAGTGGGAAGCAACTGTGCCCATTTTACAGATGAGACAGAACATAAACATCACATGACTTGTTTTCAGTTATAGAACAGGCTAATGATTAAGCTAGGTATAGAACTATGACCAGCATATAATATCAATGAAGCCATAATGATTTTTGGTTTTCTGGAATATGGAAACCTTATTAAACCTCTGCGTATTAAAGGGCTTATCCTATAAATAGGAAAATAATGAAAGTTGTTTTAAAGAATGAAACTGAAGTCTTGATTTACAATTACCCTTTGAGTTAATGATCTAGATCCAAACAAGACAGTACAGAACCTACTAAATTCAGTTAAGTAGAATTAAAAACCCAATACTTCAAGTGGACATCTGTTACCCAGATAGGACATCTAGTTAACTTTTCAACCAATATTTGTGAGATATCCATTCTATGTTGGGCTTATATTACAGATAATAGGTGTCCTCTTGTTTAATAAAAGTAGAAAAAGCAGAAAAAGATTTGTGAAGAGCAGTAGCACGCTCAAATTTGGAGATGAATGTGGATTCTAAACACAAATGCAATACATGCAATCAGACATCAAATTTTAAAAGATTTCCAGAACCAAAAAGGAAAAAGTTAGCAAAGGAAAAAAACTGTGTGTGTGTGCACATGCATGCTAATCCTGGGACTTGAACTCAGGGCCTGGGTGCTGTCCTGGAGCTCTTTTGTTAAAGGCTAGCTAATCTATCACTTTGAGCCACAACTCCACTTATAGCTTTTTTGGTAGCTAATTAGAGATAGTCTTATACACTTTCCTGTCTGATCTGGCTTTGAATTGTGATCCTCAGACCTCAGCCTCCTGAGTAGCTAGGATTACAGACGTGATTACAGTCTGGTGCCTTGCATTGTTTTGTTGCTAGGAAAAGAACCTAACTCCAAACTGGGAGTTGGAGTCTCCCTCACACTTTCCCTGGCTACTATTTGTGCTCTAACTTATACTAAGTTTTTAGCCCTACAAATGAATAATTTAAAATATATAAAAAGGAGTATCTGTTTACTTGGTTGATTCTACAATCATAAAGTTTTACAAAAAATTCTATAATCTGACTTAAAGTGTGACAAAAAATGTACTTCTTTAATGTTAGATGCCATATTAAAACTAAAGGTAGCCAGGTACCAAGGGCTCACAACTGTATTCCTAGCTACTCAGGAGGCTGAGGTCAGAGGAATTCAGTACAAAGCTAACCTGGGCAAGGAAGTCCATGAGATTCTTATCTCCAAATAACTAAAGGAGAAATGGAGTTGTGGCTCAAAGTGGTAGAGCAAAAAAGCCCAGAGACAGTGTCTAGGCCCTGAATTAAAACCCCAGGACCAGCACAACCAATCAACAATGAAAACTAATAGTAAACAGACTGGGCAGGTGTGGTGTACATCTACAACCCCAGCTTTGTGGGAGGCAAAGATCAGAAGATTTGGGGTCTGAGTCCACACAAAACAAGAGATCCTATCTGAAAAATAAATAAAGACCAAAAGGATTGGAGGCATGGCTCAAATGGTAGCCTACCTGCCTAGCAAGTGACAGGCCTTGAGTTCAAAACCCCAGTACTGCCAAAACCAAAAAGTAAAGACAGCTTCTATATTTAACTGGAATCTTAGCTTCGAAGCTCTCCAAACCATCATTTCCACAGGAACAAATCACAAGGCAATGTTTCGAGAAGGCTTAGTATTACTGTGCTGCAAACAATTTCAAGAATTCCTTAATACTACAGAGATCCATCAAGTGCTCAAGATTCTCTAATTTATCCATAATGCCATCCCTTCCATTCCTATTACTTTCAATGATACTGTTTTTTTTTTGTTGTTGTTGTTTTGTTTTGTTTTTGCCAGTCCTGGGCCTTGGACTCAGGGCCTGAGCACTGTCCCTGGCTTCTTTTTGCTCAAGGCTAGCACTCTACCACTTGAGCCACAGCACCACTTCTGGTCATTTTCTACATATGTGGTGCTGGGGAATCGAACCCAGGGCTTCATGTAAACTAGGCAACCACTCTTGCCACTAGGCCATATTCCCAGCCCCAGTGATACTGGTCTTTTCATTATTTTCCGTTCTCCTTTTTCTTTCTTTCTTTGTAGGTCCAAGACCAGGACTCAAACTCAGTACCTGCCACTTTCACTCACTGGCTAGCATTCTACCAACTGAGCCACACCTCTAACCCCCCTCTCCCATCTCCCTTTTTATGAGGCAAATGCACAAGAGGCTAGTCTACAAATGCCAAGTCAATATCCACTATATGGCAGGCACCTTCCTAAGCACAAAGGATACACTTGTGGCTTCCTGAAGAAAAAATAACAATACTTATAGCATATTAACTAATGGTAGATGCTATAGAGAAAAATTAAAATGGGGAAATGGAGATGGACAAAGGAGAAGGGAATTACCATTTATATAGGCAACTCCTTTACACATGACATTTGAGTACAGCTCTCAGTAAGCAAGGAAGGGAGTCATGCAGACATCTGAGGAAATAGCAGGAGAATGGATGAGGCCCGGAGGCACCAGTGTGTTGGATATGTTTAAATAATTGCCAGAAGGGCAATATGGTATCAGTGGAGACAGAGAACAGATTCAAAGAAAATGAGGGTGAAGACTTACCCAGGAGAACAAATCAAATAAGGTTATATTGGCCAATGTAAGGCATCTGACTTTTATCCTGAGTGATACAAAGGTACTAAAAAAAATTGTGCAAAGGAGCAATGTAAACAGATATTTAAAAGGACTGCTTCTGACTACTGTGTTGAAAGAGACTGGAACAATGAGTGGAAAGAAGAACAGAAGCAGGATGCTAATCTGAGAATTATTGTAGTAAGACCGGTAAGAGATAATGGTGGCTTAGGCCAAAATGTAATCAATTGCTCATGAGACATAGGAAAAGGAAGGGGCAAGAAAAAAAAAAAAGGCAAAGGGGAAGGGAGGGGGGGAAAAAAAGAGGAAAAACAAAAGTGAGAAAAAAGAAAACCTTTCTCAAACAACTCCTGTCTTTTGTGATGGCCTATTTTTCCTGAATTCCTGTTGTTAACTTCTCATACCATTTACTGACTAGCAAGCAGTCTTCATAAGGCATAGTTAATAATCTGCTGAGCCTCTGTAGCCTTTCACTCCAATGTCCTTAAGAAGACGGGGTTGGCTAAGTTGGTAGAGTGCTAGCCAATGAGGAAATCGGCAGATTCTGAGTTCAAGACCCAGTTTCAGACCGTTAAAAAAATAAGGGTAATGTATGTATCCTGCTTCCATTGGTATCCCCATGTTGCTGCCTAAAATAGATATTCCATAAAATTTTCTAATAAACTAAGTCACTTAGAAATCAGTATCCTGCCCCTGTCCCTCCCCTCGAAAGTGTCACTATTTATGATCTCCTAAAACTGCTGAAGACAAAAAGTTGCCAGACAGAGTTGTCCACAGGGAAACACTGCCCATCACTCAGGGCAAGCACTAGTTTGAGCTGCAGTTCACAGTTGGTCTCTGTGGCCACAACCATTTATCTAGACCAGAAGTTTTCAAAGTAGTTTTCAAAGTGTAGTCTCTGGACCAGCAACTTCGTATCAACTGGGAACATACTACAAATGTAAATTCTCAGCGGACCCCTCCCCCCCATCTAATAGATCTAAAAAACTGAAGATGGAGCTCCACACTGCCTTCTGATACACTATTAGACAATACACCCATCCTGACTCACCTCCAACATCACACCTCACCTCTCTCACTTCAAACACCACAAGAAGACCAACTCTCTCACATGGCTGAATTTCAAAGCTCAGTGTATCTGCTCTTCCAATCTCATTTCTGACTCATCCTTATCCTTCCAAGCTCTGAAGTCATGAGTCATTCTCAGGAAACCCTTTTAACAACTTGCCCTTTTTTCTCTGATGTTTCCTTACTCTTTTGCTCTAAAGGAAACCTGACTATCTGTGTTTATAGCTACTTCTGAAGGAGAAGATGTTTACAGGCCTCACAGGGACAAACACAGTGCTCCCCACTATCAACGTTGGACATTCCAAACATCCCGGCTTCCAATAGGACTTCCAAACTCTGTCCTGCATCCAAACTGCAGATCCTTCCAACTATACTTGCTGACCTCCTAAAGTTTTAGCCTTGCCCTGTCTTCATCTCCATCATGGGTCTTATTTTGAGAACTTCAACAATCACAGAGAATTAACATATTGGCCTCTAGATGGATGTTGGCATGTGTGCGCATGTGTCAGTCCTGAGGCTTGAACTCAGGGCTTGGGCACTGTTTCTGAGCTTTTCTGCTCAAGGATAGGACTCTACCATTTGAGCCAGAGCTCCACTTACAGCTTTATGTTTTGGTTTGGTTTTGGAAATTTATTGAAGATAAGAGCCTCACAGATTTCCTTCCCAGGCTGGCTTTGAACTGAGATCCTTAGATCTCAGCCTCCTGAGTAGCTAGGATTATAGACATGAGAGACAAGGGCCCAGCAAGATTTTGTTTTTACTGTCTTTAGCACTAAGTATATTTTTCACCACTTCATTTCAACCACCCACCTAGTAACATAGCCTAACACTGTCATCACCTCTAAAAATGTCAAGCATTTCAAGCATTCCATCTTCACCACACTAAGAGTTCACTTGTGCTAGTTTTCCTACTCTGGCAATTCTCCCATCTGTTTTCTCGCTAGTCCACAAGGTGATCATACCACTTTTTCACTGTCACTACTCTTTCTCATGTTCCTCCTTCCTTAGGCCAGCTTAGGTTTAATGATTGAACATTATGCAGAATCCTTTCCAAAGTCTTCTTTCCCTTGCCAGTCTCCCCCTTGGTCTAACATCTGGAAAACCAACCTTTCATTGTCTCCACCTTATCTCTTTATTCTTCCTGTACATCTAAATAACAGAAGACTGCTGGAGAAAAATCTTACAACCGACCTGTTACCACCAATACTAGCATGAATATGATCTACAACATAAATCTAAACCTACCATACCTACTACCAAACCTAGGATGGCTCTCTGAACTCCTATCTCTCTCCTGAAATCTTCAATACCTGTCCACTCTCTATTTTCCACTTTTAGCTATATCCATCTCACATGATGCAGAGAAAGCAGGAATAATCCAGAGACCCCAGGCTCTGAACCTACACCCTCTGCCCTCCTTCCTACCATATCCCTCTTCACTAGGACAGGTGGAACACAGCTCCTGAAACCAGCATCTTTTTTTCAGCATTATCCATTTTTTCCTCTCTACTTGAACCTCCTCACTGACAGGGAAAATGTTTGCACCTATCTTTTTAAATCCTTCCTTGAGGGCTGGAGGGCACAGTGACTTTTCACCAAACTAACAAGCTCCAGGCCATGAGTTCAAACTCCAGTGCATCCCTTCCTGACCAAAAAACTCCCTTGAGCCTTCATTTTCCTCAATTACAGCCCCAAATTAGTGTTTGGCTCCACAGTAATGCTCCTGGTATCAACATCCTTACCAACAAATAACACAGTCCATTCCAACTGGCTTTTTATTTCTATCATTCTAATTGAAATAGCACTTACCAATGACCAACATTCTACCAAGCCAGTGACCTCACTTGTACGCCCTCAAGCCAACCTGCTTGTAAAGATATCTTAGACTCATAGATGCTGTTAGCTTTTCCATTTCTTCTCTACTTTATCTCTTGCTATGTAGTAGAGCTTTCCTTACTCCTAAATCAATTCAGTCTTCTCAAAGCACACTTATTTAACCCTTATCTTCTCTCATATGTTCTACTTTTCTTACTCAAATAGATTTACTCAAAATTTTTTTTTTTTTTTTTTTTTTTTTTTTTTTTGCCAGTCCTGGGGCTTGGACTCAGGGCCTGAGCACTGTCCCTGGCTTCTCTTTGCTCAAGGCTAGCACTCTGCCACTTGAGCCACAGCGCCACTTCTGGCCATTTTCTGTATATGTGGTGCTGGGGAATTGAACCCAGGGCCTCATGTATACGGGGCAAGCACTCTTGCCACTAGGCCATATCCCCAGCCCCAGATTTACTCAATTTTTAAATGTGATTAAATCTCTTGCAATTTATTTATTTATTTAACGATGCCAGGGGCCGAATCCAGAGGCTTGCACATGCTTAGCAAGCAGTGTCTATGACTGAGATAGTCCCAGACTTATGTCTCATTTATTTAAAATTAAATATTAAAATAAATAAAGCTTCTTCTCCCCACATCCAGTTCCTTCAGAGTTTAACTGTCCCAGTATTGATCTATATTCATTATTTATATCTTATTTCTATCTCTATTCTGTCTTATTTCTATCTTATTTCCTTGTCTCCTACTACCTTCTCACCTGGCCACATTCTATTATTTCCCCAAAATAACTCTTGCTAAAGGAAGCAGCAACTGTCAAGTTTGTAAAACGGACTTTTTTCAGTTCTCTCTTCTGCCCCACACCATCACCTTTATCTTCTAGCTGTTGTTTTTTTCATTTTCCTCCTGAAGAATAATTTTTTTCCAGAGCCTATTCTCTGAGAGTTTATCCCCTTTCCCAGGTATTAACTTCTCTTTTTGCTCTACACTTCCTCCCCAGACTATTCTCATTTTAACCTATCATGGTACTTGTCCATAGCTTCAATGTCACTGCATGTAGATTTTCAAAAATTTATAAAGCTTAAACTTTATCTTTCTTGTTCCCAGAACTAAGTAGCAGTTATCTAACAGTATTTCCTCTCTAAATATCTCAGATACCCCAAAATGCCAAATCCAAAATCAAACCCATGATCCCCTTTATCTTCTCTCCTACCAAAATAATAATAACCATCATCATCATCATCATCATCATCATCTACGTCATGACGTTTGTCCGCTGCACCTGTGAGTATCCCTCATAGAGTTCTCATCTCTCCAGCCTGCCCAGTCACTGCGGCTGCTTCCTATCACCTTACTTTTCTTGGCATTTCTACTCTCCTCTAATCTCTGTAGATAGTGTTTGTTTGCAGTTTTTTTTTTAAAGGAAATCTAATTATAAACTCCACTTTACTCCTAATCCTACTTAAAACCTTTTAATAGCTTTTCAGTGCCAAGTACCCATTTACAGTATCTGGTCTTAAATGTTATCTGAACTGAACTGTTTCTACATTTTGTGATCGTTTAACTTACCATTGTCTACTTCTCTAATCCTACAGCCCAATTTGAATGGCAAAAGGTAAGAAAAAGTGAGCACTAGAAGACCAAGTTGACACAACCTGAATTTAAAAGGTACTGTTGTTATATGTGTTTTCACTAATTAGCTTCTCCCCCAAAGCTTCTTATTTCAGTAATCTGGTAATCTCATTGTAAGGTTAGAAAACTACTGTATAGGAAGATCATACACTGAGAAATGTTACAACTGAGACCACAACTCTCAGTCTAAGATATCCAAAGTTCCATAGCATTTTGTTTCTAAAACTGTGTATAAATGCTTTTTGTAAGATTGTTCCAAAAGTGTTCCCAAGCAGTGCCACATCCTTTTCACACACTGAAAATCAAGGTGGACATAATTATGTTGCACATATCAAGTAACCAGTGGTAATGGAGACAGAATCAGGCTCATTTTCACATCTCCATTCAAGAATACTAAATAGTAGCGGTGGCAAATGGAAACCACTGAACAAATATGAGAAAAGTGAGGTTTGGTGCATAAGCTTCAAGGCTCAAATCCTAACTCTGCTGATTCTACACTTGCTGATTTAAAAAGCTACTAAGGTTCCTGCTTTTCATTTGTAAAATTAAAGTAATAGCTAACTTTCAATTTAAAACAAAATGGGACCTGGCGGGGAGGGGGAAAGGGGGGGAGGGAGGGGGGCATGAGAGACAAGGTAACAAACAGTACAAGAAATGTATCCAATGCCCAACGTATGAAACTGTAACCTCTCTGTACATCAGTTTGATAATAAAAATTTGAGAAAAAAAATGGGAAAAATTTCAGCTTTATGTGGCTGTATGGACGTTTTCTACTACTTGAAATGTCTATGTTTAAGATACTAAGAAAGCATAACCTATTATTTGGTTTTAGAAGCACATTTCTACTTCTTTCATATAGGGAAGTATGACTTTTTAAATTTTTTTTTTAAAAAGCCAGCTTTTTGTTAAAAGCTACTATGGAAGAAAAAAAAAAGGAGTCATTGTTTAACAAAGGTGGGACTCAGTTTCCAGATCTGTCATTTACTAATTGACCTGTCCTCTTCCTTGGTCTCTTTCCTTGCTTATACAATAGAATAGCAATACTTACCCTTTAGCAATGTGAGGATGAAATAAGCGAACATATACATATACATATACATATATATATATATAAACACTTGTTAATTGAATAACTTCAAACAAAAATCAATACTGTATATTTACTTTTGCCTCCGGTACCGGATGTCTTTAATCATCTTTGTTTGCAACAGCTGGCTCTACCCATTATAGGCATTCATTAAGTGTTGGTTGAACTGATTTATTAAGGAGACAGAATTGATCTACAACAACAAATTCAAAATGAGATCCAAAAGTTCCTCCATACAGAACATGCATAAAAGACCCTAGTGACAGGCTAGCCAATAGCCAAGCTCAGTACAGAGAGAAGATGTCCTGTTTTCAAGGAATTTAAGTAACTGTAGTATAATTTTGGATACTGGATATAAATTGTATAATCATCAAGCAAACAAGTTTGCTCAGTATAGGAATCATGTCTATCTGCCTATCTGTCTGCTGTCTGTCTGTCTCTTTCTCTCTCTCTCTCCTCCCCTGTTTTGAATGATGAAGAGGAGACAGGGAGAATAAATGCTCAATAGTGCTGCATACCCTCCAAAAAGTTTAAAGACGGGCTGGGGATATGGCCTAGTGGCAAGAGTGCTTGCCTCCTATACATGAAGCCCTAGGTTCAATTACCCAGCACCACATATACAGAAAATAGCCAGAAGTGGCGCTGTGGCTCAAGTGGCAGAGCGCTAGCCTTGAGCAAAAGAAGCCAGGGACAGTGCTCAGGCCCTGAGTCCAAGCCCCAGGACTGGCAAACAAACAAACAAAAAAAACAAACAAAGTTTAAAGACAACCTTCATGAGTTTTCCTGTCCATGAGTACAGAAAATGTCAATTAAAGAAAAAGTATTTCATGTGAAAAGAGCCATTTTTCCCAAGTTCTCCCTACATGAATTCAAATACATTTTCAACATAATGGAGAAAATGTCTTGGGAGTAGTCAACAGTCTACACAAATGTTTGAAGGGAAAAATTACTTTAGTTGTTTACTGAGTATCTACTCTTTGTCATATACCCTGTTTAACATGTTTCATAGGTAAATTCAAATCTCCCCATTAATCCCCCATGGTGGTCATTAATTTCCCTACAGAAGAAATGAGGAAATTGAGATTTAGAGAGGTTGAGTAATTTTTCCACAGTCATATATCTGAGAACTTCAAGGGTAAGATTTAGTGAAGTCTCTAATACCCATATTCTTTGCACTAAACTAGGCTGCTTGCTATCAAATTCACCAAAGGGGAAGATGACTCAACAAGAAAGACATGGAAAAGAGGAAAGTATCTACAGCACAAGACAGCATTTTATCAGCATTTTAGGCCCACAGGAGCACACTGATTTAAACTATACAAATGGAAAACACTTGGATAAGGTGCAACTTTTAGTCTCCAACTATGGGTTCTATGAATGTCCAAATCACTCAGAAATATTGACTGCTGAATCCAGTTGGGTAATATTCCTGGAACATGCACCAACAGTGACTTTGATTTACTGTTGGTATCAAAACCAATCAGACAATGGGAATGCTATATGTAATATATGTTCTGCAAGCTTTTTGTGTTCAGAGACACAATACATCTTTGCAAAATATGCATCTTTCAGGCATGTTTATTGGTCCACAAAGTTCTCCTCACAGATTTTCATAATCAGAACGGCTTCAGTTCAATCTTATCGGTGTGAAACTATCTTAGGGCTGTGAAAACTGAGGCTTAAAACTATTAAAGGACTGTCCAAAGTCACACTGGTTGGTACTAGCTTGCCTACCCTGGTTCTGGTTAAATCCAGTCTAGAGTTCTGATCTTCTGTTTTCACCTGAGTGTGTTTCTCCACACAGTTCCCCAGAGCCTCCCACTTAATAATATTTGTCCACCTAGATTTCCTTTTCTTTTTCCTTTCTTTTTGGTGCTAGTCCTGGGGCTTGAACTCAGGGCACAGGCACTGTCCCTGAACTTTTTTGCTCAAGGCTAGCACTCTATCACTTGAGCTGCAGCTCCACTTCTGGCTTTCTTTTGTTGGTTGGTTTTTTGTTGGGTTTTTTTTTTTGGCTAGTCTCTCGAAAATAAGAGTCTCACAGTCTTTCTTGCCCTGACTGGCTTCAAACTGCGACCCTCAGATCTAAGCCTACTGAGTAGCTAGAATTATAAGTATGAGCCACTGGTGCCAATTTCTTTATCTGGAGTTCTTCAGCTATGGCTCCTTAGACATCTTTATTGAATCAAACATTTAGGGTGCTGGGCTAGATGATGGAGACAATGAGACAGAGCCTTGGTCCTGTAAACAATGCTACCGATACTTTCAAGGTATCATGGTACACATAGAAAATGATAATATTTTAATGGCATCCGAATGGCAACTAAGAATGCCTATGTTCATCATGACCACAGAATCCCCTGGCTGTTTCCAGGATAGAGGGGGAAGTTATTTTGACATATTTGTATTTCAATCCAATATGTGATATATTGGTTTGAAAGTTCTGCTCTGAGGCTAGTAAATAAAGAGGATTAGGACAGATATACAAATAACTGCAAGAGACACACTGTCTGCTTTCATCAAACACAAATGAATAAGAATGTGATTAACTCAACTTGTTTCCTTTCATAACTCCTCTTGGAAACAAATAAAATGACAGAACAGCCCATCCTCTGGAGCACAGCACGAATCACTCCTCCAACCAGGCAGGTGAAAAACTGATTAATGCACATTAGTGTGTCAGAAAAGTCCTTTAAGTTCTCATAAACAGTACCACAAAAGCAAATCAATAGAGGGGAGGAAATAATATTTCAAGGTCATATCAAATAGGAAGGGAGAAGCAGGAAAGAAGCCCCTCCCAACACACACAAAGATACATATACACATGTCATAACTGTGTTCCATCTCCACAAATCTAGTTTAGAATTCTGTAGCCTGCTGAGCCAAGTAGGTTCCTACACTTCCAGACATCTGGGCTGAAGGGCAAAGGGCAAAGTGAAACTTTCAAAGGCTGGCTGGTAGCCAAGGGCATCACATCTACTAGGCTCCCTTAGCAACACACAACAGCTGTCTGCTTAAGAGAGATATCGCCATCTTTACAAGATGTTCTTGTTTTTACAGCTAAATGTAGGATCGAGGTGAGCGAGGCCATGGTTCTGTATTAATTGCCTTGGCATTCTCCTAAAAGTAATCACCTTTTTAACTTAAACACCTCTCCAATTCCAGAATGTTTCTCTCTACTCAAAATTACAATGTCATGGCTAGCAGTAAATTAACATAACATAAGCTACATATTAAGTTCCTGGCTCTATAAATATAAAATGCTTTACAATGTCTGTTTATTAATTACTATTCTAGATGCAACAGGTCTAGTTTCTATGGGCAAGTCATTCTTTATGATTTAATGACTTCTCTCAAACAGTTTTAATAACTAGAGGAACATATTTCACCAGACTATTGTGAATGACAATAAAATCACTAGATAAAAGTTAGAAAACTTTATTCCTAATTAGTGACTGTGCCATAGTTAAAGGTATGGCTTGATTATCACGATCAGTGCCCTGAATATATAACCCAAGCTGATTCTGATGTCAAGGCAGCTGCTGCTCTTGAAGCCAGCAGCTCATTTCACCTGCCCACTTGCCTTCTCCAAACCTACCAAGCCCAGGGGATGGTACTGCTCTGGGAACTCAGCCCTGTACCTCAGCCTAATAACATAAACAACACTTAAAGCAAAATAAAACAATACACCAATGTCACAGACACTGCTAGTTTTTAAATCTAACACCTATGTGAAGGGATGTGGCAGTTTGTGTGCTGTGGGGAAGGCCATTTGTGCAAGAGCAGACCTCGCAGCTTTCCATTCCTTATATGTGCAAGTGCAAGCCCTCAGCCACAGCACTCGGTACTCACCCAGAGGTACATCATGTCAGACCCGGCTGCTCAAACTCAGAGGTCCGTTGATCCTGGACTGCAAAAAGGCACTTCAGTGAACCGAAGGAAAAGGGGTGCCAGAATGGGGGAAAAGGGGTAGGGTGGGGAGAACCCCCCCAAAATTATCTGAGTTTAAAAAAATCTTTAAAAAAAAATGAGTCTCCTCCCCCCCTCCTCTCCAGCGGACTGTTCTGTTGTTCTCTCTCCTCCCTCTCGCCTTCCTTCTCCTCCCTCCCTCCCCACCCCCTCTCTGGGAGTTCCCAGCCCCAAGTGTCTAAACTGGAGTGTACAGCACACACACTTTGTATTTGCCTTCAGGGACTCTGACACACTCTCTCTCTCTCTCTCTCTCTCTCTCTCTCTCTCTCTCTCTCTCTCTCTCTCTCTCTCTCTCTCTCTCCTTCTAGAAATACAATCACCACTCAAAAGATTCTTGCAAAAGACAAGGATGGGTGGGGGTAGTAATAAGCCACTGGCACCAATTTCTACTTGCTAGACATAAATTAGTTTAAGATGAGTCCTTTAAACATGAATGAAGCAATCAGAAAACTCTGCCACTCAAGATCAAGGCAAATGCACCACGCTTCCCCTCTGACCTGATTCTTCTGGATCCCTTTGCAGAAAGCCAGGCATACACCCAGAATCCTCGCAGCTTATACTCACTCCCTTCACACACCATTATCCTTTATCTCATTTCACCACAAATAATTCTTAAGTCTTCGAAGCTTTTAAAACACAGGAAAATGTAGATGTAAACTTAACTAGACTGCCTTTTTATTACTAATGACCTAGTTTAGACCAACAAAGCCTTCTTTCTGAAGGTTAAATAACAAGGGCTTTAGAGCCACACGGTTCTGTAGTCCTTAGCATGTTACAGATACTATACTAGGCAGGATAAAATTCAAAGTCTGAAATCTGCATCTACAGTAGTACTATCATGGCTTAGGGAAAACTTGTCACCTTTTTAGACTTTTGTTTCTTTAACCAAAATGGATATGCTATTCCCTTAGGAGCTACAATAAGATCAAGTGATATAAACTATGTATACTATTTTGCCAAAATTGGAGTGATTACACTTTCTAATTTTGTTCAGTTCAAACATTTATTTTTAAATGCCTGTTTGCCAGGCAAGGCTTTTTACCCTATGCATGTTGATAAATAATTATTATCAAATTATCTGTCTTGGTAGGGCTTTCTTTTCCTCCAGAAGACAACTAATTTGTTCTCCCTATGTCAATGCTTGTGTTCTTTCCTGATCTCCCTGACCCATTTCTTCATGTTTAAACCCCAAGGTCCACCCTCACTGAAAGTGGCTCTCCATTGTGTGAGGCCTGGGGTATGCAACCCTGCAGCCGCCACTTCTGCCAGTGACAACTACAGGTTACTTCCCTATCAGTCTCATCACCTTTTCCACATCCTTCAGGGTAGACACTTAAGATCTAGCCTTAGTTCATCTATTTTTAACCAGTCTTCAGTATAGAACCTAGCACCTAGTGTGTGCTCTCAGAATATTACTGTTTTAAGGAATATTCTCCTCCTTTAAGTCATTAAAAGAAAAACAAAACAAAATAAAATAAAAAAAAACAATAGGCCTACCGCCTTCCAGTTGCCTCAGGCTTCTGGTTACCCCTCAGACATGTTGAAACAGCTCCATCCCGCTCATGAAATGTCCAAGTAAGGTCTGAAGTCCCACAGGCACAGGAGACCCATGCAGGTTATAGGTTCACACAGCCTCCCTCTCTTACTTGCTATTGGAATGTTGTGGTCTTAGGTTACCTGCTAAAATGGAGTTTCTTTTTCAACATGCTAAATAGGTACCTTCCCCAGACTTTATAATACCTTTGCTCTCCTCCCACCTTAGACTCTTAGCTCATCCAAACCTGGGAGGGCTGCTGTGGCAGGAATTAGCCTCACCCAGAACTTTCTTTAGGCAGAACCTCCCTCCTTCGAAAAACAGGATTGCTTCATTTCTAGTACGAAAGCTGAGTAAAAACTTACAAGCTTAAAGTGAGACAGGTATTTTTTAAACTAAATAAAAGAAAATCAAATCTTGATTTTCCATGAACTGTTAGGGTCTTCTATATGCCCATAGACGGTGTGTATATGCAACTTCCCCATGTCATCCCAGAGCCTATCTTCCTGGTCACATTTCATAGACATGCTTTAAGTCTAAAGCTACCCATACTTCCTCTCCTCTATTGGAAATGAGTATACTAACCTCACTCTAAGACACTGTAGTCTTTCCAAAGAATTTCAAAAGTATGTTAGTATTCTTAACACTCATTCATCCCTAAGTACAGTATCAATAAAACAAACACAGCCACAAATATCCATACAATTGTTTTTATGGTGTTATATTTTAATAAATTTTGAGATGGAATAAAGATAAAAATGTATCTATATCAAAGCAAAAATTACCCAGAAAAGAAATTCTAGAAATAAGGTACACAAAGTTTAAATATATCTGTCTCAAAAGACCTCAAAACTACCTTTGCAATTTGCAATTCCCATGAGGAGAACCACTAGAAAACTTCTTTGGAATCACATGGAAAAATTCTATCATAAATATATGTTCCTTTCCAGATTACTAATCTATTTAAGAAATTATAATCAGAAATAAAATGTTTCCTTCACACACATGGACATACACTCACCACTGTGGCAAACTAGGTAAACGTTTCTTTGTGTTTCTGCATGTCCACATTTCTTGGAGGAAAGAAGGGACAGGAGAAGGGAGGGAGGAAAGCAAAGAGGTAAGAGGAAAAACTCTAATCTTGACAAAGAATTATATACTTTATATCTATAAATAAGCTACAGTGTTCATGTTAAGGGACAAAAGGAATGTAGCCCAGTGGTAGCAAGATTTTGAATTTGATCTGTAACACCACAAGACAGGAACAACAACAAAAAAAGGGTCTAAGATGATTCCACATTATGAAGCTACTCTGAAAAGGATCACAGTCTCACATTACATATTACATATGCCACATATTACAATGCCACATACTTCAGAAGAATGTTTTATCAGACTCAATGTACCACAAAGCTTATTGGACTCTACATTAAAAGTTCAGGGGTGATGTCAGTTTGACCACTAAAGGAGGAATTCTTCTAGGGAGAATCTACCAAGAAAGTCTTCGGCAAGCTTGACTCTGCCAAGAAAACTCAGATAATCTAGGACAACAATATGGGTACTGCCAGTAATTCTAATCTTATAAAGCATCCTGATTCGTGCTTCCCCAAGTGCTGAACTTTGTACTATGCGGTCTGGTGGGGTACATTTTAGATTTGCTGTCTCAAGGTTTAATAATACAAGAAACAACTTGCTTTGTAGAAGTTTCTCTGTGGTTACAAAGGACTGATGAAAAGAAGTGTATACAACTAGGGAGCCAGCACAATTTCCCAAAAACCTAACTGCTAAGGATCCTAAAGACTCCACTCCCAGGTTTCTAGAACTGATCAATAAATACTGCAAAGTAGAAAGTTATAAAATCAACTCACAAAAATCAGTAGATCTGTTTCTCAAAAGGGCATTCCTACCAAAGTTTTCCCATCCTCGAAAATGACTGTTGTCTTTTCAAATCTGTCTTACTCTCTCCTCTACCACCTACACTTGGCTTATAATCTATCCAAGTACATTAATTGGGAGATGGAGGCAATAATAAGGTTTGAACTCAGGGCCTTGTGCACTTGACACATGCCCTTAACCCTTTATACTTTTTCCCCTCTAGACAGTCTTTTTTCCCCCACTGTGTAGCCTGGACCACAATCCTCCTACCTATGTCTCCCATGTACTTGGGCTTTTAGGTGTGCATTACCATCCCCAGAATATTTATTTTGAGAGGTGTGTCTTTATTTATCTGGGTGACCTTGAACTCAGTTCTAAGTTCTGCCTCTTCACTGGCTGGGGATAGTCTTGAACATCACTCAATCCTCTCAATTTCTGCCTCCTCAATAGCTGGGTATATAGTCATAAATTCACCAAGCCTTTTTTTTTTTATCATTTTAAAGGACAAGCATTCAAACAGTATCTTCTCACCACCACCAAATTTACAGTTCTACCTAGGAACACACACATCTCCTCTTGCCTACATTTGGTCATGATAAAGAGGTAATTCTCCCATTCTATGCCGATCTCACCACTTGTCCCTGCATTCTGCCCCTAGCACCTATGTGAAAACTTGACTGCTCCACTCATCATTCATTCTTTTTTGCCTCATTAACCTGTCTTGTCTTTACAGATTATGGGCAGTCTCGAAAACAAACACACTTCCTATTTTCTGGAAACTTCCCATCTCCTTTCATACACTGACAAACCAGGTATAACCAAATTTACAGTTCTACCTAGGAACACACACATCTCCTCTTGCCTACATTTGGTCATGATAAAGAGGTAATTCTCCCATTCTATGCCGATCTCACCACTTGTCCCTGCATTCTGCCCCTAGCACCTATGTGAAAACTTGACTGCTCCACTCATCATTCATTCTTTTTTGCATCACTAACCTGTCTTGTCTTTACAGATTATGGGCAGTCTCGAAAACAAACACACGTCCTATTTTCTGGAAACTTCCCATCTCCTTTCATACACTGACAAACCAGGTATAACCAAATTTACAGTTCTACCTAGGAACACACACATCTCCTCTTGCCTACATTTGGTCATGATAAAGAGGTAATTCTCCCATTCTATGCCGATCTCACCACTTGTCCCTGCATTCTGCCCCTAGCACCTATGTGAAAACTTGACTGCTCCACTCATCATTCATTCTTTTTTGCATCACTAACCTGTCTTGTCTTTACAGATTATGGGCAGTCTCGAAAACAAACACACGTCCTATTTTCTGGAAACTTCCCATCTCCTTTCATACACTGACAAACCAGGTATAAACTGGTACCCCTACTTTGAAATTCAAGTTGGCAAGATCCTGGAAATTGTTCTGTGGCTCAGCAATTTGCCTTCTCCAAGTGGCCATCTGAGAAAATCCCCAGTCACAGAAAAAAGTTCATTGCAGAACTCTCTAAGAGCAATTCCCCCTCCAAATAGCCTATCTCAAAACATCCCTCCCCCAAGTGTGGATCAAAATTCACTGGCACAATCTGAAAGAACAAAACAAAAAGGTTAAAAATGGTAAATGAATGAATAAGCTGTGATTTTTATAAGTTCTCCTTGGGACTCTCTCTCTCTCTCTCTCTCTCTCTCTCTCTCTCTCTCTCTCTCTCTCTCTCTCTCTCTCTCTCTCTCTCTCTATCATTTCCCTACCTACCACTTCACATCTTCACTTCCTTAATTCAACTTAGTTCTATTACTTCCATGTTACCTAATCCAACAGACATTTTGCCATCCTCAAGTTATTTGGTCTTCTAGCAAGTCAAAAAAGTTGACAGTCTTCTTAAAACATTCTTTTTTAGTTTCTAAGATACTACACAACCTGTTTGCTTGGGTGGGTTTTTTTTTTATGATTTTATTGTAACAATCACTGATTACTCCCTAGCTTCTCCTTTAACAGATTTCTAAAAATAAAGTATTCCTTGGCACTTAATCATGGGTCATTTCTCTTCTCTCTGAGTGCTTTGGTCCATCCCCATGGTTTCAATTCACACTAATAACTACCAAGTTATTAGTGAGAAGCGTAGGCTTCTTCCTATACTCAAATGCGACTACTTGGCTATCACACATCAGGTAAAATGCCACATGCCCCAAAATGGTCTTTAGTTCTCCACCACCATCACCCCTGAAATCCGGTATGCCCCTGGCATTCCATACACCTCAATAAGTGGTATACCAGGCAATCATGAAAGCCAGGAACCTTCACCTCTCAAATTCAACCTAGAGAAAGTCCTGTGTGCCTCACTTCACTTGATCCTCACCACCTTAACCCTTATTTCCACGTTGTCACCTTTAAAACATTCATTATATAGTAGCTGTGGAGAGTTTTAAAAACAAAATCAAATCATATCACTCTCCTACTTCTACAGCATCATATTACACTCAGTGTTGCTTTTCTTCTATCAAAACTTTAAGCCTTTAAGGTCATGTAATCTGCTGGGGGCCCAGCCTTGCAATCTCATTTCACACCACTATCTCCTCTCCATCACTCTATATGCACTATGTGTCAGTCCCTGACCAGGAACAAGTCTAGCCCTCTTCCTTAAACCCTTTTTGTCCCCTTTATTTCTTCAAATCCCTCCTCATTAGAATTCCATTTATTCACAAGACCAGCTCCTCTTAATCTTCAGGTCTCAGTTTAAACATCACTTCCTCAAAACCTTCAAACTATTCTATCCAGTTGGAGGTCCTGTACTTCAATTCTCTCATTTCTATTATTGCAACCTGTTTATTTTTTCCTCACAGTAATCAAATCTTCTAATTTTTAATTAATCTATATTCATGATTTTTATTATAGATTCTTCCATTTGGAGGTAATATTTTGTGTGTATCAAATACAAGGAAGGTCTTCTACTATGACTTTGACTTTTTGCTAGAGAAGGTCAAAGTTATTTGTAGGAGTTTCTGGCACTCGGGCAACTGTCTAACCAAGTCTATAAATAAAATTAAGAGTGCTACTAATTTCACCCTAGTTACCAAAAGGACTCAAAGCTTTGCCATGACTACAAACAATAAATCCATGTTGGCAACAATGACTTCAAAATGTTACAGTGGAAAAACTGTATTATTAAAATTGAAATGCAGTTCCAACTAAAACATTTAAGGTAGTTTGATTATCAACCTTTCAAATTACTAATGACAACCCAATTCAAGCACCATTCTAAACAGTTTACTGTACATATGGAAACAATTTATTGTACACAAGGTTGGAACCATGTCATACAACTCATAGTCACTAGTCCTATGGGGCTATCTAAACTTAACTTAAAATTTCAGTTCCTCTGTCACAACAGCCATAGATCAAGTCATCAAGGAGTACAGATCCTTGACAATCATGAAGCACCCTATCAGCCATGGACCGCCTACTTCCAGATTTATTGGTAAAAGATAAGCCTCTCTCGAGTCTCTTTTGGGCAGTTTTCTGTTATGTGCAGCTAAACTTTATCCTAATTTTTTTATCCTTCAACAATAAAGTATTTCATATAACTTACAAATAAAAACTTGATTTCAACTGAAGTCACAGAAAGCTCTATATACACCAACAGTGTGTAAATCTAATGATCAAGATACAAATTACCAAAGTATTTTAAATGTCTATTTAGGAAGTCTAGATCAACAAGTTAGCTATTCTATCCCCCACTCTCTATCCCTAAATATTTTGCACTGAAATGACTAAGAGTTTAACTTAACCATCCCTGATTCTAGTAATACAAAAAGTCAAGGGCTGAAAATATGGCCTAGTGGTAGAGTGCTTGCTTTGCATACATGAAGCTCTGGGTTCGATTCCCCAGCACCACATATATATAGAAAAAGCCAGAAGGGGAGCTGTGGCTCAAGTGGTAGAGTGCTAGCCTTGAGCAAGAAGAAGCCAGGAACAGTGCTCAGGGCTTGACTCCCAAGCCCCAGGACTGGCAAAAAAAAAAGTCAAACTATTCATTTTCATCTAAAAAATGGGACTAACAGTAGTAATATGACAGTTGTCAAACTGTAAAAAGAGGAATGTATAAGTTCATTATCGTTACAATTACCCCTGCTAACAAAATAGTGAATGTGAGTCAGAAAACAAATATTATATGAAGGCACTTAAGTAGGCAGAAACTTGGGCTTGGGGTCCAAGGAATTCTGTGAACTTGTCAATCCCCCAACTTTCTTTTCTTCTTTTTTTGTTTTTGCCAACTTTCCCATCTCTCCATAGTTTACAAAATATTATTAGGAATTTCAGTTTTCTTCTTCAAAGCAGTAAGTGGTTGTATGGAGAGAAAAAGCACAAGTGTAGTCAAAAGGTTAAAGCAATTGGTAAACAGTACATTTGAATTATAACCCTGGTTTTAGCATTTCATAATTTTTCAGTAGGTACTCTTGCATGTTAGCAGTATTGTTATTAGAAAGTGTCCTTTCAAATGAAAAACACATACAAACACAATTTTACTTAGTACACGACCACTAATGGTAGCATGTAGTTCCTTTTTTTTTTTTTGGTGCCAGTCCTAGGGCTTGAACTCAGGGCCTGAGCACTGTCCGTGGCTTCTTTTTTGCTCAAGACTAGCACTCTGCCACTTCAGCCACAGCACCACTTCTGGCCATTTTCTGTATACTTGGTGCTGGGGAATCGAACGCAGGGCTTCATGTGTGGGAGGCAAGCACTCTTGCCACTAGGCCATATCCCCAGCCCGTCAGTGCAATTCTTTTGGGGCAGTGTCATCCTTCCTCTGCTCCCCCCATTTTTCTTTTGCAGTTATACTATTTTTTTGGTCAGTCCTAGTGCCTGAACTCAAGATCTGGGCACTGTTACTGAGTTTCTTTTTGCTTAAGGCTAGTATTATACCATTTAAGCCACAGCACCACTTCTAACTTTTTCTGAGTAGTTTATTGGAAATAAAGAGTCTCACAGGACTGGGAATATGGCCTACTGGCAAAGTGCTTGCCTCGTATACATGAAGCCCTGGGTTCAATTCCCCAGCACCACATATATAGAAAACGGCCAGAAGTGGTGCTGTGGTTCAAGTGGCAGAGTGCTAGCCTTGAGCAAAAAGAAGCCAAGGGACAGTGCTCAGGCCCTGAGTCCAAGGCCCAGGACTGGAAAAAAAAAAAAAAAAAAAAAAAAGAGTCTCACAGACTTTACTGCCTCATCTGGCTTCAAATTGTGATCCTCAGATCTCAGCTTCCTGAGTAGCTAGGATTACAGGTGTGAGCCACTGGCCCCTGGCAAGTTAGACCATTTTTAACATGTGCACTCAAGTACAGCATCATGTACATAGTCTGTTTTGATTAAGAATATATACAATGTATGCTAATTTAAAAAAATCATATTCATTTAATTTCAACAATGTTGTAGGGTTTGCTCTTAAAATGTGAAGCAAAAATAACTTAATCTCTTTAATGTGTGTATGTGTACACACGCACTGGTCCTGGGACTTGAACTCAGGACCTAGGTGCTGTCCCTGGGCTCTTTAGCTCAAGGCTACCACTTGAGCCACAGTTCTGCTTCAGGATTTGGCTTCCACCCATGATCCTCAGATCTCAGCTTCCTGAGTAACCGCAGCTAGGCTTACAGAAGTGAGCCACCAGTGCCTACCTTTTTAACTTTTATACTTAAAAATGAGTTAACATCTCTAAAATGTTTTAATGCTTGAAAAAAGTAACTGAACTCACTTCTTGAATTATCTCATTTCTGAGTTCACTTCTGGTGTCTACTTTAATCCAGACATACACTGTACATGAGTCTTACAGTACTATATTGCTCAATTCACTGTTTTGTAAATAAGCTATTCCAGAGTCAAGTAACTTCGCGAAATATGCATTAAGCAATTTTATTATTTGACTCATTTCAGATTTTCACAGTCTTCCAACATGATGCAAAAATTAATAGATGCTTTTTACAAATTTTACAAATACACATAAGAAGAAAACAAGCTGTTCAGGGGTGTCAGAGATTAGCTGACAGGCAGGCAAATGCCAAGAATTTGAGCACAATTTGCAGAGCTACAGCCAGGATAACAGGAGTGTGAGAAACAGACTCAGACAGCTTAAGGGTTTTGTCTCCCCAAAGGGGTATCAATGGAAGTCTACACTGCCGGTTTATATAATGTCTGCTCTGAACAACCATATGTAAGAGGCTTTGCCGGGTAAGCTTCCTGAAAAATGAGAAGTACCCTATCTTTCCTATATGATACACTTTTTATAAAGCCAGTTTATGAGTAAGAATGCATGGAGTATTGAGTGTCTCCTGAACTAGCAAGAAAACATGAAATAACATTGCTCTCTCAGACGGTAACCAATCTAAATCTACACAAGATGAGAACAGACCAACCCTGACCTAACCAATGGTTTCAAATCAAAATGTTGAAAAATGTGTTCCTAAAAATTAGTACATACCAAACTTATTTCTAAGCGGTGCCTATACTTTTAATAAAATAAATGAGTTCAATGGGATTTATTTTAATTATTTCTAAAACACAGCTTATTTTTAGTAAATATTATAGTCCCCCACATGGGAAGCTACCACCATGCCAGAAATTTTCTACAGGGAGATAAAATCCTATTTATAGACCTATCAGTTGTTCCTTGCTTAGGTTGTAACATAGTTTCCACTTGAAGTCTGATATGACCTCCCCTGACTTCCCTGGGTCTCTAATATTCCTTTCATCCTGAAGTTCCCACATTTACCTTTATCTCCACAGGGTACTTAAGTTAAGGAGGGACAAGGGGCGGGGGCAGAAGGTGAGAATCTCCTTTTTTTCTCCTACAGAAAAGATTTAGAAGAGGAAAGAAGAATTCGTAGGTGCTAAGTTTTGTTTGAGGGGAATCCCAGGATACTTAGCAATCATTAAGAATAATGCCTCATAATATGTCATGCATATGGCAAGTGAGAATGGCCAAAGGGCCTGCAGTGTCTTAACCTGTGTTTGATTTCTCTCTGACGTTTCACATCTTTTAAAAACCCAACTGGGCCATTATGGGAGGCAAGGAGAATCCCTACAATGAGGCCACCCAGGAATGCTTATACAGCTAGATCTTGTCTCAAAAACAAAACAAATAAACAACTCAAAAATGATAAATGCTATGGTATCTAGATATAGAGAACACTATATTTCCTAATCAAAATGAAGATAAAGGCTGGGAATATGGCCTAGTGGTAGAGTGCTTGCCTCACATACATGAAGCCCTAAGTTTGATTCCTCAGCACCACATATATAGAAAAGCTGAAGTGGCACTGTGGCTCAAGTGGTAGAGTGCTAGCCTTGAGCAAAAAGAAGCCAGGGACAGTGCTCCGGCCCTGAGTCCAAGCCCCAGGACTGGCAGGGAAAAAAAAAGGAGGAGGAGGGGGGAGGAGGAGGAGGGGGGAGGAGGGGGAGGAGGGGGAGGAGGGAGGAGGAGGGAGGAGGGAGGAGGGAGGAGGGAGGAGAAGGAGGAGGAGGAGGAGGAGGAGGAGGAGGAAGAGGAGGAGGAGGAAGAGGAGGAGGAGGAAGAGGAGGAGGAGGAGGAGGACAAAGGGTAAGCCAGGAGCTGTGGCTCACTCCTGTAATCCTAGCTGTTTAGGAAGTTGAGATCTGAGGATCACTCTGTGAGACTCCTATCTCCACTTAACCACAGAAAACTGGAAGTAGCACTGAGGCTCAAAGTGGTAGAGCGCTAGTTTTGAGCTGAAGCGCTCAGGGACAGTGTCTGGGCCCAGAGTTCAAATCCCACAACCGACAAGAAAGGGGGGAGGGCGCTAAACGTAGATTTATTTTCCCTAAAAATTGTGATCCCAGGGACTGTTTATACTATTGATTTTTTTTACATTACTGTTGATATCATTACATATCTCATTTATATTACTGATGGAATCTTTCCCCCAAAGACACCCGGTTTCTAGCTATAACTTCCTCATCAACCATTCTGGAAGGCATGAGAACCATACCCCAATCTAGCGAGTGTACTATTTTTACTATTTTTTTCCATTTACTGTGCCATGACCTATATCCCACCTCACCTCAGCCATACCCTACTCCTTACTTTAGATGAAATTCTAAATGAATCCGTTTCTCTAGCAAATCCTAGTCCCTTTCATGACTGAAGCCCTGTAGCATTCACTGTCTCTAGTTCACTTCTATTTACAAGAGTAAGCATATCTTGTCTACTGTTGTTAATTCCATGTTTAGAGGCTTTGAATCCTAGATGAAACTAAATTCCACTCAATTATGAACACTTGGAGAACAATGACCATGTCTTAATTCATCTATCAATAGGGTCATGCAAAGTACATATCATAGGTACACAGAAAACACCATGGAAATGCTGAATGAGAAATAATTCTCCTATATTAATCTCTACTAACACACAACTAGGTAGGCCCATCCTAACAATAGTAGAGTTACATACATGACAAGCACTGACTGAAGAGCAGAAGGAAGAATGCATACATTATACCAATCCACTTTTCACTGGACTTTCATCATTATGCTCAAGTATTCAGAGAAATGATGAACCCAAGATTTATCAGGTAATGGGGAAAATAATATTAATATTTCCTTACCCCAAGACAATCCTTCCTGATGTTCTCCATCCACCTCTTTTGTACTTATCCTTCAAAGCCTACCTGTTCTCATCCACCCTAATTCACACTGAAATTTAACTCTCTAGTATTTGATGACAAGTTGTTATTTAGCATTTGCACTTACAATACAAAGGGATTTGGCAGGGGTACTAAAGGCTCATGCCTGTAATCCTAGCTACTCAGGAGGCTGAGATCTGAGGATAAAGGTTCCAAGCCATTCCAAGCAGGCAGGCAAGTCCAGGAGATTGTTGGAATCTTATCTCCAATTAAGCACGGGGGTGGGGGGGGGGGGGGAAATGGAGGGAGGGAGAAAAAAATAGCCAGGAATGGAACTGTGGGTCGAGTGGTAGAGTGCTAGTCTTAAGCAGAAAAGCTCAGGAACAGTGCCCAGGCCCTGAATTCAAGCCCCAGGACTGGCACCAAAAAATTAAACAAATAAAGTTGTAAACATCAGAAAATATTTTTCAATAGTGAAGCTGATCATTTTAAATTATATTTTCTTTTTCAAAGGAAGACATGGATTTCCTGGGTGATCAGAGCTGAACCATGGACCTGGATGGTCAATAAAACATGAAACTGTTTTCTAAACTTAGGTTTTAGAAGTGAAATAGATCAGAAATCAAAAGAGTGAATCATCACTGACTAGATGTGACCTTCAACTTTAACCACTCTTAACTTGTTTTGACATCTATAGGTACTGGAATACTGTGAAAATTGGAAATAACCTGTACTAGAGCCTGCTGAATAAACTGTAATTGTTAGATCTGCCTATTGTCATTTTTTTCTTAAGCCACAACAAAAAGAATATGATTTCTTGGCAAACTGGACATTTTAGGGCTATCTTTTTTAATTGGTACCAATAAAATATTGCTAACTCATCCAAAAAAAGCTATTTTTCTCTGTAGTTTGTAAAGTTAAAAAGTAAAACTGTCTTACTAGGCCAAGTAAATCAAATTAGATGGCTACATCATGTGGCTATTAAATCAGATGGCTAAATTAAGCAAAAAACAAAGGTCCTAAAAAGGGGAACCTTTATACAGGCAGTGTGATACACGCCTGTAATCCCAGTTTGTAGCATCACTTTAGCTCAGGAGTTCAAGACAAGTCTGGGCAACACAGAGAGACCCCCCAACTGGGAAGGGGCGAGGAAAGGGGGTTTCTAATACAGGATGTAGAGATATCTCCCTCTATTAGAAGATCCACAGGACAGTAGATGGGCGGGCAGGCAGAAAGAAAACCGGGATCCAGGTAAAAGAAAATCCAATATTGCTGTATCTATGTCACAGAAAAGCTTTGGATACAATGATTTTTTGTTTATTGGTTTTTAACCTTCTTCAAAATTCTACCCCTCCCTCAAACAGGAGATACTTGCCTAGCCATCACAAACACAAGACAAAGAGAAAACAAAACACCTGCCCCTGCATGAATAAAGGGAGTGGTGAGGGGTGGGCAAGCTGGCTTCAGAAGACAGGAGCTTCTGGGTGGAGAAAGGAGGACACTAGTAGTTGTACCACCTTCTTTTGCTGCTTTCAGCAGATGGAGGAATGTCTAAGTCATTTACCTGCTCAAACAGCAAGAGGAGACAGCAATCTGTGGTCCTTCTACAGTACAGGACAAAAGGCTTCTAAGGAGTTACAGCTTTCAAAATATGAGAGTGCACATGCTGGCAGGACTTCCCAAGCTCCCCCCCACCCCTCCAGCCCAGTGAAATGGAAGAAATTCTGGGCAGTAGGGCCAGATGGGTCTTTCCAGTTAGGTGACCTTAGGCGAGTTCAACACCCTCTCTAGCCTTCACTTTTCTCTATAAATCTAGGTGAACAGTATCTGCCCTAAAGAGCTTGAGAATTTAATAAGCTAACAAATAAAAAGCTTCAGAATAGGCACTGAATACAAGTTAAATGCATTTCCCCAAATCTGAAGCCCTAATGATACATGGTTTATATATACACCATACATTCTCCTTCTCTTCCTTTTCCATTTTGCAGAAAAGGAATCAAGCCTAAGAAAAGTAATTTTCCCAAAATGACACTTCTAGTTACTGTCAGAATTAGGGCTAAGAAATAGTTCCATGCACTGCACCTTGCCTCATTAGACACATCTCCTTGGAGTGGCTCAGGGTCAATGCAGTCAAGAAAACAAGCAAATGTCACTGACAGCTGCTCCTGGACGTCAGACCCAAGAGTAACCTAAGAGTTAAAACATTCAGCCTCACCAGGGCCTGGGGCAGCAGACTCCTCTTGATTGGAGGCGGCCAGAATGCTGCTGAAATCCATTCCTCCATCTGATTGGTTGGATCTCAAAAAGGTGGGATGAGGAAGAGGAAGAAGAATGTCAAAGGATCCTCAGCTTACCCATAGAGATGGGTAAACTACAGCAGGAGTATCTGCTCAGGTTCTCACTAAATCTGTAAAATATTCCTGAACCCTTATGGCCACCAAGCCGTAAGACAGTAACTTCTGACCCTCATCAAAAAGAATGTCTCTGTAGCAAGGCTATGGCTCACACCTGTAATCCTATATGCTCAGGAGACTGAGATATGGAGGACTGAAGTTCAAAGCCAGCCAGGACCAAAAAAAGTCCGCTAGATTCCATATTCAAAATGACCAGAAGAAATCAGGGCTGGAAGTATGGCTCAAGTGGCAGAGTACCAACTAAGCAAGTGCCAAGGCTCCAAGTTCAAACCCCAGTCTCTGTCTGTCTGTGTCTGTCTGTGTGTCTGTCTCTGTCTGTCTGTCTGTCTGTCTCTCTCTCTCTCTCTCTCTCTCACACACACACACACACACACACACACACCCCACATGAATGTCTTTTATGTTCCTTAATGAGCAGATTCCTAGTAATGCAATCTACATGGCTGGATATGAAAGAACAGTTTTATATGTCAGTAACACAAAATTAATATCCAATGCTCATACTTGGGCACTGGAATCCATACTGATATCTCCCTCCTTCCCTCTGGCCATTATAGAAGGACCCAGTCTGCTTCTACAATCCTCAGTCATTTCAGAAACATGACAGAACTACTTAATTATATTCCCTCCTCTGAATTTTTCTCCACTCTCTTTGAGGGAGACCCTCCATTAAAAAAAAAAAAAAAGCTATCTTGTTGCAGGATGTAACTCTAATTACGTTAGCACACATGTGCAGAGCTGAGCAGAGACACCCAGGGAAGAGAGAAACCCAATACTATGCCAAATCCATTGGGAGGTCTGCCCAAGTTATTAATCCGGGTAGGGGCCACTTAACTGAATTACTTGAGGCAATGCCCTTCAATTCTGGCTAGATTCTTATCCCCAGGGGGAAATCTAGGAACAATCTGTCTCCTCCAAACCGTATTACCTCCAATGACTCTTTTTTGCTCAGAAGTTTCTTTTCCCATTTTAAAGCCTTACATAAAGTTTCTCCGTTCTGTGCAGAAAATTAGTGAGGCATTTGTTCTACCCTGGTAGGCTTGGGGGACTTCATGTGTATGAGCAGTAAAGCTACTGAATAGTGTATTCCCTTTGTTCTTACACATAGTCTCAAGTTAATTCTAGTCTCAAAATGTATATATCCAAAGGGAACTGTGGGACTAAAGTTAAACTGAATAAAAAGCCTGCTGAGCAGCAAAAGCCTGGGAGCCTCTTAAAACCAAGTCAGTGTAGAAATCAACTTTGGGTTCACCTCAGTGTGACCTCAGTACCAGGGCTGAGCCAATCCCTCCTAGGCCTACCATAAACAATCCAGAAGTGTTGGACAGACCCACCTCTCCAGAATTATGGAGACTAATGATATACAGCAACTCTAGACTCAAAGGGTAAGGACCTCTCAGCACAGCCAAAAGCAAATCAGCTCCAGAAACAGGGCAACGGCTCACTGTCTTCTCTTTGTGTAGGCTCTGTAATCCCCAAACCAAATTTAATCTAAACTATGCTACTTATGCCCTTTACTAACACAGATGTCTCATTTGTAAATCTAGGGAACATCAGTGACTCAGCTCTCTTTCACTCAAGGAGGCTCAGTACAGCTATTAAAAGCACAGACTCAGGGTCAGGCAAGCCTGGGTTTAAATACCTGTTCTGCCACTTTCGGGGTCTATGACTTAAATCTCTCTAAAGCTCAGTCTGTTCATCTGTAAAATAAGGCTTCTACCATCCACCTTACAGGGAAACTAGTTGTTAAGATAATAAGATGTTGAGTGCATGGGTATGTAGGTGTGTGTACTCAGTATGGCACTTGACGCAAAGTAAGCATTCAATAAATGGTAGCTGTTGCTACGGATTATAATTGAAGACTATAAAACAACTTTTTTTTTAAAATAGGAATAACACTTTAAGCTGACAACCAGAATATTAGCATTCCTACACCTTTCCCACATAGAGTGGTAAGCAGCTGGAGAAGGCACACTCTTAAGGACTATGCTGAGCAATGTGCTTAGGTGAAGGAGAAAGAGTCCAAGAGGCCTCTGCTCATGAAGAGGTTCATGGGGAAGGGGAAAGAAAAGGGGAAGGGGAAGGGGAGGAGGAAGGGAAAGGGGGGGAGGGGAGGAGGAGGAGGAGGAGGAGGGAGGAGGGAGGAGGAGGAAATAATGAAGAGCCAGGCGCCTGTGGCTCATGCCTATAATCCTAGCTACTTAGAAGGCTGAGATCTGAGAACAGAGGTTGGAAGCTAGCCCAGGAAAGTATAGGAGACTCTTCTCTCCAATTAATCACAGAAAAAGCTGGAAGTGGTACTGTGGCTCAAGTGGTAGAGTGCTAGTCTTGAGCCAAAGGAGCTAAGAGACAGCACCTGGGCCCAGAGTTCAAGTCCCAGGACAAGAAAAAAGAAAAAGAACGAAGAGGACCTCAGTATCAAAGTACTTCTTAGCTTAAGTGTTCCACCAGAAAGAAGCTGCTTTTAAGTCTACATCAGGAGATAGGGTCACATTTACCAGATTTGTGAGGTGGGGGGAGGGGCAAATTAGAAAGCCAGGCCCATTCTGGTGGTCCACACATGTAGAAAGAGGAAGGACAGGGTGGGAAAGAGCACAGGAGAAGAGTTTCACATAAACACTAACGTGAGGGAGTGAGGGAAGGGGTGACATTGTCCAAAAAGAAATGCACTCTTTACCTGACTTACAGCACTGTAACCCCTCTCTGTACATCACCTTTATAATAACAGTTTTTTAAAAAACTTATACCAAGCATGAAGCTGACAACCATGACCAAATATTTTCAGACAGGCAACACAAGCAAGTAGAGTAGAAGCTCTCAAGACATTATAATTATCATGTATCAAAACCAAATATACTTTACTGGACACATGGGGGGAAAACAGAAAGGGCTGGGTTCTATGAGTCTGTAGCTCACAAGTTAGTGTTCTTGCCCCAGTCCTCTTACAAATTTTTATCTTCATCCCCCAATCTGTCAAAATCCCCCACCCCATATGGCCTAGTGGCAAGAGTGCTTGCCTAACAATGTATACTGGTATTAGAAGTAGGAAATTGAAAGGGAATACCAACATTGAGAGACACAGGGTAAAAAAAGACAAACAACTACAAAAGCAATACTTGCAAAACTGTTTGGTGTAAGTGAACTGAACACCTGGGGGGGGGGGGAAGAGGGAGGAGGGGGGGTGTGAGGGACAAGGTAACAAACAGTACAAGAAATGTATCCAATGCCTAACATACGAAACTGTAACCTCTCTGTACATCAGTTTGATAATAAAAATTTGAAAAAAGAAAAAAAAAAAAAAAAGAGTGCTTGCCTCCCATACATGAAGCCCTGGGTTCAATTCCCCAGCACCACATATACAGAAAACGGCCAGAAGTGGCGCTGTGGCTCAAGTGGCAGAGTACTAGCCTTGAACAAAAAGAAGCCAGGGACAGTGCTTAGGCCTTGAGTCCAAGGCCCAGGACTGGCAAAAAAAAAAAAAAAAAAGAAAGAAAGAAAGAAAGAAAAAGAAAAAAAAAAAAAAAAGGAAGAAATCCCCCATCCCCCAACACACTGGAAAGACTACAGTGGAGCAGGCCTTAAGGGAGTGGAGCAGGCCCAGACTACAGCTTGGTCAGGACAGTGCATGCCATCAGAGAACAGCACTATTGTGGGGAAAGCACTGAACTGAGAATGAAAGTTCTAGCTTATACATCCAGCTCTGCTACTAACACAAACTATAGAAATAAACAAGTGTGGCCTTGGGTAAATCTTTGACCTATCTGGACTCAGTTTCCTCCATCTGCAGAGCCTGGATGATATGACTAAATCCAGTGTGACAGCCAACAAATTAGGACTGGAGGGCCAACTAATGGCTTCTTTCGTGGGTTCTTATTTCAGTGCTGGCAGACGTCCCACCAAAGAGCTTGAGTATCAATAAAAGTGATTATGGTTCATTCTCTCAACTAAACAGGCAGCTCCCTCACAGGAGTGGACCAGTGACATTTCTGAAGCACAAATTAGAAGGACTAGGGATTTACAGTCCTGCCTAAGACTGCTCATTTTATAAGGTATTCTTTTCTTTGGACATTAAATCAAGAAAGCAAGCACCTAGTGGCTGGAAGACCACATAGTTTAGCTTCTAAAGAAGGCTTCCAAACATTTCAGCTAAAGAGGATATATGTGAACCTGAGAATCAGCATTCATTCAAAAAACACAGGAATGATGGTTGCTCTTTCTGGCCAGTGGATCAGAATGTGAAAGATAGGTATAATTTGTACTAAGTAAATCATATGGTTAGAAATAATCTTGGAACTTCCAGCACTCAAAAGACTGGCAGGCAGCTCTTTCGTGAGGACTCTCTGGAGACCTAGAGGTGTAGTAACCAAGGGAAATATATCCTGATTAGATCAGCAAGGCCTCTCCAGTTCCACATGAGATATTGTAGGGCACTGGTGCCAGCCAACACACAAGGTTTTACACAATGAGTTCCCTGATGTTGCACGTGTCCAGGTCAGAAGAGTGGCCACTATGCCACAGAATGGCCTGTGAAGCAACAGCGGCAGCTGCCCTACTACTGGTGCTGTTCCTCCGGGGGGAGGGAGGGAGGGGGCTGCTAGCTTGCTTAACTCCGTAGTCACTCACTCTCCCCCTTCCCATTTAGTTATTTATTTCTTGTCAGTACTAGGCTTGAACTCAAGGCCTCATGCTCGCCTGACTTACTGAGATGATATTCTGCCACCTCCCAACATTGTCCCCATTTTAAAATTTAAAAACTTCATACTTATTCCTAGTCACTGCACCCTTTCTTCCCAACATAAAAGCATGTTTTCCTGACATAAAGTATGATAGAGCTACACAAAGGAATAATGAATTAGCAACAAAAACTATGGAGTAGCTACAACATAAATAAATCATGAAGACAACATGGTAAATTAGTCAGACATAAAATACCCAAAATGGGCAAATCTGTCAGGACATTAATGGAGTGGGTAATGACAATTAAGGAGGATGAGGTTTTAAATGGAATAGTGAAAATGTTCTAAAACTGATGATAGAGATTAGTGAACGAAGCCACTGACTCAACAGCATGGGATAACTGACCCCAGGACACTGAAGGAATTGAAGGTTTTCTATTTGGAGCAATCAACCAGTAAATAGTCCATTTAGAATATTCTAATTCCAACTGGGTAAAAACAGCTGAGAATGTGAGACAGATTAAACAAAATGAAGAGACAGGCACAGAGAATACAGTGCAACTTGTCCTGTCACACTAGGTAACACTTGCTTTGCTCTCAGTGCCCTCTGCTGACAAAAACCGGCGCAGTTACATCTCCTTTGTGCCCTTTTCTCTTCTACCCCAGAAGAGCCAAGAATCCTCTAAGCATGACTCACATTTGCAGAAAGGCTTCTAGTTATGAAATCTTTCTCGGCCAACATGTAGGCAGAAAAGGCTTTGTATTCCTCCAGCTTATAATATCCTTCTCTCTGCGTTAGAACATACAGCTTATTTCCAAATAGGTTAACTGATCCAGGGTTGCAGAGCAACAATTAATTAACTCCAGAACTAGCAGTTCATATTTGAAATATAAGGCACATCTCCACTTCAGAAATGAATAGGATACTGGGAAATTTTAAAATATAAATAGTTTCCAGTACAGTATTAAAAATATCAACTGTGAAGTTAAGAGTTTATAAATGAAAATTATTTAAAGCACCAACTAAAACAATTAAAAGTAGCATTAGGCCTTAGAGCTGGAAAGGATCTCCATTATAATTTTTACCAATTTCCTCATTTATATAATGAAACTAAGGGGCCCCAAGAGGCAAAGTGACATACACATGGACCCCAAACCTGTGACAAAGCCAAGTTTCCTAACTCTCATGACTCTGACTCTTCAGAAAACTCTTTGTTCATTTAGTCATCACCAACACAAAGCTAAAACCACATTTTAAACTTCCACAGGAGGGAAAAGAAATCAGTGGACATGTAGCAATTCATGGAATCCTACATTTTCATTATTGTTAAAATAAGCCGTTCCTAATACCAACACTTCCTTAAAAAAACAATCTACTTTTAAATTATTTTTCACAGGGTCAAAAACTACACTGGCTATCAAAAAGAAATACCTAAATCAAAATTACAGTCTGGGGGCTGGGGATATGGCCTAGTGGCAAGAGTGCCTGCCTTGTATACATGAGGCCCTGGGTTCAATTCCCCAGCACCACATATACAGAAAATGGCCAGAAGTGGCACTGTGGCTCAAGTGGCAGAGTGCTAGGAAGCCAGGGACAGGTCTCAGGCCCTGAATCCAGGCCCCAGGACTGGCCAAAACAAACAAACAAACAAACAAAATTACAGTCTGAAAACTATGATGTGTAAACAAAAATCAGCCTACCAGCTGTTTTTGTACAACCCACATACAGAGAGACATGGAGTTAGGGTAGCATTTATATTTTTAATGAATAGAAAGAAAAAGAGGTATAATATTGCTTTAAGGTAAAAAAAGAAAACAATATAGTAATGCACAATATATGAAAAATGCTATAAAATTCAAATATCAGTGTCTACAAATAAAGTTTTATTAGAACACAGCCACACTTCTTCATTTACATGTGGTTTCTGGCTGCTTTCATGCTACAGTGTCAGAATTGAGTAGCCACAACAGGGTCTGTGTGGTCCAAAAAGACTCTGATAATTGATTTTTTTAAGTGGCTTGCCCTTTCCTATTCCAAACGAGTGACAAATGTGGATTCTGTGCCTCCATCCAAGTACAATGTGGTAGGTTGTAGTACGACTGAGACAGTCTATGCTTCAGTAGTGAGCCTTCCAGGTCACTCAGCACAGGCCCTGTGCAGGATGAGCAGCTGGTCTGTGCTGTGTGACAGACCCATCTTTCCACCACAGAAGCTGGGGACACTAAGCTCTATTGCTGGCCTATTTCTCAGCTAATATTTGTTAGCAAACCTATAAAAGCATCCTGTTGTACAAGAAAGAACCAAGTATCAGAGAAGTTCATATCAAGCCCAAACTAGAACTTGAACTTGGATGACAACCAACTCCTACGATCACTCTGCAGTGGTTTTCCAACTGTTCCAGCAGCTAAGGGGTCTCCTGGTCAAAAGGAAGTACAGGGCCTAGGGTCAGGCTTCCATATCTGTTTTACTGGGACTACCTACTTACCTATATTTACAAATTGTGTCCATGTAATTTCATCGTTGTGTGTGTAGCTCTGAATAATTTCAAGCATTTCCATGGTTTGCTATGTAAGTAAGGTGTTTTCATTTTTCCCTTCAAGCAAGAGCGTGGACATGTTATCAAATGCTATATGTGAGTTGAAAATGTTATGTCAAAATTTCTGAGGCTGCCTACATGTGAGTTCCTGACCTTGACTATTAGACTTCAAGAGATTCATACATTCAAGAGTTTGACATTTGAGAGTTTAGGCATGGCAAGCTTGCACTCACTTCTCTGTGCTCTGAGCGCTCAGGCTGCAAAAGGGAATACCATCTTATCCTTGGAGCTGTAAAGCTTGACCTCTCCATAGAGTACAGTCCTCTAGTCTCAACCTTCTAGCATCCAAGGGCCTCCCAGGTTGTCGTGGATCTAAACGGGCTGCCACGCCAGCTATTCCTGAGAAAAACTTACAGGAAGGTATTCAGGAAACCATTTGTAGACTTTCCTTTTCATGGTGGCCTACTTCCATCCTAGATGAATAACCTGACTTTCCTAATGCACTTAATCTATGGAGTGTATTCCTTATGGAGTTTGCTCAGGCCATTCTTCTCTTTAAGGGGAGAAAAATCTCACTGTATGGCAATAAAATCAGGGACTCAGGAAATGGTACTTGATCATCTCCTTATTTCTACCATACTCAACAGGATGAAAAGGAGAAGTGCTGCTGAAAATGTTTAAATCATTTCTTTTAACTCTGAAAGTCAGTGCATCTCACCAAAACAAAAGCCAACTATATACTATAACCTTTGGTCAATTTCTCATAAAAGTGGGAATCTTGCCAAGGAATAGTCAAACCTTGTCCCCTTGCATACAGACTTCCTGGGGTCAGGCAAAGGAGAAAAGGTATGAAAGTGATATGTCAACTATAAAAGAATACAGAAATATAATACATAACTATCACCCCTTAATAAAGGGCAGGCAGAGGGGAGGGGAGTTCTGCTGACTGAAAGAAAAATCAATAAGGCAAGTAAATGTTTAAGGGATAAATCACCTAAAAGTAATTAAGTACAAGGCATAAATATCATGGAAATTTTATAAACTTTGAAACCTAACACATCTAGACTTAAAATTCAGCTTTGCTAATTAAGAACTGCAGAACCATAAGCAATGCTTTAATCTCTCTGAGAAAGATTCTTTACCTGAAAATGGAATTAAATGAAATAATTCTTGCTATGCCTAATAGTCATTATCAACATATGCTAGCTCTCTCCATTAAATGGCCATTACTGGTCACTCTGAAATTAGGACATGTCTGCTAGAATGAATGGATGGTTCCTATAGTAATGAAAAAATGACAAAATTAAAGAGATCTTAGATGTTTCTATGCTTCACATGACGCCAGGAAGCTCATAAGAGCCCAGACTGATGGGGCTCTAAAGGAACCGGGGAAGATACTAATAGCAGGAGACACACAAGGAGAGTTCTACTAATTCAATAAAGATATTTATTGAGTGTTTTAAGAGCCTTCTTCGGCTCCATAAATGACAAATTTACCTTTAATATCCACTTGACCAAACTCATTAAACTTACAAGAGGCACTCTCTTGCAGAAGATCAGATATCTAACTTCTTAAGTATTAATTTTTCATAAAGGTCTGGCAGGGCAAAGGCAATAAAAATATAGTGAAAGCCTGACCAAAATCGGTTTTCCCCTTTAGTCCAACAAAGAAAATTTCAACAAAGCAGTCTTTATCAATACTTGTTTCAAGAAAGCTAGAAATGAGCTAGATACAGTGACTTATACCTGTAATCCCAGTAACTGAGGAGGCAGTTCTAGAGAGGAACTCACTCTTACGGCCAGCTCAGGTAAAAAGTTAGTGAGCCGCCTATTTCAACAAATAGGCCACACATGATGGTAGTACCAGTCATCTCAGTTATGCAGAAGGCAGGAACAAGGCCACTGTAGGCTGTGTCAAGCAAAAAGTGAGGATCTATTTGAGAAATAACAAGCAAAAAGAGTAGAGGGAGTAAGGTACAAAGCCTTGATTTCAAAATGCAGTACTTCCAAAATAAGATAAATGCTGAAAAGGGTAGTGAGACTAGAGAGCTGTGCTTTACTTTAACACAAAATTAAGGAGAACTTACTAAACTCACTTTTTGATACCACAAATTCTCTCTCTCTCTCTGTCATCCTGGGACTTGAACTCAGGGCCCGTGCACTGTCCCTAGCTTCTTTTTGCTCAAGGTTAGCACTCTACCTCTTGAGCCACAGTGACATTTCTGGCCTTTTCTACCTTTTCTATATATGTGGTGCTGAGGAATTGAACCCAGGGCTTCATGTATATGAGACAAGCACTCTACCACTAGGCCACATTCCCAGCCCCCACAATTTCTTTTTTTTTTTTTTTTTTTTGCCAGTCCTGAGGCTTGGACTCAGGGCCTGAGCACTGTCCCTGGCTTCTTTTTGTTCAAGGCTAGCACTCTGCCACTTGAGCCACAGCGCCACTTCTGGCCATTTTCTATATATGTGGTGCTGGGAATCGAACCTAGAGCTTCATGTATACGAGGCAAGCACTCTACCACTAGGCCATATCCCCAGTCTGCCACAATTTCTTAAAAGATATAATTCCCCTATCTCCCCAATCAACTCTCAATCAGCTCAGCACAGTAGTATACAGTAATGCCACAAAGCAAACAAAAATATATAACCTATAACTAAAACATAACTATATCATCTACCAACTATACCTTTATACTTAACTAATTGATTTTATTCTCAATTCTCTCCAAGTGTCTGTATGTTGAAAGAAAAAGGATGGAGACATCTTGGAGCTGGGAATATGGCCTAGTGGCAAGAGTGCTCGCCTCATGTACATGAAGCCCTGGGTTCGATTCCTCAGCACCGCATATATAGAAAAGGCCAAAAGTGGTGCTGTAGCTCAAGGGCTAGAATGTTAGCCTTAAGCAAAATGAAGCCAGGGACAGTGCTCAGGCCTTGAGTCCAAGCCCCAGGACTGGCCAAAATGCAAACGAACAAAAAAAAGAAAAAAAGAAGTTTAGAAAGGATAGAGACATCTTAAAAGTAACTCACAAAAAGGTGCCCAGGATTGGTTGCAGAACAACCATCTACTTGTGGTATGGCAAGATACTGACTATTCCATCTAAATTATCCCCAGTCATCAAGAACATAAACAACAAATGTTGGCAAGGATGTGGGAGGTTGAAAGGAAACCCTCATAAACTGTTGGTGGGGAGGTAAACTATTGCAACAGCTATGGAAATCAATATAGAGGATAAAACACACACACACACACACAACACCTAAAACTATACCTATCTCATCATATTATTATCGGTATATATCCAAAGGAGAGTAAATCAATATATAAGAAAGATATCTGTATATCTATGTTTATTGCAGTCTTATTCACAATAGTCAAATGATGCAATCAGCTGAAGTATCAAGTAACAAATGAATGAAGATGCAGTAGGTATATGCACTATACACACATGCACACACTCATATATACCATGAAATATTACATAGCCATTAAGAAAATGAAATAATGTCATTTGCAGGAAAATGGACAGAATAGAGGATTTTAGTTTGAGTGAAATAAGCCAAGCTCAAAAAGCCAAATACATGTTTTTACTCATATGCAAAAGCTAGACCTAAAAAAATCATGCATATTAATAGACATGTGTATACATTTATATACATGCATATTTATATATTTATATACATAGATAGATAGATGGCATGTATGTGCTCATACATGCAGTAAGTGAAAGAAGTCACACAAAATCAATTAATACATTTTTCCGGAAAACAGGCTAGTCAAAAGCATAAAACAGTAGATACCTGAAGAGGGACAGGGTATGACCTAGGATTGACTGTATAAAAATTTTAAGAATTCTGGTGCATTACAGATGTCCCGCAACTGGGGTAGTGATGGTGACCCAACTCTACAAATCTGCCAACTAATGGTTCGTTTACACTATGCAAATTAAGTCTTAATAGAACTTTGTAAACGCATTAGCGATATAGTGCACACTCCATACACACTCTACTACATATTAGTAATCTACTACTACTACTACTACTACACACACACACAATAGTAACTCAAGCAGAAACAAGTATAAAAGAAAAGTAATGAAGTTATAATAGTTTGCCATTTGGCCATAACAATATTCCTACCCATAATAATGTACTATGTAATCAAAAAGTTAACAATAAATATTGATTTAACAAAAATGTCTGTCTTGGAGAGGGGAGTATGTCTGTAAACTGTTAATTCCTCATCTTCAACAGTAGGAAACAAAAGGATGGTGCAAAAAATTCCGCATTAAATCAAGAAATAGAATACACATATTATTTAAATCTATAGCAGTAAGCAACAAGAGAGCGAGAGAGGGTGAGAGGGCGAGAGAGAGAGAGAGAGAGAGAGAGAGGGCACTCTTCCCTGGTGGAAAAGCTTATAACCTATTTGTAGAAAGAAATGACCAGAAAGGCAATCATAAAGTCCAAGAAAGCACTTGTAGAAGACTAGGTGCTGCCGCACTTGCTGGGCCTTCACACCTTCACCCACTAGAGGGTGTAGAGTGCTAAGGACATCCTAAAAGTACCCAAACCAGGAGGTGTGGGGGGGAGATTTTCTCAGAAGGTTTAAAAATGTGGATCTATACAATCTATTGAAAAGAAAACAAAGTCATTTATATTTCCTATAATTTATTAGCAAAACAAAAACATGTTTAGCTTAAAAGGGACAAGAAAACTATTCTAGACTAAGCTACAAACAGGATATCATTTCACTTTTGAACCAATCTTTAAATATAGCCTCTAACTTGGAGGAGAGAGGGATAGGACAATGACTGCCCCCAAACAATGACTTTCATTAAGGCTGTGGCGTGGCAACTAAACCCAGACCTCACACATGCTAAACACACACTCTACATCTGAACTGCGCTCTCAGACCCCAAAGCTGCATTTTTATGACCTATAATATCGGGTTTTGGTCCAGACTACCTGGCAGAGTTATAAAGATCAAAACTGAACTTACACAGAAATATTTTGAAATCTGTACTTTGTAAACAATTTATTTCTATAATTTATTACTAAGCCAGAATGTGTTCTTTCATTGCAATTGTTAACTGTACGGCTGCATTCCATACTGTTTAAAGTATAACATGATGAATGTAAAGTGCCAAGGTTTAATGTTTTAGAAAAAGGACTGAGGGTACTACAGTATTACCTTCAACACTTAGGTGAAAGTATTCCACTACTGAACATCTCTTAGGCTGTACCAGGTGCAAGAAAACCAATTACGTATCTCTAATTTGTATCCCTGCTCTAATTCTCTTTCCCATCCTATTCCCCAAACTGAATAGATTCAAAAAACCAAGTTACCACTGCTGAGATATAAAGTTCTTCTCTACAGCTGATTACAAGATTAAATGGTTTTAATCAATTTGATTGTTAAGTAAACTAATGTTCTCCATTTCTGTCTGGTCAAATATGCGGAGAAATAAATCTCAGCAATTCTTATGCCCAAAAACTAGTCACCAATTCTCCCACTGCTAAGCCCTTCTGTGTTGACTCACCAACCTGACTACACAAACTCTAAGTTACATTATAGTTACATAATTAAATGTTATATAAAGCAATAAAATGAGTGTTGAAAAAGTTTTCTTGGAAACAACTCAGATTTGAGTGTTTTTAAAACACTAAAATTTTCTGCTCAAATGAGATGGGAGCTAGACAAACGTAAAATAATGAGCCAAGGAGGCAAACATCAAACGTATAGTTTCATTTGGATATTTTGGAATGTCCTTGCTATCCTTAAAAAAAAAAAAAAAATAGCTGGGTGCTAGTAGCTTACATCTATAAGCCTAGGTACTCAGGAGACAGAACTGAGGCCAGTCTGCAAAGATAAATTCCTAACTCTTATCTCCAATTAACCACCAAGGCATGGCTCAAGTGGTAGAAGCTAGTTGTAAGAAAGAAAAAAAAAAGTCAAACAAGAGCATGAAGCCCTGAGTTCAAGCCTCAGTACAAACAAGTAAATGAACAACAACAAAAATAACAAAAACCCTAGAACTCACAGATGAGTTCTCACAAAGCTGTGAGGACAAGTTATAAATATAAGTATTTTAAGTAGATCTAGGGCTGGGGATATGGCCTAGTGTCAAGGGTGCTTGCCTCTCGTATACATGAAACCCTGGGTTCAATTCCCCAGCACCACATATACAGAAAACGGCCAGAAGTGGCGCTGTGGCTCAAGTGGCAGTGTGCTAGCCTTGAGCAAAAAGAAGCCAGGGACAGTGCTCAGGCCCTGAGTTCAAGCCCCAGGACTGGCAAAAAACAAAAACAAAACAAAAATTTAAAGTAGTAGATCTAAATGTATATAGAAGAGCTTGACCATCTATAAGACTAATATATTTTCTTATTAAAATAAAACATAAATGTAAGTTTTTAATTGTTTTCCCACATCACTCAGAAGTTTAAATTAAACTTTAGTGAGGTACTAGGCCTATTACAGTCGTTAAGAGAACACTGAATATTTTAATTGCAGTAATAATGACCACATATCCCCTGTTCCCCAGTTGACCTGGGAGTATTTCATCATAATCATTAGCATCTCTTACCACTTTCAAAAGTATCCTAAGTTGATAGCAGATATAAAGTTGTGGTGCCCAGAAATAATAAGGGGACAATCTTAGGAACTCCCCTGTACTTTCTAGGCACCCTCTAAAATCCACTCCAAATAAATGTTAGCAAACCAGTAAGATTGCTGTGTAAACTAAGTCCTGTTCTAAGCCTCACCTACATAAGAAGACCAGAGCTAATGCACACGAATACTGCATCTGATCTAAGTATCCTGGATACTATATATACTGGTATTAGAACTAGGGAAGGGAAAGGGAATACCAAAATCTAGAAACAAAGGATAAAAAGACAAACCATTCCAAAATCAATACTTACAAAAACCACTCGGTACAAACAACTGTACAACACACAGGGGGAGAGGGAAGCAACGAGGGGGGGAAGGCGGGGGGGGGGGGGAATGAGGGAGGAGATAACAAGTTGGATAAGAAATGTACTCACTGCCTTACATATTAAACTGTAATCCCTCTATACTTCACTTTGACAATAAAGAAAAAGAGAGAGAGAGATTTGTATTCTTGGTAACTAAATGCCTATATTACTCAAGTACATGCAGATCATGTGTTCACATATACATGTGCTTTTCATTCTTCACTTACATGTCATCTTAAACACTCAACTTGAAAAATTCTACAGATTTTATTTTGCAAAAGAGTAGGGAGAGGGGCTGGGAATATGGCCTAATGGCAAGAGTCCTTGCCTCGCATACATGAAGCCCTGGGTTCGATTCCCCAGCATCACATATATAGAAAACAGCCAGAAGTAGTGCTGTGGCTCAAGTGGCAAAGTGCTAGCCTTGAGTAAAAAGAAGCCAGGGACAGCGCACAGGTCATGAGGCCAAGGCCCAGGACTGGCAAAAAAAAAAAAGGAGGAAGGAGACTCGGAGATATTACATAATTTGTGTCCCCTCTTGTCACCTTTGTATGAAAGCAAAAACAAGTAAACAGTTTTGCACAAAGTAAACTCTGTTAAGAAGCTGCTCAATAATAGATGACCATAAATGAGTTTGACAATTCAGTAAAGTCTGAAGCTTAAGATAATAAAATTTTCAGAAAACAAAACAAAAAAAGGTAATTAAACCCAGAAAATACACCACTTTTAATGACTATTTAGGAACATTCATAAGTGAATCACAGAAAACAAGCTAGGAATCTAAACCACTACATTGCATCATCAGCCCCAAATCTTGCATGGCTTGAAATAAAGTTGCTGGTTTTCACTTCAATCAGTGTTTGTTGGAATATATATTTCCATAGACTGCATACTTGCAAGCAGAGAAAAGTACTTTGAGTATTTTACAAAAGATACGGATTGCCATCTCCTATAGACTATGACCTGCTTGGGAAAGAATGAGGTGGTTTTACATTAAGAAGCAATGCCTTGGCCAGACACTGGTGGCTTAGCCAGTAATCCTAGCAACTCAGGACAGGATGAGATCTGAGGATCTCAGTTCAAAATCAGCCTGGGCAGGAAAACTCACTGAGACTCGCAACTCCAATAAACTATTCAAAAAGCCGAAGTGGCACCTTGACCAAAAGAAGCTCAGGGACAGCACTCAGGCCCAGAGTTCAGGCTCCAGAACTGGCAAAAAAGAAGCAGCAGCAAAGCCTCCACATCTACAAGGTTATGGGGTGGGATTTTTCTCCCTCCTTTTCTTCACTGTTTTGTTTTGTGTGTTTTTTTTTCAATTTAACTGTGTTGCTGGGGACTTTCAGAGCATGATGAGAATGACTAAAATAGTGAAATGATGGTCCACTAGTATTAACAAACTTATGTAATTATTTTAAACCCGCACTCATGAACTCCTACATCTATGGTTGAACTTCAAAAAGTCTAGTGGGTCCTGGTGGCTTACACTTGCAATTCTACTTACTCAGGAGGCTGAGATCTGAGGAACATCATGGTTTAAAGAGCACCTAGGCAGGAATGTCTGTAGACTTTTATCTCTAACCAGCAAAAAGCAAGAAGCAGAGCTTTAGCTCAAGTGGTAGAGCACTAGCCTTGAGTAGAAAAAGCTAAAGGGCAGTGCCCAGGCCCTGATTTCAAATCCCAGTACAGATACACACAAAAAAAAAGATCTAAGAAATCCTCCAGAATAATAAAGAAATTGGCATTAGTAAACATTCACAAGTGTTCACATTTCCCTTGGGTGAGTCAATAGCTTCTTTTTCTTTTGTTTTTTGTTTTTTGCCAGTCCTGGGACTTGGACTCAGGGCCTGAGCACTGTCCTTGGCTTCTTTTGGCTCAAGGCTAGCACTCTACCACTTGAGCAACAGCACGATTTTTGGCCCTTTTGTATACATGTGGTGCTGAGGAATCGAACCCAGGGCTTCATGTATGTGAGGCAAACACTCTTGCCACTAGGCCACATTCCCAGACCTCAATAGTTTCTAGTATGAAGGAAAGAACTTCAAATACAAGACAAGTTTAAGTTCTTATTCAGAAACTAACCTGAACTGTTAGCGTGGAGTCGCCTCAATTTTCTTCTTTCCAAAGGGAACACATACTCCAACTACTTCAAAAGGTGACTGGATAAGATTTTTTTGTTTGTTTGCCAGTCCTGGGGCTTGGACTCAGGGCCTGAGCATTGTCCTGGCTTCTTTTTGCTCAAGGCTAGCTAGCACTCTGCCACTTGAGCCACAGCGCCACTTCTGGCCGTTTTCTACATATGTGGTGCTGAGGAATCGAACCCAGGGCTTCATGTATACGAGGCAAGCCCTCTTGCCACTCGGCCATATTCCCAGCCCCCGATAAGATTTTTTTAAATACTTTGTTTACAACAATAAAAAGACTGTAATCTTTCAGATCACATAAAAATTATGTGTGAAAAAGATTCATATATATATAGAGAGAGAGAGAGAGAGAGAGTGAACAGCAAAAGAATAAGGAGAACAAATAAAGACACAAAATTAAAATTCACCTTCATCTCATCTCCACATCCTGGATCTGGTGCGACAAATCTACACTGGGGAGATGTAGAGATCACAAGTTCAGTTCCTGCCCAGCTAAGGCTGCTCAATAACCAGTGTTTCATGCTGATAAATGCCTCCCAAATCTCAGAGCACAGAGTGAGAGTTCACGAGGTTAGGCGCATTAATTAGCAGTACTCATTTGGATTCTGTATTCATCAAATACAACAAGCAGCTATTCAATATTTGCCTATTTGCACTACTCTAAGATCCCTAATTCAAAGACCCAACCAGAGTACAAAACAAAGCCCAAGAAAATAAACTGAAAATAAACCAGTCACCATCAAAATGTGCCTTGAAGTAAATTAAGCAGCTTTACATAATGGCCAATGAGTTTGCACAGGCCTACACCCAGATAGTATGAGTAATGAATGTACAGGTCCCTGCTCCCAAAGGAAAGAAAATAAAGTAGTTACAAGCAATGACAACACTGTTTTTCAGTTTGCTCCTCACTAATCTGCAATCCCTCATAGGAAGAGCACAGAATCAGACAGTGATCCTTTCAGATTCAGAGCTAAAACTATCAACACATTTTTTTAGCAATTAGCATACCTTCTTATTGCCAAATAAGCAATATCTTACGTATTTTGATTAGCATATAGGACTAGATTAAGAGGCTGACCCTGATCCCTTACCACATAGCAGAACCATCTGTAGGAATTTCTAAATATCTGAAAGCTAAGCCTAGGAATCTTTGGAAACTGAACCTCCAGTTTGGGCAATGGCTAGGATATAGAACTACTGCCAAAGAGTACAAAGTTCACAGCAGACTCACACCAGGGGAAAATAAATAAAATGTCAATATCCTCTTCTGGTTTAGGCAAGTGACCTTATCTTTCATCAAAAGCTTCTGTCTTCAACTTCAATGGTGATGATCCCATAGATGATGAACAGTGAGATGAATGCTTTCTCAGCGTACAGACTCTACACACTCAGATGCCAACCTATCACCCAAAATACAAGCACTGGGCAAACACTCTCAAATGTGGAAGGCCTCCAAGAAGGTGATCTTAGATTATGCTCATTTTTAAGATCATTTTCAGAGGCTCTGATGAAACTCAATTAACTTCTGGAAAGGAACTAAATGGACTAGTACTTCTTTTGGCAAGCTTAAAGAGAATTATGAATGGGCATTCAAAAGACATTTCCAGGACTTGACCTTTCAGACATCCTGAAAATGTCAGTATCCTCAAACAGGAAGGAGACCAATGTCATTCACAGGCAAGGTGACTTGAGCCACACTAGTTGTACATGGTTCTTGTATCCCAACTTTTATTTCATCCTCATCTACTGAAGCCTCCAAATAGCAAAAAGACATGGAAGGCATTTCACACATTTCCTTAAACTATACAGAGGATATTCTGTAGGAAGCAGTTCTGCTCTAACCCATGATAGGGCCTGGCCTGTTTCTAATCATCGCCACTTAATAAAGGAAAAACACAGAAACTTCAATGTCTCAGGCAAGATTTCTCTGATTAAAATCACAGGGTCAAAAAAAAAATTTTAATTCCTCAGGGAGGACCATGGAATTTTCTTCCTATACATTACTGCAAACTTGGAAACAGATCAAAGAGATCTGTGCAGGCAGAGACAAAATGACAGAAATAAAAAGCCAATTTCAGCCTTTAGAATTATGAGACATTTAAAAAAACAGGTTAAAATTTATTCAACAAAAAATCAGTCCTTGCAATGTTTAATTATTTTCTCTTATAATATCCATAATTTAAGCAACATAATACTTTTAGGACTAAGAAATACGTTTATGTATAAAAAAGCAAATTCATCCCTGAAACAAGTTGTGTTTCCTTCCAAAGGAAGTAATTTTGAGAAATGTTAATGTCTCTCTTAAGGCTTACTTTGATCACATGTGTAAAGTACACACACACACACACACACACACACACGAACAACAAGTTGTAAACAACACACACCAACCTGGCTATCCCGCGATGGGAATCCATGATAACCTGGGGTCAGAGACTCGTTCTAAGATAGAGAAAAAACAAAATATAAGAAACAAGAAAATGTTCATGATAATCAAAACCACCTAAACTTGTCCAATATAAATTGCTGATCTGGTTCATAAAACGTTCCACTGTATTCCATACTACCAAAACAAAGATCAGTACTCACTTAAGATGCTACCCAGGAAGAACAGTCCCCCTGCACAGTACTATTTCTTGCCCAGAATATTTCAACCATGGTATTATGGAAAGTGGGAGCCAGAACAGTTTCAAATGTCACACTGGGTGACTTCAGCAGCCCCAGCCTCTTCTCAATGAAAGCTCAATACTGAGAGAACCACCAGCTTCCACATATTTATACTTGTCACCTGGTCAGAAAGGGGACAAATATTACCCTACTGACAACTGCCTCTTGGTCTGGAAAGATTAAGCTCTTCCTTCCTACCAACCTGTTGGCTCTAATTTCTACTATTTTTTCTTTTAAAAAATTTTTTTTTGTACTAGCATTTCACCATGTTTGCCCAAGTGGCCTTCAACTCACTATAAAAAACAGACTGGCCTCAAATTTTGATCCTTTGTTTCTTCTCCAGAGTGGTAGCATTACAGGAATAATACCAACAAGCCTGACAAGTTTTTAAGTCTAAGTGACATTCTAGTTCTAAGACTTCCTCTATCATCCATGCCATGATTCTGAATAATGTATAAATAAATGACTCTGCACATGTATAAATGTTGATATTTGTTTCAGGTATTTGTGCAATGTACTTCCAATGTTATTTATGATTCTAATTTATCTTATGTGTTTAAAGGTCTATCATACTTAGCCTCTCACATCTTCACATTGAACAAATGAATTAAGATTCCTGAAGGCAAGTATGCTGGCCATAGAAAATTATGCAAACCCCAATTTAGTGTAAGGTCATATACATGAGCACTCACATATGTCTTCCTTGATCCATTCAATCATTTAGGCAACATATGTTGAATAAGAAAATTTCCAAATTTCCATTAAGTAAGTGAAGGCGTTAGAAAGGTAAAAGAAGCAAGCCCCTGCCTTCACAGGCACCTCAAATGAGAGGAAATATGTGCACATCAAGGAAGGATAAGAACATTGAGGTGTTCTTTTAATTTCTCAAGTGCAACACAGATACTCAAAGATATTCCTCTTCTTCCACCCATGTGTATTTTTATTCATACAAGCAGAAAAGAGGATTTTTCATCAGTAGGTCTTTCACATTTGGCTAGAAAATAAACTTTTTGTCTAATGGTTTGCACAACAGAGATACAATTACACTCAAAATTATAATCAAATATAGTCAAAAGTCAACAATCATCAAGATATATTCAGAAGTTGCTTTGTTAAATGGCAACTCTTTTGTGCAACTACTTAAGACATTTTTTAAGTTCAATAATCACTTCAAAAACCTGAGAGCCAAAACTCAACTTGGTTCATTATAGAACCCCTGTATCTTATTCAGGGTTTCCCCAATATCTACTACTACCTAGCACACAAGTGTCTAATACATCAACAGTAAGATGTATAACACATGGTAGAGACCTAAAAGAATATCTAAATAAAGTTAAATAATCAGAAATGATTTAGGAATTCACCCTCTAATTCCATCACAGGTTAACAAAATTTTCCCTTTCTTTTTTAATTCAATCGTATTGTCAAGGTGATGTATAGAGAGGTTACAGTTACACACATAATGAGTACATGTCTTGTCTATCGGTGTTCCCTCCTCCCTTGTTTTTCTCCTACTTTCCCTCCCCACCCCCACAAAAAAGTTAATTTCCAACATATCTGTCTTGTATTCTATTAATAAACAATAATCTTTATTTTAGACACTTATAAGTTTCCTCAAAGAAAGCACACCACTCAAGATAATTGCCTTTAAAAAAGATTATTATAAGACTTAAATAATCTTGAGAAATAAGAAAGAGAAAGACTTGCTGACTTCCAAGTTTACTACAAAGCTACACTGATCAAGTTAGTATGATATTGACCTAAGGATAGTCATGTAGGTCAATGAAATACAACTGGGAGTCCAGAAATAAACCTTTATAGTCATGGCCAATTAATTTTTTAAAGGGTTCCAAAAAGGTCAATGGAGAAAGAATAGTGGGGTTTTTTTTGTTGTTTTTTTAGCAAATAATGCTAGGACCAGTAGATAGAGTAAAGTAAGTTTACAAAATTAACTCAGAAAGGATCAGATCTATAAAACTATAAAACTTTTCAAAGAAACCACAGCAGTAAATCTTATTATCTTGGGTCAAGCAGCAATTTTTTTAACCTACATCAAAAGTGTAAGTGACAGGGCTGGGGATATGGCCTAGTGGCAAGAGAGCTTGCCTCGTATACATGAGGCCCTGGGTTCGATTCCCCAGCACCACATATACAGAAAACAGCCAGAAGTGGCTCTGTGGCTCAAGAGGCAGAGTGTTAGCCTTGAGCAAAAGGAAGCCAGGGACAGTGCTCAGGCCCTGAGTCCAAGGCCCAGGACTGGCCAAAAAAAAACAGAAAAAACAAAAGTGTAAGTGGCAAAGAAAAAGAGATAAATTAGGTGTCACTAAAATTTAAAACTTTTGTGCTTCTAAGCAAATGATGAAAGGAAAAGACAATCCATAGAATGGAAGCAAACATTTGAAAATTCCATGTTTGATAAGGACCATGGTCATTTGCAAATGATCACTGAGCAGAGAACATAAAAAATGATCACTATCATTGGTTATGATAGAAGTCAAAACCACACATACACACCAGGCACCAGTAGCTCACACAGGTAATCCTAGCTACTTGGGAGGCTAGCTCAGGTTGAAAGCCAGGCTGGGCCGAAAAGTCCCTGTGAGACTCTTATCTCTAATTAACCACTCAAGAACTAGAAATGGGGCTGTGGCTCAAAGTGGTAGAATGCTAGCCTTGAGCAAAAGAGCTAGCTAAGGAACAGCACCCAGGACCTGAGTTCGAGCCCCACAACCAATAAAAACACAACAGCAAATCAAAAAACACATACTAGTAATAATCACACATACTAGGGTGGTTATAATGGCAAAGTCTGACAATAGTAAATGTTGATGAAGATGGGAGAAACAGACATTTTTGTACATTGCTGGTAGACAATGTAAAATGGTATGACTACTTTGGAAACAGTTGGGCAGTCCAGCAACAGGTTAAGCACAGCTAGGTTTGGCAGTTACCTGTAATCCCAGCACTCAAGGGCTGGAAGCAGAAGGACACCAAGTTCAGGGTCAGCCTGGGTTACACAGTTAAGAATTCTGTCACCAAAAAACCAACAACTAAAAAGGCTAAACCAGTTGCTATATAACCCAGAAATTCCACAGCCAAATATATAATATAAAAAAGCAAAAAGATACATGTATATAAAATCTTAAACAAGAATGTTCACAACAGCATTATTTCCTAACAGCTAAAAAGTAAAACAACCCAGCACTCAAATGATGAATGAAACAAAATACAGTACATCTATAACTGAATATCATCCAGCAATAAGAAGGAATAGAATACAAATACAGCATAGATGAATCTTGGACATATCATGATGTTAAAAAAAAAAAGACATGAAATGGCCACAAATTATATCATTCTATTTATAGGAAGAGTCCAGACCAGATAAATCCATAGTGACAGAAAACAGATTTGTGGATTCATAGGCTAGGGGATAAAAATGAACAGGGATTGCTATGACATAACAGGGTTTAGTTGGGGATGATGAAAATATTTTGGAAATCACACATTGGTGATAGATGCATGACTGTGAATATACCAAAAACCACTAAACACTAAAAATAGTTTTTTAAAGGAAATTTGTAGTCTAAAATACCTCCTCATTAAATGTGCTATTTAACAATAATAGTTAAAGGCAAAGTCAGTTCTTTTTCACATTGACTTTTATAGTGTCAATATATACAACATGAAGGAGGTGGGGGAGGGGGAAAGTGGGAAGGGAGGAAGAAACAGGACTCCTTAAGGTCATAAGTGCTTTGTGGATTCTATAAATTTACTTCAACATTGTTTTCTAATAGTGATAATAAAGATGATGCTAACCGCCAGATACTGAGCAACTAAGCAGTATGATTCCAAGGTGGAAGGAGAAGGAAGAGAAAGATAAAAAGAGAAGGAGATTACACAGACATGCATAGGGAAACTAAATCAGAGAAAGTAAGTAATTGACCAAATAACAAAGATATTAAATGACAAAGCTGAGGTGGATGTGGTAGTATATATTCATAATCTCAGCACCTGGGGGAGGTTGATGCAGGAGGATCATGAGTTCTAGGCCAGCAAGAGCTTTACAATGGGACTGTTTCAAAACAAAAACAAAGGGCAGTAGATATAGTTCAGTAGTAGAATACTTGCCAATCCCCAGCACTGCAAGTAAGCAAGCAAATGAATACACAAACAAGGGGAAAGCCAAACCAGATATGGTAGAGTCCAAGTATTTGTTCTTCCCAGTTCACCAAGTTCTCTTGTCAATAACCATTCCACATGTGTTATGAGTTTGCCAGAAATAGGAACTATATGGTTAAGAAGGTATAGATGTCAAGCAACATCCTAGGTTTGATCCCCAGTACAAAAAAAGAACACACACACACACACACACACACACACACACACACACACACACACACACTTGAAAAAAAAAAGCATCAGTGTAAAATACAAAAAAAAAGGTAATAGAAAAGCCCAAGTGCTAAGACGAGCATCCCACATACAAACTATAGTAGAACACCTGCTTAGCAAGCATGAGGTCCTAAATTCTAATCCCAGCCTCCTCCTCCTACACCCCCTCAAAAAACAAAAAAGTGTCACTTTTCTGAACTGGAACCCTCTGGGCTGTAGGAAAACTCTCTGCCTCTCCAAGAGTGGTCATGATTGACTGAAAAGGTTTACTTTCCCTTTTTAATCATCATGTGTATGCTTGTCTCCTACAACTACATTAACTTTGCCTGGATCCTATTATAAATATTCTCCAGTGACCTGCTGGATAAATGTGAGACTCATCTCCACTAAGGCAATCACTATAATTCACTAGTTTTGAATGTTGATTAGTATTCTCTTGTAAATATGTCAAAATGTATTTCTTGATGTATGGCAGTGACTCACACCTGTAATCCTAGCTACTCAAGAGACTGAGACTTGTGCATCTTAGTTTAAAGCCAGTCTGTGCACGAAAGTAAGACTCTTATCTCCAATCATCTACCACAATAAGCCAGAAGTGGAGATGTGGCTCAAGTGGTAGAGTGCTAGCCTTGAGCAAAACAGAAGCATTAGCAGCAAAGTGCTGGTGGCTCATGCCTATAATCATAGCTACTCAGGAGGTTGAGATCTGAGGATCAAGGTTCAAAGCCAGCCCGGCAGGAAAGTCTGTGAGAATCTTATCTCCAATAAACTATTCAGATATGGCTCAAGTGGTAGAGTGCTAGCCTTGAGCACAGAATGTCTAAGGAGACAGCCCAGGCCCTGAGTTCAAGCCCTAGGACCAGCAAAAACAAAAAATTCAGTCCTATATTCTTGCTATGAATACTTAAATTATTTCCAGTTATGCTTTGTTTTGTCATTCAGCAATGCTGCCTATCATCATTCTTTTAGATTTGTATCATTTTTCAGTCATGAGATCAGCAAAAATGAAAATAACACAAATTGGCAAGAAGATGCTTAAGTGAGTGCCCTCATTCCTAGTAGTAAGAACATATACTGGAGCCACAGCTTTGGAAAGCAGGGTGATAAAAGCATTGAGTGCATAGACCTTGCAATTCCTATTTACCCCAAAGAATCACATGCACAAGTGTTCAAAGACATGTGAGCAAAGATTTTTTCAATTCTGTGCTCTTAGAGTGAAAAACTAGAATTTCAATTTGCATTATTTAAAATGTTATCAATTATCATTAATTTTAATATCCTATGTATAAGTATGAAATAATAAAGTTAAATTTCTGTGATAGAAATCTCAGATAATTTCAAAGGACACATTTTAAAGTGTGCTTTTCTTATACCAATTAACAGTTTCTGGGAAAAGGGGAGGAGAGTGGCAAAGTAGGTGAGACTGATAGAACACATTGTAAACGTGGAAGTATCACAATATAACTAATATAAACTAATAAAATTTAAAAAATATTTTTAAAAAGTTAATTTCTACATGTATATAAAAAATCTTGGGGGGAGGGGGGTATGAGGGACAAGGTAACAAACAGTACAAGAAATGTATCCAATGCCAACGTATGAAACTGTAACCTATCTGTACATCAGCTTTATAATAAAAACTTATAAAAAAAAAAAATCTTTACTCCTGGGCTGGGAATGGCCTAGTGGTAGAGTGCTTGCCTAGCATGCATGAAACCCTGGGTTTGGTTCCTCAGTACCATATCCACAGAAAAAGTCATAAGTGGCTCAAGTGGTAGAGTGCTAACCTTGAGCAAAAGAAGCTCCAGAACAGTCCCCAGGCCCTGAGTTCAAATCCCAGGACTGCCCCCCCCCCAAAAAATCTCAGTGCTCATAATGCATGAAATATGGCTGGGCTACTGTTATTGTTGGTGGTACTCAGGTTTGATCTGAGGGCCTCCTGCTTGCTAGACAGGGACTTTACTACTCAGGTATGCAAATAGCTATTTCTTACTTTGTAAATCAAATAGGGGGTTCATATTTATGCATGGGCTGGCTTAGACTTTGATCCTGCTATTTATGCTTCCCATATAACTGGGATAACTAACAGGACATAAACACCATATCCAGATTTTACTGGTTGACATGGGGTACTTTTTTCTTCTTAAAGAATTTCATTGAAGGGGCTGGGAATATGGCCTGGTGGCAAGAGTGCTTTCCTCGTATACATGAGGTCCTGGGTTCGATTCCTCAGCACCACATATACAGAAAATGGCCAGAAGTGGCGCTGTGGCTCAAGTGGCAGAGTGCTAGCCTTGAGCAAAAAGAAGCCAGGGACAGTGCTCAGGCCCTGAGTTCACGGCCTAGGACTGGCCAAAAAAAAAGAATTTCATTGAATATATGCAAAATTTGCTGTTTTCACCATCTTAAAATGTCTGTGGCAGTAAGTACATTGACACTGTCATTTCTAGTCTCCCCAACAAAAATTCTATACCCATTAAATATTAGCTCCCCATTCTAACCCTTGCTGAGCCCCATTCTAGTTTGTGTCACCAGAATACAACCACTCTAGATACTCTGAGTGAATCATTTATCTGTTCTTTACAACTGCTCACTTCACTAAGGTAAGAGTTATATGGCTTAGCCAGACTATATCAAGTGTCTAAAGTTCCTTCTTTGGTCATCTGTTATGGATATCTGGCTGAGTTTTTAAGGAACCACAGTCTTTTCCACGGCAGCTACATCATTCTGCATTCTCACCAGCAATATACCAATTTCAACTTTTCCGCATCCTAACCAAAGGCCTGATGCTCTGTTCATCCTTCTTTAATAACAGCTATCCGAATGAGTATAAAGTATTGCGGCTTTGATTTGTATTTCTCTAATGACTAGTGATGCTCACTATCTTTTTATGTGCTTACTCATCATTTGTATACCTTTGTAGGAATGTCTAGTCAATTCTTTTCCCTAATTTTTAAATTGAGCTACTTGGTTTTTCTGGTGTTAAGTTTACATATTTTGGGGTATTAATATCTTACCAAATATGTGATTTGCAAATATTTTCCTCCATTACTGGATTGCCTTTTCATTCTATTGATAGTATCCTTTGATTAGTAAAAAATGTTTTGATTTTTAGAAAGTTTGCTTGTTTTTTTCTTTTGTTTCCTATGCCTTGGTGTCATACACAAGAATCCATAGCCAAATCCAAGGCCAAAAAGACTTATCCCTAAGGTTGTTGTTGTTTTTTTTAACAAGAGTTTTATGGTTTTCGCTCTTATGCTTAAGTCTTCCATGTTCTAATTACTGCATTGTCTCTCTCCTGAATGAGCCCAGACTGATAGAGTTGAAATAAAAGGTTAACAGACACTTGTATTATGCTGGACAGGCATTATGCTTAGTGTTTGATGTATATTATCACTTTCACTTTTCAATTAAAACACTATGATACAGCATTCTATAGTAAAAAAAAAAAAAGACTCTTTAAAAAAAACGATATGATTTTTCCTACTTTTTGTTTTTTGTTTTTTGCCAGTCCTGTGCCTTGAACTCAGGGCCTGAGCACTCTGCCACTTGAGCCACGGCGTCACTTCTGGCCATTTTCTATATATGGTGCTGAGGAATCAAACCCAGGGCTTCATGTATACAAGGCGAGCACTCTTGCCACTAGGCCACATTCCCAACCCCTTGATTTTCCTACTTTTACAAATCCAGTTTGTCTGACATTGAAATCCCTGTTGATTCTCAACTTATTTTTTTTCACAGAACATAGCCCCCCCCACACACACACATATTTTTTAAAAGCTGAATACATACCTGCAGAAAAAAAATAGCAGTGTTGAATGTTACTTTACAAAGACCAACTCAAAAGCTTGGCCTGCTTAGTCTAAGAACTAGATTTAAGGAGGGTCTATTCCCAGAACTGGTCAGAGTGGCTCTTTATCAGTTTCTAACTGCTTCCTTACTGACAGTCTGAAATTTTAGTATGTACTAAGTAAGCCCCACCCATCACACAACACTAAAGTCTCTAATGAGCTTCTATGGTAGACACTGTCACAACTCACTGTTGGAGAAAAGATCATGACCTGAGTGACTCCAGTAGGGAAGGACTGGTTTTGGACACTTGACTCTGGATTCCCCTGGAGTTGGATCCTTGCATCTTTTCCTTTAGCCAGATTTGCTTATTACATCTTTTCACCATTTTAAAAGCCCAACCATAAGTGTGATTATATGCTGAGTTTGTAAGTCCTAGTCAATCACTGGACTTGAGGTGCTCTTGGGAACTCCCCAAATAACTATTCTGTTAAGTGCTGAGACACACAAATAGGATGCTTGCCCTCAACAAACTTCATAGTCTATTTAAACTTACCCTCCCTTCACTTCTCTGACCTTCACTTCTTGGTCTGTTCAACACTTAACATAAAACATATATTTTTCCCTGAAGCAAATTTCATTCTTAGTGCTGAAGTGATGCTAAATAAATATTTCATAAGTCTATCAGGCAAAATCTGAGATACAGTTCTTTAATGAACTCAAAGGCCACACATATTTTCTCTATGTGATTGTGTATCTCATTAAAAATGAATTGCATACTCTTGTATATTGCTGGTGGGAATGGAAAATGGAAAAGCTGCCATGGTAGACAATTTTGCAGTTCCAAAGAAGCTAAATAAAGAGCTACCATTTGAACCACCAATTTCACTCCTAGGTGTAAACTCAACGAAAAAGAAAACCAGGTACTTACACAGAATACTTGTACACACGTTTCTGGAAGCTCTATTTAAAATTGCCAAAAGGTAAAAACTACCAAACAAATACATCAACTGAGGGACAGATAAGCAAATTATGATTAATCCATACAAAGAAATACTCTTCATTTGTAGAAAAGATTCGTTTTTCTAGGTTCATTTGTGCTGCAGTACTTACTAATGTAGCAGGGACATTAATCTAAGAGAAGGAAGTCAGCAGAAAAAAAAATACGTATTTTGATTCCATTTATAGGACACATTTACAATAGGTAAAATCATGGAAACATAAAGCAGGCTAGCACTAGCCAGGGGCAAGAGAGAACTTGAAACAAAAAGTGACTGATTAATTGGTTCAGGGTACTTGGTAGGTGATAAAAAAAAAATGTTTGGATGATATGGATGTGGTGGTCATTCAATGCTGCAAATATACTGTATGCCTCTAAATTGTTCACTTTAGAAAGGTTAATGTATCTGCTCAATTAAAATTGTTTTTAAAAATCAATGCAGTACACAGTATTATACAAATTAAGAAAGCCATCCTTCCTAATGTTATTTGAATGAGGACTTGCAGATAACATAAAATAAGTCTCTTAGCAGATCCAGCAGCTTCCGTCCACTCCACTGCTTTCTTACTAGGATCAGGGTTAACTACCTAAAATCTCACATAAATCACTCCAGTATTAATGGTCCTCTATTGCTTAATCATGATGATTAAGTTCCCAGGATCCTCGCACATGGTTATTCCTTTTCTTTCCATACTTATTTCTTCAACAAATATTTCTTGGTTATATGCAAATTCAGGTTATATGCAAATACTATGCCATTTTATAGAAGGGACTTGAGCTAATTTTGGTATCTGAGGGCGTTCTGGAACCAGTCCCTGAAGATACTGAGAAAGGGACAATTATATCTCCCTTTGACTGATAAGAGAAACTCAGATTGAGAGTCACTGACATTAAGTGAGGTAACCAAGATCTCACAGGAAATACATAACAAAAAGAGGCCTGGAGTTCAAGTCTTCCAACTGCCATTTGGAGTTCTTCCAACTAGAATTTAGAAATCTAATAATAGGAGATTTACTTTGTACAATCATTGATAATCTGGATCTGAATGAAATGGCAAACATGATTATGTGAAAACTTATGACTATATACCAACTGATAACCACCAACAAATTAGTTTGTGTTCTGATAGTCAATTCAATCTGGTGTTTCACTGAACTGAACACTTTACAAGATTTGGCATTTTAAAAAAAGATAGCTCTTGGGACTGGGAATATGGCCTAGTGGTAGAGTGCTTGCCTTGCATACATGAAGCTGGGTTCAATTCCTCAGCACCACATAGATAGAAAAAGTCAGAAATGCTGCTGTGGCTCAAGTGGTAGAGTGCTAGCTAGCCTTGAGCAAAAAGAAGCCAGGGGAGTCCAAGCCCCCCCCGACTGGCAAAAAAAAAAAAAAGAAGAAGAAGCTAGTGCTCAGGCCCTGAGTTCAAGCCCCAGGACTGGCAAAAAAAAAAAAAAAAGATACCTCTTAATTAGCCTCAGAGTATATAGGAAACACATCCCAAAGATCACTTTATAATACCCAAACTATCCCTTTGAGATAAGCTAAGATGTTGAATATCCTATTCCTACATTTAAATGAACAATTCTGTCCAAACGTCAATACAGACCAAATAATACATTTTAGTTTGATTGGTATAAAGTCGTCATTTCAATTTAGCTTTTACAGCAGTCACTTCATTCATATTGCTATTTGTCAAACCAGCTCTGTTGCTTATCAGTTAAGTGATTTAGGACAAGTTATTCAACCCTCTGAGCCTTAGTATTCTAATCAGTAAAATACATGTGACTACAGCTTCATTTTGCCAAGGATGTTAAGATTAGGCATAATATATAAAGAGACCTAGAAGTACATTTGCCCTATAAAGCAACGCTACTAGTTTAACGGTTTTTACTGTATGCCTTGAGTTCACTATACTGCCTTACTCCTCAGAGTCTTAAGATCTGTCTGACTGAGAAAACTGGACTTTTTAATTTCCTATTCATCCTGCAGCTTCCAATAACCTTCTGGCTACAACTACCAATTCTCAGACCTAAAGTCCTAGCCATTTACTTCTAGAGGCCCTACAGCAAGTTCCTGAACTTCCTCTTACTACACTGAGAGACCTACCTGCTGATAATTACTATGTTCTTGCTTAGAACTAATCTAAAAGACCACAAGAAATCAACAGTTTGATAGTTATTTTTTTCCTTCAAAGATTTTATTAGCATACTTTAGTTGTACAAGGGGGGAAAGGTTATTGTGACATTCCACACGTGTGTACAATGTACCTCAACTAATCTTGCCCAGTCACTCTCTTACTCTCTTCCCCATTTCCCAACACAACCTCCACCAGCTCACTGTTTTATTTGCATAGGTGCAAACAAGCTATTCCAACCATATTCATCCCCAGCAAGCAAGCTCCATTAGCCTAGTACCCAGTGGTACCCAACTCTCCTAACAAAGCCTATCACCCCCCCCCCAATACCTTTGAAACAAAGTTTTTTTAAAACATCATTTTTAAACAAATGGTCAACAATTAGGAACTCATCAGATCATGTGATTCCTATAACCATTTCACTATTCAATTTCTCTTCTAGACATTTTTGGTAATGTAAACACTTTAATAAACGGCAATCTGCAGGGAAAAGGAGGCAGAGAAAAACTGTACAGATAGTTTCCTGTGAGTACAACTAAATACCTGAGATATGTGATGGAATTGGATCTCGAGTGATGGCCCTCTCTGAGGGACAGAACTACTATCTAGACTCACCCAAAACACTGAAGCAGAAGCAAAATATCTGTAGCTTACACAGGTACTGAAATGTGCTAACTAATTTATGTAGAGCATGCTATGATCTGTATATCATTCTCACTATCAAGTGAGGAGAAAGAGGGTTAACAAAGGTTAGTTAATGGGACCCAGGTCAAACAGCTGGTAATGACAGAGCCAGAAGCCACAATTAAAATTCTATTCTTTCTGTTACAAGGGACTCAAGAGCTTAGTCCAGGAAAGACTAGGCAACGGGAAAGGTCAGTATGTATTGTATCTACACACTTCCCAACTGTTTCTCTCCCAGCATTGGAGGTAATTGAGAAATGCATCACCTTTAGCATGAAGGGTCATCATCATCCAGTTAGTCCCAACAACAGAAGAGAAGTGATGCTCCTTAAATTTGAATAAAAAGACAGGCCACTGGGGCCCCACTAAAATGCACTCTATTTAGTGGATCTGAGTGGCACCTGAGAGTCCTGTGACTCCCCTACGACGATGAAGTTTCCGGGGCCTTGGGTCATTCACTAAATGGATTTCAAATAACTAGAGATTTCTGAGCTCCTTCATCTTGGATTCCATGGTGTCTGGAATGAGGCCTAGGTTGACTTTAACACTGAATTGGGACCACTGGGCTTTCCTATGTCCAAGTACCTTCTACCTCATAGTTCTTAATTTCAAAAAAAATGTACAATTATTGAAAAATCAACAAGCACTAATTGAGAACTACCAAATATCTAAGTGCTTTACCTATTAGATTCCTCTATGTTATAAGGCTGGTACTAGTAACTCTATTCTTACCATTTTATATATAAAGGAAAACAAAGAGGCCGTTACTTGCACAAGATCCATAAGTGAATAACAGAACACAGACTCCAACTTGATCCTATTTCAGAATCTGTGCACTTAAACACATAGCTACCACTGCATTGCCTAGCGGCAGTTCAAACCCCTGGTTTTAACATACACCCTTGAACAATGAATCCAAATAGGTCACCTTAGAAGATGTTGCCCTAGGAAAACTACGCTTTCATTCCTCAGAAGCTGCCATCATTCAAAACATTACTTCTAAACTACAGAATCTAAGAGCTCTTGATCTAAAAATGAAAATGCCTTCAGAAACTAAACACGTGACTTTAAATATCTTTAGCTGGAATAAAAGCTGATGAGCATGAATCTGATTCTTGACAATACCACAAAAATGTATCTACACACTACTCAAGTGTTTTTCTTCCAGCACTGGAGAGAATAATTCAAAAATATTTTAAAAACCAAGTGTCTGATCAAGTTAGGTTTTTAAAATGAAAAATCCAGTATCCAGATACTGAGAATGTTTTCCTCATCATTCATCTCTAAAGCCAATTCCAAAAGAGAGTTCTTTATGTTTTGCGCAATGCTTGTATCCGCAGAGCCAAGCCAAGGTGACTTATCTTCAAGGGCAAAATTCATGTGAATGTATTGGTCCTGTTTACATTTGGTTTTTATTTTGTTATGTTTTTTTAGGTAGGCTTTTAGGCATGCCTAAAGAAATATATTTACCCTTCATGATCAACACAAACATGCATATTCTCAGAACAACTGTCTTGAAGCATGCAATTTTCCTTTCTGCTGCAAAAGCAACTGCTTTGGTTTTCTTTTCAGATTTTCTTTCAAAGAGTTTTATTTACACACACACAACCGTATTAAAATAATAGCATAAGCAGGCATGAAAGAAGCATTTAGTTGCACGCAGCACCAGAAAAGGCACTGTACAAAGGCAAATATATATAAATATATATACAAAATATGCACACAAACATCCTCACATTAGCAAGTAAGGCACACACACAATACTACAGGGATACAACTACAGAAAGATAATCAGATTTTTACATCAGATGAGCTCTTTTGTTAAGTACATTTGTTTCAATAAAGAAAACAATCTGCAAATTTGGAATGATTTACAGATCCCCCCCCCCCGCCCGCCTTAAATCAGGCATTAATGCAGATCAGCACAATTCCATTCAACCAACCTCTGCTTGAACTGGACTCCCCACACCTTATTGAGGCCACAGTTTCCCTGTACAAACTCCCACTCCACCCCCCCAGATACACACCCAACTCCCCACCAACCTCACAGGGGTTCCTGGGCTGGTCCATGGAATCTGATGACATCACTCTCTCTTCCTTCCTGGAATTCTAAACCCTGCTGCTCTCCCCTTGCACACAGCTACGATCTCCATGGCAACCTCACCTCCTCCTGCTTCCCTATTGGCTTCATGGAGCAGGATACACAAAAAGGTTTTCCGTTCTGCCTCCACCACCGGCCCCTCCAAAAATGATGCTTTCAACAGGAACCTGAGCTAAATTTAGCTACTTAGGATTCAGAATCCTATGACTAAAAAAATATGGAGAAATATCTTTCTGCGTTCCATCCTTCCCTCAATCCCAACCCAAAGTGGCTGTTTTACTCTGGACCCAAGCCAAAACCAAGTGGTAATATCTGCTGAGCCTTAAAAATAGCTAGACTGCCAGCCTCACTGTCCTTTTCGGTTGGCACAGGAAAAATTCTCACACTTACCTCTTTCCATAAGAAGAGGAAGCAAGAAAGGGAGGAAGAGGGGGGAAGGGGAAAGGATGATGAAGGAGGTAACAAGTTTTGACAAATGTACTATGTAACTGTAACCCCTCTGTACATCACTTTGACAATAAAATTAAATTTTTTTAAAAAAAGGAAGAGGAAGAAGAAAATCATACAAGTAACATTTGGGAAATTTCATGTACTGAATATAATAAGTCTTCTGTTTCCCTCCATCTCCAGGCAAGGATAAAGGCAGAACAATCTGTAGTGTAAGAAAATAGAATTCTCTTCATTTGCTTCATATGATTTCCTCCATCAGAGGAAGAAAAATGAGTAAGGAAGTGGCGCTAGGAAAACCATACACTTCTGTGACCACACACACTAAGTTGGAAGAATCTGAATCCTGGGTCCAATTTTCCATCCCACAGACTGAGCTACTATGGAAACCAGAGCAAGTTCTCATATGCATCATCCAAAAATCAGCACACAAACAGGGATGTTATAGGAAATACTGAAAAGATTAATGTAGTTTAGGTCCCTAAGCCAAAGGAACTGAATACAAAATAAATTAATACCATGATTAGCAAAATTCCTACAGATATGAGAAATTTGAAATCCCCATAAGAACATAAACTTCTAAAAATAACCTTTAAGAATCACAGATATATATCATAAAATACATTCAATTTCTTGAATCACAGATATACTTCCTAGGTAGGTTTTCACTTCTGATTAAAAAAAAAAACCAACCTCAAAGACTAGCTAGCCAGCTTGTAACTAATAATTTTGGAACTGGACTTACTATATCTTAATCTAAACTCTAATTCTGAAGTGGCTACTCACTTTCCTTAAATGATGCCAGGATAATGAACCAGTCCAACTGCCCACTATCCCTTCCTAGGAAGGAATTCTTTCTTAGAGCCACATTTAATTGCTAAACATTGAAGGAACCCACTGGCTGTGTCCTATATGACTCTGGAGGACAAAACATCAATAATGACCAAGTAGGAAAAAAAGGCTCCAAGCAGGTGAAAGCCTTGTAGTAGGAAGGGAAGTGAATAAAAGTTAAGACACAATCAGGAAATTTGAATTTTTGGTTTGCAGGACCAGAGACTTTGCTCCAGCAAATACTCTCCAACAACTACAACAATAACAAAAGTATGCAAAATAATTTAGCATGTTAAAAAACAGTTGTGTGTCTCAAACAGAATTCAAACAATCTGGAATGTTTAGCAAAGTAAAACTGCCCAGCTAGTTAACACATGGTCATCTAGAATAAGCTTTGTAGCTGCTGTGGAAAACATCAAAGGCTGTAGTATATGCTGATAAACTGAGACTTGCATGGAAGTAAGGATAGTAGAGTATGGTGGCCCCATTTCTGAGGTATCTGCTTCCTTATTCTACTCCTCACTAATTCCTAACAAGTCTATCCTTCTATGAAACCATATCTGTGTGTACAGGTGACTCCATGGGCTAACTATGAAGAGCATGAACCTTCTTATCATTCTCAGGTCTTCCTACATATACTTAAAGCAGTTTCTGAGACTTACCTATCACATTAATTACTGTATTTTCATTATAAAATCTATCAACAATGCTCTGGATTAAGTGGATTGCTGTAATTCAAAAAGCTCTATATCCTCTTTCATTCAAATGTGTATTATGCCAGAGGGTTTATATCAGTTGTCTCTTTCTCAAAAAATGAAAACATTATTGTATATACTCCTATCTACGTTTTGCAAAAGGAAAATCAGAGCTCACAGATGTTAATGTAAATAAAGTTATTTTAATTCATCATTTGATATTTTTTAAGCATGATTCTAACTTAAGTGTATTTGAACTCCCAAACCTCGGAGTTTTGTTCCTTGTTGTTTGATGTTGCTAAAGATTGAACACAGGGCCTACAACTGCTAGGTAGCTGTTTAACTACTTGAACCATGCCTTCAGGAACCCCTGGCCTTTTTTCTTTTTTTTTTTTTTTATAAATTAGCTTGAGCCTGTCCTAGGGCTTGAACTCAGGGCCTAGGTGCTGTCCCTAGGCTTTTTTACTCAAGGCTAGTGCTCTAACCACTTGAACCACAGCTCCATTTTTGGCTTTTTTTTTTTTCAAATTTTTATTATCAAACTGATGTACAGAGAGGTTACAGTTTCATATGTTAGGCATTGGATACATTTCTTGTACTGTTTGTTACCTTGTCCCTCATACCTCCCCTCCTCCCCCTTTCCCTTTCCTCCCCTGAGGTGTTCAGTTCACTTTCACCAAACAGTTTTGCAAGTATTGCTTTTGTAGTTTTTTGTCTTTTTTTATCCTGTGTCTCTCAATTTTGGTATTCCCTTTCAATTTCCTACTTCTAATACCAGTATGCACGATTTCCAATATACTCAGATAAGATTACAGAGATAGTGTAGGTACAACCACTGGAAGGTCATTTTTGGCTTTTTGATAGTTACTTGGAAATAAGGGTCTCATAGACTTTCCTGCCCAGGCTGGCTTGGAACTAGTAGCTAAGATTATAGACATGAACCACCAGCACCTAACCAGGAACCATTTTTGCTCTGGTTATGTTTTGAAATAAGGTCCTCATTTCTGCCTGAGCTGGCCTGAGCTACACTCATCTTATTTATGCTTCCATCCATAGCTGGGATGATGGAAATGAACACCACACACAGATTGTTCTGTTGAAATAGGGGTCTCATAAACTTTCCCCCCCAGACTGGCCTGGAACCACAAACCCTTACAATCATAGCCCCAACATAGTTGGTACTATGCACTTGAGGAATCTAGTGAACTTTCTGTCCAATCTGGCCTCAAAACACCATCTACTCAATCCCTACCTCCTAAGTACCTTGGATTACGGGTATGAGCCACATCTGCTTGGCTAAGCATTTCTCAACTTGGCCTCTCGTTTACAAACAGAATTGGAGGGGCCTAGAAATCATTTTTTATCTATGTTATGAAATAAATGTTGCTTGACATAAAGTTCAAAGTCATTATTTTTATATGTTACTAACCCATATTAAGCCCTAAGCAGGCATTCAATCCTTATTAATTTATTATTCAAATCCTATTGTTCTAACCATCTGGACAAACAGTAATGATTCTATTCAGATCTTTTAAAATTAAAACTGGCTTGAGAAATTGCATGCTAAAGTAGAAAGACAAAATTCAAGTAACAATATGGAATTCAATTTTTCTAATATTCGAGATGAAAGGAAGCAGTCATAATGCCTACAGTGGCCTGATCTTAGTGTTGCAATGCCTACCAGAGTCTCATCTGTTGGTTTTGCTTTGTTTCTTTTGGGGAGTAAGAGATCAGGGATAAAACCTGCATCTTTACACATGTTAACATGAGCTCTATCACAGCCATGCCCTGATTACTGATTTTAATCCACAAATTCTAATGCAGTCAGGATCTATACAGCAGATTTATAACTTGTACATTCTTTAAATAGAATCAGAGCATTTCTCCAAGGATTTTACTGGAATTAAGTCAGGTGATTAGGGGACCATGCTAAAAGAGGCCAAGGTCATGTGATACCCATGTGAATCACATCCTGCTGTAATACGCACCCTCACTTTTCTTGAAAAAATAATGTAAACTATTATACGTATCTTCTAGAAACAAATTCAACGCATGTGTCTACTACAATCACACTTTATTCTTTAGAAAGCAGCTATTATCTTTCAGAAAATATGCCCAATCATCCATTCTTTCTCTCAATATTTACTGAACACCTATCACGTGTTAGTTGATTATCTCAAAAAGGTTAGTATTGAAGCACAAATAAACACAACCATGTATGATAATACAACATAGCAAAGGTAGATACAGTGGTGAAGGACTGGATAGCTTTAGAACAGGTTATGAAGAATGAGCAGGACTTTACTTAGGTAAGCGAGGAAGTTAAGGGAGTTCCAGGGAGCACTCCAAGATCTACAAAAGTAGAATCATTAGACAACATGGCACATTTAGCAAAATGTCAGGTATTTTGTGATAATAATAACAAATTTTAAGAGCAAAGCAACCTCTTCTAGATTTTCCAACTCATCATATTAGACTTTCCTAAAATATTTTACTCTAGATTAGATTTCCATAAAGGGTCAAGCACTTTAATACCATGTGGAGACTTATTTTCTTCACAGTCTCTATGGTAAAATTAAATACCAAAATAAGGTATATTCAACAAAAGGCATATCCTCCTAAAAATGAAGGCTTAAGTGGTTGAAACCCCTCAGTGAAGAGGTGATTTTGTTGGTAAAATAATTCCAAATGTGCTGTCCTTTGAGGTCAGTAAGACTTTTCTTACTCCTCTCAAAGAATAGATCTGAAAAGTGATCAGTGAATAAATTCATCAATTTTCTTTTCCTATGGTTCTTTAAAATGGTTAGGTTGGGTATTTGGCAAGCAGATGCAGATAGATTCGTTTAATTATTTTTTTTTAACACCACCATCATCGCCACCCACCACTCTAACACACAAGCACACAAATACAAGGGGACTCTACCACCCTGTCAGCTTGACAGACAAAGGTTATTATGTGTATGAGGAGAAGCTACCTATCATCTGTAGCAATCACAGAACAAAAAATTCTTCCCCGGTAGTCTTTTTATTTAAGTGGTTACATATATAAAAACGGGCAAGAAATCATAAGTGTGCTCTCATAAAATAAACCCACTCAAGTAATTAGCACCAAGTTAATAAAAACAAACAGAACATCAACAGTAAACACCCATTCTGTACCTCTGCAAATCACCTCCCTCCAGCCCACAACAATGACACTAATATCACAGATTCATGCTGTCTGTTTGAACTTTATACAAATGGAATCACATACTATATCTACTCTTTGTGCTAGTTCCTTTCATGCCAAATTGTCCTATGAAAGGAATCCATTTGTTCAGTGTATTCTATTTTACAAGTATAGTCTACTAAAAACATTACAATAATGTTAAGAAACATTTTGCTATTTCTGGCTCATGCTATTAACAAAAATAATGCTGCTATGTACAGTGTCTGTGTGTGTGTGTGTGCATGCGTGCACATTGGGCACAGGCATTCAGGGCCAAGGTTCTGTACCTGAGTTTCTGTGCTCAAGGCTAGCAATCTACCACTTGAGCACAGTTCTACTTCCAGCTTTTTGGTGTTCAACTGGAGTCTTACAGACTTTGTTGCTCTGGCAGGCTTTGAACCATGATCCTCAGATCTCAGCCTCCTGAGTAGGTAGGATTACAACCATGAGTCACGGGCACCTGGCTCTATGTACACTCCTGTTCACAGGTTTTAATAGACATGTATGCACATTCTGTTAGGAACAGAACTGCTGAGAATAGTGCTCAGCCTTGGAAGATACTGACAACAACCAGTTCTTTTCAATGTTTTATGTTCGCACTGGCAGTCCACGAAGGTTCCACATGCTAAATACCCTGTTAATGCTTAGTAATGTCCAACTTTTTCATTTGTCATTCTGGAGAGAATATAATAGTATCTCATTGTGGTCACTTTCTTTTCCTTCATGACTAATGCTGGTAACTACTTTTTGGGCATTTAGACATCAACTTTTGTAAATTATCTATTCCTACATATTGCCTACTTTGTTATGGGCTGTTCAAAAAATTATATAGTTTCATAGGAGTTACCCATATGTTCTGGACAGCAGACAGATCTGTATATTATGTAAATATCTTCTTCCTACTTTGTGGTTTGCCTTTTTTTTTTTCTTGTGCAAGACCAAGACTCAAACTCAGTACTCAACACCCTGGCCCATTGACTAGCACTCTACCAACTGAGCCATGCCTCCAGAGCCATGTCCCTGAGCTCTTTTACACAAGACTATCGCTCTACCACTTTGAGCCACAGTGCCACTTCCAGTTTTCTGGTATTTAATTGGAGATAAGAGTCTCATGCACTTTCCTGGCTGGGCTGGCTTTGAACTATGACCCTCAGATCTCAGCCTCCTGAGTAGCTAGTACTACAAGCATGAGCCCTCAGCACCTGGCTCCCATTTTCATTTTCTTAATAGTGTCTTTTAATGAATAGATATTTCTTAAATTTAACATAGTCAGGTTCCTTTAGTTAACAGTTATGTCATGTTAAAATAGAGTATTGTGAAGATGTTTGCCTGTATCACCTTCTAAAAATGTTAACTAAATAGCACTTAAAATATTTCTTAAGATTCCCAGGCATATCATATGCATGTGTATAAAATGCACAAGTGAAATTTTCTTCCAGCTAGGTCAAGAAAGATTAAACTAAATTAAATTCATTAACCACTTATCAAGTGCCTTTTATGTACTAGGGCTGTGCTAAATGCCACAGGAAATGGAAACGATTGTTAGAGATGATCCCTGCCCTAAGTGAGTATTAGGTGCTATATAATATGTGTAAGGTTTGAATGTGTCCCCCAAGGATTCATCTGTTTGAAGTTTTAGTACTCAGTATGGTGGCACTGAGATAGTGAAACGTTACAAAGGCAACAGGTCTGAGCTGGGTGCTGGTGACTCAACACCTATAATCCTAGATACTCAAGAGGCTGAGATCTAAGCCAATCCAGGCAGGAAAGTCCATCAAGTTCATGGGGCCTGTATCTCCAATTAACCACCAAAAAGCCAAAAATGGAGCTGTAGCTCAAGTGGTAGAGCACCAGCCTTGAGTGAAAAAGCTAAGGAGCAGTGCCCAAACTCTGAGTTCAAGCCCCAGTACTGGCACCAAAAAAAAAAAAAAAAGAAAGAAAGAAAAAAAGGCAGTTTTAGTGGGAGGTCACTAGGTGATTGGGGACACATGCCTTTGGAAGGCATAAAGGTAGTTCTCACAGAACTCTGAGTTAGTGCTCTCAAGAGCAAGTTGGTAGAAGTGCAATCCCAACCTCTGAATCACTCTCAGTAAGCATGAGCTCATCCTCCCATAGCTTAGGCACTCCTGCCACTATGGAGTCATCAGCCATGAGGTAATACAGCTAGGGGGCTCTAGCCAGAGCCAGTACTGTGTACTGGCCATTTAGACTCTGAGCCTCCAAAATTGAATTTCAAGTAAGCCTGTGTTCTTCATATATATCCAGCCTCATCTTTCATTATTAAAATTAAAACAAGCTAATACATTAAGGTTAGCTGGTAGCATGACCCCAGAATATTAGTGGTGTTTAGCGTTTAAATAAACTTGAGAATTTTGAAATCAGAGCCCCAAAATAATACATATTCCTCCACCACCCTCAGCTACTCGAGCAAATTTCTATTTCAACAAAGAACAGCAGGACAAAGACCTTGCTTTATTACTACTATCACTTCCTCAACACACATATCTAAAAACCATATCAGTTACCACTTGACAGTACAAGAATGATCTTAAGACAATTTAGAAGTCCAATATTGTCTAGCCTAATTACCTAAAAGGTATAACAGAATCCATAAATTACACAATTTTCCCCAGAATTAAAAAAAAAAAACAAACTAGGTCATTCTAGATAGAAAAAAGACAAGAAGGAAAGCGAAGGGAAAAGAGGTATATGTACACGTACATACATACACACACACACACACACACACATACACACTGCTTTCACATACCCACACAATCCTAAATTTTTTCTTAAATGTTTTCCATTTTTCTTACCCACAATTTTGCTTATCTGTTCTGTTGTTTTGGAGAGAAAAGCTATTTTTCCAAGCCAACCTTCTGAAAGGATCTCAGAAAATGAAAAATCAGATACAGACGTATGATTTTTATGAATTTAAGAAAAGTTAATTCAAGATGAAAAGTGGAAAGATGCTAAAAGGAAAAAAAAGTCATTAAGCCAATTTAGATGAGCAGAGCTTTTAAGGCATACAGAGTCATCTAGTTTTCTTTATTCTCCTATTTTATAATAGATTTCAAAAGAGAATTGTGTTCCTCTTCTAAACATATAAGCAGAACAAGACATGTCTGCTAATTTTAGAGAGGTCAAGGTGAGATGCTTCAGAGACTAGACTTTAAGGTTTTATGTACATTTTCTAAAATAAACCAAGAATCTATCGGTGGAGATCAAAAGAATACCTTAAGCTAAGGTAACAAATGATAAAGAGGGTGGGGGAAAGCCCATGGGAAATTACTCAATAAGTTCTCTGACCCAAAAGAATAGGCAAGAACCTAACTACCAGCATTGTGAACACTGTATGAGAAAAGATATAGACCTTGCCCTCATCAACTTTAGTCAAATTGGGGAAAAAGATAAAAAATCAATTAAATAAATAAAAATTAACAAATCATAAATACTTAAAAAAAGTTGGGGGGGAGGGGTGGGCTCCTATACATGAAGCCCTGGGTTTGATTCCCCAGCACCACATATATAGAAAATGGCCAGAAGTGGCGCTGTGGCTCAAGTGGCAGAGTGCTAGCCTTGAGCAAAAAGAGAAGCCAGGGACAGTGCTCAGGCCCTGAGTCCAAGGCCCAGGACTGGCAAAAAAAAAAAGAAAAAAGTTAAGGGAGTTTTAGAGTACTCTCACTCAAAGATAACTGATTGATTCACCCCTATCAATTCCTATTTTTTTCCCTTTACATCCACCTTCTGACTGTTGTTTCTACTCAGTCAAACCAGTAAGATTTCAGAACTGTAAACTGGTGCCTCTCATAGCACAGCATTTCCGAGTATTTGGCAAATGTGCATCATAAAGAAAGCCAAGAAGTATGACATGTGATAGGGTCTCAAGAGCCCCTCATACAATCTCCTTTCACACTGTCCTACAAGATAGGCAAGGGTTTGTCCACTTCTAGATCAAAATTCTGCCTTCTTGGAATTTCCAAAGCAGCTTTTGGACAAGTACATGTGAATCTGCAATTAACTGCTCTCAATGAAAATTTCAACTAAAATAGTATCATTTGTGCCCTTGAAATCTCTCCACAGACAATATTAAAAGGTTTGCTTTCTCTCTCCAGTATCAGCTTTTTACTTAACAGAGATTTCAAGTAGCATAATTGAAAGGGGGGAAAGAGTACAGTAATAATGAGTTTAGGAAGAGTAGCTCAAGTGGTAGAGTTCTTGCCTCCCAAGCTCATGAGGCCCTAAGTTCGAACCCTAGTACCACAAAAAAAAAGTTTAAAATGTTTTGGAAGTCTTTTTAATAATATCTTTCCCTTAGAAAAAATTTCTGAGAAAAGTTTGGGAGTTGCATATAACTCAAGAGAACAGGGCCCAGAATATACAGGGTTGAATCTCTCTTACATTACTACTTGTGTGACACTGGGCAAGTGCAGATAGGAATGAGGCCGTCTCTCCTAGAATTCTAATGTGTTAAATGAGATAATAGGAGTGATAACTGACAAATTAACAACTCAAAAGTCAAACATTCTCTCTCTCTCTCTCTCTCTGTCTCAGACCAAAGGAGGATACTCTTAAGAGGAGAATGCTAAGGCACATTGTCTATGTGCATCTGATCGTATAAAACAATATTATCTAAATGAATGCCAGGAAATAGAAACAAGAGGTTTTTTCTTTGTTGATGTTTTCATTTTCTTTTCTTTTTGTCTTGTTCCTTTATCTGTCTTTGAGAGGGTAAGGTGGAGGGCACAGAAATGGAGGGATAAAGGTGAACAAATGCAGCAATGGTACTCACTAGACACTATGCTGAAAATGAAGTAATACAACTTGTGGTTGGGAACAGGAGGGAAAAACTGGGAGAGGGAGAGGAAAGGGAAGAGGTAGCATTGTCCAAAAAGAAATGCACTTTTTATCTGACTTAAGTAACCACCATCTGTACATCACTATAATAACAATTTAAAATAAAACTTTAAAAGTTGAACACATAGGCCAGGTATAGTGTCACAAGTTTGTAATTTCTGCCTCAAGCAAATACACAAGATCCTATCCAAACAATAAAGCCAAAAGGGGCTGAGAGAGTGTGGCTCAAGAGGTAGAGTATCTGCCTAGTAAATGCAAGACCCTGAGTTCAAATCCCAGTACTGCCAATATAGATATATAAATGTCTATTAAGTACATTAAAAAACACCTTAGCTTCATTCTATTCTTCATGCCTATTCAAAGGGAGATAAAGGCCAAAAATAAATAAATAAGGTGAGAAAGGCTCTACTGGTAAACTGAGTGCTATTACAAGTCAGTAGTTACAAATACAGGTAATTCTTCAGCTGCAATGTTGTATTGCTTAAACTTGCTCATAAAATAAGTGAGTGTAGCCAGGCACTAATGTAATCCTAACCACTCAGGAGGCTGAGATCTGGGGATTGTAGTTCAAAGCCAGCCCAGGCAGGAAAGTTCATGAGACTCTCATCTCCAATTAACCACCAGAAAACTAGAAGTAGAGATGTGGCTCAAAGTGGTAGTGCACTCGCTTGAGTGAAAAATCTCAGGGACAGGGCCCAGTCCCTGAATTCAAGCACCACAACCACCACCAACAACAACAACAACAATAAAAAGATGGGTGATTGTGTGACTGTGATGTCCTAAAAGTCTCAATTTCAAAGATTCTGACCTATTATTTCTATTAACATCAAATATCCAAAATTCCAAGTATTTCAGCTCCAAAGCTGTTATCTCCCAGACAACTTCACAACTTAAAAACAACATAAATTTTTTTCATCAGAAAATATATTCTATGTTTGGCTCAAAGAAATAGGTAACTTTATTCACAGGGAATCAAATGAAAACAAAGCAATGTGGCAGAGATCTTTATTCTTTTTTTTTTTTTTTTTTTTGCCAGTCCTGGGGCTTGGACTCAGTGCCTGAGCACTGTCCCTGGCTTCTTTTTGCTCAAGGCTAGCACTCTGCCACTTGAGCCACAGCGCCCCTTCTGGCCGTTTTCTGTATATGTGGTGCTGGGGAATTGAACCCAGGGCCTCATGTATAAGAGGCAAGCACTCTTGCCACTAGGCCATATCCCCAGCCCGAGATCTTTATTCTTACATAGTATAGTTATACAAAGTCTATCCTAATAAATTCACATTTATGCAATAATATCAACACAATCACTAAATATATTAGAATAAAATTGCAAAGAACCAGAATCCCTGGGATGGCAAAGTTTCTATAACCATTGACAAGATCTAGAGAGTTGAGAGCCAATACAAAGCCTTGGTGTAACAGGCATCTGGACCAATAGCATCAAGTACATACATAAAATATATTCCTGACAGAGTCTTGAGAGCTGGAAAGAATGATTCACGGGGCCTGAAGCTGAGCATCACCACAAAATCCTCTTTTAAGCTGTGTAGATTGCAGTGGTTGGGAAGCTAGCAAAATTTAAGCCTAAATCAAAGCACAGCAGGCATGCTCCCTTGGCCACAATGCAACATGGGATGAGTGCAAGACAGATTTCTACTTCTGCTGGGTTTGAAGTCACTTGCCAAAGGAACCCTCTGGTACCAACAGAAACAACAAGTGATACTCATTTTACTATGCAGATGAATTATCCCCACACAATAATCTAAAGCAGTCACATTCTCTTTATTTACTTCTAGCCAACTCTTCTCATGTCCAGAAAAAAAAAAAGCCTTTCCTAAATTATTTGACATCTGCCTTTATGTCCTTTATGTGACCATTTCTTCCTTTTGTCCTCCTCTTCTCTGCTCCCATTGTGTGTGTGTGTGTGTGTGTGTATTTTACTGTTCTCTGAAAACAAATGGAAAAGAGATTACTGAGAGGAAAGGAAAGTAAAAGATGTAGAGAGGGCAGGAGAAAGGGCAGTCCACAAACCAAGGCACAAAGAGAACAGCATAGCTGCACTGCCTATAAGCTCCAGGAATAAGGGATGTTTCTGATTAGGTGAGTACAACTGCAGAGCTAACAGGAAGTGCCCAGGAGGCCCTCTTCCACAGCCCCAGCCCAAACACACTGGAAACCTTTGTGCTGTAAAAATCCCATCTGGAATTAGTTAGGACTAGGCTCCTAGTAGACCATTACTTTTTTTAAAATAAATAAATAAACACTTTGAATGGCTAAACTTAGTTTTCCTGCCTGCAACCTTTTAATACCTTCTCCCCAAATCACACCTCAGAGCATATTTCCACATCTCTCCTCCTGGTGAGACCACAAAATCTTATAAGAACTTAAAAGCATTCATAAAGTTAGCATCCTCCCTTAGGCTCAGGAACCCCCAGAAATTTACAACATGAATACAATTAAAATCCCTTTTTCACAACAGCTTTTTTTTTTAAGTGCTAGTTTTAGGAAATCAACATGGCCTTTTTAAAGAATTTAAATGAAGGAAAAAGTTTATGGAAGTATTTTTGCTCTTGTCTTCTAAACCATGCAAAAAATACAAAAGAGAAATTCTGGCATATTCTCGTAGTGTTCAAAGGGAAAGTTGCCCCCTCCCCCCACCACTAAATTGCCTACATTTATTTCTGGATGAAATGCAATTGCTTTCTATTAAAAAATGGAAAATCTCTGGTAGTGTGGCAAATGCCTGGAAATAAATTCAGAGGAAATGGATAACAGTCCTGATAGTCATTAATTAGCTACTACTTAATACTCCTGGGTCTCTATCTTTCTGAAACCAGTAAATGAATATATACAACATCAGCCTCCAGCTTCCCCTAGCAATCATTACTTTAAAGTAGTTTCTTATATCCCTAAAAACTGCACGGAAAGGAGCTATACGGTTGTGAAGAGATAGGATAGAGCCCAGCAGATGGTAAATCTATCCTACAGGACATGACCCCTGTCCTCATATTGCTTAGACACCAATAACCAAGGTAGGGGAGTGCACTGTTTAAGAAAAAAGTGCCAGGCTAGCCATCTGGGCCCAGCATCTTAGAGAAGTCTAACACCAGTATAAGAATTAAATGCAAATAACATACTATAACATAACGTTAGCCTTTGTGCTCTGCCTAAGAGTTTCTTATTTATGTAACAGGTTCAATAAATACTGAATCTACCAAGAAGGCCAGATTTTCTGGGGGAAAAATTTTAAAGCTTCCTTGTGGTCAGGAAGTTGTAATTTATAGAAGTGAAACAGAGATATTTAAGACTTAATACTGATGGGTAAGGCTAGCCCTCCCTGCCCATGGATTTTGCATCTTTAATTCAAACAACCACAGATTCGAAATTCCTAAGGGAAAAAAAATCTTGTGCATCTATGTACAAGCATGTACAGAATTTTTTCTTGTCACTATTCCCTAAGCAATACAACTTAACAGGTATTTACAAAGCAATTTCATTGTATTAAACATTATGTCATCTTCAAATGGTGGGGCACACATGAGAAGATACATAGGTTTGTAGCAAATACTGTCACTTCAGACAAGCACCTGTGAAGTCTGGTATCCACAGGGAGAATGTACTGGAACCAATTCCCTATGTTTACTAAGGGGCTACTACAAGCTCTTAAACATCTCGTAAGAGTCCATAAATGTTAAGCCATTTCTATTCACACAGAAAGGGGTACACCTATATAAATCACTCCCCCAGACCACACTGTCACCAGAGTGGAACACTGAGACTGTGTCAACAAAAACACCACAGTTAAACCTTTGGTAGCCAAGAACCAGCTCTTAACCTTAAACTGTTTTCTAGGGACTAAGACCAGTCAAACAAGTAAACAATTTGAGATTAAATTGTCCTTTACTGGCAGCCTTACCCTCAGGTACAATCCGAACAGCAAGTATTACTGTAGACTACATCTAAGATTTTTGGCAAAAGGTCTGTTCATGCACACAGTATCTGCTTTCATGTGCAATCACTATGATCAATGTTTTCCTCACAACTAAAAACTGGTTTGATTCTCAGAGTGCCTGTTTTTACCATTTCACATCTAGAAGAGGAGGAAATCAGTCAAATGTGGTCTGCGACCTTGTTTCTTATTCTTGTATCTTAAATAATATAGAGGAATAGGCTCTTATTCCTATGCCTCTTCATGAAGTATTCCACTCTGGGCAATAAGCTCCCTAAAAAAATCTATTTTCACCAGACAGCAATATCTTGTGTCTGTAGTCCTAGCTACTCAAGAGGCTGTGATCTGAGGACTGAGGTTCAAAGTCATCCTGGGCAGAAGTGCATAAGACTCCAAAATAACTGAGGGATGGGGATGGGGGATAGGGTTAGAACAAAAGTGTGACTCAATAGTACAGCACCAGCCAGGATTGAAAAGGCCAAGTAAGGCCTAGAGGCCCAGTACCAGCAAAAAATCAATTTCTCCTGTGTGAATTCTCCCTTACCTCCTTTCTAAAATGATAAGACTTCAAGAAAAATTCAGAGAAAAGTAAGAATCTATGAGATGGGGTTCTTAAAAAAACAGTAAAGTCACATTTCCTGGTGGAATGTGAAGGGCTGAACTGTACAAGGCACATACCAGGGGTCTAATCCACTCTGAAACATTAATATACTTCAAATTAGGTCCAGAGAACTTGGCAGCTGGGCTGACTCCCAAACCAACTATGAACAAAACTGGACTGGTCAGGATTCTTCCTGGCAAACATCGGGAAAGGGGGCCAATCAAAACTCTGCTGTGCTAAGGAACTCAGCCTTTTCCTTAAAGGGAAACACTTCAAGATACATATTCTCCTGCACATGTAGGAGGAGGGAAAGGGGGTTAACTCTTCTTAACTCCTACCTTCAGTTCACTTCATTTCTATAAATTCCTTTTTCTATATTTGGTTCCTTCTGTACTACTACCAGCTTTGCTGTGGACTATACGAAAAAGCAGGTTAGGTAGAACTCTACAGAAAAACAACCAGGAACCAAATGATCCTTTTGGCCCCAAGGGGCAGGGCACCCCTCACCTCCCTGCAACTGCCTGAAGGCCAATTTCTTCTTTGATCCCGCCTCTTCCCTTCCTCTGACCCTCACTCCCCAAACCCTGAAGAGCCCAAGTGCCAAAGTAAACTGCATGCTGATCCAAGTACCCAAAGCTGGGCAGCAACCTCGGTAGGTGGGGCTTCTCAACCTGACTGCAAGGGCAACTTTTTTTTTTCCTGAACTTCTAATAAAACACAATAAAATGGGAGTTACAGAAAATTGATTTTGGGGGGGACTTGAACACAGGACATCAATGTCTAACTCAGTTTCTTCATTCATGGCTGGCACCCTACCAACTTGAACCATGCCTTCAGTTCTAGCTTTTTAAGCTGGTTAACTGGAGACAAGAGTCTCATAGATTTGTCTGCCCTGGCTGGCTTAGAACTGTGATTCTCAGATCTCAAGTTCCTGAATTGCTAGGATTATAAGTATGAGCCACCAGCACCCAGGAAAAAAAAAGTGAAATTTTTAAAAAGACCAAAAACATATAAAAGCCAAAACATAATATTCGATTGCACACTGAAAAAATTACTGTCGTGTTATAGACATTTCTAAGTGCTTTCGATTTCTGTACCTACCTCATATGAATTGGTAATAACATAAATTGTTAATACACAGTGAGTAGAATAATGCCAATCTGTAAGTGACTAATTAGTACTGATACAGTGAAAGGAAAACAAGCTGTTATACCCTACAATCCTAGGAGTGAATCCCAGCTCAGTTACTTACTGGTCATATGGCCTTAGGCATATAATTTAATTTCTCTGAATCCCAATTTCTGCACTTACAAAAAGTAATGTAACCTTGATAAATACTACATTTGATGGCTATGAAAGGATTAGGAAAATGTAGGGACAAAGCCTCACACTCAATTCTAACTTTAGGAATTTATATTTTCATAGTTAATTATAACTAGCAAAATCCAGATCTATGATCTTTCATTGTCTTTTGCCATTTCCCTTCTGCTCTCAAGAAAAACCTAACTTCCTTATATGATTTCCTGTGGTTTCTGTTTGACCCACAACATATTCCAATTTTATTTCTAATCAAATTTCTACTAGTTCAATCACTATCACTATAGCAGTTCAACTGCTATCATTAGTTTTCTTGTTATTTTAATAAACACTAGACATAAAAATGTTTTAAAAGTGAACGATATAAGGAATAACAGAACTTTACATAAACCACTAATATTCTAGTTGACTATCTTCCACTCAGTCCTCTGATACGTGTGTGTGTGTGTGTGTGTGTGTGTGTGTGTGTGTGTGTGTGTTGCCAGTCCTCGGGCTTGGACTCAGGGCCTGAGCACTATCCCTGGCTTCTTTTGCTCAAGCGCTCTACCACTTGTGCCACAGAAACACTTCTGGCTTTTTCTGTTTATGTGGTGCTGAGGAATCGAACCCAAGGCTTCATGCACGCAAGGCAAGCATTCTACCGCTAAGCCATATTCCCAGCCCTGATACACTGTATTTAAAGATCTGAAGTTAAATCAACCTCAGTGCTTCAGATAAGTCCCATCGCCCTTTCTAAGGCCATCTCTTATGTATCATATGAAAAGGTTAAACAACAAGCTTGCTAACGTATTTTATAGCTTGCTGTTAATTTGATTTAGGCTTAATGTTTTTAATATATTCCCTGTTAAACTCCCTTTCCCCCCTCATTTCACTTTCTATTTTGACAATTCCAGCAGCCACTCTCTTAAAATTCAGAACACTAAATCTCTCAAAGACTCTGGCCATATCATTATAACCTCCAGCCTTTCTTTTATTTTCTAAGAACCTTCTAGTCACTGGGGAGAACAAAGTCCAGGATCCTCCAGCTAGCAAGTCCAACTCAGTCTATCAAACTCTACTGAGCCTCCAATCTTTTACATTATTGTGTCATTCAACCAATAGTGTTAAATGAAGTATGCCAATAGCTGTTCTGAACACTGAGGATGGAAGTAAAATCAGTTAGACTATCCTTGCTCTGAAGGGATTCAACATAACATTACTAATATAGTAATGATGGTCTATGGGTGCCATAGCTTGCCTTTACTTATGCTGGAACATTATTCCCTCACTCTAGAACATTCTATATGGTCCATTAGAAGACTGAAAACAACAATTCGGGCATATAGAACAGGTAGACCAATAAGACACAATAAAATGTGCTAAGTCAACAGATGCCAGTGGCTCACACCTATAATCCTAGCTACTGAGGAGGCTAAGATCTGAGGGTCAAGGTTCAAAACCAGCCTGAGGAAGGAAAGCCCATGAGACTCTTATTACCAATTAATCACCAAAAAGCAGAAAGCAGAGATGTGACTCAAGTCATTGAGCACAGCCTTTAGTAAAAGAAGCTCTGGGATAGCACTCAGAGCCTGAGTTCAAGCCCTAGGTTGGTATTATAAAGGGGAGGAGAAGGGAGGAGGGGAGGGGAGGGGAGGGAAGGAGCGGAGGGAAGGAGAAGAGGGAAGAAGAGGAGGGGAGGAGGGGGAGCGGAAAGAAGGAAGCAAGGAAGGCAGGCAGGCAGACAGAAGCCTAAAAGGGAATTTGAGGAGGGTCTCAAACATAGCAATGGCTGAAGTATTGGTACTTAAAGGCACATACATTAAGAGAGGTTCACAGGGCAGTGCTACTAGAGATCATATACATTTCAGAGATGACACTTTAGGCAGTAGGAAGTATGCCCTCAATGAGGACTGTGGGAACCCAGTCTCTTCTTTCTCTTTCTCTAGGTCCAAATACAACTGCTTGCTCTTGTACATGCTCCCACCATGATGTGCCACCTCCATCAGAGGCCCAAGCCAATGGGGCAATCAGATCTTGGAAATAAATCTCCAGAAAATCTTCCTTTACTTTATAAAAAGCCTGATTCCAGTGTTTTTCTTTATAGTAATGGAAAATTAAGAGATCCCCTAGACTGGAATGGGATCAGGGTCAGTTTCCTTAAAAAGGAAACACCATTAACTGAGATCTAAAGAACAAGAGAGTATTAAACTTGTAAGGCTGGGACCTGAGGATCACAGTTCAAAGCTAGCCGGGGCAGAAAAGTACCTGTGAGACTCTGGCTAGTAGCATGCTAGCCTTGAGCAAAAGAGCTCAGAGACTGTGTCCAGGCCCTGAGTTCAAGCCCCACAACTGACCTGAGGGGGCGGGGAATGGAAGGAGAGAGATCACATTAGCTTGAATTTACCACGTTTCATTTTGTGGAAAAATTTTTGAGCAGATAGGGTAGGTAGGTACGTAGCTCGATCAAAGAGGGGAAAAGGGTCATTTTACTGGAATGTAAACTCTTAAGAAGGAATTTTGTGAATGGCTTTTAGCAGTGGAATAAACATTTTACCACCATCACAACCCTATGATAGTTTCATTTTGCAAAACAGAAAATGAACTTGAAAAAAGGTAGACTGTACAAGGTCTCACATACACATACAAACACAAACACAAAAATGGCAGACTGTTAAGCACATCCTCCATTCGTTCTATTCTTCTCAGAGCAGAACCAGTTCCTCGGATTTCATTGAAAAATCAACTTTTCCTTGGATATTCTAATCCTTAGTAAGTACTGCTCTCAAAATCCAAACATTCAAAAATTGTCTTAGAAGCTCAACATAGACATACCCTATGACCCAGCCATACCACTCCTAGGCATCTATCCTGAACAACAGGTCTCAGGATACCATAAAGACATCCACACATTCATGTTTATCGCTGCACAATTCACAATAGCCAAAATATGGAAACATTCCAGATGCCCCACTACAGATGAATGGATCAAAAAAAAAATGTGGTACCTGTACACAATGGAATACTACATAACGATTAGAAATGATAAAATACTGGTATTCACAGGGAAATGGTCAGAGCTTGAACAAGGGGCATGGTCTCCTTGATATATGACTGTTAGGGGCGGGGGAGAACAATAGAGACCAGGTCTGCAAAATAACAAACGTCTTTTCAAAAGGTATTTCCACATGTTTGGATCAGCGACTTTACATTATATATCTAAAACCAAACAACTACTAAACAAACATAAAAAGATCTAAAATAGACCTATCAGTGGATCACAACAGCTCAACAGCTATGTACACATGATTATATAAGATGAGAATAAGCAAAAACAACCCCAAGAGAAGGACACAGGAGGATTCTATTGTTCACGTTACGTTTAATGTTCTAGGTGAATTTCCTTTGGCGTACCCTACATGGTTTCTGTATATGATTTTTGTACACAAAATATTGTATATATGCCTACCTGATCTAGGGAAAGGAAAGAAAAATGAGGGTATAACAGATATCACAAGAAATGTACTCACTACCTTATTATGTAACTGTACCCCCTTTGCACAACACCTTGTCAGTAAAATTAATTAATAAAAAAATTGTCTTAGCTCCATTTGTAAGACAATCAGTAAAATCTAGTATATTCCATTTTTGCATTTTCGCCAATGTGGATTGAAAAAAATAAAACACTTTTCCTTTGATTCAGGCAGTAATAAGGCAACCCACGCAGAATTCACCATATACTCTGTAATGCAAAACACATCAGCATCCATTTTATCTGGCAGCAGGAAGAGATATAAGTTAGGACCCTACAATTATTCCTGTAGAGAGGCATACCAGAGGGAATGTAGGCATAACAGCTACAATAATGGTAATACAAATAGCCATCTGCACTTATAGCCAGGCATGCCAAGAGCTTTTAAACACCCACACCCCTAATGCCACTCTCTCCCTCCGTGCAGGTGGGCCAATTCCTTTCCATTCTTTCCGGCCCACATAATTTCAGAGGAATAGATAATCTGCTGCCAGGAGCAGGAAGCAAAGAAAGCTGCTGTACTTTTGAACACAAAAGACCAAAAAAGAAGGGCCCTAACTCCACCCCGTGTTCTACCCAATAAGCCAACATTTCTCCATTATTCTCAGTTTAAAAACACAGAAAGGTAGTTCCTGTTCATCACCCCCAAGTCCCTCCCTTCCCTGACATCCACCCTTCCCCAACTAGTTTGGCTACCCCTCCCCCTAACTCATGGTAAAGCTGTCAGTTACAGTCTCTTCATTATCCAAGGAGATCTTGAAGACAGGGGACCCCCCTCAGCTTTTTGTTCACTCTTTTTTTTACCCTCTTTGTGTCCCCGACCCTATAAAACCAAGGAAACAATGAACGCGCAACAGTACTCTAGTATTCTCAGATAAATCCTCTCTTCAGTTTTACACTTATACTGAGGGCTGCTAGCAAGATATGTGATTTATTCCCAATTATAGCTGAATTCATCTGAGTGATGATGTAGTTACCAACTCCTCAAAAAAGTGCTAGCAACAATGGGAGATCTCAAGAGCACATTTGAGCAACAGCACACTTGCCCAGTGGCCTTCAGCTCTGTGCAGCCAAGGATTTCCCAGTGATTTTTGCTTTACTAACTACTATCCCATCCCTACCACCAGTGACAATCTTCCTAACTACACTGGTCAAAACAAACAAACCTGATAGAAAAGTAGGATAGGAAGACAAGTGAATAAGACCATGGGATAGTTTCAGTTTATACCCTTTAATAATACTTAGTCTTGGGGGTTTTTTTTTCCTCTTAAAGAAAATAAATTACCTTGGGAGGTGCCAATTTTTACCAAATTTTATTTGGAATTATTATAAGGTACCAGAACTAAAATCAGCCTCAGAAATAGCCTCATCATATCCCCACATTTTGTGGATGGAAAAAAAGCCACTAGAAGTTAAGACCTGATAGCTATAGATATGGCTCAAGTGGTAGAGCACCCACTCACCAAGCACAGACCCTGAGTTCAAACACCAGTACCACCATAAAAAAGTTAACACTTGCTAATGACATTATACAATATTGATTCTAAATGGCAAAAAACTATACCTAATTTGTCTCCCGTGTCCAACACAGTGTTCAGCACTTGGTAAGAAGTTGGTGATCTGAAATAGATTGACACAATACATGGGAAACCTAGAACCCATAATGGTTTGCTTCAAATACAATTGTTTACCTCATATGTGACCAGAAAGCTAAAGTCCATGGGTGGTAACGTGGAAATCAGGTTCTCTCCCTCCTCAACAGAGAGGCATAGGTCCTTTATTTCTGAGAAGTTCCCAACTTCCCTCTCTCTTCCAACTGCTCTAAAAATCCTAACAGCTCAAGCCTGATTTTCTAAAACATCTCTCTTCTCTCATTCAGATTCTCTTTTAGCAATTTTCTATATCTTCTTAATGGCTCTCCATTTAGCATCCCCCCTTATGGCTTGAACCTAAGCCAATGATTTCCAACCTTGGCAGCATACTAAAATGACCTGGGGCTTATCCCTAGCACTCCTGATTTCACTGATTTGGGTCAAGTATAGCTTATTGGAAAAAAAAATTAAAGCTTCCAAGGAGATTCTAATGAACAGCTAGCTAAGGCTGAGAATCTCATCTCACACATTTGGTCATTATGCACTCCAAAATAACTACTGACTATTGTTCTGGACTTAGAAAATATCAGGCTGCTGTACACCAAGGCACAGTGTGCTGCCAGACAGAAGGCACATTAGTAGCATACCCTTGTTAACAAGCATCTGTCATATAATAACACTTTGGCAAATACGTCAGTAAAGTTCTATAAATCATTAATGAGAATGAATGGTCAGCATCTGGATAAAGAAAAAGACTAAAGAATAAAAAAAAAGATACTATTGGAGATTTCTGACTCAGAAACACATTTAGGTGGTTTCTGACTATTTTGTTGCTGGTTTTTAAAGCAAGTATCCAGATGCTCTCTCTGTATCAAAAACAACTTTTGTAGTACATGAGTAAACACAACCCCAAAGAAGCAAACAACATACCCTCAGCTTCATGATTCTGATTATACCAAAACCTGTGTCTGGACATCCTTAAACTTTCTTCATAGCGAATTATTACTCATGCTTCAAAGGCCTCTTTCTGTCACTGAAGAAATGCTGAAATTCTATATGGCAAGCACTGAGATCTGGGCACTAGAAACACACATTGACTAAGACACAGCCTGGGAAGCCAGATAGTAAACAATGAATGGTGAAGTTGAGAACAATAGGGGTAGTGACTTTCTCCAAAGGCAAACTCATTTGGTCCCTCAAGAACAAGTCAAGAACAGGAGACTTGTCTATGTTTCTATATTTTCTTAACACACACAATGAATAATTTCATTTGCTTTTGCACCAAGCCTGGGGCTTGAACTCAGGGCCTGGATGTTGTCCCTGAGCTTTTCTGCTCCAGGCTAACACTCTACTATTTGAGCCATAACTCTACTTCCATTTTTTTTTTTTTTTTTTTTTTTTGGCCAGTCCTGGGCCTTGGACTCAGGGCCTGAGCACTGTCCCTGGCTTCTTCCCGCTCAAGGCTAGCACTCTGCCACTTGAGCCACAGCGCCACTTCTGGCCGTTTTCTGTATATGTGGTGCTGGGGAATCGAACCTAGGGCCTCGTGTATCCGAGGCAGGCACTCTTGCCCCTAGGCTATATCCCCAGCCCCTCTACTTCCATTTTTGGTGGTTAGCTGGAGTGAAGAGTCTCATGGGCTTTCCTGCCTAAGCTGGCTTGGAACCATGATCCTCATATCTCAGCCTTCTTAGTAGCTAGGAATATAGGCGCGAGCTATCATTGCCTGGCTACAATGAATATTTTGAATGAATTTTAAAAGCTGAGTTTTAAAGAGTAGAAATTAAAAATTAGTAGAAAAATAGTCATAATCATAGTTAACTAAAAGCCAAGGAACCTAAACCTGAGCTGTTCGTACCACCTACAGTATTTTAGGTGAATCTCTTTCCTTTCTGTCACACAGGTAGAGGAAATAAGCTGGGCTATGCAGTACTGAAGCAAACAGGCCACACCACAGAAACAGACACTATCTAGTGCTGCAGATTGTCACTATACAGTAGTATAGGGTGAGCCCACATTTCTGAAGCCAGAAATCTAGGTTTCATGTACACTCTCCCAAATTTTAAAATATTGTCAACCAAACACAGCCTAATGTGCAAGAGTCACACCACCAGCCCAGTTTGCCACCTCTGGCCTAGATCATCCCTAAACCCTCCCTAGTTTTAAGGATCCATACCCTTAAGTGGAATAACTTCTCAACCAAAACTACTGAAGAGGAGATAACAGGGTTAGAAAACAGAAAAAGAAAAGAACAGTCTCTTCCGTGTAATTCATCACACAACAATATCCTTGTTAGGGAAAAAAAAATGTATCCTGAATAATAGAAAGGCCAATTCTAACTTCTTCTTTAAAGAGTAAAAGCAAGCCCACTATATTCTTAGTGAGCTGGAGCTGGATCTGTTATACTTTTGATCAATATGTATCCCTATCATAAGCAATCAGGTATGCTTACACGGAAGCAACATCCACACCCCACATGGCACATAGCAAGGAAATCAATTATGCTGAAGACTGGCAAAGTGCCCAAAGACACAGCAGGAATTTGATATGAACGGCAGGATGAGGAAGGAGAATGAATAATTCAGACTCCCTGATTCACTTAACAAAGTCCTGTCAAGCACAAGCTGAGGCCCATGGTTGTGGGCTGAGCTCTCTTAGCTACAAAGGAACTGAACCCACCAAGTGGAAAGCCTACAGTGCCTGTGGTGCAGGTGGGGAAAAAGAAAGACGTGCACATAGTGTGTTTCCAGCTGTTGGGCCAAATTTTATGCTGTCATTAACAAAGGAAAAAGAATATGCTTATTTAATATCTATCCTCTGTAAGAAGGCCTCCGCTAAACTTTTTTAAAAGCCCAAAGTAAATAAGACAATAGACAACACAAAACAAAGTACCAGTCACCAGAGCTGAAAGTAGAGATCTTCCCAACTCTTTCTCCTCACACCCCCAGGTAAAAAGAAGTTGCTAACATGATCTACACTGCTACAATGATAACTGTGGACTCACACATTATTTACTAACTGCTAAACTCAGCTGCAAATGTGTAAACACAGGTCTATTCTGAAAATAGATCAAGACCTATCCTGAACTTTAGTCTGTCATCATAAACTCTAAATATGCTGGAAAATAGTTTTGTACAAGGATTTAGTAAAAAGATAAAATAAGGGCTGGGGATATGGCCTAGTGGCAAGAGCGCTTGCATCGTATACATGAGGCCCTGGGTTCGATTCTCCAGCACCACATACACAGAAAATGGCCAGAAGTGGCGCTGTGGCTCAAGTGGCAGAGTGCTAGCCTTGAGCAAGAAGAAGCCAGGGACAGTGCTCAGGCCCTGAGTCCAAGCCCCAGGACTGGCCAAAAAAAAAAAAAAAAGATAAAATAAAAATAGTACAATCTGTTATCTACCAAAAAACCAATTTTCTAATAAAACAAACAACTTTATTAAAAATAGGCTCAATGTTGGAAATGGCAGTTTACCAAAGAAGATGAGCAGCAAATGAGCATACAAAAAGATACATTATATAAAAATCATATACATGAGGACATTGCAAATTTTTTAATGGTGTTATTATTAGATACATATTTGAATAGCTAAAACTCAAAACACTTTCACCAAACCCTTGCAAGGAGGTAGAGAAACTCTTGTCACTCCTGGTAGAAGTACAAAATGGTACAGCCACCATGAGAAGATACTCGGGCAGTTTCCAAGATTAAAATGGTCCTAACCAATCAGTAAGCAGTTATGTTCCTTGGTGCTTACCCAAATGAACTGAAAATTTATGTCTAAATGAAAACATGCACATAGGTGCAAATAACCAATTTTTAATAGTACATAAATTACCTAGGAAAGAAAAATAAAGGGACAGTCCAATCTATTTTCACATATATATGATAGGTTTCATTTTTTATCTTCCATTTTTGTTTTTTAATGACAACCGTAAAATATTTACAACCAAACATTTAAATTTCTCAGTTATAATACTGAGGCAAATACCTCAGTATTGTAAAATGTTACTTGTCAACAATGAGCCAAGAATATATTGACTTCTAAATGCTACACTACTGAAATTATGCTGGTACAAAAATCAAATTTGGGAAAGAACAAATTTGATGAGCTTCTCAAATTCTTCTAAGGCTGTAAAGTCACAAAGCAAAGACCAGATTCTAAACACTAGCTAAGTAGGAGAAAGCAGATTTCATCAAACAATTATTACCATAAATAAATGCACTTAGTGTGAGCTCATGCTTTTAAAAACCACTTTAAAAATTAATTTAATTCCCAAAGTTACCAAAAGCAACAAACAACTTCTCAAAATTCAAATGGCTGTCTAAGCAGGAACTATGTCCATCCTAAAAAGAAAGAAGAAGCATTAAAATGAAAAAGTAATCAAATAACAACCATATTCCTTGGGGTGACAATAACCAAATTTTCTTATTTACATCAGACTTGCCTCTAGGGAGTTAATCTACCAATCCACAATGTAGAGCCATGTGATACTACAGTGGTGACTCAAACCACAGAACCTATTAAGAGGAGATAATGCACCAGACAGATACTTGTTGCTCACACTGTGTATTAGAGATCATGATCTAAGGGATCACCAGGCAAGCAAGCACCCAAAGATCTGAGAAAAGAGGCTCTTAGTTTCCAAATTCCTAGTGACTGACATATCTAGAAATTAGTATATACATATATATGTTTGCCTTTATATACCTATATAGAATACCTATATAGATATACCTATATCGAATATATACCTGCCTTTATTTTTGTCAAAGAACATAATGTCACACTGTTGATATTTTAGCAGTACAAGGATAAAATTTATTCTATAATTTATCTGGTGACAATGGTGCAACAGTATTTAATAAATTTATTTTTTTATCTTTAAACAGTTGCACAGAAGAGCTTCAACTTAACATGTCAATTTATGTGTACAATGCATCCTGATTAGCGTCACCTCTTCATTTTCCCCCCAATTTACCCCAACCCCACCCATTTCTGCAGTTCTATTTTCACATATGTGCACTGTTTATTATAACTGTATGTGCCCACCACTTAGCTCCATCCCCCTTAGACAAGACATGTTTCAGCTTCCTGGAATTCATTTTGTTACACTGCTAATTGTTCAGAGGAGTTACTTCTTAGAAATTTACCATACTAAAGTCAGTTTGTGTATATATGCATATAACCATGTATGGTTTACATATACATTAATATTTAGACCTAATTTCCACATAAAAGAAAACATGTACCTTTTAACCACATTTTTAAAAAACTTCCCAGATAATACTAGTAGTCAAGACTGAGGAACACTAGTCTAAGTAAATCCTGAAACAAACTAGCCAGGAGTTACTTAATTACTAAAACAGGACAAAGCTTAAAAGGAGATTTTGGGCTTTTGAACAAAACTTTGCTAGTAATAATTATTTCCACCAAAAGAACCAAATACTAAACAATGCTCATTTGCTCTGAAACTCTGGAACTTGTTTTCTATACTGATAGGGATCTTTCAGTTCTCAAATCCTATCATCTACCTAACCATTTAATAAATATTAGCCATCTTGTCAGACTTACTGCTAGGTACCACTAATTTTAAAAGTATAAAAAGATCAAATATAGTTCCTACCCTCAAGGAATTTACAATCTGGTAGGAGATCAAGGAAAAATGGCTCTTATGCAGCCTGCTATAGTTTAGACAACCATGAATGTTACACAAAGGTCCATAAGCTAAACACTATTTCCCCAAAGGTTGGCAGAAGCTTTAAAATAAAATAAAAAAGCAGAGGCGAGGGTGTAAGATGTGGCTCAAGTACAGTGCAATACCTGCCTAGAACATATGAGGCCATGAATTCAAACCCCAGTGAGGAGAAGGGGAGAAGGGGACTGGCAAGCAGTCTAGTGAAAGGAGGAAGTTAGGAGACTGGGGGTTTGCCCTTGAAGTGAATATAGAGACTTCAGCCCTATACGCTCTCCCTATTTCTTGGCAGCAATGAGGAAAGCAGCTCTTAGGCCACCCACACTTCTGCCATGATATACTCTGTGGCTTACAGGCCCATGGCAACACAGCCATGCACCAAAAACTACTAAAACATAAGTCAAAGTAAGCCTTTCATCTCTTTTAAGTTGATTATCCCTGGTATTTTGTTGCCATAATAAACAGCTAATATAGAGCAAAGTACAAGGTGCTAGGGCAGCAATCAGGAGAATCTCCATCCCTATCTTGAACATTCAGCAAAAGGACCCAGAGAAAACTGACTCAAAGCTGCAATCTCAAAGATGAGTTATTATCATAAAAAGTGGAGGAACTGTCACAGAGAGAACTTCAGTTTCATTTTTTTTTAATTTTTATTGTTGTCTGGGATACTGTTTTGAGATCAGTCTCACTATGTTACTTGTATCAGATTCCTGAGTGATGGGATTATAGGCATGCACCACTCGGGATTGTCACAGACTGTATGAGTGGGTCAAGGTAAACCAGAAGAAACAGAAACCCAACTGCACTGAAGGACGGTGATATGATCATAACTGTCTTTCAGAAGGATCACCCTAAAAAAGATACCTATAGTAAAGTGATGGGAGCCAACGTATCACTTGGGATGTAGATAAGGCTTTCTGTACCTGGTAACTGGTAACATTTATCCCTTAGGTAACACATAAAGGGCAGAGTTTGCCAAAAGAGCAGATGCTGAGTTTGCATATCTACAAAGTTTGCATATCTACAAAGTAACCAAGTACACCTAACAGGAAAGAGGTGTAAACCAGATATAGCAGTTTGGAAGTTATCAACATACAGATCATAAATAAAGCCTTAGCTCAACCAAGAAGAGCATAGATAATGAAACAAAGCTAAAGCCAAATTCTGTTCTAATGAAGAGCTTATGAAAGTGCACTGGCAGACAGAGGGGCAATTTTCAAAAAGATGGCACCAGGGAAGCCAGAGGAAGAAAGGCACTGAAGGGACGGCAATGATGTAGCTGAGGGGGAAAAAATATAGGTCTGTAATGAGTACAAAGGATACTGACAACTATTATAAGAATTTAACTTGCAGAAAAAGAAAAGACTGAAAATAAGCTGGAGGTGAAGACAAATATTAACTATATGTGAGCTGGGAATGTGGCTTAGCGGTAGAGTGCTTGTCTAGCATGTGTGAAGCCCTGGGTTCGATTCCCCAGCATCACATATATAGAAAACGGCCAGAAGTGGCGCTGTGGCTCAAGTGGCAGAGTGCTAGCTTTGAGCAAAAAAAGAAGCTAAGGACAGTGCTCAGGCCCTGAGTCCAAGGCCTAGGACTGGCAAAAAAAAAAAAATCTGGGAAAGAGAGTCAAGTATGGTAGTGTACATCTATAAACCATTCACGTGGGAAGTAGATGGAAGGATTACAGTTTAAGGCCAGCCCAGGTAAAAACTTCAAGATCATATCTGAAAAATAAAAAGGTGGTGGTATGGCTGAAATAAGAGTTCTTATATGAATACTGCCAAAAAGGGGGAAAGGAGGGTTGAAGGAAAGAGGAAGAGAAAGCAGAAAGTGGAAAATAAAGAAATCCAAGCAGAATTTACCATAGAAAGGAAAAGTGGCACAGAAAGTAAGAAAGAAGGTACATTTGGTGACAAACTTGAAAGAGGTGCTATAAGCGAAGGGAAAGTGAGCAAAACACAGTGAGGAACACTAGAAACAGCCACTGTAGCAAAGCCCCGAGAGATCACTTAGACCTCTTAGCGCAGAAAGACTGCCAGGAAGGAATCTAGGGTCCAGGAAGGTTGGAGACCATGAAGGCAGACAGCTGTATTGATCTAGGCTGGGGTTTGCTAGATAGAAGAAAACAAAATGAGGCTACTGATGAAACGGCTGTGTAAGTAAAGGGCTCTAGAATCTAAACAAGGCAGAGAGGGAAGAAAAGACAAGGAGTAATGGAACAAGAACACAGAGGAGAGGAAGGAAGGGTGAGCAGACACCATCATCATATTCAATGTACATTATGTAAAAACTGAATTATGTAACTTGAGACTAGGAATGAGACAGGGGAAGATGGGGAGAACAAAAGGGGTGACATTGATCAAGAAGCATTGTGCTCATAACCTGACTTCTGGGAAGAAAAGTAAAAAAAAAAAATATGCAGACAGCCAAAACCCTTTATTCTCAGTGACCCTGAGAAAAGATGCATACAGGAAAGAAAGTCTTAATTTCCAGAAATGAAGCAGCTATAGGATTTGGCCTAAAAAATCAGTGGTGAAAAACCAGGCACAAGCCTGTAATCCTAGCTATTCAGGAGGCTGAGATCTGAGGATCATGGTTCAAAGCTAGCTCAGGCAGGAGAGTCTGTGAGACTCCTATCTCCAATAAACCACCAAAAAGCCAGAAGTGCTCCAAGTGGTAGAACATTAGACTTGAGCAAAAAGGCTTAGGGACAGTGTTCCAGCCCTGAGTTCAAGCCCCAGGACCAGAACAACAACAACAAAAACAGATGGTGAAGGTCAGAATAAAGTTAGTAAAGCTGATTAATTAAAGAAAGAAAACTGCTAAATCTCCCTCCACAGCCCTGGAAATCTCCTAAAATAACTGGTCTCATTTCAAGAGCCAGAAGGTTTTGTTTGTGTTTTGTTTTTTGGGGTTTTTCTTTTTTTTTTTTGGCCACTCCTGGGCCTTGGACTCAGGGCCTGAGCACCATCCCTGGCTTCTACCCACTCAAGGCTAGCACTCTGCCACCGGAGCCACAGCGCCCCTTCTGGCTGTTTTCCATATATGTGTGGTGCTGGGGAATCCAACCGAGAGCTTCATGTGTAGGAGGCAAGCGCTCTTGCCACTAGGCCATATTCCCAGCCCCTGTTTGTTTTTTAAATGAGGGGGAGAGCCCAAACAAGTAATAAGTGACAGTAGAGTTACAGGAAGACAGTTCATTAGCCAAATACTTGGGCCCAAGACAGAACGGGGAACATCTACTTGGAGAGAGATATAGAATCCTCACAAATAAATCAAAATTAGTTCTGAGAAGGGGGTTGAACAAAAATGTGCAATCAAGAACCCAAGGATAAAGGATAGTTTACTACACATCAAAGAAAATAAACAGTCCATGAGGAAAGAAATCCTGGGAAGATCAGGTCAGAGGGGGGGAAAAAAAAATCAAGTCAGGTGTAAGCCACAGATGGCAAAATACTAACCAAGGCGTGCTGAGGGAATGATTTGTTTAGCTACAGCAATATCTATTGAAAAGAAAAATAGTAAGCAGCAAAGATTCCTTAGTTGAAAAACTGGAAGGAGGGCTGGGGATATGGCCCAGTGGTAAAGTGCTCGCCTCGTATAGATGAAGCCCTGGGTTCGATTCCTCAGCACCACATATATAGAAAATGGCCAGAAGTGGCGCTGTGGCTCAAGTGGTAGAATGCTAGCCTTGAGCAAAAAGAAGCCAGGGACAGTGCTCAGGCCCTGAGTCCACGCCCCAGCACTGGCAACAAAAACAGAACAAACAAACAAAAAAAAACTGGAAGGATTAGAAGGATGGGAACCTTTCAAAAGGCATGAGCACCAGCCAGATGTTAGCTTCCAGGAGTCGGAGTGGAGGGCACATGATCCACCTCATATGAAAAACAATGGCAGCCTCTGTCTACTAGAGAAAAGGCACCCTGACATTCTAAGGCTTAGAATATCTATTTTTCCAGAACAGTCAAGAAAACTCTTAAGTGGAGTCAATTATAGTCTGGATCAATTCAGGCTGACAAGAACAGACCTGAGCTTCTGGAATCTCTAATAATAATGACTGACCAACCAATAAATACTGTTAAATAGCCTCATGATTCAAGAACTCTGATGCCTCTAATCAAAAATATAATCACAACTAATTTTTTACTAATCTAGTACTTATAACTGGTCCTGTCCTATGAAGAGCTGCTCCTTTACTTGAATAGTTCATTAGCTCTCTCAACTCTGTGAGGTAGAAACTATTATTAACATTTTACAGATGAAAAAAAAACTGAGCCTCAAAGAAATTAATAAGTTGCCCAAGGTTATAGATCAGTTAAAGAGCAAAAGCAGGCAGACTCTATTAACCCCTCATCTTGAACCTTGTTATACCAGTAGATGAAGATAATCTACCTAAGTACATATGCTCTTAGGTATACAACTCAAAGTGTAATCATTAAGAGAAAACAATAAAAGGCACAACACAAAAAAATTAAGTCTGGTTAAACAAGAGATACTATAAAAAATAAATTAAAAGAAAATACTAATTTCAAATGACTCATGAATACCAAAATTAGGGCAGAAATAACAAAGATTAAGAAGATACCTATGGTCAAACAGATCTTTAATTCTTCACCCAAGGCAAAGAATCTTTCTAACCAACATTCATCCAAGCTTTCAGACTTCATAAACTTAGCACTGGTGATTCACACCTATAATTCTAGCTACTCAGGAGGCTAAAATCTGAGGCTCAGCCAGCCCAGGTAGGAAACTCCATAAGGTTTTATCTCCAGCTAACCTCCCCAAACCTGGAAGTAGATCTGTAGATCAAGTGGTAGAGTGCCAGCCTTGAAGCAAAAAACTAAAGGACAGCATCCAGGCTCTGAGTTCAAGTCCCAGCCCTCGTGCAAATTAAAAAGAAAAAAAAAAAGAAACAACTACCAATTAAAGTACACCAAGACACTAGAAATAAGTGAAGTCAAGTAGTCTTAACTGAGCACCTGTCCTACTGAATCTCAAACCTGTAGACCCAGTCACTTTCCCCAGTGCTCTTCCTTGTGTCAAAGCTCCTTTTGGACCCAAAATAAAACTTGCCTTCACTGATTATATCTCCTGGGGCATTATCCTATAGCTCTCTACTCTTGCCTCAAAATAAACTTCAAAATGTTGAAGCTGTGCTGGGACTGGTGGCTTATACAAGTAATCCCAGCTACTGAGGAGGCTGAAAACTGAGGAATGAGGTTCAAAGCCAGCCTGGGTAGGAAAGTCCATGAGACTCTTATCTCCAATTAACTACCAAAAAGCCAGAAGTAGAACTGTTGCTCAAGTGGTAGCGTGGTAGCCTTGAGCACCAAAAGCACAGGGACAGTGCCCAGGCCTTGAGTTCAAGCCTCAGAACTACAACAACAACCAAGTTAAAGCTGAGCCCCCAAATAAAATAGCTCCAAGGTAAGGAGACTCAGATGAGCCCAACTTGGCCTTATTTACCCCTATATCCCTCCCACATCTTCTATTCCACCTTGCCTCCACTGTCCTACTACTAAGATAGATAACAGGGTACCCCTTGCTTTGTTCTCAAACCTCTTTGGGGCAGTAATAAGGAACAGAATGGTTCTTCAATGCCTAGAATCTTAATTAAGAGAAATATTATATACAAATATATAGTTTTAACACATGAAGTGTCCCAACAGTGTTACTCTAATAAGAGTCAACTATAGCACACATAATACAGCACACACCACTAAATTCACCTTTGTCCATAACCCCAAAAAGGACTTTCTTCATTTATTGGTCAATCTGAGCTCTCAAAATAAATAATCTTGTTCCTATAATTCTGCTAACTTGCAGTTGAGGGTAAAATGGACTTCAGCTATTGGACTCTGATCATCACCAAAGACAGACAGTAAGATAAAAACACGTAAACAGGGAGAAGAACAGAAAAAAAAAAAGTACTTAGGTATGGTGGTCTTAAAATATGTCTACACATTTTTTGTATTACTCCAATGGATGGAACCTAATTCCCTTCACATTGGAAGGAACCAGACTTACTTCTCACAGAACACAAAGAGCAAAATTTAAGCAAATCCTCCTACCTGTGGAAAACTGCAGATGACTGTGGCCCCAAAAGTGGTTTTCCTGAAACCTCTTGAGAGATCCTGAGCCAGAACCACACAACCAATTTGCTCCTAGATTCCCGACCCACAGAAATGGTTGTTTTAAACCAGTGAATCTCAGTATAGTTTTCTGTGCAGTGATAGGCAGCTAGTGCCTGGGATATGTTTTAATACATGGAATCCTATACCATTACTAAAGGTCCCACTAAGGTTTGGGACCAACACTACCAGTACTGCAGTGACTTCCTCTTCTACCTAGAGTGAGCTAACAGAGAAATATGTGCGCCAGAAACATGGACATTCATGTAATTCAAAATGTTATTTCTAGTAGCCACATTTAAAAAGGTAAAATGAACACAGATTAATTTAGTAACATTTTATTGAATCCAATATACCTAAATTATGAGCACTTCATATATCATGCTCAATATTTTTGTAAATTTCAATGAAAATTTTACATTGTTCTTTGTGATAATTCTTCAAACCCCAGTGCATGTTTTATATTTATAGGGCATCTTAGTGTAGACCAGCCACACTTCAGGTCTGTGACAGTCAGGCATAGCTAGACTGAGACTAGCCATGGCACTGATGACTAACAAGTGTGCACTGTTACTTCTGCAGTCTGTTTCTCTCTCAGAATCATGAGTGGAGAAGCGAGGCAAGTAAAAGTAAACGTTGAAATAGCTAAAGGATCCTTTTATTGTCTTTATTCGGTTGTCTCCTTTATACAAACGGATTTCCAGGCTGAGAGGTAGCCTTCCAGGAAGGCAAGGAGAAGGAAGGACAATGCTTAGTGTGAGCAAGAGGAACCACTTTGGAAAACTGGAAAGTAATTCTTCCTACAAAACACCAAAACCAATAAGCAGAACACAGAAAACGCCATGTACCTTTTTTACTAACTGATGTTTTCCTCAGTCTTAGCTCATTCATCTACTTCACACAGACATACACCTACTTGAAAATCAAAGACACAGTTTGTTCTGAAGTGGAAGTTCTTAAAGGAAATGGTAAGGTGGGCAGAGAAAGAACGTTTGGCTTTCTCAAAAGCTAAAACCTCTCTAGCAATACATTTGCCTTTCCTACTCCATAATGTTACCTTCCTTAAAAAAAAGGGGGGGGGGGACTGGGGATATGGCCTAGTGGCAAGAGTGTTCACCTCGTATACATGAAGCCCTGGGTTCAATTCCCCAGCACCACATATACAGAAAATGGCCAGAAGTGGTGCTGTGGCTCAAGTGGCAGAGTGCTAGCCTTGAGCAAAAAGAAGCCAGGGACAGTGCTCAGGCCCTGAGTCCAAGGTCCACGACTGGCCAAAAAAAGAAAAAAAGAAAAAAAAAAGGTCAAGCCAAGTACAAGAGGGTCACGCCTGTAATTCTAGCTACTCAGGAGGCTGAGATCTGAGGATAGAGGTTCAAAGTCAGCCCAGGCAGGAAAGTCTGTGAGATTCTTCAGTTAACCATCAAAAAGCCAAAATATAGATGTGGCTCAAGTAGTAGAACACTATCCTGAGCAAAAAAGCTCAGGGACAGTGCCCAGGTCCTCAGTTCAAGCCCCAGGACTGGTACCAAAAAAAAGGGGTGAGGGAGGTTTCAAGTCAACCTAGAGGCTTTCAGAACACAGTGATGCCAACAAGAAAATCTACCCTAGGGCTATCAAGTCATCATTTTCCTCCTGCTGCTCCCACTTCTTAAGGGAAGAAGTCCAGCAGCATGAATCACTATAGACATCCTAAGGGGCCTGGACAAAATCCAGAAGACAGCTGGAAACAGCTGTTGTGAGATCAACTGCAATGGGAGAGAAGGAGGAAAACGATGAATTCATAGTTTGCTACTATGGTCACAGAAAAGCTGGTTTTGATTTTTCTCTCCCACACAAAGAAAGTTTCTTCTCCCTTAAAACTTAAGATTCTTCCCCTAATAAAGGAAGCAATAGTTGATGCATGACTATAGACCTCTCTCTGCAACTATTATCCACTGTGGATTCTACTTCCACCATGTGTATCCCATAATACAGGGTAGAAAATTATTATAAAGTGCTTGCCAAGGCAAGGCACCTTGACTTGAATTTAGCTCTTGAAAACATCCCCAGGAAGTATGATACTGCTGAAATCTAGCAAAGAAATTTAGCTTCAGGGTAAGAGAGGTTTCCCTCCATTCTTTCATCAGCAGGATGTTACCAACATTTCATTGATAAGAGTGCTAAGAGTGCTTCCATGGTCAACTAAAAGGTCACCAGGCTCTGGACTTATTTTTGTGTGTGTGTGGAGTAGTTTATTGGAGATAAAAGTTTCACGGCCTTTCCTACCCTGGCTGGCTTTGAACTCCCATCCTCAGATCTCAGCCACCTGAGAAGCTTCAATTATAGGCATGAGCCACCAGTGCCAGTCTCTCTGTAGTTATTTTTATTTTTTGCTGGTCCTGGGGCTTGAACTCTGGGCCGGAAGGTGCTGTCCTTGAGTTTCTTTGTGCTCAAGGCTAGTGCTCTACCACTTGCAAGCTCTGGACTTCTAATCCACTTTCCTACTGGTCTAAAGGATACAGATCCTCATGTTCAGTACCTTAAGTACTGAAGGAAAGATAACTGTTCATAGGTCTAAACAGGCATGTAACAGAGCACTTCTGAACAAGAATACAGATTTCCTGGCATCAGGTGTAAGCTAATATTGACTTAGTGGTCTCTGGTAACATAAAACCTAGAGAACCAGCAAGTATTCTCTTCCACCAAGCCTCAGTACACCAAGACAGCCATCCTTCCAAATTCCTGGGTTACAACTCAAATGGATTTGATCAACATACACTGCTGGGTGGTCAGTCTTGGATTCTTCAGTCATTTCCAAAGTAGTCTAAACACTTAGAATTCACCAGCCAAATAGTCCATGAGAACAGAACTGCTGCCGTCAGAAAAGGTATACAGAGAGATTTTTTTAAGCTTATGCAAAGCTCCCTTTACTCTCTCAACTTCTCACTTGACATCAGTAACACTATTCATAAAGTAAGGCATAAACATTCAAAATATGCCAGGTACCGGTAGCCCATGCCTATAATCCTAGCTACTAAGGAGGATGAGATCTGAGGATCACATTTCAAAGCCAGCCCGGGGAAGGAAAGTCCGTAAGACTCTTATCTCCAATTAACCACCAGAAAACCAGAAGTGGTGCTCTGGCTCATGGTAGAGCACTAGCCTTGAGCTGAAGAGCTCAGGAATAACACCAGGCCCAGAGTTCAAACCTCACAATCAACAACAACAAAAGGGGGGGGGGGGGTGCTGGGAATATGGCTTAGCAGTAGAGTGCTTGCCTTGCATGCATGAAGCCCTGGATTCAATTCCTCAGCACCACATAAACAAAAAAAGTCGCAAATGGCACTGTGGCTCAAGTGTTAGCCTTGAGCAAAAAAGGAGCCAGGGACAGTGCTCAGGCCCTGAGTCCAAGCCCCAAGACTGGTGGAAAAAAAAATAGAAAAAGCATGTTCAATGGCCTTACATAACATTTTATAACACCTTTTTTGTTTCTCCATACAGCACATCTAGAATGCATATTCATTCTGGTATAATTTTACATTAAATATAGTTTCTTATCTTTTTTACCATATGTTCCATAGTTACAACTGGGTGTTCTTTCTGTATTATTCACAAACTAAATCAAAAATCCTTAAGAAACACTGCCTGCATCTTATACCTCTTCCCCATACTTAGGTTTGGCAAAGTAGAACCTCAAATCATACTTCTTGATGTTACTTTTCACATAAAATGAGAATGGAGTGAGATGAAGAGAAAGCCTTTGAGATACACACAGTGAGGATACAATGAAGGTGAGCTACACTCTAGCAGTGAAGGAGAAGAAAGCTTCTAGGCTTCCCCATCTTTCTATGGCAGCCAAACTTATGACACAGCTAAGCAGCACTTACACTTTCATCTCTTCTTTGGAACTCTTTTCTAATGAACACAGAACCTTCCTTTCCAAGTATACAGTGACAGCCACTGCCTTAACAGTAACCAGAATCATGTTAATATCTAGTTAATTGCCTGTTTTCAAGGGCAACTAGATGAATCTACAGATGGAGACATCCTAGGCCAGTGTGTGGAAGGGGGAAAGCATGAGGTTGGGAAGGTATGGTGGGATATGTGAGAAGAAATCACCATCAAGGGCAAGGGGTACGTCTCAAATAGTAAAGTGTCTATCTAGCAAGCTCAAGGCCCTTAATCCAATGGTGGTGGCTCGCGCCTGTAATCCTAGCTACTCACAAAGCTGAGATCTGAGGACCACCGTTTGAAGCCAGCCCAGGCAGGAAAGTCTGTAAGACTCTGATCTCTGATTAACCACCAGAAAACAAGTGGCACTGAGGCTAAAAGTGGCAGGGCTCTAAACTTGAGCAAAAGAGTGAGTTCAAGCCTCAAAACCAACACAAAACAGAATAAAAGAGAAAAACAAAGCCCTGAGTTTAAAATCAGAACAGAAAGGAAAGAAACAAAATTACCTTTAGCTAAAAGATCAGCATGTATTCAAATGTGCACCGGTAGTAATACAGAATGTTTTCCTAAAGGCATTTTATTTTCCAACCAAAACAATAAGAAAACATAATCATAATTAGGATCTAAGAGCAAAGTACAAATTGACTTTTGGAAAAAAAAAAAAAAAAAGATAAAACTGGCAATTCACCAGGCACTGATGGCTCACAACTATAATCCTAGCTACTCAGAGGCTGAGATCTGAGGATCACAGTTCAAAGCCAACCTGGGGCAGAAAGGTCCGTGAGACTCTTCTATCTCCAATTAACCACCAGAAAACCAGAAGGAGCACTGTGGCTCAAAAGTGGTAGAGCACTATAGCCCTGAGTGAAAAATCTCAGGAACATCACCCAGGCCCTGAGTGCAAGCCCCATGACTGGAAAAAAAAAGGACAATTCTGCTTGAAAGGAGCCTTCCAGGCATACTGCTAGGTGGGTAGTTGTGTAGGTACCTAACAGAGATAGAGGCAATGAAGTATCCCGCTCATGGTTCCACAGGAGAGAGAAGCCACATTTCCTGGAGGCATCATTTATGGGGAAACTTTTGTCTTAGACATGAAATACAAAACATATAGGAATGTAATATTAATTACATACATTTGATATATAAAAGAAAGAAACATGAAAGTGTTAGCTTTTATGGCAATGCTAACTACAAACTATATTTAAGCAGCATTTTAAAGTTGGAAGGGTTGCCAGACAATATACGAGTGTAAGTATAATCCCAACACACATTATATCCAAGAAGTTCAAAGCCCTGGGCTTTAAATACTAGGTACTTCACAATATGGGGAAGAGACTTTGCAGCTTTGACTTCTATATTTTATGATTTGTGTTCGTTCATAACCTCTGTATTATACCTTAAGATAAAAAGAAAGGAAATTAGAAAGGAATGGTAGGGAGAAAAGGGCAAAGGTACCAAAAATGTTTTTCATATCCTACAATGCAAAAAAATAATACCCACTCGGGTTCCCAGTATCTACCTCCCCGGTTCAGTGTTCACTCTCCCTGGGGTGGGTAGCATCCACCCTCCCTGGGTCTATGCTTCTTTGTTTCACTTCTAATCTCTCTGTGGCTTCTGTTTGTTCACAGCTCAGTTTTCTCTCAGTCCTCCTTTGTCTTTTTGTCTGTCTTCCATATCACCTCACCTGCCTTTCCACAACCTTCCCTTAACCTGTCTACAACTCCCCATTGTTCACAGAACACAGATGTAAATTGTACTTGAAAGCCAACAAGAAAGGCTGGAAGCATAACTCCAGTGGTGTAGCGCCTGCCTAGTTAAGTCCTAGTACTATACCAAAAAAAAAAAAGTCAACAAATTTTGAACTGAAAAATTTATTTTTTCTATATCACAGACTATCTGATCTGAACTTTTCAAAAGTTTAGGAAGAGGTTCTGACATAATATTATGCAGATTAAGTCTCCCAAAGTCACAAAACTAAAAAAGAAAAGAAAGAGAGAAAAACAAAACCCAGGTTTTCACATTAAAGTAGAAATGAATGTACAGAAAGTTGGTTGTTTGTCACTATTTGGTGATGCTGGACTATGAACTCAGAACCATACCTACTATTGCCACTGAGACTCCAATCTTTTTTTTGGGGGGGTGGGGGGGAGCTGGATATTTTTGAGATAGGGTATTGCTTCCTGCCAGGATGCATACATGCGCATCATCCACTTATTTTAGGCTCCTTGTAGTAGGATAAGAGACATGCACCACCACATCCAGTTCTCTGTTTAGATGGGATCTTGAGAACTTTACAGCCCTCATTTTCTTTGTTGTATTGTTTCAGTACCTTGAGCCATCCCTCCAGCTCCTGTTCTATTTGTAAGACTATATCTGCATGTCAATTTGCAATTACAAATAAAGTTTAAAGACTTGGCATGGAGGCTCACACTTATAATCCCATCACTTGGGAGACACAAATCAGGAGGATCACAATCCAAGGTCAGCCTAGTGAGAAAGTTAGCGAGAACATTTCAACAAATCAGTCAGACAGGATAGCCTACAACCATAATCCCAGTTACTTGGGAGGCCATAGATGATGATCTGAGGCAAGCCCCTGGGCTAAAATTCAAGACCTTACCCAAAAAATAACTAAAGTAAAAAAGGTCTAGGGGAGTGGCTCAAGTTGTAAAGCACCTGACTAGCAAGCATGAAGCCCTAGTTCTAACCAGAGAGTTACCGAGAAAAAGAAAAAAAATTAAAGACTTAAGAAGGAGGTGATATCCATCTAATCACTTCTTCATCTTCTTAATGCTTATCTACCACAGTTCACAGCACACAGATGAAGCTGTGCGAATGGTCTAGATGAAAGAACAAATGGATGTGCAGAGGTCTGCCAAACACAGTAGAGGTTAAAAGCAATCATATTCAATAAATCATTGTTTTTCTCAACAGTTGTTCTTTAAAGTTAATGCAGCATTTCCCAGCCTCAACATCACTGACATTTGCAGCTGAATAAATCTTCTCTGTGGCATTGGGACAATGTATTTTAGGATGTTAAAACAGCATCTTTGGCCTCTATCCACTAGATGCCAGTAGCAGCTCCATCATTATGAAAATGAAAAATGTCTCTATACATTGCAAAATCATCCTCAGTTGAGAACCACTGAGTTATTGCCAACCGTCAACCTCTCTACCTCCTCAACATCCTTGACTTTCAACTTGTCCAGATATTTCAATGCTTATTCTTTTGTTGTTTCAACACTTACATGGACAATACACCCCAAATCTAGACTCTTTTAAGTTCTACAGGCTGCTTATCTACAGGGGCCATTATCTCAACCACAGTAATCCACTGGGCCCTTACCACTGGATCATCACCCAAACTCTTGAAATATCATGATCTCAAATTCCTATTGCAAACTCCTGTCCTCTTTTCCCATGTCTTTACTTCACCTGTACTCATTTATCTCAGTAAATCAATGCTTGGGGGCTGGGGATAAAATATGGCCTAGTGGTAGAGTGCTTGCCTCGCATGCATGAAGCCCTGGGTTCCATTCCTCAGCACCACATACATAGAAAAAGCCAGAAGTGGTGCTGTGGCTCAAGTGGCAGAGTGCTAGCCTTGAGCAAAAAAATAAAAAAGAAGCCAGGGACAGTGCCAGCCTCAGGACTGGCAAAAAAATAAAATAAAACAAAATATACACACATATGTGTGTGTGTGTGTGTCAATGCTTGGTCCAGGATAATGGCAATTGTTTACACTCATGGGCTTCTAAGTATTCTTTGATAAAGCTAAGAAACCACAAGAATCACTCCTGTCAAAACATAACTAAGATTTAGCAATCTTTATATCCCATTTCTTCTTTATCCTTATTACTAAAACTTCTCTACTCTCCATTTGGCAATACCATCTAGACAGCTACCATTCTTCTCTAAATGAAGAATTACTGAGTTCCTTCCACACAAGCTCATTCAACTTCCATCCTCATATGCTTATCCTGATTATGTGCCACAGAGATCCTTCATGCCATTAAAGCATATGGAGAATTTTGGAACGCATAAATATAAACTCTAATGACAACTGACCATACTATAAATAAAATGCACTGCCTAAAAAAGTGTTTAATTGAACAATTCAATAAAATACAGAAAACTACTTCAACAGGATACCACAGTCCTACTGGCAATTCCATATGCTAAGAACTTAGCACCTGGCTGGGGATATGGCCTAGTGGCAAGAGTGCCTGCCTCATATACATGAGGCCCTGGGTTCGATTCCCCAGCACCACATATACAAAAAATGGCCAGAAGTGGCGCTGTGGCTCAAGTGGCAGAGTGCTAGCCTTGAGCAAAAAGAAGCCAGGGACAGTGCTCAGGCCCTGAGTCCAAGAACCAGGACTGGCCAAAAAAAAAAAAGAACTTAGCACCTGGTACTCTGGAGACTGACACTGAGAGTAGAAACCTGCTCTGCAAATCAGGGGTATAGACCAGTGGTAAGGCACTTGCCTAAAACACACAAGGCCCTGGGGTTCCAATTCCCAGACCTCAGGGGAAAATGCTCTTTCCACAAGATAGGGACTATAAGATTAGTACAAGGCAACTGTCCAAAAACCTTAGAATTAACCCTAGTGACAGTTAGTCAGAAAGCCAGACTGCATACATATTCCATTAAAGAACTCACTAGGTGCTGATGAATCTGAGGCATAGTACTTTCCTCCAGCTTTGGTCTCATAAAGTAATTATAGAATAAGCAGCTTGGCAAAAGTTTTAGCAAAATAGAGCCAACTGTTTCTGAAAATGTATTCTAAACTTTTTTCTTGACCTTTAGCTTACAGCAACTTAGACAAGTATCTTAAAAGGATTTCTAGTCAGCCATTTTTGGTAACTTATGAGCAAAATTATTTTTAGCTGAAAAAAGTTTATTTCAGTCCTTCTCTCATAGCTCAGAAACATCCGATCAGGTTTAGTTCAAGATTTTTTGTCTAGAATACTTTGTCCTTGGGTGGATTCAAAGCACAGGACATTTCAGCTTCAAAGGAACTGCTTTCTCTTTAAGGTACAGGAACCAAAATAGGGTTTATACATGTAAAAAACAACACTTGCCTACCTGCCACTTACTCAGTATACTACAGTGATTAAGCACTTAAACAAATACACATAGGCTTTTCAAATGTCTTTGATGGACAAAATGTTGCTGCAGTATTCCATGCTATGAAAAGCAAAATGTCTGTATAGTAGAAAGTGCTTCACATAAATTCAAATATAATAAAATAGAACATCAAGTTCAAGTTGTCTCCACATGGCTCTCAAGTTCTGATTCCACATAGTGGGAAATTTTCTTCCAGAATGAAGATAGCTGAGAAAAAGAAGAAAATGAGTAACCTGTTGGAAGGATCATAATTACATGTATCAACATAACCTAATGCAGGTTTTCTTTGTTCTCTCTTACTTTCTCTTCCTTTTTAGTTTGTGTTTATTTTACTTTTTTAAGCTGTAGTATTGGTAATGGTAACTAAATTGAGGGTCTTGTGCATGCTAGGCAAGTACTCTCCCTCTGAACAAAGGCAGGGTTATTATGCCATCACCACTCCAATATGTTCCTTGAGTGGTAGGATAATCCAACCACCAGATCCAGCCAACTTTGAACAATGATGGATATAAGGGATAGCCATCATGAGGAAAACTAACTTCTAGCCATCACAAGGACAGACTACCTATCAAACATAGTTTGGGGGATATTTCCAGCCTTCAATACTTCCATTCCAATCCTACTGAGCCATTTGCAGTTCTTCTCATTCCCTGTCCTTGGACATGCTGTTGCATTCATCTGAACTGACAATCCCTCTCCTTTGCCTACCTAGCCCCTATTCCCTCTGTTAGCGGTCAGCAATAACATCTGAAGAATACGATCCTGTGCCCATCCCCAGTTGAGTAAGAATCCCCCTTTAACTCTACTCCCACACAAACACCATGTTCACTCAAACCTACCAGAGTACGGACACTCCTCTATTTACCATAAGGTTTGCCTCAGGAATGAGGGGTGCTCCTCCATCCATCTGTTCAGGAAGTTCCATTATGATAAGTATCTAAGTGATATGTCTTAAGAAACCTGGAAGCTCATGGTAGTAGTTCTGACTCAATGTTACTTCTCAACCCACTTCAAGATTTGTACTTGACCCTATAATATAACTATAATGTTGGATGAGTCATGCTGTATGCACATTCAACACTTTGCATTTTTCTAGCACTACTTTCCATGTTTTATCATCTCTATATTTATCATGCCTACTCATCAGCATTTTCAGTTAATGATAGGTAAGACATAGCTTATAAATATATAAGTATTTGTAACTACATGACATAAGGTATATAAATAAAAAAGCTATCTTTGTACCTGTAAAAAGTGTAACAAAACTGAAATGCCCTTGTACCACCACAAGTGCTATTTTCTTTTTGTAGTAAGCAAAAATAATACAATTCTGAGCCAATCCACAACTTTACTTGTTTACATGAAAATAAGCAAGTTTCAGGTTCATATTCTGTACTTATTCCTATGTAAATTGAATGCACTTTTTTGCAGTGCTAGGAACCTTAGACATGCTACGAAAGTGCTAACTTCCTCGGCCCATGGATGTACATTAGTCCCCATTTATCCACCATTTCACTTTATGCAATTTCAGTTAACACTAAAATTCAGTCTAAAAATATCAAACAGAAAATTCTACAAGTAATTCCTAAGTTTTAAATTGTGCATGACACCATGTAGTTTGATGAAATATTGCACCATCCTGCTCTGTCTTGTCTGTCACTTGAAACCTGAGTCATTCCTTGCCCAGCATATCCGTGCTGTATATACGACCCACCTGGTAGTCAGCAGCCCTCTCAGTTATAGACTGTCACAGTATCACAGGACTTGTAGTCAATTAATCCTATATGTAACAATGACCCCCAAAGCACAAGTCAACATAACTACTTGAATTTAAGTAGCTCTTACTCTGCCTAATTTGTAAACTGAACTTTAACGTGAGTGTGTGTGTGTGTGTGTGTGTGTGTGTGTGTGTGTGTAGAGGAAAAAACATAGCATACATAGGGTCCAGTACTGTCCACAGTGTCAAGTATCTATGAGGGTCTTGGAATACATCGTTTGCAAATAAGAGGGGACTGCTATAATGCAAAACTCCAAAGAAACAAAAGCTTTACAATCAAAATTAACTCTTAGCCAGTGGCATAAGCCAGTGGCTCATGCCTATAATGCTAGCTACTGGGGGGAAGGGGGTGATATCTGATGATGGCAGTTCAAAGCCAGCCCGGGCAGAAAATGTCCATGAGACTCTTACCTCCAATTAACCATCAGAAAACCAGAAGTAGTGCTGTGGTAGAGCACTACCCTTGAGCTGGAGAGCTCAAGGACAGAGACCAGGCCTAGAGTTCAAACCCCACAACTGACCCCTCCCCCCCAAAAAATAAAATCAAGTCTTCATCACACTCTTGAATCACTCAGTGCTCCTCTCCAGAATCAACCACTGTTACAAGAGCCATGCATGTCCTTGCAAAGAGTACGTGTGAATGTGGATATATACTTTTTCAATCATACCAACAGCAGTAGAAACTACTTTTTCTGCTCTTTGACTTACATTGAATATATTTAGTGCACAGTGCCTGTTCATATAGAGCTGTCTAATTCTCTGTAAGGACCGTATAATATTTTACCAAATGAATGTGCCTTCTTTTAATTAACTAGATTTCCTTTTAAGAATATATTTTCTGCCTTCTATTATTTCAAATAATGCTTAGTATATATTTTTTCACATAGATACAAGAGCATCCATAAGATAAATTACTGGAAATGATAGTAACAGGTCAAAGATTATATGTATTTTACATTTTAATAGATAACCCTAAATAGCTCTTCATGGAAGTCATGTGGCTTTTCACCTCCACAAGCAATATGACTACCTACTTCTCTATTTACTCCCTTATCAGTACATTGTGTTTTCAAATATTTATCCTAATGTGTAGTAGCTGTTCTATAAGTCTCCTCCAATAACCTAAATCTCAGAAGAACAATCCTATGTCCCTTTAACCCTAGCAGCCTCTAGCATGTCACAGCATTTAAGTGTTCTTAAATGGAGAAAAATAAGTTTTTACAATATGAGATTTACTTCCATTAGATACTATGTTTAAAATGAACCAACAATTTGTGGGTGGGAACAGGAGGGAAAAACTGACAGACAGCAAGGGAAGGGGTTCACATTGTCCAAAAAGAAATGTACTCTACCTGACATGTTACTGTAACCCCTCTGCACATCACCTTTATAGTAACAATTTAAAAAAATAAAAAACAGGGCTGGGGATATAGCCTAGTGGCAAGAGTGCCTGCCTCGGATACATGAGGCCCTAGGTTCGATTCCCCAGCACCACATATACAGAAAACGGCCAGAAGTGGCGCTGTGGCTCAAGTGGCAGAGTGCTAGCCTTGAGCGGGAAGAAGCCAGGGACAGTGCTCAGGCCCTGAGTCCAAGGCCCAGGACTGGCCAAAAAATAAAAATAAAAAAATAAAAAACAAAAAGATTCCTTCTCTGAATCCACTGTAGGACACCAAAGCTTCCGCCATACTACACTTTTTCACAACTATCAGAGCCACACAAATAAACATTTTACTCACTTACTGCAGTGTAGCACCTGGCACACTTAATACTAAAGCTCTTTGGGAGAATACAATAAACAATGAACTCTGCCAGCCTCTGGTCAGCATGTTTGCCATAAGGGGTCTCAGGTGTCCCTACTTTGTGCTATAACCATCACTATAACAAAAGGTAAAACTTACACTGCACTTGCCTTATATATGCTGTATTAATTCATTTAACATGATAACCTTGTAAAGTAGAAATTATCATCTCCATTTTACAAACAAAAAAACTGAAGCACAGAGAAATATGGTGCTCAGAGGACATATATTTAAGTAGGTATAGAAACAGGATTTGAACCTAGGCAAGCTGATACCAGAATAGATCCTTTTTTTTTGGACAGCACTGGAGCTTGAACTAAAAAACTTCATGCTTGTTAGTTAAGTGTTCTTCACTGAGCCATGCTTCCAGCCTAACCCAGTATTTTTTTTTTTTTTTTTTTGGCCAGTCCTGGGCCTTGGACTCGGCCTGAGCACTGTCCCTGGCTTCTTCCCGCTCAAGGCTAGCACTCTGCCACTTGAGCCACAGCGCCGCTTCTGGCCGTTTTCTGTATATGTGGTGCTGAGGAATCGAACCTAGGGCCTCGTGTATCCGAGGCAGGCACTCTTGCCACTAGGCTATATCCCCAGCCCCCCTAACCCAGTATTTTAATACAGTGTGGTAACTGCTCTGCTGGAGGAATACCCAGAGTATTCACCAAAGCCTTACACATTAATATATATTCTGTGATTACCTCCACCTACAATTACAACATCACATTAAAATTATCTATATACATATCTCACTATCCCAATGCAAACTAAAGTCATCATACCTGCTATGAGTTTTAGGGCAAGCAGTATAATTTTAAATATCTGACAAAATATGCCCAACCCCTAGGAGCCATCATCCTGTGTCAATGGCTCTTATCAGGATCACGGAGTAACTTGAGCCACCTGGCAACCCATCTCTCCACTGCTACCACCAGCGCTTTCTGCTATCAGGTTGCACAAATGCCTGGAAACCCTACACCAGGTGTGAAGGAAAAAGCCAAAGGCAAAAACAACACAGCATCTGGTGCCCTGCCTGCTTCCATTCAGTACCTGAGGCAGGAGCACTAACCTCTGTGACTGTGACTAAGCGGTTCAGTCTTAGCCCACTGTGGCAAGGGGCCAGAGGTGGAAGGGTAAGACTGGACTGAGTATACAGCACACCTTCACTGGCCTCATTCTAATTCTCCAAACATTCTCTAAGCAGCTGGAATACGGTCTCTTCTACAATATCTTCTTAGACACAAAGATCTATTGCAGAAGCCAATTCTAAAACCACAGTGCTATTTCCTATCTTCAGATGTAGAAGTCTATGAAGATGAGCTAAAAAAAAAAAAATCAAGCCTGAGCTTGAACTCTAATTTTGTGTCTGAATCAGAATTAGAGGAAACAAAGGTAATGCCTTATTTTTAAATTGTATCTACTTACTTCCCTTCAAGCCTCAGAGACAAAGAGGCCATATTCTAAGAAAGTACTCACTTAATCATAGGTTTTCTCCAAAATAGGCAAGATTCAGCTAATGGCAATAATGACTGTGAAACAGAACACCTACTATGAACTAAACCCTTGTTTCTCACAATTCAACACCAAATGTCGTTCAGTGAAAAACATCCTGACAGCAGTAATAAGCAATAAAGATAAACACGGGCACTTGGGATATGCCTGACATATAAGCTGTCGTACTGAATAAAACCATACTGCAGCTAGATTCGATGTGCAATGGCTCAAGGCAGATTCTGAGTATCATTAACAACAACTAGATGACAAACAGGATATCTGACCCACAATGTGCCCTGCTAGTACACAAGACAGCTTAGAGCAGCTGGATAAAGCAGAGAAAAAGCTGTGGGCACTTACCTGTACTCAAGACATCTTTTAAAAGTATCATCAGTCAAGAATTTGTAGGGTATTCAAATATACAAATAAAAAAAATTTTAATGAATTTGTAGGGTATTCAGGTAAAGGTACAGACACAGATGTCTCTGACCGTGTGATTCCACCATTCAATGAAAATACAGAATCATACTATATACTATTAGGTCTGATACTAAACACTCATCCATACCAGAGACATTTTGATATGGTTGTCTCAGCAAAACAGAACAAAACATTAATTCCAAAAAGCTAACAGAGAAAAACCAAACTGATATGAAATGATCTGCAAACAGAGGGGGAAAAGTAGACTACAAAAAAGCATACATATTAATACTGTCATGTGAGTTGTTAAAAGAGGTGAAGGAAACACTACATAGGAACTATCTCTGGAAGGATATCAGGTAACTAACCACACTGGTTACCTCCCAGGAGAAAAAGGTCACTAGAAGAAGGCAGGAACATTTTATTCTTTAATCTTTTGCCTATTTTAACTCATAGACTAAGTGAATATATTAAATGTACATTAAAATGTAAAAAGAATATAACTCTATAAAACAAAAAACTCCAGAGAAATCACACCAGATAGTAAAGAAAGGCTAAGAAATGAAAGGCTTCTCCTACAGTTCTCCTACAGTTAAATGTTTGATCTTATTGTCATTCCTCTCTCTCTGCTTGACATCCTGAGATAGCTTCTCCCTAAAAATTATTACATCAACTATTTTCCCTGAAGTCATGTGAACCAGATAACTTCCAGATGCTTTTTGAATCTGATGATTTTATACTATGCTCCTCATTAATAGTCTATTGACTGATATACTATTGATACATTATTTAGTCAACAATAAAATTAGCAATGAGATAAGTTTCAGACATAAAAATGTAATAAACAGCCAGGCACCAATGGCTCATGCCTGTAATCCTAGCTACTCAGGAGCTAACAGCTGAGGATCACAATTCAAAACCAGCCTGGGCAGAAAGGGCTGTGAGACTCTCATCTCCAGTTAACCACCAAAACCCAGAAGAACTGTGGTTCAAGTAGTAGAACACTAGACTTGAGCAAAAAAAATCTAAAGCAGCCCCCAGCACCAAAATTTAAAAAAAAAAAAAAACATAATAGGCAGTAAAACTTAGTATCTAATTTCACTTGTCCTAAATGTGAAGCATAGGAAAGCTCAATAAAACCCCTAATATGATGCTTAATATGTGAACATAGTTTCAGCAAAATCTCAATTTGAAACAGTGGAGAGATAGAATGTGCTGAAGAATGAAACAGGTTCAGTATTCACAACTGAGTGCTACTCTACATGAGGGAACCATCACTGAAATTGTTTTTAATAATGAAAATGTGCCATGCAAGGGCTATGAGACACCTATTTGCTCTGTTCTCCATCTGTCATTACCCCACCCCCATACACACCCTTCATACCCTTCTGCCATGGATAAAGAACCACAAGAGGAAGTAGTGCTGTGGCTCAAGTGGTAGAGTGCTAGACTGCTAGTCCTGAGCTGAAGAGCTCAGGGACAGTGCTCAGGCCCAGAGTTCAAGCCCCCCACCCCAACCAAAAAAAGAACCACAAGATGTAGGAAGAACAACAGTTTGCCAGGAGGCTCAAGGGTGCTGTGCCTGAACTTTTGTGCTCAAGACTAGTGCTCTACCACTTGGGTCACAGATCCACTTCTGGTTTTTGGTAGTTAACTGGAGATAAGAATCTCAAGAACTTTCTTGCCCAGGCTGGCTCCCAACCAAGATCCTCAGATCTCAGCCACCTGAGTAGCTAGGATTACAGGCATGAGCCACTGGTGCCCAGCTCAAGAGGCACCTTTTTAACACTGGATAAACAGGCAGAAGACTCACCTGTTTTTCAGGGTTGTTGTATGGAATCAATAAATGTCTGTTTTATAAACTATAAAGCATGCCATAAGCCATGTACTAGTAACTCATGCCTGTAATCCTAGCTACTTAGGAGGCTGAAATCTGAGGATCTTGGTTTAAAGCTAGCCTGAGTAGGAAGGTCCTCGAGATTCTTAATCACCAAAAAGCCAAAGATGTAGACGTGGGTCAAGTTGTAGAGCGCCAGTCTTGAGTGAAAAAGCAAAGGGCAGCACCCAAGCCCTGAGTTCAAGCCCCAGCACGTGCAAAAAATGAAATAAAATAAATAACATAAATTAAATTATTGAGTATTATGTTTTTGTCACCATATCTCAAATCTGGAAATGTTGATTACAAAAATAAAAATCAGTATAGAGATTTTAAAAATATGTAAAGGTTGGTCAACTTTTTCAATAAACATTTCCTGAGTTACTACAATAAATCCCTGGCACTAATAGAGGTTGAAAATAAAAACTAAGAAACCAAATCCCAATGATTCTTTACTGAGAGAGAAAACAATCCAAAAGTTCACATGGAACAACAAAAGACCTAGTTTAGCCAACGTAGTTCTAGACAAAAAAAAAAAAAAAAAAAGGCAATATGGGTGGTACCACAGTATCAGACTTCAAACTCTACTACAGAGCTATAAGAACAAAAACAGCTTGGTATTGGCACAAAAATAGGCCCAAAGAACAATGGAAGACCCAGAAATAAAACCATACACTTACAGTTATCTGATATTTGATAAGGGAGCCAAAGACATACAGTGAGGGAAAAAATAGCCTCTTCAACAATTAGTGTTGGGAGGGCATCAAAGACCTCAATGTCGGGCCTGAAACTTTGAAACTAATGCAAGAGAGTAGGAGAAACGATAGAACTTATAGGTATAGGCAGAAAGTTCTTGAATAGAGTTCCAAGGACACAACAGGTAGGAGAGAGACTTGACAAGTGGGTCTACATCAAAATAAAAAGTTTCTGTACAGCTAATGACATAGTTACTAAACTAGGAAGACAACCAACCAATTGGGAAAATATCTTTACCAACAATACATCAGACAAAGACCTAATATCCAGTATATAGAAGGAGCTCAAGAAATTAGCCCCTCCCAAACCTATTAAACCAATCACTAAATAGGCAAGGGAGCTAAGGAGAGGTAAGACTGGAAGAAGAGTTAAGAATGGCACAGAAACACATGAGGAATTCTTCATCATCCCTGGCCATGAAGGAAATAAATATCAAAAGCTAATCAACTCTGAGATTCCATCTCATCCCAGTTAGATTGGCCAACATTTTAATTCAAACAACAAATGCTGGCAGATATGTGGGGGGAAAGAAACCTTTCTGCACCACTGGTGGGAATGTAAACTAGTACAAGCACTCGGGAAAGCAGTCTGGTGGTTCCTCAAAAAACTAAACATAGGGGCTGGGAATGTGGCTTAGCAGTAGAATGCTTGCCTAGCATGCATGAAGCCTTGGGTTCAATTTCTCAGTACCACATAAACAGAAAAAGCCAGAAGTGGCGCTGTGGCTCAAGTGGTAGAGTGCTAGCCTTGAGAACAAAGAAACCAGGGACAGTGCTCAGACCCTGAGTTCAAGCCCCAGGACTGGTAAAAGAAAGGAAAAGCTAAACATAAACCTTCCCAATGGGGGCTGGGAATATGGCCTAGTGGCGAGAGAGCTTGCCTTGTATACATGAGGCCCTGGGTTCGATTCCCCAGCACCACATATACAGAAAACGGCCAGAAGTGGTGCTGTGGCTCAAGTGGCAGAGTGCTAGCCTTGAGCAAAAAGGAAGCCAGGGACAGTGCTCAGGCCCTGAGTCCAAGGCCCAGGACTGGCAAAAAACAAAAAACAAAACAACAGCAAAAAGAAGCCAGGGACAGTGCTCAGGCCCTGGGTCCAAGGCCCAGGACTGGCAAAAAAAAAAAAAAAACCTTCCCTATGATCCTGCCATGCCACTCCTAGACATCTATCCTAAACATTATGAGCCACGATATGATAAGGACACCTGCACACCCATGTTCATTGCCACACTACTCACAATAGCCAGAATATGGAACTAGTCCATATGCCCCACAATAAGTGAGTGAATCCGAAAAATGTGGTACCTATATACAATGGAATTTTACACAGCTATTAGAAGAAATAAAATAATGTAATTTGCTGGGAAATGGATGGACCTAGAACAAAATCATGTAAAGTGAAGTAGGCCAGGTTCAGAGAGACAAAGTGTGCACATTCTCTCTGATATATGGAAATTAGATCTAAAATGCACTGGGATATGACAAACTACACTAGACTCTGTATACTGGATACTCAGGAGAGAACCACAAAGGCTCAATGCCTAAACACCTCTTCATGGGCATATAAAATAATATACATTCTGAAACAAATTCCCAAGATATGGAAACAAAAGACTTTTTTCTTTTTTAGTTTTTAGCTTTTGATGAATCTGTCTTCTTTATCTTAAATATGGTACATTCACGCTCACCTGTGTATCTTCGGGAGGGGGGAGAGCACAGAAGAGTGAAAAAGTGGAGCAGTGGAGTTCACTGGACAGTGGTGACAGTGAACCACACTACGCATGAAGGAAGGCAGAAGGGAGGGACAGGGAGAGAATGAGGGAACAGATGATACTGTATAAAAGGAAATGTACACATTACCTGACTCATACAACTATAACCCCTCTGAACATCACCTCTATAACAATAAAGTAAATTTTTAAAAACTAAGGAACCATTTTTGCCTATAAAGAATTTGAAAAGCACTATGGTAGAATAGAACTGGGTCATAGTAACAACAACAAACAAAACAAAACAGCTATTACATGTGAACACTTACATACCAGCCCTGGAATAAGCACATTACCTACCTTATCTCTTTTAATCCTTGGGGAGGGGAATGTGTATACATGTGTCACTACTACACTTGAACAATGGACATACGATCTTGCTGCTAATGACTGGAGCTCTATCACCTGAGCCATGCTTTCATTACAACATTTTGCTAGTTAATTGGAGATGGGGTCTTGCAGATTTTTCTGCCAAGGCTAGTGAGAAAAGCTGCCTTTCTATGAAAGTGGGTTGCTTAAAAGTTCCTGTTTTGGGGGCTGGGGATATGGCCTAGCGGCAAGAGTGCTTGCCTCGTATACTTGAGACCCTGGGTTCAATTCCCCAGCACCACACATACAGAAAACGGCCAGAAGTGGTACTGTGGCTCAAGTGGCAGAGTGCTAGCCTTGAGCAAAAAGAAGCCAGGGACAGTGCTCAGGCCCTGAGTTCAAGGCCCAGGACTGGCCAAAAAAAAAAGTTCCTGTTTTGGCCTGGTGGCTTGGCTCTTGTTGATTTTATCTGCTTAAGATAGTGTCAGACAGGGTAAAAAAAGACAAACAACTACAAAAGCAATACTTGCAAAACTGTTTGGTGTAAGTGAACTCAACACCTCAAGGGGAAAAAGGGTAAGGGGGAGGGGGGAGGAGGGTATGAGGGACAAGGTAACAAACAGTACAAGTAATGTGTCCAATGCCTAACGTATGAAACTGTAACCTCTCTGTATATCAGTTTGATAATAAAAATTTGGGAAAAAAAATCTGCCAAAAAAGATAGTGTCAGAAAGCAAAGAAAGGAAATGGGAAAATGCTTTGGGATAAGGACAGATTTTTTAAAAATGTTAACTGGTTAACTGTTCCAAAATGGAAGAACAGACACTTAAGGTTTTTTAAGTACACAGCAGAGGGTGACAGTGGGTTTTGAGATTGCTGATATACTGTTAATCTTATCTCAGAATCCTTGAATGACCACTTTATGTAAAAACATCCTACCCTATTCAAGTTAGCCAATCAGGAGCCAACTGTGAACTGCCAATTCAAGCACAGGGGGAGGGCCTGCTGCATTAGGAATAAAAAGGGGGCAGCCTGCATGTTCAGTGTGATGGCTTGCTATATTTTTGACTGATGGCACACCCTTCTGCACAGAAGTAAACTTTGCCTTTCAAGTTGGAGTCCTCATTCTATGTGATACTCCAACATCCCAAGCCATTTCTAACACTCAGCCTTCCAAGTAGCTAGGATTATAGACATGAGCTACTAGCATCCAACCTCATTCTAATTCTTAGAGTAGGCCAAGTTCAAACTCCAATATCACACAAAAAAAGAGGAGGGATCTCTGATATAATAAGTGCAAAAGGCAACATATAAAAGATGAGTGGCAAGCTGAAAAATGGTAGCTACCACCTGCCCTAGCTACTCCGGAGGCTGAAATCTGAAGAATCTAATTTCAAAACCAGCCCAAAGCAGGGAAGTCCTTAAGATTCCATTTCTTTTTGTGTATGTGTACCAATACTGGGACTTGAATTCAGGTCCTTGGCGCTGTCCCTTACCTCTTTTTTTTTTTTTTTTTTTTGGTGAAGGCTAGTTCCACAGCTCCATTTTGGTGCTGAGGATTGAACTCGGGGCTTTGTATATATCAGGAAAGCATGTACCACTTACACTATACTTCCAGATGATTTGACTTTGAGTTTAAATGCACCATATAAAACACGGAGTAAAATCTATGAGTAAAGCAACCAAGGCATAGATGAAAGGACTGCTTAACTGACTGCTGCCTAGCACTGCTCTCCATTTTTGTTATAAACAAGCTGCCACTCTGCCTCTCAGAAAGAAATGGCTTATACTTTCAAAGCAAGTACCACCAAGTCCCTATAAGCTTTGCCAAAGCTCCCAGGGTGAGAGGCAGCCATTGTGAAGACTTCCTGAAGTTCCAATAAGTCCTCAACCTATTGTGCCAGCCACTGACAATGCCAGTGTTCCAGAAAGCATGTATGAGGTGCAAACCAATGAGTTAAGCTTTGTGGGTGCTGGGAGCCACTACAAAACATCTTCCCACTGTGCCAGTTTTTGCTTTCACACAACCCTACTATTCCATCCTGAGAAACCAAGAAACAGCAGGTGAAAGATGTCAAAGCCACATATTCAGACTAATCAGGGGACAAGCCAACCTGATTAGGGGATAAGTGACCTCATCTGTAAACACTTTTGCAGAGAAGTAGAAGCTGAATAAGGAAAAAAACTAAACAAAGGTATACAATCCCTGCCTCCTACCCCAATTTACTGTCACCTTCCCAGGAGTTTTTGTGGGGCACTGAGCTGCTGAAGGGCAAGAGAAGGGGGGTTAAAAATGAAAAGAAAGAAGAAAAGGTAAAGGAAGAGGCAGGGAGGGAGTCTGGGAGGCAAGCATGTAAACCAAAGGCTGTAAGAATAACTTTTTTTAAATCTTGGATTTTTTTTCCATCACCATGAGGTACGTGGTAGATTTCTCTACCACATGCTCCCTGCCATGACATGTCACCTCAGCACAGGCCCCAAATCAGTACCAAAATAAACCTTTCCTCTTTAAAAGATTTTTTTTTAATCTCCAGGAGAGGATGACCTATGAATATAATCATGCCACAAGGGGCCAAGATAGAGAAGGCCCATCAGTAAGTCCCAATAGCTTCTAGGAAATGGAGCCAAAAGTTTTCTTAGCACAAGCTACACACTCCTGAAATTAATCCCTAAGTAAAATCTATACAGGTCTTCTTTGGAAAACATCCTGGCTGTCACCAAACAGCTGCTGCCCATCTGCAGAGGAAAAAGCTGCTCAAACTAAAACAGTTGGAACGTTTTCCTATAAGCCTCTATTCCTCAAGTGTTCCAATTCAGGCAATAGCTGGGGGTCACAATGGGATGCCACAGGCCCTGTCTGTTGTCCCTTTATTTTTGTTAGGGTTGCTTCTGCCCCATTCCAACACTCAGACCTAAGAGAGTCCCACAACCAGGGCTGGGGATATGGCCTAGTGGCAAGAGCGCTTGCCTCTCATACATGAAGCCCTGGGTTCAATTCCCCAGTACCACATATACAGAAAATGGCCAGAAGTGGCACTGTGACTCAAGTGGCAGACTGCTAGCCTTGAGCAAAAAGAAGCCAGGGACAGTGCTCAGGCCCTGAGCCCAAGGCCCAAGACTGGCAAAAAAAAAAAAAAGAGTCCCACAACCACTCATCCCTCACAATTAATCACACTTTGCTTGTGGTATTTCCAATTAAGATTGGACAAAATCAATTAGCCAAGAAGAAAATAAAACAGTATGCCTTTTCCAGGATGCCTGGAATAAAATATCCAACACCCAATGCAAAACCTCTTTTCCTTAACAAAGGAAAAAACAAGGAATCAACATCTACACAGGGAAAAAAAATTCCACATGCAAGAATGTTACCTGGGGGGTATAAGTCTCTAAATACACACACACACACACACACACACACACACACACACAGATGGAAGTCTAAACCACAAAGAAAGGCTTGGCTCCCTTCCTTGGGAAAAAGTTTTTTAAGCAGTTTCAGTGTCTCAACCATTATTATTTGACAATTCAAGGATTCATCTAGTTAATAAGTGGCATTTGTCATGAAAACTCAGCTGAAACTTTTAGGTGCCACATTGTCAGGACATGCCACAAAGAAATTGTATTAATGGGGGCTGGGGATATGGCCTAGTGGCAAGAGTGCTTGCCTCGTATACGTGAGGCCCTGGGTTCAACTCCCCAGCACCACATATGCAGAAAATGGCCAGAAGTGGCACTGTGGCTCATGTGGCTCATGTGGCTCAAGTGGCAGAGTGTTAGCCTTGAGCGGGAAGAAGCCAGGGACAGTGCTCAGGCCCTGAGTCCAAGGCCCAGGACTGGCCAAAAAAGAAATTGTATTAATGGCTGCTCTCTTTCATTCCCTTAGAACTTGCTCTGTTCACAATCCAGAACTCCAGAGCACCTACAAAGTATGACCATTTCCCCAAGAAGGCCCCTATTCCACCTACAAGAAAGGTCTTGAAACTAGAGAACAGACCAGGATTACACAGAAGCCAGAGCCAGAAGCTGAAAATGAAGACTGAAAGAAGAACAAGAACTAGAGACAGAATGCTTGTAAAATACTTCTATGAATCTATCTCCAAAGCTGAAATTTAAAAGAACTGTAATCGGGGCTGGGGATATAGCCTAGTGGCAAGAGTGCCTGCCTCGGATACACGAGGCCCTAGGTTCGATTCCCCAGCACCACATATACAGAAAACGGCCAGAAGCGGTGCTGTGGCTCAAGAGGCAGAGTGCTAGCCTTGAGCAGGAAGAAGCCAGGGACAGTGCTCAGGCCCTGAGTCCAAGGCCCAGGACTGGCAAAAAAAAAAAAAAAAAGAACTGTAATCAAACTTCCTCACATACAAACAACATGATGTGAAAACTATGCACGAATTGTGCATGAAGCTTAATAGGTTTTCCTGGATCTCTGGAAATATCTGATAAAATTCACTGGTCCAGACAGGAAAGGTTAAGGTCCATAGTTGATCAAACGATTCCAGTTCCAAGTGGTAGTAATATATCTGAACTGCAACACTCCAGAATCACTCAGCAGCACTATAAAAAGGTAGATCAACAGATTGCTCCAATGCTCTGGAACACGTTGACTCTAATGGCCCCTCTCACAAGTATGGGTCTCTTTTCCTTAGCCATACTAACACAAAGAAGGTTTCTACACATATACACATGCACTCAATTAATATCTGAGCTCAGGAAACTAAATATCAGGTTACCCACCCAATACACTGAAAAGTTAAACCTCACCCCCACCCCCATCCACCACTACCACTGCTTCTATATTCAGAAAACTCTTCTTTCACCTCTAACCCTGACACCAATGGAAAGATCAGGTAACATTCAAGTCTTTACACAAGATGACAAGCTGGAAATCAGACCAAAGGCCAGACCCCTCAGGGAAAATCTGAAAACCCAATCCAAGCCATCTGTAGGCACCAATGAGAAACAGAAGACAAAGTTCAATTCAAAAAGAATGAGACGTTCTTGACTACTCAGCCCATGCAGTGCTAAAAACTATGGATTTCCAAGGGTCACTCCTGACGTGGACTGTGATGGAGGGATAAACATTTGATAAATGTTTATCTAAAATGCCCTATTTACATGTGTGTATGTGTGGTTTATAAGTGTGTATTTTATATATATATACACACACATATTCATATATACATTTTATTTATTTTGGTACCAGTACTGGGGCTTGAACTCAGGGTCTGGGCACTGTCCTTTAGCTTTTTCATTCAGGACTAATGCTATACCACTAGAGCCACATCTCCACTTCCAGCTTTTCAGTGTTTAACTGGAGACAGAAGTCTCATGAACTTTCCTGCCTGGGCTGACGTTGGACCACAATCCTCAAATCTCAGCCTCCTGAATAGTTAGGACTATAGGCATGAGCTCCCAGCATCCAGGTTGACATTATTTTTGAAAAACAACAAGATGAATTGTTTTGGTGGGGATTGAACTCAGGGCCTTGAGGTTGTTAAGTAGGGACTCTACCAATAAAATCACAATAACTTGTTTATGTGTTATTTTCCAGATAGGTTTTCACTTTATTCCCAGGCTGGCCAGGGATACAATCATCCTGTGTGTGCGCCCCTGTGTTGATAGGGATGAAAGAAAGGCACACAGTGCTATACCTAGCCACTGTGTTTCCTCTGTAGATAGAGGTGACAGGTACACAAAGGATGTCACAAACCTTAATGCCTGGGCTGGTGTTGGACCTCAATCTTCAACTCCCAAGCACCAAGCCTGACCAGTGCACCAATTTCAAATGGTCTCTTTCCAGTCAGTTTAGTGGGCTTGAACTCAGGGCATGGGCACTGTCCCTGAGCTTTTTCAGCTCAAGGCTGCACTCTTTCACTTTTTTTTCTTTTTTTTTTTTTTGGCCAGTCCTGGGGCTTGGACCCCAGGGCCTGAGCACTGTCCCTGGCTTTTTTTTTTGCTCAAGGCTAGCACTCTGCCACTTAAGCCACAGTGCCACTTCTGGCCATTTTCTGTATATGTGGTGCTGGGGAATTGAACCCAGGGACTCATGTATACGAGGCAAAAACACTCTTGCCACTAGGCTATATCCCCAGCCCCTGCACTCTTTCACTTTGAGCCACAGCACCACATCTGATCTTCTGGTGGTTAGTTGGAGATAAGAATCTCCTGGACTTTTCTGCCTGAGCAGGCTCCAAGCCACGATCCTCAAGATCTCAGCCTCTTGAGTAGCTAGGATTACAAGTATGAACCACTGGTGCCTGGCATTTCAAACAGTTTCTTAAAGATTCAACCTTACAAATGGGAGGAAGAAGGTAAAGGGGGAGAGAGTTGGGGGGCTAAGAAAAGATACAGGCATTTCAAGTAGAAGGAACAGAAAGAAAACTGGAATGTCTCAGAAACAGCTTCCTGGACATGAATGTGGAAATGGAGTATAAAAAGAAATAGGGCTGGGCTGGGAATGTAATGTGGCTTAGCAGTAGAGTTCTTGCCTCATATGCACAAAGCCCTAGGTTCAATTCTTCAGTACCACATAAACAGAAAAAGCCAGAAGAAGCACTGTGGCTCAAGAGATAGAGTGCTAGCCTTGAGCAAAAAGAAGCCAGGGACAGTGCTCAGGCCCTAAGTCCAAGCCCCAGGACTGGCCAAAAAAAGAAAAGAAAAGAAATAGGGCTACAAATAAATGTAGGCAGATTTCAGGTCTGATGGATTTGGTAGGCCAAAAGAAAGAACTTCATCCTAAGGTCAAATGCCAGCTTTCAAAAGATTTTAAACAAGAGGTAACAGATTCAATCTTCCATACAGATCACTCCCATTAACAGTCTGAAAGGCAGGTCTGAGGAGACTGAAAAGAGAAAGTACACAAATATCCCTGCTCAATTTCCATAAACCAAAGTAAGAAAAGTGTCATTCACTTGATACTTATTTTATTTAATTATTTATATATATATATATATATATATATATATATATATATATATATATACACACACACACACACACACACTTAGGTGCCAATCCTGGGGTTCGAACTCAGGGCTTGGGTCTGTCCCTGGGCATTTGTGCTCAAGACTAGTGTTTTACCACTTGAACCACAACTCCATTTCTGGCTTTATGGTGATTAATTGGAGATAAAAGTCTCAAGGACTTTCTTGTCTGGGCTAGCTATGAAGTACAATCCTCAGATCTTGAGGCCCCCTTAGTATCTAGAATTACAGACTTGAGTCAGTGATGCTCTGCTTTAAAACTTAAAAAAATGTAAAAGACAACATTTTCCCTTCTCTTGTATCCCATGTAACCTGGTACAGCAGTGAATCTGTTACCCTCTTTCCCAGTGGAGCTCCCTGGGTTCTATGAAATATCTTCATCCCCAGTGCAAGGACTGGGATACTTCGGTAGTCTCTTCACTCCTTTGTCAAAGAGATGTCTTTCTGTCTAACAAGAGACCTTGATGACTGGTTCACTCCCCTCCACTCCCTGGATAGCAAGTAAATGATGTTTCCCAGTTTAATACACTGTTCGTATCTAACAGTTCCCAGCTCTGGCACTTAATCAATCAGAAGCACATTAACCACTCCATGCTGATCAAGCAGTAAGCAGGAACTTACTGAGTATCACACAGCAGGATATAAGAAGAGCAAGAAATAAACATTTGGCACTGGGTTCCATGATAGATAATCTGAAGTTACTGATTGCAGTAGCTCCTGAGAATATATAATTCTCCCAGATCATGTGTGATGATGTGTGAGCAGAACTCAAGGATGTTCAATATCTCACTACAGACCGTTCAGCTGCCTAAGATTCAAATCCAAACATGAGAAACTCTAAACTGTGTCTTTACCATATGTGAAGTACATATGGACAACAAGTATGTTCACACTTTAAGATTGCCAGTAATAGTAATAATATCTCCTTTTAAAAAACAAAGTGGAAGCCAGCAGCCAGTACCTCATGCCTATAATTCTAGCTACTCAGTAGGCTGAGACCTGGAGGATAGTTTCAAAGCCAGCACGTGCAGAAAAGTTTCCAAGACTCCATTTCCAATTAATCAGCAAAATGCTAGACTGGACGTATGGCTCAAGTGATAAGTGCCAGCCAGGAGCAAGAAAGCATGAATCCCTGAGTTTAATCCCCAATACTGGCAAACATGCACACATAAACACACAAAAAAGAGCCCATGTCTGTGGTCTCAAATTAAGGATCACTCAGTTCAATCACACCTAAGAACATAACTAGAATCTCCAAATGTAACCATAAAGGTCACTCCTGAGCATTAATGACCAAAACTGTTCAGGCTCAAATAATCAAAACAATCTAGCTATACTTCAGAAAAATAAATCCTCCATATTCCCTTCTGGTCCCCAAGATGTCTGAAAAGGGCCATGGACAATTTGCTCACTCATTTTCTCTTGGATGACTTCCCAAACTATTCTACCAACCAAAATTACAGTAATATGTCCGGGATTCACATGGCCGTTCTGATCCGATTTGTCCCAATCCTGGCTGAAGCAGCTTTGCGCTACCCTCCTAACTAGATCAGCACCAGCCAATGAGTTTATTCAAGCTGATCTGTGATGGATTAGATAATGAAACCTTAGCCCAGTAAGCTGCCTGCTCATATTGGGGCTGGAGGAGAGAAGAATAAGAAACCCAATACTCCTAAGGGCCACCTAAAACACCAAATGCACCCGCTATGCCTGCTTCCATCTGTCTGCTCAAGCTCTAATTACTGCCATTCCCTTTCCTCATCTCCATGGCTCTTCCCTCCTGTCTCCTAAGGAAGCATACATTTGTCCAGATTAAAGAGTTTATGATACTGTCTTTACAAATGTACCAAAAAAATTCAAACAAATCCACTCAAGTAATTGCCTTTATTGTTTCTGCAAATAATCAAAGCTTTGCATCCAACTGAAGGCCTGAGAGATGTCAAACTAGATTAACTAGCATCATTCTTGTTTACATGATGTAGTATGCTGAATTTCTTTCTCCAAAATCCTGTAATCTTGAGGCCTGTCTACAAAGTCTGCTTTATAACAAAATGAAAGTTAAATCTCTCGTTGGCTTCTGTTATGTTCACGTCAGTGTAACAGAGAAACAAATGACAAAGTGGCTAGAAGATGGGAAAAGGAGACAAATTCAACTCAAGCTATTATCTGAGTCACTCAGAAGAGTAATTCTACTTTGATGTCAGATTCTTTCCTTCTCAAACATAATCCCAGTTTTACATTCCCAGACTTCCATGTGAAGCTTAAAAAATATCAGCATCTTTTATATGACCACCCTTCAATTTCTCCATCTATATAGTATTTACCACTCTGGAAGGACCACTCTTGGAGTTCATACAGTTGAAGTTTTAACCCCCAATGTGAGGTAGAGCCTTTGGGTGGTAATTACGATTTGATGAAGTCATAAAAGTAGAACCACAAAATGAGAAAAGTACCTCTATAAGAATTCTCAAAGTGTGGCTCAAAAGGTAGAGTGCTAGCCTTGAGCAAAAAGAAGCCCGGAACAGTGCTCAGGCCCTGAGTTCAAGCCCCAGGACTGGCAACAAACAAACAAACAAAAACAACAAAACTTTAGGGGGAGGAGGGAGGGGGAGTGAGGGAGGAGGTAACAAACAGTACAAGAAATGTATCCAATGCCTAACATATGAAACTGTAACCTCTCTGTACATCACTTTGACAATAAAAATTTTTTAAAAAAAGAATTCTCAAAGTAAAGGTGTTGCTCAAGTAGTAGAACACCAGCCTTGAACAAAAAAAGCCAAGCTAGAGCCCAAAGCCTTAAGTTTAACACCAGAAAGGTAACTAAGTAACTCTATATATGATATGGTGCACACCTGTAAAAACAGTAGGATTGAGCCAAGCACCAGTGACTCACACCTATAATCCTAGCTGCTCAGGAGGCTTAGATTTGAGAATCAAAGTTTGAAACCAGCCTGGGCAGAAAAGCCCATAAGCTACTATCTCCAGTTAAGCACCAAAAAAAGATGGAAGTGGAGCTACATCTCAAGCGGTAGGAACCCAAGCCCTGAGTTCAAGCCCTAGGACTGACATCAATATTTTATTTTTTTTTATTTTGCCAGTCCTGGGGTTTGGACTCAAGGCCTGAGCACTGTCCATGGCTTCTTTTTGCTCAAGGCTAACACTCTACCACTTGAGCCACAGCGCCACTTCTGGCTTTTTCTATATATGTGGTACTGAGGAATTGAACTCAGGGCTTCATGTATACGAGGCAAGCACTCTTGCCACTAGGCCATATTCCCAACCAACCAATTCTTTTTAAAAGACAGAAGAATTGAAATGTAAGGCTAGGCCAGGCCAAAAAAAAAAAAAAAAAAGTGACACCCAATCTCAAAAAACAGGCAGAACAAGTTGGAAGCATACCTATAATCCCAGCTACTCCAAAGGCAGAGGCAGAAGGAGCCTACTCTATGGCTGGCCAAAGCACAAGACTCTATTAGAAAAATAAACTGAAGTAAAAAGACCTGAGGAAAGTGGAGTTGCAGCTCAAGTGGTAAAGCATTAGCCATGATTGAAAAAGCCAAGCAAGAATGTGAGGCTCTGAGTTCAAGTACCAGTACAGGCACAAATAAAGAAAAGGGGCTCAGGCAGAGTTTAATTGGTAAAGTACTTGCCAAGCAAGCTTAAGACACTGAGTTCAAGCCCAATTACTAACAACAACAAAAAAAGTTAGTCAACTGCTCTTCGTCTGAGGAAAAGCCATGAGAGCACACAATCAGGAGCTATCTATACACCAAGAAGCTAGCTCTTTCACATACCAAATCTGTTGATATATTAACCGTGAACTTTTTAGCCTCCTTCTCAAAGCTAGGAAAAATAAATGTAATTTCCACCAGCTGATCTATGGTATTTTTATTGTGGCAGCCTGAGAAGACTGCCACAGATATAAAATTCAGTCATTTTAGTGAGATATTTATGAAATTACTTGAAAAGGAGATGTATTATTTGTACAACTCTAACACCATGCTGCTAAAGAACTAAAAACCCAGATGAGATACAAAGATACATCCATCTAGAAAGAAAGAAATCTAGAATGAGCAAATAGGAAGACAAGCCACTTTAATGGATATGACATCCACAAAGTAACTCCAGCCTGCCTGGTACTCCTTCCTTGAGACCAGAGGAGTCTCTCGGCTATGAGCCACTATGATCAAGTGCTGACTGTATATGTAATAGGAACTAAATTTTATACATACCAATATCTACACATGTGACTCAATTAACTGTATATGTAATAGGAACTAAATTTCATACATACCAGGGGGATGAGTCTCCAATATCTACACATGTGACTCAATTTAACTGTATATGTAATAGAAACTAAATTTGATACACACCAGGGGGATGAGTCTCCAATATCTACACATGTGACTCAATTTAACTGTATATGTAATAGAAACTAAACTTGGTACACACCAGGGGGATGAGTCTCCAATATCTATACATATAACCCAATTAACTATCTGCCAAGTTAGAATAACTACTTCCAAATACCCTCAAGAACTACATTTCTCAAACTGTTCTTCAATTTCCAAACTGAATTACTCTTTCCTTCTACTCCATAGTTTAGGTTTTTCTGTTTTGCCACTACTCCATACCTGTTGCTCATTCTCTCCATTCATGTAAGGCTTCAGTATACTGCACTGAACACACCAATCCTTCCTCTCTCTTCTCAAGGGTCTGTCTGAGCCTTAAGGCTTATAAAAACAAAGCACCAGGGACTCCACTGGACTCCACTTTGGCAAGTAATGATTTGCTCCAAAATCTTAGTGACTGCAACCCAACAGGGGTCAGGTTTGGAATCTGAAGCTTAAGAGTTACAGCTCCACTTAGTAGCCTTAGGAAATTAACCCCAGTAAATGACTTTGTTCTGTAAAAAAGGGGTTAATCCTTTGGCACTCAAAGGGTCTGGGGAAATTTGTGATAGTAACCTCATCTCAGATTCTCATCATTTTTTTAAAAGTCCCTTAACTGTGTAAATTGTAAATTTCAACTGAGTTTTAATAGGAATCAAACATTTACTATTTGCTCCAATCAAAACAGTCAAGTATTCTCAAGAATAAACACAAAGGAAATACAGTTTCTGTCTTGTGGAAGTTTACAATATTATTAGGAAAATAAAAGTAACAAAGTCATTAAGAAATAATATAAGATGAGTGATAAATATGAATAGACCAGGAGGTAAGGGTAGAGTGTAACTGTTGTCAACTCCAATGTCAGGAAAGGCTTCAAAGACAGATGTATAAGTTGTAAGAATATGCTTTATGACAAACTCATATTCAAAAATGACTACCTACATGAAGCTACTTACCTAGGGCCTACAGGCATTCCTAAACCACTCGTAAACATGTGTCAATGTCTTGATATCTGGGTTCCTCTTATCTTACTGAATCCTCTCTCCTCACTTCAAAGTTCTCCTGCACAAAAGTCTTCCCAGATCAACTTTGTTATTCTCTGTCTCTTTCCCTGCTTAACTTTGCTTATTAGCCTTATTAACACCTAACAAAAGTTGTTCATGTGTTTATTAGATATCCTTTCCAATTAAAATGTTACTTGCATGAGAATAGGACCTCTCTTTTTCCAGTAATGTATCCCATAGAGTTAAAACAGTGTCTGGTCCAAGAGAAGGACACAGGAGGATTCTACTGTTGACGTTATCTTTAAAGTTCTAGGTGAATTTCCTGTGGTGTACCCTACATGGTTACTGTATATGATTTTGGTACACTGGATATTGTACATATGCCTACCTGATCTAGGGAAGGGAAAGAAAAATGAGGTGTAAGATATCACAAGAAATTTATTCACTGCCTTATTATGTAATTGTACCCCCTTTGCACAACACCTTGTCAATAAAATCTAATTTTAAAAAAATAAATATAGTATAGTCCTGGAATGCTTTTTTAAAAAAGTGTCTGGATATTCACTAAATATTAGTTAAATGAATATTAACTACACACACTCACATACTCTTTCCAACCTTCTAGCCAGTTTTCTCCCCACCTAGATTATGTACAGAAAATGAAATTTGGCTTATATTTTGTGAAGGAAGCTTAGAAATCATTTTGTACACTGATTTTTACAGGTAAGGAAGCAAAGGCCCCAAGACACTGGCCTTCTCCATGATAATATAGCTAGTTGAAGGCAGAGAACTCTAAGTTTGTGACATGGTATAATGAACTACAACAGGTACATGCAAAATTAAAAATAAAGAACATCCATAAATACAAGCAGTAAAAGAATTCTCTGTGGACAGTCGACATTCTCCAATTGTACCCAAGGGACCTAATGCACTCCATCCTTAGCACATGCCCAAGCCTCTGTACACACTCCCTTTCCAAGTATCACTCTCCTTAGCCAGTTTGAAGGCCACCAGTAACAGGCACCAGGCAGACAAGGGAAGAGGGATGGGAGTTTAACTATTAATTATGACTGACAGAAAAATAAACACATATGTTCAGGCACAGACATCAGGTGGAACATGCCTGGTGGAACACACCGACTGGGACATGCTCAGGAGCACTTCCAGCCAGTCCTCCCTCATTATTACCATACAATACTAACCCACCTCGCCTGAAGTCTCCCTGTACCCCTCTGCATTTGTTCTCTTGGTCCTGAGCTTTTACTTCTCATAATCCCTCTGGAGAACCTACTGGAGAATAATAGCAGGCAAACAAAAGAATTCAAAAATGAACACCAACAGGGTCATTTTTCCTATACAGTATAAAAGACAGGGTAGACTCACAAAGAAGTAGAGGTACACAACAAACAAGCCTGCCTCACGTACAGCGCCAACTCTAACACAGGAAATCAGGGAGAGACTTAAGAAGCAGGCAGCAAAAAGCACAGGAAGTCTTTTAGCAATGCAGAGATTTCCAAGACTGGTGTAATGGAGAGAGCACAGGAATAGGAATTAGAAGGCCAGGCTCCTAGCTCCAGTTGTGCAACCAGCTCACTAGGTGGCCTTGGGCAAGTCACTAGTCTTCTCTGGACTTTTAATTCCCTATCTATAAAATGAAGTGCTTAAAACATGCTGGAACTTGAATTCTTCCACCTCTCAAAAAAAGAAAGATTTTTAAAGGTATTAAACTGTTCTCCATCAAAAGAACACACGAACGATCTGCATAAGAGTCTTCTAAGTTGTACACAGGTTAGGGGTTCCTGCAAAAGATGATGATGTCTTTGGTCCCTTCTATCTCTAACATTCTAGGATTCTAAGAGAATTAGATGTCTATGAACAACTGCTGCTTGGTGAACCTCACCATTTCACAGTAAATATTCCCTGAACACAGGCAAGTCCTAAAAAACTAACTCTACCTGAATCTAGAAAGCAACTGACATCATCCATGCCGTGCCTGTTCCCGGACCCTCACCAGCCAACTTACCATCCGTCCACAACTCAGAATCCAGTCTACTAACAGCCCCTTAAAGTTTTCCTCTGTACCCCAGGGCATTCAAGAGACTCAAACTGTCCTAGAGCTGTAGCATGCAATTGAGAAAAGTACAGCGGGGACATGTCTTGTGTCCCTCTTCAGACTGATTAGCGTATGCCACAAAATTAATGAAACAGCACCAGAGTATATCCCCACTCTACCAAACTCCCTGCACTTCTCACCCTCCCTTGTGTAACCGATTTAACCCACAGCCTAAGCCACATCCCCCTTTGGGTTCTCTCGCTCGCTCGCTCGCTCGCTCTCTCTCTCTCTCTCGCTCTCTCGAGGTTTTTTTTTCCCCCTTTTCAGGCTTTTCATGACTCCTCTTCAAATGTCTCCCATTCCCCGTCGCAGCGAGCGGCACAAGTACCCTTTTCATGGGAGCTTTCCCACCAGGACCCCTCGAGTTCGTCCCGGGCCCAAGAGACCCAGGATTCCCCGATTTCCCAAGGACCTAGGGGAAGGATTTGAAAAGATGGACTGCAACCCCATCATGTTCGTCCCCCCCCCCCCCACTTCCAAAACCTACTTGCCCGCGCTGCCCCTTGTCCCTTCAGGAACCAGGACCCGCCTGGACACGCTGGGACCCTGCACCCCCTCGCGTCCAAGCCTGAGCTCGCCCACCTTCCCAGCCAGGCCGCGGCCCGCCCCCTCCCATCCTCACCACCCCGCCGGGACCCCTCAGGCCGGCCTACTCCCCACCCCCCTCCACGGCGGGCTCCTCCCGCTCCCCGACGGGAGCCCCGGGGCCGCCCCTCCGGGCTCCGCCCGCACCCCGCGATAACGGGGCGCCCGTCCCGCGCGGTCACCTGCATCCCGCCGCCGTCGGCCGCTGCCTCCTCGGTGCGCGGCCGCTTGCTCAGGCCGGGCTCGGCTCCGTCTCCTCCCGCTCCGGGAACCGGCAGCTCCAGCTCCGACTCCCGCTTCATGCCCCGGGCAGCGGCGCCGGGTCCAAGCTGAGGCAGCTGCTGCGTCTGAGCGCCTTCCGCCATCCGCCCGTGCCCCCCTCGCCTCTGGGAGCCGGGCGACCCGCGACAGGCCACCTCCCCCTGGGCCTCGGCCCCGACTGTCGCGACAGGCGGGAGCGCGCCTGCCCCGCCCCCCGCGTGCGTGCGTACGTGCGCGCGCCCGCCCGGCGCCTCAGGTTGCGCCGCGGCTCCTCCGCCCGCCGGCCGGCCGCCCTCCGGATCCTGGGCGCCGGGCGCCGGTAGTCACGACGGCCGCCTCCTCACACACACACACGTGCGCGCGCGCCGCCCGCCCGACCGGCCGGGCCGCCGCGCCTCCTCGCCCCTCGCGCTCCCGGGTCGCCCCCGGCCCGCGACGCTCACTCCCTCGGCCCCTCACAACACGCCGGACGCGGGAGGAAGGGGGCGGTCCGAGCTCCCGGAGCGTGGGGTGGGCTGTTTATTTGGGAGGAGGAGGGACGCGCCGCAGGAAAGAGCTGACTGGCCTGGATCCTCCGACCCGCCACAGTGGCAGCACCGGGAAGGCGGGGAGAGGGAAAGGAGGAGGGAGGGACCGGGACGTCGGACTCAGTCCCGCGCTGGAGGCTGTGGCGAGGGGGCGGCGGCGGCGGCTGCGGCGGCGGCGGAGTCCGCGGAGGGGGCGGAGCCGGGCTGGGCGGGGCCTGGCGGTGGGCGGGGTCTAGGGCGGGGCCAGCGCCCGTTGTCAATCTCGGCGGCCTTCGCGCCGGCCTGCCGAGGGAAGCCGGGAAGGAGTCGGGAGGGCTCGGGAATGCTCGGGAATCTCCGGCGGGTCCCGGGAGGGTCCCGAAGCCCCGGGCGGCTGGAGGGGGGCGGAGCTCCGGAGAATTCCCGCTGGCGGGACGAGGTGTGGGCAGTTGTGATCCGGGCTCGCCTACCTGGCTTACCTGTGCTCTGAAGAGCGGCTGAGAAGATAGGGGCTCGCAAGGTGCAAGGCTGGGAAGGAAGGCGCCCCTCCAGCCGGTTCTGAGAGCTTTTACTCTAATTATTACCACATCCCTGATCATCTCGATACCGGATTTCCCAAGAGCTTTGTCGTGTGTGCGATCGATTCGCACGCCCGTCCTGAGGCTGGTGATTGAGGTAGGGAAAATTGTCTCCATTCCATCGGTGATCCTGAACTTCCTCGAGTCCCGAGACAAAAAAAAAAAATGTGGCCCGTCCAGATGGCTGGAAACCAGATCACATTCTCTTTCTCTACACCCTGCTGCCCGAGTAGCACTTCATTGCTTATCAGCTTCCTCCAGGTGGAGAGATGTGTGCCACAGATATTCCCTCCTATTCCTCTCCAACTGCAAAGGACCAGAAGTGCATTCAGGGCTCCGTGTCATATTTTATACTTTTTAAGGAGGGGGAGGGCTAGGTCTTGTTACATGAATGACCTGGATTCTAGTGCTAACTACCTTAAACAAGTTATTTCTTTGGGTTCCCAACTCCAACATCTGTGAACGAAGGGAATGGTTTCAATCAGTAGTTCTCAACCAGAAGCACATTTTTGCTTTTCCCTCCCACCCCCACTCGCATATTTCTCAATGTCTGGAGACATTTTTATTGTTACAGCTAGGAGTTGCTGCTGACATCTGTGGCACAGAGGCTAGGAAAACTGCTCAATATCCTGCCTTGCACCGGACAGCCCCCACAAGAAAGAGTTAACTTGCCTAGAATGTCAGAGATTGAGAAACCCTGGGTTAGATGATTTATTTCTAAGGTCATTTGCAACCAGTCCTTGACTCGGTCTTTGAACTTGCATTAAGTTGCTAAAACTAAAACAGTACAGAAGTAAAGATCCCTGCTTCAAAATCAAACAACCCATGTGGGAGCCCAGGCTTCACTACCTATTGTGAAGGTAATGTTGGACCAGTGGTAACCAAGAATTCCCTTACAGAAAGTGTTTTCAGGGCTTGAAAACCAACAGGAAAGGACTGGATGGCTTCCCTTGAAGCCGGATCTTTTTCTTCGTGAGCTACAATATAATACTTATTTAGCTCGGCCATGTACAAGTCATGATGCCTTCTGGACACTACTTAACCTCTCTGTCCAGTTTCTTCACTGGAAAATTAGAATAATAAAGCATCTACCTGAAACAGTTATTGTCCAGATCAAATGAGTTATAAAACATTAAGAACTTTGATCAGAGCAGGGTGGCAGTGGCTCACACCTATAATCCTACCTATTCTGTAGGCTGAGATCCAGAGGATCTTAGTTTAAACTTAGCCTAGGTAGAAAAAGTCCATGAAACTCCATTTCCAACTAACCAGCAAAAAGCTGGAGGTATGGCTTGAGTGATAGAGTGCCAGCCAAGCAGGTAAACTGAGCAAGCCAGAGGCCCTGAAGACTGTACTCAAAGCTGATTAGGGAAATGATTGAATCATGAGGGTTCTGACCTAATCCATGCCTTAGTCATCAATAAATTAATAATTGAAAACATTATTGGTAGGTGGAGGAAGTTGTAGGACATAAGGCCTGATTGGAGAGACTGGGCTACTGGGAGCATTTCTTAGAAGGGTCTCTCTTGTCCCTAGCCTCTTCCCTCAGACTCTTGTCTCCCAGCCCACCATGAAGTGAGCTAGCTATCTTATTCACAGGCCCTCCGCCAGGATGTTTCACCTCACCATCCTCAGGGCCACATGATTATGAGCTAAAACATAGTGAGTCGAAGTAAATCCTTCCTCCCTTGGGTTGTTTTCTCAGGTATTTTGTCACAGCAACAAAAAAGAACTAGCAAAGTCAGAATGTCCTGTGGTAAACACTCATACATTGATATTAATACTAATATTAATCAGTATCGTTATCATTTCACTCACATTTCAAATGAGAATGATAACATATTGTCAAGATTAATCACTGCTATGATGGATGTTTCTTATAAGGTGACTTGAGTGGGACTGCTTACAATTAGATGGAACAAAGTCCCTCCAGGTACCCTTTGTCTAACTACTAACACTTAGCAAATTATTTCCATTAAGCCTTACATTCCTCATTTGTAAGATGACAACAATAATCACAACGTTGTTCTGAGCATTAAATGAGATCTAATAAAGCAGTAGAATGCCTAACATAGTAACAGCCTACTGAGTAGCAATTATCATCTAATCTATCAGTGATAGAAAGCTATTGACTGAGGCCCATGGGGCTGGAAAGAGAAATTCATCTTTTAATATTACAGTACTATTTCTACAACCGAAATTTAAGTCCACATGCTTGCAAGTTTATTCGTTCCCCCTTCCCTTTTTTTATAGCGGGTTCTAGGGCTTGGACTCGGCCTGGATGCTGTTCCTGAGCTCCTTTTGCTCAAGACTAGCACTCTACCACTTGAGCCATAGCTTCATTGCCTCTTTTCTGTGATTTTTCTTTCTTTCTTTTTTTTTTTTTCTTGGTCAGTTCTAGGGCTTGAACTCAGGGCCTGGGCACTCTGTCCCTGAGCTCTTTTTGCTCAAGGCTAGTTAGTGCTCTACCACTTTGAGCCACTGTGCCACTTCTGGTTATCTGGTGTTTTTTTTGGAGATAAGTGTTTCATGGACTTCCTGCCAGGCTGGCTTCAAACCTCAATCCTCAGATCTGAGCCTGTTGAGTAGCTAGGATTACAGGTGTGAGCCACAAGTGCCTGGTTCAAGCTTACTCGTGAGTTGAATTGAACAGCTTCAAATTAAGTCTGGAGTCTCGTTCTGGCAGTACCCTGCATCATATGGAGCCTGATACTGTATAGTCAAGCATTATAGCTTTGAAGAGAAATCAAGATGCTTCCCAGTGGCCTATGGAACAATGTTGGCTTCTGTTTTTTATCTTAGGCACATCTGTGCTTGCTTTTCTGAGAAATTTACTGACTGAACTGATGTCTTTAGAAATTCTTCTCCCCTCCCTACTTGCTTTTCCAAATACTAAAATGTAACTGATCCTAAGTCCTTCCTGGGCTATCCCAGGACCAAGTAAGAAATAAGATTTGGGGTCAAAGCTGCCTGTGACTCAAAGTATTATTATTCAAGTCCCTAAGATATAGATCCATGCAGTATAGCAATGTCTGACTGACCAGACAAAGTGAAGAGAAATTGGACTGTGCTTTGTAAACAAGAATTAAGCATTTAGAGAAAGAGACTAGAAAGAAGCCCATGAATCATAGGAGAATCAAAATGATGAGCCCACAGAAGCAGAAAAACAGATAATTTATTTTATATATAGCTGCAGCTGCTTGTTTGGAAACAGGTAGTTATGAAATATTATAGAGGAAAAACACAGTAAAAAGTATTTTCTTAGTAATAAGTTTAAGCTGAGAAATGACCACAATCCTAACATTTGTTCATTTATTCCCTAAAGAAATTATAGACAAGCATCTGGAATACCAAGATGAGTAAAATTTATTCTTAGTACCAAACAGGAAGAACAGGATGAACAAATAAAACGTCCATTACGATACATCATGCTAAGATGGTCATCTCTCACACTGATCAAGAACATAGACCCTGGCGTCAGACAGATATAAGCTTGAGTAGTGTGTGTAATATAGAGAGATGATAGATAGATAGATAGGTAGGTAGATAGATTTGACTTTAATAAGAACATTAGCATCTGTAATGTCCAGTATCTTCCTTTGTGAAACAGGGACTGACAGTTACCAACTCAATCATCATTCTTTTACTACTAGTAGAACCCCAATTTTGTTTAGGACAGAAATCTGCTCAGTTTTGAAAAGAAGAAAAGAAAAAATTCCTAGGCTCACTGACAGCAAAGGGTGGCCACAGGATACATGAGTTCCCTCAGGATAGCATTCCCTCCTAGCTTACAAAACAAAAACCACACAAAGACAAGGCTCTCTGCCCTTCCCCCTTCCTCCTAATGAGAACAAACTGGGAAAGCAGCAGACATCTTGTCTCTATAACAGCAAATCCATGTGCTAGGAGTGGTAGGACACAGCTACCCTACCTGTGCAAGCCCGCCTACCTCTAATCCATCCTTCTTTGAGAAAAATAAGTTCCCAATTGTACACGCCACTGTGAACAGGTTTCAACAGGCAGTCAAACTCAAGTCCTTGCTGATACAATCTATAAACGGAAGATAATAACAGTGTCTCCCTTGGGGTTCTTTTCAGCATTAAATAATGCATGTAAAGCTCTTAGCATGACACCTGGTTTCCTGGGCACATTCAATAAATGGTAACAGACCTTTGTACTACTATGATTATATCTATTATCCTTATTTATATGATCATTGTATATGCCAAAAGGTGTAGGGTTACAGGGGAAGAGGTCACTCCCCAGTGCCTTGGGGAGACAGAACAGGTTTTACTCAGAATGTTATATTCAGCTTGGATCTGTTCAAATGAGGAGTTTCCCAGGCTATGGTTTCTGATGAAAAGGTGAGCAAATTCTTTTTTTTTTTTCCAAATTTTTATTATCAAACTGATGCACAGAGAGGTTACAGTTTCATACGTTAGGCATTGGATAAATTTCTTGTACTGTTTGTTACCTCGTCCCTCATTCCCCCTACCCTCCTCCCCCTTTTCCTTTGTGAGCAAATTCTTGTGTCCTGCTTTCCTTAGGAAGCATTCAGAAAAGTCTACTTGGCTATATTAGGAGAAAGTTGTAGTAAATACAGAGGTATCTACTGGGCTCAGAGTCAAGGGCCATGACTCCGGGCAGAGCCAGAGGCTGGCTGGATGCACTCTTCAAATAAATGGAGTCTGAGAGCAGCAAATAGACTGGACTGTCTATCTAGAAATTGGGGGAGGGGGTGGGAAGCCGTGCTTTTTGAAGGCCCTAACTAGTCATAGGAAGACTCTAACTAGTCTTAGGAAAACCTCATCAAATGGCAGTTAATTAACTCAGTCAGTACTCTGGTTATTGACAGCCATCCTTGAGCTGGTGGTATAAATTATTTATAAGCTCTTGGAGAACACAAATACTGTCTTAATCCTTCTCTTGATTTCTGCGTCCCTGAAACCTAATAGAGCCCTAAAATGTGGCTATTCCAACCAACCTAAGAATATTTGACAACGGCAGCTCCATGGGCTGCAAGTATAGTTCAGCAGCTGAGTGCTTCCCTGACATGTTCAGGGTCCTGCGTTCAATCCTCAAAAACAAAACAACCACAGGTCTAGTACCTCCCTGCCTCTCCCCCCAGAACAGATAGAAACACACAGCTCCGATCCTAGAATGCTGTGCTAAGTGTACACTCCTCTAAACAAAGTGCCCAGAGGAGCTGAGTCTGTCCCCAGAATTGATCATCTCTCTAATCAGAGACAGAAGAGTAGATATAAATAGAAGAGACCATTTTTTCTGCTTTCTACTCCAAAGCTTTCTTTCCCCCCCCCCCAAAAAAAAAAAAAAAAGAGGAAGGAGAAGCAGCTCCTGGCATGTGGCTGGCAGATCTGGGAGCAGATAGAGAGGCTAATGAGAAACCCAGTTCAGCATAAAAGGATGCTGCGATGCTAAGCCTCATTAGGGCTATGAAACCAGCCTTTCGGACACAAACCCACTATTGACTCTCCCCTTACTTGCCTACCCTCCTCTTCTCCCGGCATTATTGAACCTGGGTTTTTTCCTATAGGCCAAGACCTTGCCAACTCTTTCGCCCTTCACATTATGGGTTTCTATTTCTGTAGTTCGGAGAAGGATGATAGCAGGGTATTGAGTTGTTTTTCATTTAGTGCAGTCACCGCCCTTACCCTGCCCCACCCCACCCGGCCCCTGCGGCTCTTAAGTCATATTTTCATTGTCTGTGTTGTGCCTTCCACCAGGTTTTTATTGCTTCCTCACAGAGACCAGGAAGCCTTTATTTTATTTTCCAGGAGCTGCTATACCTAGCCTCACGTGTCCATCTTTCCTGCCAAGAATTATGGTGTTTTGATATTGGCACTGCCCTCAGAAAGGAAGAACCAGGGAGCCTCATATACTTGCTGAATCCCTAATGGGTGCCAGCCCCAGTACTAGGCTTTAGCTTTGTTTCGTTTTTTGGAGAGGGAGACTTTGTTTATTCGTTTGCATTTAATCCTCACAGAATGCTTGTGCAGTGGGTAGTAATACATCTCCTTTTACAGATGAGAAAACCCAGAAGCATAGAGAGGAAACAACGGGCTCCAGGTCACTCACACAGGAGAGCGGTGGCAAAGAACTTGCTGTCCCCTGCTTCGTGTCCTCTGCCCCTTCTAATACAGCACCCTAACTATCTGTGAGGTACCAACCTTACAGCAAAGAGAGACAAAATAGCAAAGTGCTGGTGGCTCATGCCTGTAATCCTACTACTACTCAGAAGGCTGAGATCTGAGGGTCACAATTCAAAGCCAGGCTGGACAGAAAAAGTCTGTGAGACTCTTATCTCCAATTAACCACCAAAAAAAGCCAGAAGTGGAGCTTCAGGGACCGTGCCCAGACCTTCAGTTCAAGCCCCAGGACCAACACACACACACACACACACACACACACACACACACACACACACACACACACCCTTCTTAAGTGTTTTGACCCATTTCATTAAACCCAACCATCAGATTCTCATTCCTTTCTTTGTCATCTCTAGGTGCCCGTCTGGCTCTCAGTAAAAGCCCCAGTCAGGCCACTGAGCTGTAGTATGTAGCCCCCATTATTTGTCCACCCACACTCCATTTTTCAAGGATACAGGAAAAGCATAGAGACTCGCCCAGGCTCTGGGGCTTAGGGCCTCCCTGCTGGATAGCCCTAGAAGTAAGGACACAGGGACATGTCTATTCCACACACACTGGATGGAAAACATTGCCCAACTAGCCACCTCTGGGGCCTCCATAGAGAACGACCAGGGGGGCTGGGAATATGGCCTAGTGGTAAAGAGCTTGCCCCGTATACATGAAGCCCCAGGGTTCGATTCCTCAGCACCCCGTATACAGAAAAAGGCGGAGGTGGCGCTGTGGCTCAAGTGGTAGAATGCTGGCCTTGAGTAAAAAGAAGCCAGGGACAGTGCTCAGGCCCTGAGTTCAAGCCCCAGAACTGGCAAAAAAACAAAACAAGAAGGACTAGGTCTCCTCCCCTCCCTTCCCAGATGTCAGGGACTCAGAGCCTGGGTCTCCTCTAACCTCAGCCTCAAGGTAGAAGAAAAGTGGAGGCAGAGTTATCGGGCAGTGTTGTCCTGAAGCCCACACTTGCCTGGCTCCTGATTCTCTCCAGCCCCTCCTCGCTCCCCACCCCTTGCATTTGTCTCTTCTGGTTGGGCGCACTATACTGACTTGCCCCGCCCCTTGCCTTCGCCTCTTCTGGTTGGGAGCACTAGACCGACTGGCCCAGCCCATTTTGTTTTTTTTGTTTTTGTTGTGTTTTTTTTTAACCTCTTGATTTTGCAAGACCTAGATCAGACTCACGCAGGGCAGAGGGAAAACAAAAACAAAGAATAGACAGGCTCTTGAAACAGACTTCTGTCAAGCCAAAGCTGATTTCGAAATCGAATGCCAAGCCTTCTTTCTTTTTGCCTGCCACTTTAACAGCTTTATTTCTGAAAGAGGGAAAGGGTGGGACGACAGCAAAAGGAGAGCCAGGGAAAGGAGAATGCAAATCAGTGTTTCTGTGGCTAAGACATGTCTGTGCTCTGTCTTCCTCCTGTGAAATAGACACTTTCCCAGTGTCCCGGGAGGATGGGGATAATTGGCAACACTGTGGCCTATAGGAGGAAGTGAAATGATGGAAGGCACTTCCAGGTTTGATGTTGTAACATCCCTGCCAGCGTCTTCCATCAGTCACAGCTAAGGAGACCAAGATCTGAACCTAGCACCAGCTGGGACTATTGCCTGCTCAAGATTAGTGCTCTACCACTTAAGCCACACTTCCTGGCTTTTTGATGGTTGGGTTTTTTTTGTTGGTTTGGTTTGGTTTGGTTTCTGGCACACACACACACACACACACACACACACACACACACACACACACACTCCTGGAGCTTGAACTCAGGGCCTGGGCACTGTCCCTGAGCTTCTCTTGCTCAAGGCTAGCACTCTACCACTTGAGCCACAGCACCACTTCCAGTTTTTTCTGTTTATGTGGTACTGAGGAAGTGAACCCAGAGCTTCATGCATGCTAGGCAAGCACTCTACCACTAAGCCACATTCCCAGCCTGGTTGTTGGGTTTTTTGTTTGTTTATTAGAGATAAGAGTCACATGCACTTCCCTGACTAGGATGGCTTTGAACCATGATCCTCAAATCTCAGCTTCTTGAATAGATAGGATTGCAGGCACCTAGTTATATTGTTGAATAGATTTCTTTTCCCAAGATTGAGGAGGGCTGAAGAATGAAGATGTGGAATGTGCTTTTCTCAATCATTAGCTGAAGGCCAAACAAGAGTGAATGTTGTTGCTGCTGTTGTTGTTGTTATGCCTGGTACCCTGGCTACAGTGGAAGTCCCCTGCAGGTTCTACAGAAAATGGCCATACATGCCACAGGCATCAGCTGCTTCTTACTGGCAAGACCTGCCAGCTGTCCTTCTCTGGCTACAGCAATCTGCTGTGCACTTGTGCAGGACAAGTCCAACATGTCGGAGGGTTAACTACAGAAGTGGTGCTGTGGCTCAAGTGGTAGAGTACTAGCCTTGCGCAAAAAGAAGCTAGGGATAGTGCTCAGGCCCCGAGTCCAAGCCTCAGAACTGGGAAAAACAACAACAATAACAACAACAAAGTGCTACTTCCTTGCAGGCCATGTACATTTCTCAGATGTCCACAATGTTAGTTCTGTGAAGACACAGCGCTGCTCAATCCACTACCCATCGCAGTTCCTTCTCTTTGCTGCTCTGAATCAGAAACCTGCCTAACTTCCAACTTTGGTGGCATGAACTGCTCCTTAAGACGCTCCTGTAGCAGTTTGGTGCACCCCAATGACACTGCAATTGAATTCTAGGATTCTTCCTTAGCTCTCTGCCTCTCTCCTAGAGCAGGAGCTCCACAGTGCCGAGGAATGTCTCTCATACACCTTCCTGGCCCGCTGTGTCACTGTGTGTCTCCCACTGGAGACACAGAATAGGTCTTTCAAGAAATGAAGAGGGAAGAGGGAAGGGCTTCTTTTTTTTTTTTTTTTTTGGCCAGTCCTGGGCCTTGAATTCAGGGCCTGAGCACTGTCCCTGGCTTCTCTTTGCTCAAGGCTAGCACTCTACCACTTGAGCCACAGCACCACTTCTGGCCATTTTCCATATATGTGGTGCTGGGGAATCGAACCGAGAACTTCATGTGTAGGAGGCAAGCACTCTTGCCACTAGGCCATATTCCCAGCCCTCACAGCGCCACTTCTGGCCATTTTCTGTATATGTGGTGCTGGGGAATCGAACCGAGAACTTCATGTGTAGGAGGCAAGCACTCTTGCCACTAGGCCACATCCCCAGCCCCGGGAAGGGCTTCTTGAGGGCTTACTTGGTTCACATCTTGCTCTATGAGATCTATTGTACAGTGAGGGTTACATTCAGCATATCTACTTCAGACCTTTCCTGTTTCCCACTTTCTCCCACTCTCATGCTTCCTGAGCACATTGCTATGGTCCCTGAAGTATTTCACACATCATTTGTTATCTACAGGGTAGCGCCAAAGGGTAGCAAATCCTTGCAAGGGGCAGGCAGGAAAGGTCAGTGATAATAGCAGGCAAAGGCAGCTGGGTGACAATTTCATGAACTACAATTGTGTGAACTCTCTAAATGTTTAATTTGTTGGAAAATATTGCTTTGGAGAGTTAAGTGAATCTTTGTATTAGTGTGTTTGTTGCCCTAAGGAATACCACCATCCCCACCCCCCTCAGGCTTGATGGTTTATAAAGAAGAGTTTAGCTGGGCCCTGGTAGGTCACACTTGGAATCCTAGCTACCCAGGAAGCTGAGACCTGAGGATTGCAGTTCAAAGTCAGCTTGGGTAGAAAAGTGTATGAGACTTGCATCTCCAATTAACCACTAGAAAATTGGAAGTGGTGCTGTGGCTAACGTGGCAGAGTGCTAGCTTTGAGCAAAGAGCATAGGGACAGTGCCCAGGCCCTGAGTTCAAGCCCACTTAGACTGACCAAAAAGAAAGAAGAAAGAAGGAAAGAATGGAAAGGAGGAAGGGAGGGAAGGAGGAAGGGAGGGAGAGAGAAAGGGAGGGAGGGAAAGAAAGAGAGAAGGAAAGAAAGAAAGAAAGAAAGAAAGAAAGAAAGAAAGAAAGAAAGAAAGAAAGAAAGAAAGAAAGAGAAAGGAAGGAAGGAAGGGAAGAAGGAAGGAAGGAAGGAAAGTTTACTAGCTTATGGTTTGGGAAACTGATAGTCCAAAGTCAGGCAGCCCCACCTGTTTGCCCCCTTGTGAGGTTATCACAGCAAATAGCATCACAGTGGCAGGAGCCTCGAGGCAAGACAGGTAGCCAAGAAGAAGGGAGGGGCCAGTCTTCCCTTTTAATAATAACCCATTCCCATGAGAACAGCATATACTGGGGTACCAGCATTAATCCCTTCAAGGACAGCACACCCAACCACCTACTTACCTATCAGGCCCCACCTTTTGTGGTTCTTATTGTTACTGTTGTTGCCATATGCTTTTGAAGCTGGGTCTCACTGTGTACCCCAGGTTGGTCTGTAACTCTGGATCCTTAGCTTCTGGAGTCCTCAGATTACAGGTGTATACCATCATGCCCAGCTAGGCCCCATGTTGTGAGCTGGTGGGGTTCACCACTTCAACACTTGTAGCCCTGGGGACCAGCCTGGAAGCACATCCTTGCGGGCTGAGCTACATCCAACCCAGAGACTCCCTGCCCTCAGTTCTAGGCATCTCATTCTATTCTCAATGGTGTTCTTAGCACCTCATGCAACAAATGACAAAAACAGTGGCTGAAGGATATTTGTTAAATGAATGCATTGATATCAATGAATGGAACAAGATGTGATGTGATGAATTTCAATATTTTTCTTCTTCTTAATTGTCTCACTGTCTCAAATGACTTCAAAGTGGCCCTGGGGGGGTCTGGGCAGTAGATTAAATGTTCTGTTTTGCTCTACTACCCCCCCCACCCAATACCAAACAGGCTGCTTTCCACAATGGCTCAGCTGGATTCATGTAACAACCAAACAGACGCCTCATGACTAAAGTGCTCAGAATCCAGAAATGTGTTGGCACTAAGAGAACCATGGAGTCTTTTTCTGGAAGTTCTAGGTGTCCCCTAGGGAGTCTCGTTGTTCAGCCCTGATCGGCAAGAGGAGGAAACTGACCTGCCCGAGGATGTGGGATTCTGGAACCAATATAAGGTCTCTCCCTCCCTTCTCTGGCTCTGTTTGAGGTGGGGGAGGGGAGTGTACTCATGTCTCATCATTTCTAAGCTAGTGACTAATCTTTGTAAGTAACACCCAAATACGTCACAAAACCTTGAGACTCAGCAGTAAGGGCTGGCTGCAAACTCTTAAGGCACTAACTAGCACCAGCACTGCTGCATTTTCCAGAAACAGAACTTGGCTGAACACAAATGCGGCTATCCTTTAGAATCAGTGGTTCCAGGACTCCCTCAGACATCAGAATCCATGTGCAAATTACTTATCAAGGGCTGGGAATATGGCCTAGTGGTAGAGTGCTTGCCTCATATACATGAAGCCCTGAGTTCGATTCCTCAGCACCACATATATAGAAAAAGGCAGAGGTAGTCCTGTGGCTCAAGTGGCAGAGTGCTAGCCTTGAGCAAAAGGTAGCCAGGGACAGTGCTCAGGCTGAGTCCAAACCCCAGGACTGCAAAAACAAACAAAAAGCTCAAATCACTTATCAAAAATGAGGTACTGGTGACTCATGCCTGTAATCTTAGCTACTCAAGGAGCTGAGATCAGAGGATCACTACTCAAAGTCAGCTCGGGTAGAAAAGTCTGTGAAACTCTTATGTGTCATTGACTAGTAAAAAGCTGGAAGTGGAACTGTGAAAAAGCCACAAGAGAGTGTGAAGCCCTGAGTTCAAGCACCGGTACTACCAAAGTGAAAATGAAAGAGTCACATTTGAGCCAACTGGTGGCTCACATCTGTAATTCTAGCTACTCAAGAGGCTGTGAGCTGAAGAATCATGGTTTAAAGCCAGCTAAGGCAGAAAAGCCTACAAGATTTCACCTGCATTTAACCAGCAAAAAGCTGGACGCCCCAGTTGTGAGCAAGAAAGGTGAGCAAAAAAGCTGGCACAAAAGGAAAGAAAATTCCTTCCCTCTGCTTCATCACCAGTGTGCGAAGGAGGGAACATATTACCTTCTTTGTGTGTGTGCGTGCACGCGCACACGCTAGTACCAGGGCTCAAACTTAGGGCCTAGACCTGTCCCTTAGTAGTTTCTGCACAAGATTGGTGCTCTACCACTTCAGCCAAAGCCCACTTTCAGCTCTTTGGTGATTAACAGCAGATAAGAGTCTCACAGACTTTCCTGCCCAGGCTGGCTTCCAGCAGTGACCCCCGGATCTCAGCCTCCTGAGCAGCCAGGATTACAGGTGTGAGCTATCCAGCTACCCAGAGAGAACACGACTCCACAAGCATTCTGAAATTTCACAGTGGTGGCCCAGCGCTTGCTGGGCTCTGTCTTTGTGGAAACTTGGATTCTGCAGAATTCCATAAGTATGGCCCCACGTGATTGTGTCTATAATCCCAGATACTTGGGAGGTGGACCTCAGGACAACTGAAGTTGGATACCTGTCTGGGCAAAAAGTTAGTGAGACCCCCCCCCCTCCCGCCATGAGCCAGATGTGTGGCACACACTTGTAACCAAAGCTACATGAGGCTGGGTCTGGTCCCAGGGCAAAAGCACAAGACCCTATCTGGAAAAATAATGAAAACATGGAGGGGGGGGCATTGCTTAAATGATAAGAATACCTGCCTACAAACTGCAAGGTCCTATGCTCTAATCCTAGTGTCTCTCTCTCTTTCTCTCTCTCTCTCACACACACACATTCACGCTTTTTCACACACACACACACACAGAGAATACAATTATTATTTATGATCTCCTCTACATTTTTCTTTTCTTTTAGAAGACCTATCAATTCTTTGTTGTTTTTTTTTTTTTTCCTTTTTTGCCAGTCCTGGGCCTTGGACTCAGGGCCTGAGCACTGTCCCTGGCTTCCTTTTGCTCAAGGCTAGCACTCTGCCACTTGAGCCACAGCGCCACTTCTGGCCGTTTTCTGTATATGTGGTGCTGGGGAATCGAACCCAGGGCCTCATGTATACGAGGCAAGCTCTCTTGCCACTAGGCCATATCCCCAGCCCAAGACCTATCAATTCTGATGTTGGATCTCCTGAGCTGGATTTGTATTTATTTTCCTTCTTTCTTATTTTCGGTGTCTTTTGTCTTTTTTGTTCTGATTTCTAAGGTTAAAAAAATATTGTTATTATAAAGGTGTTGGGTTATAGTTACATAAGCCAGGAACAGAGTATATTTTCTTTTGGACAATGTCCCCCCACCCCTTCCCTTGCTTTCTCTTAGTTTTTCCTCTCCCCTCCTCACCACACTAAGATGTCTTAAATTGGATCTTGTCTTTTATTGATTTGAAAAGAAAAATACAATGCTCATATCTTTATTTCTAAAGCCCTTCTTAAATCTTGAATGTTTCCAGCAGTATCCTGTTTTTATTGTAGTTTGGGGATGAATAATCTTTCCTCTCTCCCAAGTCAAAATGCTTCTTACATTTTTTTTATTGTTTTTCCTTCTTCCTTTTCCTCCTCCTTTTCCTCCATCTTTTCCTCTCAAAGGGCTTTAGAAGAAATCAATCACATCATCATCATCATCATCATCAATAACAACAATGGTCAGTTGCGTACAGTGCCTGTGTCTTTCAGGTCATTTTTTTTTTGCCAGTCCTGGGCCTTGGACTCGGGGCCTGAGCACTGTCCCTGGCTTCTTCCCGCTCAAGGCTAGCACTCTGCCACTTGAGCCACAGCGCCGTTTCTGGCCGTTTTCTGTATATGTGGTGCTGGGGAATCGAACCTAGGGCCTCGTGTATCCGAGGCAGGCACTCTTGCCGCTAGGCTATATCCCCAGCCCCTCTTTCAGGTCATTTTAACGACCTCCTTAGAGGTCACTGGCAGCTGGACGTGTCCTGTGGGAAGTCCACTTGGAGCTTTCCCACAGGGTGGTCTGGGTGGCTATTTGTTGGGAAACCTAGCATGCCATTGTTGGGGTTTTGTTTGTTTTTTTTTAGTCTTCCCTCTACACTAGTCATCCTCTCCGGAGGGTAAGGGTTTGGTGGTGAGAGTTCTAGGAAATGAGCGCAGGGCGCCAAAGAGGGCGTGCTGTTTCTCCAACCAGCATTACAACACATTTGTTCCCCTGTGCCTCCGCCTCTCCACGGCTCCCGTGGCTTCACTATGCCTGCCATCCCTGACCCAGAGCTGGGCCGTGCCCTGAGAACAAAGATCCAGATGTCTGCGGGAGTGGAGGAGAGGGTTGGAGGGATCTAGGAATCGGAGAGGCTTCCTGGAGAGCTCCCCCACCCAGTCCCTCTTATTCCAGTCCCTGGTCCCCCCCACCCCCGCCCCCCAGGAGCCGAGGGCCTGGGGCCTGCTGCCTTTTCTTTTCTTTTCCTTTGGCAGAGTCTGCAGTGTAAATCACACCCACCCAGCCCAGAGCCTGGGCCTTCCCACCCGGCCTGGCTTTCCCAGGCCTACCAAGGCCCTCTCCACCATCCCGCTCCCTCCCTCCCTGTGGCTGTGGCTTCCGGTCCTGTTTTTCTGAACAGTGTGGGTTTATGTCAGCTCCACCCCCACCCCACCCCCCTTCTTCCCGAAATTTGAGTAGGGTTTCAGGAGAGAGCAAAATCAGATGCATGTGTGCAATCTGTCCAAAGCTGAACTCTACCCGAGGATTCTGAAATCCAATCTGCTCCTTCACATTGGGTGGCGGGGAAGCTCCACACAGTTTTGGAGAATTTATAAATTCCTCTTTTTCTCCACCAACATTGCTGCCTGTAACCTTTTTCCAGCAGACACTGCTGGAATCAGGGATGGGGGGTGGTGGTGGACACAGCCCCCTTATTGTGCATATTGCTTAAGCAGAGGTGCTACACATACTCAAAGGAATATAATGCAGATTCACATTTCCTCACAAACTCCTGGGGCCCAAATGAGTTTTGGATTTCAGGGTTTCTCACACTTTACAAAGGTATTATAGAGCCAGGCACTTGGGAGGCTGAGATCTGAGGACCAAGGTGCAAAGCCAGTCTGGGCAAAAAACTCTGAGACTCTTATCTCCAATTAACCACAAACAAACAAACAAAAATAAACTGGAAGTGGAGGTGTGGCTCAAGTGGTAGAGTATCAGTCTTGAGTGGAAAAGGCCAAGCAAGGGGGACAGGTTTGGAGTTCAAGTCCTAATACTGGCACAGATGGAAGAAAGAGAGAAGTTAAAAGAAAGGAAGGGAGAGAGGGAGGGAGGGAGGGAAGGAAGGGAAGAGGGGAAAGAGGGAGGGAGGGAGGGAGGGGAACAGAGGGAGAGAAGGGAAGGGAAGAAAAGAGGAAGGGAAGAGAGGAAAAGAGGAGGGGAGGGAGAAAAAGAGGAAAGGAAGGAGGGAAGGGAGGAAAAGAGGAAGGGAGGGAGAGAAGAAAGGGAAGGGAGGAAAAAAGGAAGGGAAGGAGGGAGGGAGGCAGGCAGGCCGGCAGACAATCCTTGGTGGGGCAATACAGCGTCTCCACAGTAGCAAACACATTCGTTTTGCAGCAAAGCATAGGGATAGCCACACCAAGTAGAGTAAAAACCCAGCTGAGAAGACTGTATGTAGCCCTGTAGCCATTCACAGCAAAGTTTTAAAGCAACTGAATTAACAAATGAAAGCCACTTTTCAGTTTAGGTCTTTCTGAGTTATAAGGCCTTCCAGCCTTTCCAAAATCACAGACTGGGTGACTTGCAAGTACCAGCACTTTCTCTGTGGCGGTTTTGTGGAGGCTGAGCAGCCCCAGGTCAGGGCGCGGGCAGATTGCGGGTCTGGGAAACGCTCCTGGCTTGTGTTCTCCTCAGGAGACAGGCCATCAGATGGCCTAATATGCCCTTTTTGTTTTGTTTTGTGCTGGTACAGGGGCTTAAACTCAAGTCCTCTCACTCTTAGCTTCTTTGTTTAAGGCTGGTATTGTACCATTTAAGTTATACTTCCACTTCTGGCTTTTCGGTGGCTAATGGGATATAAGAGTTTCTCAGTTTTATCCAACCTGGCTGGCTTTGAACCTTGATCTTCAGATCTCACTTTCTTGAGTAGCTAGGATTATAGGCCTGAGCAGTCACTGGCACAAACTGAAGACATCATTTTTCAAAGTGTGTTCCCCAGACCCTTTTAAGGAGCCCAAGAGTAAAAAGCATGATGACATAGTAACTAGTGATTAACTTTGTTGGCATTTATAGTGATGGTTAAAAAACAAAATTTTTCTTCTTTTTCTTTTTCTGGTTCTTAGGGAGGGCAAGGAGAAGGGTGAGGAACGGGAGGGAAGAAGGGTGGACAAATGCAGTCATGCTATTCAGCATGCACTATGTAGAAAATGCAATATGCAACTTACGGGCAGTGACAGGAGGGAAAAACGGGGAAAATGGAGGAAAGGGTGACATTGTCCAAAAAAAGTAATGTACTCACTACCTGACTGTGAAATGGTAAGCACCCCCCCCACAACATCTTCATAATAACAATAACATTAGATTTTTGAAAAACCACAGTTTTAAAAAGCAAAGCTAGGGGCTGGGAATATGACCTAGTGGTAAAGTGCTCGCCTCATATACCTGAAGCCCTGGGTTCGATTCCTCAGCACCACATACATAGAAAAAAGCCGGAAGTGGTGCTGTGGCTCAAGAGGTAGAGTGCTAGCCTTGAGCAAAAAGAAGCCAGGGACAGTGCTCAGGCCCTGAGTCCAAGCCCCAGGACTGGCAGCAAAAACAAAAAACAAATAAAAAGCAAAGCTAGGGGCTGGGGATATGGCCTAGAGGCAAGAGAGCTTGCCTCGTATACATGAGGCCCTGGGTTAGATTCCCCAGCACCATATATACAGAAAACGGCCAGAATTGGCGCTGTGGCTCAAGTGGCAGAGTGCTAGCCTTGAGCAAAAGGAAGCCAGGGACAGTGCTCAGGCCCTGAGTCCAAGGCCCAGGACTGGCCAAAAAAAAAAAAAAAAAAGCAAAGCTAGCATATATTTGTGATATAAATATTAATGTATTACTGATATTACAAAATCTTGATCCTCAAATAGACAGTGTTCCAACATTCTGTTCAATGGAATAGGAAACCTGTACAGAGTGATACTTTTTTTTTTTTTTTTACAAGAATGCCCTGGTTATTGCTAGGAGACATCTGTATCTCGGGTATAATAAGCCCGTTTCCATGGAACACCATTTTCTTACTTGCAAGAACAGCCACACACACACACACGCACGCACACACACACATACACACAATTACAGTTCTTCAGATTCCAGTATTTGGCAGATATTTACCTCGAAATAAATGCAGTAAATCTATCACTTCAAGAAAAACAACTGCCAGTACTTGTTGCCAGTGAGAAAATGTGAGCTTTTGAGCAAAAATGGAAAGTGTTAGAAATTTTATACTATGGATTTCTCAGCTTCTCAACACTGAAAGACTTTTCTAAGCCATCAGTGGCAATGTCAATGGTAACATATTAATGTGCCAATGCTGGGGAGACCCGTACAAGTCAGAGAACCCAATATTTTCCTCAAAATCAATGTTGCAAATTCATAAATGGGTGCCCTAGCCTACACAAGGCAAAATAAATGGATTTAGCTAGATATTATGACTCACAATTATAATCTTAGATGCTCAGGAGGAGCTGAGATCTAAGGACTGAGGTTCAAGTCAGCCTAGGCAGGAAAGTCTATGAGAGTCTTTTTATCTCCAATTAACCGCCAAGGAGCCAGAACTGGAGTTGTGGCTCAAGTGTTAGGGCATCAACCTTGAGTGAAAAAGGTAAGGAACAGAGCCCAGGCCCTAATTTCAAGCCTCAATACCCTCACTTATGTGCACATGCACACCTGCGCGCGCGCACACACACACACACACACACACACACAAAATAGATTGTAAGGACAGACTTAGACAAAAAAAACCTCATTGACATTAAAATAATATTCTGCACTGCTGAGTTTTGGCAGAGTTGCAAAGACTATGACTCACCCTTACCTGAAAGTTTATTAAAATACACCTGAGTAGCTTAGATGCTGAGTGCATAGATGCATAAGATCAAATTTTCTTCCTAATTTCAACCAAAGCAATAGAGTGCAACAGATTGACTGCAGAAGGAAAATTGAGAATCAAGCTGCTATGTTCTATTTAAGCCAGACAATCCAAAGACTTACAAAACAGCAAAGCAACGCCACATTGCTCATTAGGTATTTGTGCACTGGAAGAATTAGCTTTTTTGTGGGTTGTTTTTTTTTTTTGCAAAATTATGTATAATGGTAGATTGACTATTTGCATTTTAATAAATAAAATAATCTCACTTTTCACTTCTAATAGGGAAACTGGCTAGCAGTTATCCATATAAACATATCTTTGGGGTCCTCAATAACTTCTAAGGCTATAAACAGGTCTGAGGCCCAAAAGCTTGAGAGCCAATGCTATAAAAGCAAAGAGGACTCAGTGGCAGATATGAGCAAGAGGATTGTGTTATAGAAAGATCCTTCTAAAAGCAGGCTGAAGGCAGGCAGCCCTGTTTGGGGGAGTGGGCTTTGGTGAGAGGTGAATGGAAAGGCTAGCAGGGCAAAGAAAGGAGAGCATTTTTGCCAGGAGCAGTCAAGGAATAGAAGTGACTTGTCACCCTTCTGCTCTGTGTCGGGCTTCTATCGTTCTTTCCTGTACATTTCTTATGGTCACGGCTGGCTCATGTAAGGTCTATCACGTTTATTGTGTCTCCAAATGGATTCTTGACAAAGGAACGATTTGACATCTATACATATTGCTGTTTGGAAATCACTATTGTCTCAACAAGATGATCTGGGCCTGACACGGTTCCTGGTGATAGCCAGCACAGTACCTAACATTTACTGAGCTCTTACTGTACTCAGTACTTTGTATTGTTGTTGTTGTTTTTTCCCCCAAGTGCTTTTCATCTTTTTACCCTTTTCAGCAGACACCATCACCGCCCTTTTACAGACACAGAAACTGAGGCCAAGAGAGATTCAGCAGCTTATGCAGCATCATGTAGCTAGTCAGTGTCAGAGCAAGAGTCCGAACCAAGTGGCCCTGTAGGCCATATTCCTGACTCTATATAACCATTGTACACGGATCTAGAAAGATCCTAAATGTCAGCATGAAGGGCTGGGCCATGATCTTTAAGGTACTTTCCATTCTGTGGGTCTCTAACATTCACGGGTCATCTCACCAGTCAGCCAGTTTATGTTTACAGCAAATCTTTGTTGACTCTTCTCTGCCTGCTCTCCTGCTTAGGCCATGCCTCCAGTTCTATGATAGCTTATTTCATAGATGAGGAAACCGGGGTCCACGTAACCGAATTCGTCGGAACAAGATTGGAGATCTGATCTCAGGTCTGTTTGTTCTCCAAACCCAAGCTCCTTCCCTGACCCCCACCTTGCACTTCTAATCAAGAAGTCGGTCCCCGAGAAGCCTGGAGCCGAGGGCACAGGCGGCTCTGGTCTTCCCAGGCAGAGTTGGAGAGTCCCGGGTTGATCTGGAAAGTGTGGTTAGGGCGTTGGCAGTAGGGAGGAACGCTTGCCATTTTACCAAGGCCCTGCGCCCCGATTCTCTGCCTTTGCTCCAGCCTGCTGTGGCTGGCCAGGGCCGACTGCTGTGACACAGCCATGCTGGTGCCCCCCGGCCAGCCCGCGCATTTGCAAGCACCCCTTTCCAATCAAGGATCGTCACCGCCACCGACCACCAATCAGACATCACCGCCACCGAGGTCCAATCAGATGTCGCCACCACCGAGCTCCACTCAGACATCATCACCACTGACCACCAATCAGACTTCGCCATCCCTGAGCTCCAATCAGACATTACCATCCCTGACCGCCAATCAGACGTCGCCATCCCTGAGCTCCAATCAGACGTCAGCACCACTGAGATCCAATGAGACATCACCACCACTGACCGCCAATCAGACGTCATCATCCCTGAGCTCCAATCAGACATTACCATCCCTGACCGCCAATCAGACATTGTCATCCCTGACCGCCAATCAGACGTCGCCATCCCTGAGCTCCAATCAGATGCCACCACCACTGAGCTCCAATCAGACGTCAGCACCACTGAGCTCCAATCAGATGTCACCATCCCTGACCACCAATCAGACGTCACCAACCCAGAGCTCCAATCAGACGTCAGCACCACTGAGCTCCAATCAGACGTCGCCATCCCTGAGCTCCAATCAGACATTACCATCCCTGACTGCCAATCAGACATCGCCATCCCTGAGCTCCAATCAGATGCCACCACCACTAACCTCCAATCAGACGCCACCACCACTGAGCTCCAATCAGACGTCAGCACCATTGAGCTCCAATCAGATGTCGCCATCCCTGAGCTCCAATCAGACGTCACCATCCCCATCCCTGAGCTCCAATCAGATGCCACCACTAACCTCCAATCAGACGTCAGCACCACTGAGCTCCAATGAGACATCGCCATCCCTGACCGCCAATCAGACGTCACCAACCCTAAGCTTCAATGAGACGTCACTAACCCTGAGCTCCAATCAGACGTCGCCATCCCTGACTGCCAATCAGAAGTCACCAACCCTGAGCTCCAATCAGACGTCACCACCACTGACCGCCAATCAGACGTTGTCATCCCTGACCGCCAATCAGATGTTATCACCCCGAGCTCCAATCAGATGTCAAACTACTGAGCTCCAATCAGACGTCACCAACCCTGAGCTCCAATCAGACATCACCATCACGGAACTCCAATCAAACGTCACCACCACTGAGCTCCAATCAGACGTCACCATCCCTGAGCTCCAATCAGACATCGTCATCCCTGAGCTCCAATCAGACGTCGCCACCACTAAGCTCCAATCAGACGTCAGCACCACTGAGCTCCAGACGTCCCCATCACTGAACTCCTATCAGACATCGTCATCCCTGACCACCAGTCAGAGGTCGCCACCACTAAGCTCCAATCAGACGTCAGCACCACTGAGCTCCAATGAGACATCGCCATCCCGACCGCCAATCAGACGTCACCAACCCTGAGCTCCAATCAGATGTCAGCACCACTGAGCTCCAATCAGACGTCGTCATCCCTGACCGCCAGTCAGACGTCACCAACCCTGAGCTCCAATCAGATGTCAGCACCACTGAGCTCCAATCAGACGTCGTCATCCCTGACCGCCAGTCAGACGTCACCAACCCTGAGCTCCAATAAGATGTCGCCACCACTGAGCTCCAGACATCACCACCACTGAGCTCCAGACGTCACCACCACTGACTTCCAATCAGACATCGCCGTCCCTGAGCTCCAATCAGACGTCACCACCACTGAGCTCCAATCAGAGGTCGCCATCCGTGACTGCCAATCAGACGTCACAACACTGAGCTCCAATCAGACATCACCAACACTGAGCTCCAATCAGACGTCGTCGTCCCTGACCGCCAATCAGACGTCGCCACCACTGAGCTCCAATCAGACTTCACCACCTCAAGCACTCTGCAGAAGCCAGCGCCCCTCCCCCTCCCTCCCCAACAGCAGGGAGATCCAAACCTAAAGACTCCAGAATTTTCCTTGGATGAAGTGGAAACAAGAGTCTGGCTCTAAGGAGCTCAAGCCTGGCTTGGAAGCAAGACAGGACCACGTGACAGACGTCCCCCGAGGCAGGCAGCGCCCATGGAACCCCAGGCACTGTAATACCGAGTAGCAGACACCCGAGGTCTCCACCCAGGTCGTGGCTGGGAGCTCAGTGTTTCCCAAGATCGCAGAGCTCCAGACCCAAAGGCTGAGGTGGCGGCAGCAGGAGCTCGGCTGCGCCCCCTGGAGGCGGGTCCTCGCGGCAGCGGGAGCTCGGCTGCGCCCCCTGGAGGCGGGTCCTCGCTGCAGCGGGAGCTCGGCTGCGCCCCCTGGAGGCGGGTCCTCGCTGCAGCGGGAGCTCGGCTGCGCCCCCTGGAGGCGGGTCCTCGCTGGTTCCTTCCCTCAGGGTGAGAAAGACTTCAGCTGGTACTTGGGCTTGAACTCAGGCCCCTGGGTTCTTGCTAGCTTTTTTTTCACACAAGGCTGGCACTGTAGCACGAGAGCCACAGCTCCACTTCCAGCAATTTCCTGGTTAACTGGGGATAAGAGTTTCTCTCATACCTGCCTGAGCTGGCTTCATGGGTCTGTGGGCTGACCTGTGGGCCTCTGGTCATGGGGAGGCCCTGTGGTTAGGCCCTGGAGAACCAGAGGCCTTCAGAGGAGATATTCCAGAGTCCTACCAGCCTGGGCGGTGCTGGGTGGGTGCAGCTGACTTGTGGGCAAGTTTTTCCTCTCTGAGCTTGTTTTCCTGACCTCGAGCTCTGCTGCTCTTCTGCAGTCTGCTTCAGCCTTTGCTGCTCTGGAGAGCTTCTCCACTTCCTTGGCAGCAGCGTTGGGCATTCAGGGACGAGAAAGCAGAGGCCATGGCCTAGGTCACCAGCATGTACTCAAGACATGTGTCTGAGAGAAGAGACTGTCAGTGGCCACGACCTTGTCCCCATCTCCAGCGCATGGCAAAGCAAGGACTGAAGAGCAAAGTTCACAGGTCCTGTTTGGTGAGCGGGTGGCAGGTGCAGCTTTAGGTGGTTTCTACCTATCTATGTCTTGAATTCCCTCTACAACCCGACATGATGCCTATTTACAGAAGAGCAAAACCAGGCCCGGGAGGTCAAGTCACTTGACTGGTTAGTAGCAGTGTTTGGATCCAAACCCAAGCTTGTAGTCTCAGTGTTCACATGGTCTCCCCACATCCTATACTGCCTCTTGGGTTTCGGGGTGATTCCCTAGGCCACTTCCCCTCTCAGAATGGAGTCTCTTTTATAACCTGGTCTCTTGCTATGTTGCTTGCATATTCTTATCTCTGTCATTTAAAATGCAAGGTAAATGGGCTGGGATGTAGCTCAGTGGCAAAGCGCTTGCCTAGCAAGTGCAATGTCCTGGGTTCGATCCCCAGTACCAAAAAAGAAAACACACAAAAAAAATACAGTTAAAATGCAAGGTAAAATATCAATGAATTTGGCACCATTGTATATGGGTTTTCTGGCTCAAAAGAGCTAGATTTGCATCTGGATTATTTTTCTTCTTCTTTTTTTTTTTTTTTTTCAGTTGTGGGACTCAGACTCAGGGCCTGGGTGTTGTCCCTGAGCAGATTTTACTCAAGGCTAATGCTCTATCATTTTGCGCCACAGCGCCACTTCTGGTTTTCTGGTGGTTAACTGGAGATATTCTCACAGATTTTTCTGCCCTGGCTGGCTTTGAACTGTGATCCTCAGAGCACAGCCTTCTGAGTAGCTAGGATTATAGGCATGAACCACCGGCACCTTGTTTCCTAGATCCTTGTCTTCCTAGATGTAAAGCCTTGAATAATTTTCCGAATGTCTCCTTGGGTTCGTTTTCTCTTCGAACAGGAAAAAAAAAGTAGTTACCTTGAAATATTATTGCAAGAAGAGAAACAATGTATGTAATGTATCCTACAGACTAGAGGAGTTCAATAAATGAAATAGCATCATCATCACTATCATCACCATCACCTCATCATCGTCATCACCACCACTACCATCATTGACCATCATCATTACTGTAGTTTTCACTATGTTGTTTTTTTTTTAATCTTCACCATGACAACGGGACTATTGATCAGAGGTAGGTCCAGCATGTGTTTATAAGCATGACCACCAGGTGGCAGCAGGAATCATACCTCTCCTTGGCACGTAAGGCTGTGCCTACTGTAGCATCTAAAGGGCAGTGTTAGGAAGAGGCCACATTAAAAAATAAAAAAAATAAAAATCCCACAGCCCTCATATTGGGGTTTGACTATTGCTTCATTCCTCCTCTGAGCTTGTGTTCCATTCCTCTGCTGTCCCCATCTCCTGCAGGGGGACATTTCCTTCCCCATGTCTGACAGGGGCCTGACACGCTCCTGTCAGCCACCTTCCTGGGTCCCAATTTGCCCTTTTCTCCTGAGCCCTCACTCCAGCTCCACCGCCTGCAGCTCAGTAAAGGTTTTCAGACATCTTGTCTTTGCTTCTGACCTGTGAGACCTCACCTAACCGGAGAAGTTTTAGCCATTCCCTCTGCTCCCATGTCAGGTTCAGCTTCATCCTAGAGCCTTTTCTGCTCTCCTCCCCAGACCCAGGAGGCACAAGATCCCTTGTTCATGCTCCTCACCTCCTTGTCTGTGAACTCGGACCTCCTTGTGGGCCCTGGACCTGACACCATTTCGTGGAGGTTGATGGTCATTCTGTAAATATTCATTGTGCACCCTCTAGGAGCCTGGCACCAAGTACTAGGGCCCGGCAGTCAATCTTCCTCCAAACAAACAAACCAGGCCTCTCAGAAGAGGGCTTCCAAAAGATAACTGTGAACACGGGACAATCGGGAGACCCTCAGGCCTTTTTCTGGTTCTTGCTAGAGGTGCCATGTAAAATAAAGGACGCCCAGTTAGATTCACATTTCAAATAAATGGTGAACTCCTCCTTGGAATTTTTTGATCCTGATCCCAGGAAGATTCAGTGGGACTTAGGAAGGTTCAACAGGGAATACATGAATCCTTACCACTTAATGGGAATGGCAGATGTGGTTGTGAACTTTCCAACCCAATGTACTTCATCAATATATTACCTTAAAAGGAAACACCCACCGGACACTCAGATCAGGTTTTGTTTGAGTGAAAGTCTCACGATACCTCCCTCACTGGCCTTCAACTTAAGATCATCAGCCTCTCAAGTGTTGGGATTATAGTGTAATCTGTGATGTGGCTAACACGGAATCTTTACTTCGAACTCTTGAAACATCAAAGGGCAGTGGTGATGGTGGTGGTGAAACATGGAATATTCAGCTGTACTTCTTAAAATGAACCTTCTTGGGAGTTGGGTCAGAATGGTAGACTGAGCAGATGCTGTTACAACTATCTCCAGTCCTTAGCAATGACAGAAGAGACACTTTTTTTTTTTTTTTTGTCAGTCATGGGTCTTGAACTTAGGGCCTGGGTGCTGTCCTTGAGCATTTTTGCTCAAGGCTAGCACTCTACCACTTCAATCCACAGCTCCACTTCTGGTTTTCTGGTGGTTAATTGAAGATAAGAGTCTTACAGCCTTTCCTTCCCGGGCTGGCTTTGACACAATGCTCAGATCTCAGCCTCCTGAGTGGCTAGATTTATGGCATGAGCCACCAGCGCTTGGCAAGAGACACATTTTAAAATAATGGACTCATGATAGGTCTGGAAAAGAGAGTCAGTCATAAGCTAGTAATGTTGCCAAAGGACAGAAAACATAAAGTATCAATCTGTTGGAGGAAATCACAGCCTAAACTTTATGTAGAATGAAATGGCTGTGGGTAATAGCAGTTCTTGGAGGTGATGAGGGTCACGACAAGGCTTTGGGGCCACCATGAAGGTGGTTATTTAAGAATTCACATCTAACCGGTCACTGGTAGTTCATGCCTATAATCTGACCTACTCAGGAGGCTGAGATCTGAGGATTCCAGTTCAAAGCCAGCTCAAGGCAGCAAAGTCAGTGATATTCTTATCTTCAATTACCTACCAAAAAGCTGGAAATGGAGCTGTGGTTCAAAGTGGTGGGGCACTAGCCTTGAGCACAAAATCTCAGGGATGGCGCTGACACCATATGTCCAAGCCCCAGGACTGGCACACATACTCAAGAGAATGTGTGTCTAGATCAATACAAGTAGCCCTCACACGTTGCCAAGCAGCAGGTAGCAATGGTATTTGGGTCCAGTCCACAGTGGTGTGTCCTAAACTTGGGTGGGCAAAGCCCCAGGAAGCTGATGATCCGTGGGAATAATGGGGGCCCCATGCACTGCAAAGGCAACTTCTAGAACATATTCCCACACACTTTCTCTCTGCCACCACTGGCCCTAGTTGTGCAATAACCCAAAACCACTGAAGAGAGGCACTAAGTCCCACAGAACATACACCAGCATCTAAGAAAACAGAAGGGGGTCTCGTGGAAGATGATACGTCTTCAAAGGAATATGAGATGAATAATGAAGCTATGAAACAAATTATCATAGATGGCCTACCCATACCTTCTCGCCCTTCCCACGTCAGGGACTTGATTCCAACTGCCAGCACCTGCCTCCCTTTGCCCCACCCCCAGAGCTCTCCTACAGCCCCCAACCAATGAGCAACAGGATCTGGTATAAATACCTCAATGCCTCCCCCCTCCCCACAGGGCAGAATGTTCTCCTCTGTCTCCCAGAGTACCCAACATGATAGATTATGGCTGCTGGCTTGGCAGTACACCTTCCACCAGCTGCCTTCCTTCTCTATCTTACTTCATCACTTACCTCCTGTAGTTCCTGGAATCATGTCCCAAACAAGGTGCTTGCATTCAAATATTTTTCACGAACTTCTTACATTGGGGGTTGAACTCAAGAAACTCAAGCTCGCAAGGCAAGCACTCTACCACCAAGCCATCCCCTCGGCTCAAATAAATTGTAAGGGCTTATTAGAGAACCCAAACTAAGCCTAAGCAACATACAGCTATGAGAGTAGGTAGACAGCTGGACAGCACAGGAGACATAGATAGGAAGAACAGCCAAATATGGAAAATATAAAGGAAAAGTCGAGTGACATGAATAATAAATCCAGAGACTGCATCCCCTAACTAAAGTACAAACCATTCAAAGGTAGAAATAATACAAGAAAGAATAGGAGAAAATCTCCCCAGGCTAAAGAAACTCATAAATCTTTAGAGGCTATGGGTGAGGAATAGCTGCTTCTGATGAAATTCATAAACATAATTGAGAGTGAGAAAGAGTCTCAATTTTCTTTCTACAGGTGGCAAACAAATCACAAAGAAACTGAGTTTTGATAAGGTCAGAAATCGCATTAGCCACCCCAATGCCGCAAGACAATGGAACGATCTGTTTAAACCTCTGTGGGAAAGTTTTTGGAAGTTAAGATTTAATGCCTAGCCAGAAAATAATATATAACAGGAGGAAATTAAAGATATTTATAAGCACATGACAAGCCTAGATCTAAATTCTCTCTCAAAATGAATCCAAATCTTGTCCATTCTCCAGGTCTCTAGTTAACATCTATTCCTGTGTGTCAGTGACTCTCACAGAACCCTGTGAAGTTTCTGGAATTATTTTGCTTTTATTTTCTGTTGTGCCAATTGGACAGTCAACCACGCAGTACCTGGAGAGCTCCCATTACCGTGATTGAAACCATTTTCCTCTTGTTTCACTGCTTCACTGTGCATGCGTCTGCATTCCCTTCTGCCCAGATTATAATAATCCTTCAATCACAAGGACTACATCTTCAAAGTCAACAAATATTCACTGAGCTTTGAAACGAATCAATCTCCTCCTCATCCACACAGCCAAGCATCCCTGTGGCTCCTATTTTCCTCCTTCCCTATCAAATTTGCTCTAAATGCCTGCTCACACACAGACGGCTGCTTCCGCCCTCCCCTGTCCTCCCTCCCCAGCTCTTTCTTTTCTGTCTCCCATGCCCCTCAGTTTCCCACCATTGTACACAGGTGATAGACACATCTCTCTCCCGGGGCTGGAATAGGAGGTAAGCATTGTGAGAGGACTGTGAAATAATGTTAAAGCTCTGCTAATGTTTACTTACAACGTTTTATTACAAGCACCCCTTTTAATTATTTTTTTAAAGTTTAAGCATGCAGAGATGGTGAGGGCCTCAGGCAATGTGTCTCTCTAATTGACTGCTCTTAGATCCTTCCCTGGTGCCCTAGCTGCCTTAGATGAAGGACCGTCAGCCACCGGGACTGCCTGCTTCTCTGGATACACATGGGATCCACAGAGGAGGCTTCATATCAAAGCACAATTCTGGCTCCTCCTAATGGTGCTGTCACTCACTGTCCCAGGAAACAACTGAGGCACAGGACCTTTACCTATCAAGGTGAATACATCTCCACCTAGGCCAGTGGGACAGCATTTCCTCTGACACTGCAGCCGAAGACTTGTGATTGGTGTCAACACAGTCCTTCATTTGCATAAGGGGCTGCCTTGATTGGTGCAGACTGAATTCTTCATTTGCATAAGGGCCCTGCCGCCATTGATGTCAACTCCCTTCTCACCTAGGATCCTAGCTGGTGAAAGTTCAAGAGACTGAGGGTATCCTCTTGTCCCTGGTCCATTTGTTCTGCCTCCTGGCTATGGTGGAGGTGAGTAGCTCTGTTCTACCATGCCCTCCTGCTATGGTGCCCTGCCAACACTACAGGCACAGGACCTAGAAACAAACAAACATGGACTGAAACCTCTAGATCATGAGCCCCAATAAATCTGCCCTCTCATAAGTTGTTTTTCCTAGGTATTTGTCACAATGACAGAACAATGGCTCACACACCTACTGTTATCCCCTCTTGTCAATCAGTACTGCCCAGAGTTCATAAACTGAGTAGGAGATATTCAGAAGCCAGCACACCAGAGCGGAACTGGAGCTAACAGGACACAAATCACAATTAGTTTGGAGGTAGGGTGCATCATAGACCAGGAACATGTGACCTACAGACAGCTGTAGAGTCGACACAGCTCAGTTTCTGTATGTTCATTTTAATGTCACTTTGTTCTGATAGCAATCCCAAGGGAGGGTTGAATGAAATCATTGCCCCCACCCCATTTTACAGATACGGAATTCCAGGCTCAGAGAAGTTAAGTGACTCACTCAGGTCACACAGCTCAGACCCATCCCATTAGGTCCTCGATCACTATGGCTTCCTCATGCTAGGCAGGCATACCTGGGCAGTGTTTAAGCAATAGCTGTTAGCTGGTTCTGTGCCGTAACAAAATGTGCCATTTCCACTCATACCCAGAGACTCGCTGTATATTTGGCCAGGGTTTACCAGGGGAAAGATTTCCTATCTGTGCAGATCTAATCACCAGTGCTTGTGTGGTTGCCCTCTGTCCCCAAAGGAACCAAGACTGGAATAGATGCTGGGCAAGAAAGGAGACGAAGGAAGGAAGAGAAGAGCAGCCTAGACAGTATTTTCCAGGGACCAGGAGCCATGGCTCTGCTCCACTGGACTGGAGGCTCTGCATTGTGTTTCATTTTCCTGGTGATTGTGGTCAGAAGGGAGGAGGAGACTGAGGATAGAGATCTAGGCCAGGTTCCCCACCCCCCCACCCCCATGCTGTGAAACAGTGAAGGGGGGCTTGTGTTACCAGAGATGCTTCTGGAAAACCTGCAGCCTGCTGGAACCAGAAGACAAGACCCTGAGGGCACCCCAGCCATCTTCCCCGCCTCCTGTAGGATAAAGACCCACAAAGGGTGGCTACCACACATGCCAGGCTGTGGGATATTATGCAGCCAATGCAGCTGCCCAGCTTCCCTGGCCCACATCCTTTCCAGCCATGCCGGAAGTTCCTTCAGGCAGGGTTTTCTGAGTGCCCAGCCCTTGCCTGACCCCACGGGAGCCGAGAGGAATGTGCCTGGTCCTCAGTGAGGGAACAGTACCTGCACCTCACTCCCGGAATGTAGCCAGAAGCAGGGCCTGAAACAGGAAGGGCCTCCAGGACCAAGCCATAGCTCTGCAGCATCCTAGTTTGGTTTTGTTTCTTCATGTTGGTGCCAGTCTTTGGGTTTGAACTCAGGGTCTGGGCCCCTGGCCCTTAGCTTCTTTTTGTTCAAGGTTAGTGCTCTACCACTTGAGCCACAGCTCCACTTCCGGCTTTTTTTGGGGGGTAGTTTATTGGAGATGAGTCTCACAGACTTTCCTGCTTAGGCTGGCTTTGAACTGCGATCCTCAGCTCTCAGTCTCTCCTGAGTTGTGAGGATTACAGGCGCAAGCCACCAATGCCCAGCGTAGCCTCCTAGTTTTGAGCCTGAGCAAGCAATTTGATTTCTCTTAAGTCTTGCCTGCTGTGGAATGGAGAAGCTAATAAGACTCACCTTGAGAGGGCGTGGGGAGGAGACAGACACTTTGAAGATGGGGACCGCTGTTTACTCACTAGCTGTGATCATATGGTCGGCTGCCCAGACCAGTAGGCAAAACTGGATGGGGAGCCTGGAAGGCAGCAGTGCAGAGAAGAAAGCAAAAGGTTAAGGGAACAGAAGGTTCCCACTCCACACCTCCCTTAGTGGCTGGGAGGCAGAGGAAAGGAAAGATCTAGAAGGGATGGGTGGTGTGGGCTCTCTCTCTCTCGACTTCCCCTCGCTTGGGGGGGGGAAGGGGCTTGTCCGCCCCTTCCTGGGTGGCCCTTTATCGCTCTCACGTGGGAGTGATGGCCACAGGTAGCCTCGTCTCTCTCTTGACTTCCCCTCGCTTGGGGGGGGAAGGGGCTTGTCCGCCCCTTCCTGGGTGGTCCATTATCACTCACGAGGGAGCGATGGCCATGGGTAGCCTCGGTGGCATGTGGTCGCGGTGCCCCAAAACCAAGAACGACACAGACGCGTGGGCCCCTGGAGAAAACCTCTAAGGCTTCTGTTTATTCAAATGAGGAGCCTCCCAGATATACCCCAAAGGCGGGCACAAAAGAGGGGCCCCTGATTGGTCCCAAGGGGCTGTCCCTCAAGTGATGTCAGACTTCCTTCTCTTCCGGTTAAAGACAGGAAGGGGAGGGACAGGCTGAGGTCAGCTGTGGCCCCTTAAAGGTGCAGCTGACCCCAACAGGGTGGTAAGACAAGCCCAGAGGGAGAGAGATTGGGGTCAAGACTCCATGGTCTAGACAGTCTGTGTACCCTTCTTTGGGCCCCAACCACCCTCCCATCTCTGCCTGGGTAGACAGCATCCTGCCAGGTTCAGAAATGTTTTGGACTGGGATTTTTCCACGTGTGTGTGTGTGGGGGGGGGTGTTTGTAGTCCCAGGCTCACTGTGAAGAACCTGCATTACCCACACTCCTGAAACACACCCAAAGGAGGCTGGAGGACACGGCTGGGCCAGACAGCCCTGTCCAGCGGAGCACTGGCCCTGGGCCTTCTCTGAGGTCCTGGAGCCAGAGCCACTACCCTTACTGAATTCGCTCTTGAGGACAGGACTGGAGCAGATAGGGTCACAACATGACAGCCTCAAAGTGAGCCCGGGTTCTAGGACGCCATGTTGAGAAGGACCCCGGGTTCTGCCACAGATCAGAGAGAACCAGCCATCCGCCACGGCCCCTGGGCATCCACTGCACCCACAAATCCACCTTTGGAGAACTGTCTAGACTCAGAACGGTGCGGACCCCAGAGGACAGGGAATAGAATGGCCGCCATTTTCCCAATGGAAACATTCATGGTCAGAGAACTCAGGTATCCTCACCAAGGCTGCCTGTCAACCGCAGTGGCCTGGGTCCTGGTTAGTTTGCCACCCCCACCCCGGGGACCACGTTCCCCTCCAGCTCAGTGAGTCTCTCAGGGGAGCCTTTACCAGGCTCTGATCTTACAGATGTGGGGCCCTTTGGAAAGCAGCTCAACCCCCAGCAGGCCGCGGAGGGGCCGTGGGCTCAGAGCTGCGGGTGTGGGAGGTGCATATTCCCTGGGTGCCGGCTCCTTCGTTCGTGGCTCATCTGTGTCCGAGTGGCTCCATGTGGGTTAACCGGTGGATTTACGTCATCTGGCAACGTGGGGAAATGAGGTTCAGGCGCCGTTGCTGCAGATCTAGACCCAAGGCCTGTCATTGCCTCCTCCTACTGAATGACCTCCTTAGAGCAGTTAAAACAAAACAAAAATGCCAAAATGGGTGGTTTGGGCCAAGTTATAAAAACACACATACGCCACACAAGCGGAAGGTAGGGAAAGAAGAAATCTTCCTCCCACTCCTCCAGTTCTCTTTTCTGGAGGCAAGGACTTACCCTGCCCAGTGTTTTCTGCAGGGGTTCAGCGAGCCCGCAGGTGTGCTGTGCTCCTTTGTGATCCCAGCCCACTGGGGGGCCAATTCAGTTGTTCCTCCTCGCCTCTGGCCACGTAGGAGGCAGATATGGTGGAGAGTCGTTGAAGAAGTCCACCTGCAATTTCCCCTTGCTCGAGGGGGTGGGGGGGGGGGGAAGGGGGAGGTGGTCTCCCGCACCGCCCTTTACTGTGCTGGTACTAGGGCTTGAACTTGAACTTAAGGCCTAGGCACTGTCCCTTAGCTTTTTTCACTCAAGACTAGCTCTCTACTCCTTGAACCACAGTTCCATTTCCAGCTTTTTGGAGCTAGATTGGAGATAAGAGTCTCACAGACTTTCCTGCCTGGGGTTGGCTTTGAACCACGATCCTTCGATCTCAGCCTCCTGAGTAGCTAGGATGAAAGAAATGAGCCACCTGCATTGGCCGTGTCTCTTAGAAACGGGGCTGGTCACATGCCTCAAACTGACCAATCAAATGTAGTGAATGTTCCTGTGCCGTTTCTAGGCTGACAAGGACCTGGCAGTCTCTGCCTCTGCCCTTGTGGAGGCCAAGGGGCCTGGGCGAAGAAGGCCAGGCTACTCCTGTGCAGATGAGAGACATCACAGGTGGGGAGAGAGCTGATGGAGAGTCACACTGTCCAGCCAGCCTGCACTAACACCCAGCCACCATGAGAGATACCTTACTGGGCCTTCCCACTGTACCCAGCCCAGCCTCTCATGGAACACAGCTGCATGAATGCCCATCTGGATTCTGGTCTGAATTCCCACCCGCGAAATCCTGAGACACTACAAATCATTGTTGGCGTAGGCCACTGAGTTTGAGGTGGCTTATTATGCAACAGATAACAGATATACAATTATCCATGGGATAAACACAATGATGCCTACCTTGACGTCTGCTCCACTACATAGTCAGATTGAGACTTAAAAAAAAAAAAATGAAGCCAAGCACTGATGGCTCACACCTGTCATTCTACCTCCTCAGGAGGCTGAGATCTGAGGATCGTTGTTCAAAGCCAGGCCTGGCAGTAAAGTCCATGAGACTCTTATCTCCAAAGAACCACCAAAAAAGCCACAAGTGAAGTTGTGGCTCAAGTGGTGGAGCATTAGCTTTGAGCAAAAAGAAGCTAAAGGGCCCTGCTCAGGCCCGAAGCCCCAGGACCCACCAAAAACAAACAAACAAACAAATAGCAAGGCTTCAATTTGATTCAGAACCCTGGTTCCTGAGTGCTTCAGAGAACATGGGCTATGGGCATGAGCTCCCTGCGGCCCTGGGACATGCAAAGGATGTAAGCTAGACAAATCACAGTAAGGCACTTTCTGAGGCTAACTCTACAAAAGGACGTGTAACCAAGTCATGTAAATGAGTCATGAATCTGTGCATGCGTGTGCGTGTGTGTGTGTGTGTGTGTGTGTGTGTGTGTGTGTGAACTCCAGGAATAGCAAAGCTGTTTGCTGCCCCCTGGACATAGATCTGTGAGACTGACAATTGGTTAAATAACAGGAATTTATAGGCTGCTGTTGCTGAAACCTGACTCCCCACTGGGGCCTGCAAATGTCCAAGAATAACTAACAGCCAGATCAAAGCCTGGCATCTGGGCCTCCGCTTTGGACCTCACTTGGCTCCGGGCCATTCTCCCCTGCAGTTACCTTGCAGCCTCCCCGCGATCCAGGACTGGCAGGGCGGAAGGACACGGTGTTCTGACAAGAGTTGAGGCAACCATGACCTTCTTTTTTTTGCTTTTTTCTCTTGTCAGTTGTGGGGCTTGAACTCTGGGCCTGGGCACTGTCCCTGAGCTTTTGCGCTCAAGGCTAGAGCTCTACTACTTCGAGCCGCAGCACTTCCGGTTTTCTGGTGGTTCATTGGAGATAAGAGTTTCACAGACTTCCCTGCCCAGGCTGGCTTTGAACCCCGATCCTCAGGTCTCAGCCTCCTGAGTAGCTAGAATTACAGATGTGTACCACTGGCCCCTAGCTGGATTTAATTTTTGCTGGCCCATGGGGGGCGGTTTCATAGTACCTGACTTGACGGTGGTTCATGCTGCTCTTCTCCGCTGGGACTGGCTTGTGTTATCATACGGACTCCAGCAGGAAGTTATATGCTGGAAAGAGCCGCCGTTGGGGGTGCAGAGAGGGTGTTTATTCGCTGTAAATGGACGGCGTCTCTGCTTTTCCCTGACATGGGGAGACAGCCCCTGCAGCTACAGTCCCTAGGGAAGGGTCAGCGTGACGGAGGAAGGGAGTGGGGTCAGGGAAGGCCTTCCTCGAAGGACGGTTCAGATGAAGAGCTCCTCCAGGCCCCCAGCGCCATGGTCACGCCATTGCTCCGACTAGGACTGAAACTCAGGCAGGGGAGGTTTGCTACAGTTACCAGGTGACACCGTCTCTCAACATACTTTTTTAATCTATTTAAACGTGGATTCAAGGCCATCCTTTTTACTTCGTGGTAGCTGTCCTATCGATGGCCTGTTCGCAATGGTTCCATTGCCTGTGGTTCTTAATTGTTCATTGTTGGCTTCCATCTCTCCCCGATCACAGCCTCACAGGAGGATCAGAGGAGAGGGGAATGTGGCTTTAGATGTCGAGGGGACCCCCCCCCTCCCATTCTCAGAGAGGGCTCCCCCCAAGGACAACATGACCTTGGCAGGCACCACCCCCAGCCTGTGCCTCCAGGTGGAGAGCTAGGACGATGCTGGAGCTGATGACCTCCACAGGTCCCCTGCACAAGGATGCTCTGACTCTCTATGATCTATTTTTACCTGACACCTCTCCCAGGGGCCTGTGGGCCTGAGCTAATTTCCCTGGCTGGCCTGGATCCAGGCAGCTCAGGTGGAGAGTGCTGAGCTAATGAGGCCAAGGTCATGGGCCAGTTAGAATCCCCGGGAGGAAAGGATGGCTTTGCAGCCGGACTCTGGCTCCTCTATCCGCCGCTGGGCCCAGGCCCAGGCAGGCCCTGAGGGAAGTGAGGACAGCAGGTCTGATTCCTGCAAGTCACCTCTCTCATTAGGAGCTGCTGGGAAGCCCGGGCTCCAATGCCCCCCTGTGACTCCAGAACCTACGGGAGTGACCGGCAGTGTGTGGGAGGTGAAGAAAAGAGGGATCCTAAGACTGACTGGCCCGTCACCCTCCTGCCTGCAGGTTGACCCTTCCTTGGTTAAGCAGGGAAAATGAGAACCAATTCTAATGAGTCTGCGTCCTCCCAAGGCCATCCTGCCCCTGACATCAGGCCCTCCTCTTTCTGTGAGTCATCTCTACCACCTTGTCGTCAGAGATGCGATAGCCTAGGGTTTCTTCTTTCACACCATTACCTGCCACAAGGGCAAGTGGGTGTCTCTGTTCTTTTCTCCTGTATGTCCCTGACATGTCTGGTATACATATAGTAGGCACTCGATGATAAACTCTGTTGGAATAAATCCCAACTCCATGCACCACTGTCTCAGCATAAGATGGTAACTGTATTTGAATGGATTCAGCATTGCCACTGGGTTCTGCTGGGCTGTTTTCAAATAGTTTTACTCCGAGCTATTTTCTAGTTCTATTAGAAGCTCATTATTTAGAGGGAAATTGTGTGAAGATTCTGGAAAAATGAAAGGATGACTTCTTTTTATGTGTTTTCAATTCAGTCCGGTGAATGTATATTATAATTATCCCATTCTATAATTGTTAATTCAGTTCTTACTACAAGCCAGTCTGTAGATGAAACGCATACAATGTATTTGAGGTGCCAGACTTTGAAGTCAGGCCCCACCACGTGAACCCCATTTTAGAATCGAACCCTGAGCCGATCAGATTTGTACCTGTGTTCTAATCTTGCTTGCACAGCTGATTGTTGTAACCTTGTTCTTTGCCTTTATAAGCCCTGTGTAATCACAGCTCTGGGCTCCCTCCTAACCTCCGCTGTGTCGGTGGGTAGGACGAGGCCCGAGTTGGCAGCTCGTTAAATAAAACCTTGCCTTGCTTTTGCATTTCGGAGTGTCTGAATCTCGGTGGTCTTCTTGGGGGTGGTCTTACAACTTGGCACAACATTTGGGGGCTCGTCCGGGATAGCCCCAGAGACCCCGAGATCCCAGACTCCGAAGGTAAGAAAACAGCGCTGTTCATTTGTCTTGTCCTGTAATTTGTCTGTCTGTTTTGCTTTTGCTTATACTTGTAGGGCGCGAGTCAGTTTGGTTTTTGGCCGGAACTGACCAGGAGGGCCTCCTAAACGAGACTCAACCCGCCCACCTTGTATTGGGTCTGCTCCTTCTGCTTATCTGGCAGGAGGTTGTGGGCCAACTTGGGTCCACTCCTCCTGTACCCTGGCAGGAGGTTGTGGGCCAACTTGGGAGATCTCCAACTCGTAACTCGGGTCCACTCCTTCTGCACCCTTGCAGGAGGTTGTGGGCCAACTCGGGTCCACTCCTTCTGCACCCTTGCAGGAGGTTGTGGGCCAACTCGGGTCCACTCCTTCTTGCAGGAGGTTGTGGGCCAACTCGGGTCCATTCCTTCTGCACCCTTGTAGGAGGTTGTGGGCCAGCTTGGGAGATTTCCAACTCGTAGCTTTTCTTGTTCTCAGGCCTGTGTGTTTTCCTCCTTTTTTATTGTTTTGTTTTTTGTAGCCTTTTGGACTGAACTTCTGATCAGAGCTATGGATAATGTTCTATCTTGAGGACCTCCATCTAGCCCCCTAGACTTGATCCTAGCTCACTGGAGGGAGGTTAAGGAGATAGCTCAGAACCAAGGTGTGGCCCTTAAAAAGGAAAAGTGGATCACCCTGTGCAAGTCAGAATGGTCCACCTTTGAGGAAATTGAGGGAGCTTTGACATAGGGAGGAAGCACGGAGGAGGAAATGTTTCCCGCTCCATACTCCCCATCCCAGTTAACTCTCCAAGAGGAGGACTCTGAGGAAAATGTTTCAGCTGTGCCCTCCGCTCCGGAGGGTCCTGCCCAGTCAACTCGCCGGTGCCGACAGCCCAGGACACGGACGCATCAGCCCCAAGTCCAAGTCCTGACCCGCAGCCGCCGACGGGGTGGATGTAGGGCCAGCCCAAGCCACCCACAGGTGGCAGGGAGTGACCTCACCATGCTGCGCTGTCATCTCTGTGTTGTTTGTAAGTCTAACAGTCTCTTTTGTGTCAAACCTGCATAGCTCATTGGAAAGATGTACAGGCGATGGTTCACAATCAGAGTGTGAGTGTCCACAGAAAGAACTCTAGGGGGACCCCCACCCAGCCTTCTTAAGCAGAAAATTGTTTGGTGCGCTAAAATGTTTTACTAAGACTAAAAATGTTTTACTAAAACTATCAAGCCCTGGAAAATGAGGCTGGAGAATGCTAAAATCATTTGTTAAAGGTTTTTGTCTTAAAATGTACGGCCGATGCTTATTCAGCGCGCTTTAAGATCTTTTGAAAATGTATGTGTGTGTGCATGTGTGAGTGTGAATATGTTCAAGACTGCAGTATGATGCAAAACTAAGTTTAAATTCAAAGGTCTTCATGCCATGCAGTAACTGGGACTGAAGAAAAAAAAAAAAAGAGGCTCTTTTGAAACAAGCAGCCCGTAAGCAAAGGGCGGCACCTGGTTTCAGATTGCCTGTGAGCTTCAGTTTTTCCGATGCAGATAAAAGCTAAAGTGTTGTGTTAGTGTTAAAAAGGCTTTGGAAATCAAGAATACATTTCTAGATAAGAAATTTGGAAGTAAAATTGTCCTAAATAATTATTGCAAAGTGAGAAATGGAGAATTATGGCTACCAAAATGTTTAATTGCCATTCTAGCTTCTTTGTAGTTTTTTTTTTTTTTGTAAGTTTCCAGCAGGCCCACAGAGAAGCACAGGTGATTCCTACAAGTTTGTCAAGATCTAATACTGACCCTTAATAAGTTCCAGGTAAGAGAGCATGCTTAAAAACTACTTCTGTGTGGACCACCTTGTTGCTTATAATTGGAGTAAAGTGGCCCCTTATAAGACTCATTGATCTGAATCTGCGGTTCGAAGCCAGCCCGGGCAAAGAAAGGTCCCTGTGAGAGACTTGTCTCTAATCAGCCAGCAGAGTGCTGGGAACAGAGTTGTGTGGAGCTCAAAGTGGTAGGGTGCTAGCCTTGAGCTGGAGAGCTGGGGGACAGTGCTCAGGCCCTGAGTCCAAGTCCAGTGGGAAGTCACTCCTCCTGGGACAAAAGTGATGGAGCATCCAGAGGCAGTAAGCCACTGCTTGGATGGCAGAGATGGTGTCAGATCCTAGAGTCACTCCTATTTGGCCTTTCAAAAGTTAATCAAAGCCGGGAAGTCTTAGAAGAATAGTTCATAAGCATGCCTTTCCAATGCCCATGTCTGTCTACTGGGCAGGAACTTGCCAGTCATCTGTGATAGTGGTTAGTAAGGGGAAGTTTGTCAAATGAGAGGATAGATTAAAATCTCAACCCCCCGCATTTACTCAAAGCTCTGACTGGCAGTAAAGAAAGCTTGTAGACCTGAGATTGTCTCCTTATCTGTTAAAGACCTGCAAAGGTAATGTAGGCATTTTTTAAGTCATCAGAGATCAGTTCCCCAGCAGTTGTTTTTGGGAATCTGAGGGCAGGCTTTGGTTACTACTTTGGGCCCTATTGGCCCATGCCTTATCTCTATATCATCCCCTAGACATGCAAGCCATTGAAATGGACAGAATGGAGCCATGATTGGCTCCCAAGGTACCAAAAAGAAAAAGGGGGAAATGAGGTGCCAGACTTTGAAGTCAGGCCCCACCACGTGAACCCCATTTTAGAATCGAACCCTGAGCCGATCAGATTTGTACCTGTGTTCTAATCTTGCTTGCACAGCTGATTGTTGTAACCTTGTTCTTTGCCTTTATAAGCCCTGTGTAATCACAGCTCTGGGCTCCCTCCTAACCTCCGCTGTGTCGGTGGGTAGGACGAGGCCCGAGTTGGCAGCTCGTTAAATAAAACCTTGCCTTGCTTTTGCATTTCGGAGTGTCTGATTCTCGGTGGTCTTCTTGGGGGTGGTCTTACGACTTGGCACAACATATTGACTCATTTATATTTTCAAAATAATCACACAAGATGGCCAGTACCACTATTCTCACATCATATATGCCAAGATTGAGGCAGATGGAGGTGAAGAAATTTGCTTAACCTACTCTCCTGCCCACAGAATCACCACTCTTTGCTATTTACTTTGCATGCCATGTACAAGGCACTGGTGAAAAATAAAGGGGGCTGAGTTAAGCAAACGAGAACATCTGCAAAACTACTGATGCATGATATAGCCTGAATGATTCTCCAGAAAATCATGCTGAGTGTGAAAAGGCAATCCCCCAAAGCTATGGGTTGTGTGATTTCCTTCATGTGACCTTATGGAAAGACAAACTTATAGAAATGAAGACTAGACTGGCAGTGGCCAGCAGTTAAGGAGGGTGGGGTGGGAAGGAAATGGGTGTGCCTATTGAAAAGCAACACCAAGGATTTTGGATGGCCATAATCTATATACCATCTTCATCAGTTGTCAGTATCCTGCCTGTAATATTGGAGAGAAGGTGAAAGAAGCCAGTGTTTGGTATAATCACATGCAATTAATAGAAAATGGGCCAGTCGCATATGCACTTAGATAAAGGCTCTGAAGACTCTAGGAGCAGAAGGAATGTATTGACAAAACTATAGCCAGCACCATATTAAATGAGAAAAAACTGAAATCATTTCCTTTAAAGCGAGGAATGAGACAAAGGTATTCACTCTTTTCACTTCTGTTCATTAAAATACTAGAATTCCTAGTCAGAGCAATAAGACAAGAGGAAGAAATAAAAAGGGAACCAAATAGAGAAGGAAGAAATTAGATTATCTCTATTTGCAGCTAATACAATTCTTTACCTAGCAGACCCTAAAAATTCAACCTCAAAACTTCTAGATCTGATAAATACCTTTAGCAAAGAAGCAGAATACAAAATGAACACACACAAATCTCTTGTTTTTGTGTACATTGACAAATGAACAGGATAATAAAGAAATTGAGAGAATAATCTCATTCACAATAGCCTCAAATTATCTAGGAATAAACTTAACAAAGGAGGTGAAACACCCTTACAATGATAACTATAAAAACCTTGAAGAAGAAAGTTGAAGAAGACATCAGAAGATGAAGTCCATGTTGATGGACTGCAGAATTAATAAGATAATAATGGTTATACTACCCATTGAATTTCCAGATTCAATGGGATCACCATCAAAATCTCAATGTCACTCTTCATAGAAATAGAAAATAGAAAAACCAATCCTAGAATTCATATGGAATCACAAAAGAGCCTAAATAGCCAAGGCAATCTTGCGAAAGAGAAAAAAGTAATACTGGAGGTATCACAATCCTTGACTCCAAATTATACCACATAACTATAGTAACAAAAAATAGGATGGTACGGGCACAAAAACAGACATGAAGACCAATGGGTTAGAATAGAAGACACAGAAATAAATTCCCACAGCAACAAAGGGTGTAGGGAAAACTGGATTTCCACATGCAGAAAACTGAAACTAATTTTTTTTTCTGGTTATGGGACTTGAATTCAGGGCCTGAGTGTTGTCCCTGAGCTCTTTTTGCTCAGGGTTAGTGCTTGACCACTTTGAGCCATGCCACTACTTCTGGTTTTCTGGTGGTTAATTGGAGATATGAGTCTCGCAGACTTTCCTCTAGGGGCTGGCTTTGAGCCATGATCCTCAGAGCTCAGCATCCTGAGAAACTAGGATTACAGGCCTGAGCCACCAGCAACCAGCTAGATTCTTTTTTTCCCCTATACTACTATCAATTTAAAGTGGATGCGGAACCTTAATGGAAGACATAAAAATAGGAAATTACTACAGGAAAGAATGGAGAATACACTAGAACATATTGGCCTGGACTGTATCTTTTTGAATAGAATTTTGATAGCTCAACAAATAACAGCATGGCTTGAATCAGACTAAAAAGCTTCTGCATAGCCAAGGAAATTTTAGTAGATGGAAAAGACAGCCTACAGAATGGGAGAAAATCTTTGCCAGCTACACATCTGTCCAAGGACTAATAATGAGATTATACAGGGGGCTCAAAAAACAAAAAACTGAACACCCAACGAATCAACAACCCAGTTAGTATATGGGAGTAAATGTCAACAGAAGAGTCCTGAAAGAAGAAATACAAATGGCCAATAAATACACGATGAAATGCACAGCAGCCCTGGTCATAAAGGAAATATATATAAAAACTACATGGAGTCTTTATCTTATTCCAGACTGTCCATAATCAAAAAACACAAACAACAAGTGCCGGTGAGGATGAGAGAAAGAGAAACTCTTATGCACCACTGGTAGGAATGTAAGCTAGTGCAACTACTATGGAAGTCAGTCTGGAGGATTCTCAAACAACTAAAAATAGAACTACCAGATGATCCATTGATACCATCATTTTTGGACCTATATCTGAAGGAATGTAAGTCAGGATACAGGAGAGGCACATGCACATCATGTTACAATTGATGAATGGAGCAAGAAAAGGTGGTATATATACATACAACGGAGTATCACTGAGCTATATATAAGAATGAAATGGGTGAAACTGAAAACCATGATATTAAGTGAAGAAAAGCCAGGTCTAGAAGAACAAAGCTCATATTTTTTTCTCACATGTAGATGCTAGACCTAAAAGATACACTTAGGCATCTGTTGTGTGTATGTGCATATGTAAAACATGATGGTAATTGGGAAGTGTTGGGGTCCATCTTTCTCGCCTTGATGGAAGGGGCTTGATGCCCCTCCCCCAGCCCTGGGGAATGCGGCCCTGCTACCCCCTCTAGATTGGAATCCAGAGAAACCGGTTGGGCCAACAGCCCTCCAACCTGCCAGCCAGCCGGGCGCCCACCAACCCCGCCCGGGTTCGGTGCGCTCAAGTGACGTCAGCCCTTGGGGGTCAGGTGACAGCTCTTGGCCTATCGGAATCCTGGCCAACCCCCTTCCTTCGGAATCATCTCCCCTTGTCCTTCTCTCAATAAAGTCAGTTTGCTCTCAGAAGCCAACTCCGTGGTCTATGTACGCTAGCTCCCAGGGAAGGATAGCGGCCACATTACCACGTAGGTCACGCGCACGCCAGGCCAGACCGAACCCCCACGTCTCACTCTAATTTACCTGCTGGTCGGGAGTTGGGGGAGAGGACGTTACGGAGGGCAGGAAGAGAGAAGAAAGAGTCCGAGCCGGGAGGGGCAAGAAAAAACCCCAACAGGAAGGAAAAGAGAAGGTTTGTGTTAGGTTTTTTAAAGTAGGTAGCTGGTAAAGGAGAACGCCACGCGGTATTCAGGCAGGAGAGAAAGTTTATTACCGAACTGCTGGCCTGTGGCCAAGATGATCCATGGCCAGAGAGAAG